>NC_044406.1:19126568-19740735 GCF_006542625.1 Nomascus leucogenys | reverse complement strand
CTGTATTGTTTAATATTTTCAATTTCATTAATTTTTGCTCTTTATTATTTAATTCCTTTTGCTTGCTTTGGGTTTAGTTTGCTCTTTTTTTCCAGTTTTTTTTTTTTTTTGCAGAGGAATTTGTATTAATTGATTTTCTACCTTTTCTAATTTCTAATACAGTCATTTGTTGTTTAATGAAGGGATGCGTTCTGTGAAATGCATTGTTAGGCAATTTCCTTGTTGTGCAAACATAATAGAGTATACTTACACAAACCTAAATGGTATAGCCTACTACAAAACTAGGGTACAAACCTGCACACCCTATTGCTGTACTGAATACTATAGGCAATTGTAACACAATGCTAAGTATTTGTGTATCAAATATGTCTAAACATTAAATGGTACAGTAAAAATATATTAGGTTAATATATTCAAACTGTACTACCTAAGGGTATACTAACAGTATAAAAGATACAAAATGGTGTACCTGTATGGTACACTGGCCATAAATGGAGCTTGCAGGACTGGTAGTTGCTCTGGGTGAGTCAGTGAGTAGTGAGTGAATCTGAAGGCCTAGGATATTACTGTACACTACCTAGACTTCATAAACACTGTACAATTAGGCTACACTAAATTTATAAAAATCATTTTTTTATTCTTCATAATAAATTAACCTTAGCTTACTATAACCTTATTAATTTATAAGCATTTAAAATCTTTTTAACTTTTGACTCTTTTGTAATAATGCTTAACTTAAAACACAAACACACTGTACAGCTGTACAAAAATATTTACTTTAAAAAACATTTTTATTTTTAATTTTTGTTGTTACATAGTTGGTATATGTATTTCTGGAGTACATGAAATATTTTTATATAGGCATGCAGTGTATAATAATCACATCAGCATAAATAGTGTATCCATCACCTCAAGCATTTACTGTGTTACAAAAAATCCAATGATACTCTTTTAGTTATTTAAAAATGTACAATTAACTTATTATTGACTATAGTCACCCTGCTGGGCTATCAAATACTAGGTCTTATTCATTCATTTGAACTATTTTTATACCCATTAACTATCCCCTCTTATGCCCCATGCACCCACTATCTTTCCCAGCCTCTGGTAACCATTCTTCTACACTCAATCTCCATGAGTTCAATTGTTTTGAATTTAGGTCCCACAAATAACTGAGAACATGTGAAGTTTCACTTTCTGTGCATGGCTTATTTCACTTAACAAATGTCCTCTAGTTCCATCCATGCTGTTGAAAATGACTGGATCTCATTCATTTTTATGGCTGAGTAGTATTCCATTGTGTAGATTTGCCACAATTTCTTTATCCATTCTTCTGTTGATGGACACGTAGGTTGCTTCCAACTCATAGCTTGTTATTTTTTGTGTATTTATGTATTTTTTTAATTTTAGGTTACCATGAGGCTTGCATATACTCTTTTATTTTAAACTCATTATTTTAAACTGATGACAAGTTAACACTAATTACATAAACAAAGAAACAAGCCAAAAGTGAACTGATAAAAACTCTACACTTGAACTTCATTGCCCTACTTTTTAACTTTTTGCTGTTAATATTTATTTATTTATTTATTTATTTTGAGACAGAGTCTTGCTCTGTCACCCAGGCTGGAGTGCAGTGGCGCAATCTCGGCTCACTGCAAGCTCCGCCTCCCGGGTTCACGCCATTCTCCTGCCTCAGCCTCTCCGAGTAGCTGGGACTACAGGCGCCCGCCACCACGCCCGGCTAATTTTTTGTATTTTTTAGTAGAGACGGGGTTTCACCATGGTCTCGATCTCCTGACCTCATGACCCACCCGCCTTGGCCTCCCAAAGTGCTGGGATTACAAGCGTGAGCCACCGCGCCTGGCCCTTAATATTTATATCTTATTGTGCTATGTCTTGAAAGGTTTTTGTACTTATTATTTTTATTGGCTCAGCTTTTACTGTTTCTACTTAAGAGTAGTTTACACACCACAAACACAGTGTTATAATATTCCATGTTTTTCTGTGTACTTACTGGTACCAGTGAGTTTTGTACCTTCAGGTGATTTCTTATTCCTTATTAACATCCTTTTCTTTCTGATTAAAGAACTCCCTTTAGCATTTCTTGTAGGATAGGTCTAATGTTGATGAAATACCTTAGTTTTTGTTTGTCTGAAAAGTCTTTATTTCTCCTTCATGTTTGAATGATATTTTCTCTGGATATACTAATCTAAAAGTTTTTTTCCTTCAGCACTTTAAATGTGTCATGCCACTCTCCTCACCTGTAAAGTTTCCACTGGGAAGTCTGCTGCCAGGAATATTGGAGCTCCATTGTATGTTATTTGTTTCTTTTCTCTTGCTGCTTTTAGGATCTTTCCTTTATCCTTGATCTTTTGGAGTTTGATTATCAAATGCCTTGAGGTAGTCTTCTTTGGGTTAAATCTGCTTGGTGTTCTGTAACCTTCTTGTACTTGAATATTGATATCTTTCTCTAGCTTTGGGAAGTCTTGTTATTATTCATTTGAATAACCTATCTACCCCATCTCTTTCTCTACCTCATCTTTAAGGCCAATAACTCTAAGATTTGCTCTTTTAAGGTTATTTTCTAGATCTCGTAGGCATGCTTTTTTTTCCCATTCATTTTCTTTTGTCTCCTCTGTGTATTTTCAAGTAGCCTGTTTTCAAGGTCACCAGTTGTTTCTTCTGCTTGATGAATTATTCTATTAAGAGACACTAATGTATTCTTCGTTACGTTAATTACATTTTTCAATTCCAGAATTTCTGCTTGATGCTTTTAAAATATTTCAATCTCTTTGTTAAATTGATCTGATAGGATTCTGAATTCCTTCTCTGTATTATCTTGAATTTCTTTGTGTTTCCTCAAAACAGCTATTTTGAATTCTCTGTCTGAAAATTAACATATCTCTGTTTCTCCAGGATTGGTCCCTGGTGCCTTAGTTTGTTTGATGAGGACATATTTTCCTGCATGGTCTTAATGCCTATAGATTTTTGTTGCTGTCTGGGCATTGAAGAGTTAGGAATTTATTTTATTTTAAATTTTATTTCATTTTATTTAAATAGTTTTCGGAGAACAGGTGGTTTTGGGTTATATGCATAAGTTCTTTAGTGGTGATTTCTGAGATTTTGGTGTGCCTGTCACCTGAGCAGTGCACACTTAGGTATTTATTTTAGACTTCACAGTCTGGGCTGTTTTGTGCCTGTTTGTCTTGGGAAGGCTTTCCAGGTATTGGAAGGTCTTGGGTATTGTAATCTTATATCTTATATCTGCATTATGGGGCATCTCAAGCCCAGTAACACTGTGGTTCCTGCAGACATGTAGAGGTACCACCTTGGTGGTCTTGAATAAGATCTGGAAGAACTCTTTGGATTACCAGACACAGATTTGTTTTTTTTTATTACATTCTCCCAGATAGAGTCTCTATCTCTTCGCTGAGCCACCTGGAGCTGGGGAAGGGGTGACAGAAGCACCCTTGTGGCCACCAACACTGGGACTGTCCCTGATTCACAACTGGTATAGCACTGTGTCTTGGCCCAGGCCGGGTGTAACCACTAGCTGACTAGTGCCTATGTTTACTCAAAGCCCAAGAGCTCTACAATCAGCAGGTGTTAAAAAGCCAGTTTTGCTTTTTTCCTGCCCTTTAGGGCAGTGAGTTCCCCCAGGCCATGGTTTGTCCAGAGATGCCTTCAGGGAGGCAGGATCTGGAGTAAACAACCATATAAACCTACCTGGTGTTCTATTCTACTATGGCTATGCTGGCACTCAAACCACAAAATAATGTCCTTCCCACTCCTCCTTCCCTTTCTCTAAGCAAAGGACCCTTTCCCCATGGGGCCACCACCACCACAGACTCATAGGGAGTACTGCCAGACTACCTCCAATAATCCCTTGAGGCCCAATGGCTCTTCAGTCAGCTTATGGTGAATATTGCCAGGCCTGGGACTCAACCTTCAGGGCAGTGGATTCCCCACTGGCCCAGGATAGTTCCAGAGATGTCATCTAAGGGCCAAAACCTGGAATCAGGGACCCCAAGATCTTGTTTTTTGCTCTACCTTTCTGTGGCTGAGCTGGGACCTAAGGTGCAAGACAAAGTCCCCTTTACTTTGTCCTCTGCTTTTCTCAAGGAGAACTAATCTCTTGCTATAGTCACCACATCTAGGAATGTGCTGAGTCTTACCTGAAACCAATAAGTATCAGAGTCTCACCCAAGGCCAATGATTTGCTACCTGGGTATCACTACTGATTATTCACAAACCAATGGCTCTTTAGTCAGCAGATGATGAATCTTGTCAGGACTGGATACTTCCCTTGAAGGTGGCAGATTCCCTTCTGCCCCAGGGTGTTTCTAGAAATGTCATCTGGGAGCTAAGACATGGAACTGGGGCCTGATAACTCTACCAGGTGCCCTATCTTACTGTGTCTGAGCTGATAACAGCTATAAGACAAATTCCTTTTTACTTCTCCCTCTCTGTTAATTTTCAGAAGGAAGGAATCACTTATGTTGCTGGAAACTGCTTTGCTTGGTGTTGGAGGAGGGATGGCAGAAGCACTCTCTTAGCTGCCCCAGCTGGTGTCTCACTAGGTCACATGCCTCCCAAGTCCACTGGCTCCTAGCCCAGCACAGGACTAGGAGTGCTGGATTATCAGGCACAGACTTTTGTTCTCTTCCCTTACTTTCTTCCAAACAGAAGGAATCTCTCTCTCTCTTTGCTGAGCCACCTGGAGCTAGGGGAGGGGTGACACAATCACCATTGTGGCCACCATCACTGGAACTGTCCTGGGTCAGAACTGAAGCTGATACAGCACTGGGTCTCGTCCAATGCCTGCTGTAACCACTATCTGGCCTAGGAGTTTTAATCCTTGTGACCCAGACTGCCTTTCACATTTATTTATGACCCTGTAGCACTGTAGCCCATGGTAACAAGGCTTGCCAAAATTCAAGTTCTCATCCCTGGGGTGGGCAATTCCCTTCTGGCTAGGGCTTTTCTAAATGCTCCCTCCATGGGCATCAATGAGTTCAGCCTGTTTTTGCTTTCTGCTCTGATAGAGCAGCGCTGAGTTCCAATGCAAACTCCCACAGTCACTGTGTTCTCCCTGCCTCCTCCTAGCACACAGATTCTTTGCCTGCGCCATGCAGCTGTTACTGGTTGATGGGTGAGGGGTGGCATTGGCAACTCAAGACTGTCTTTCTGACCCACTTCAGTACCTCTTTCACTGATATGAAGTTAAAATCAGGTACTGTAATTGCTCACCTGATTTTTGGTTATTATGCAGGTGCTTTTTGGTGTAGATAGTTGTTAAATTTGGTGTTCCTGCACGGGGAATGATCAGTGGAGGCTTCTATTCTGCCACCTTGTTCTGTCCCCAACTCCCCAAAATATTTTATTTTCATCCCTGTTTTATGAGCTTTTTCTAATTTAAATTTTTTTTATCTTTTTACTTTTTAAAGGTTTTTGTTAAAAACCAAGACACAAACACACACATTATCCTAGGCCTATGCAGGACCATGATAATCAATGTCACTGTCTTCTCTCTCCAGATCTTGTCCAGTTGCAAGATTTTCAGGGGTGGTAACACGCATGGAGCTGTCATGTCTTATGATAACAATGCTTTTTTTGTGAAATACCTCTGAAGGACCTGCTGATGGTGCTTTACAGTTAACATTTTTATATAAGTAGGAGTACACTCTAAAACTGCCATTAAAAGTCCAGTATAGTAAATAAATAAACAGTAACATAGCATTTACAATCATTTTTAGGTATCATGTATTGTACATAGTTGTATGTGCTATGTATTTATACATCTAGCAGTGCAGAAGTTTCGTTTATACCAGCATCACCACAAACACATGAGTAATGCATTCTGCTATGTATTATAATAGCTAAAACGTCACTAGATGATAGGAATTTGTCAGATCCATTATAAAACTATGATACCATGATTGTATATGTGGTCCATCACTGACTGAAGCATCATTATGTGGTGCATGACTGTATAAGCATTTAATGCTATAAATTTCCCTCTCAGTACTACTTTAGCCACATCTGACATACTTAGACATGTTGTATTTTAATTTTCATCAAGTTTTATTTATTTTTAAATTTCCTTTTTGTTTTCCTCTTGGACCTATGGATTATTTAAAATTGTGATATTTAGTGTCTATGAGTTTGAATATTTTCCTGTTGCCTTTCTGGTGTTGAACGTAGTTTGATTCTGTTATGGTAGGAGAACAGTCTATATGATTTTACTTATTTTAAGTTTATTGAAGTTTATTAATGACCTGGAATATAACCTGTCTGATGAATTATTCCATTGGTGTTTAAAAAATTGTGTATTCTGCTGGTTTTCAGTGAACCATTACATAGATGTATAAATATGTATATAGTATATATTTATACATATATATAATATACATTATATATATATAATATATATATATGGTCTTGTTGGCTAAATGTGTTATACAGATTTCAAGTATACTTGCTGATTTTCTGTCTACTAGTTTAATCTATTGTAGAGGGGAATAATTACATGTACATCTAAAATTTTGGATTTATTTTTCCTTTCAGTTACATCAATTTTTGCTGTATCATTTTTTGCTTTTTATTATGAGGTTCTATTTTTGATATGTACATATTTAGGATTACTGTGTCTTCTTGGTGTATTAATCATTTTGTCATTATGTAAGATTTCTATTTGTCTCTTGTAGTTTTATTTGTTCAGAAGTCTACTTTATCTGATATCAATATAGCTACTTCAGCTTGTTTTCGATGTTTGTATGGGTTATCTTTCCCATCGTTTTACTTCTAACCCACATATGTTGAATTTGAAGTTAGTTGCTTGTAAACAAAATGGAGTTGGGTTATGCTTTTCTTTAACTTTTATTTTAGGTTCAGGGGTATATGTGCAGGCTTTTCATGTAGGTAACTTGTGTGTCATGAGGGTATGGTATAGATTATTTTGTCATACAGGTAATAGGCGTACTACCCAATAGGTAGCTTTTCAGTGCTCTCCTTCCACCCACCCTACACCCTCAAGTAGGCCCTGGTGCCTGTTGTTCCTTTATTTGTGTCCATATGTATGCAACATTTAATTCCCACTTATAAGTGAGAAGATACAGTATTTGCTTTTCTGTTCCTGTGTTAGTTCACTTGGGATAATGGCCTCTAACTCCATCCATGTTGCTTCAGATAATATGATCTTGTTCCTTTATATGGCTGCATAGTATTCTGTGGTGCATATATACCACATTTTCTTTATTCCATGTCTTTGCTATCATGAACAATGCTGCAATGAACATATGTGTGCATGTGTCTTTGTGTTAGAATAATTTATATTAAACATACACCCAATAATGGGGTGTCTGTATTAAATGTGATATACCACATAAAAAGAATTAAAAACAGAAATCATATGATTATCTCAATAGATGAAGAAAAAGCAGTCTACAAAATCCAGCATCCCTTTATGATTAAAACTCTCAACAAAAGCAGCATACAATGGACATAGCTTAATGTAATAAAGCCATCTCTGACAAACCCACAGCCAACATAATACTGAATGGGGAAAAATTGAAAGCATTCCCTCTGAGAACTGGGACAAGACAAGGATGCTCACTCTCACCACTCCTCTTCAACATAGTAATGGAAGTCCTAGCCAGAGCAATCAGAAAAAAAGAAAGAAAGAAAGGGCACCCAAATTGGTAAAGAGGAAGTCAAACTGTCCCTGTTTGTTGACGATATCATCTTTTACCTTGAAAACCCTAAGGACTCCTCCAGAAAGCTCCTGGAACTGATAAAATAGCTTACCAACCAAAAAGAGTCCAGGACCTGATGGATTCACAGCCAAATTCTACCAGAGGTACAAGGAGGAACTGGTACCATTCCTTCTGAAACTATTCCAATCGATAGAAAAAGAGGGAATCCTCCCTAACACATTTTATGAGGCCAGCATCGTCCTGATACCAAAGCCTGGCAGAGACATAACCAAAAAAGAGAATTTCAGACCAATATCCTTGATGAACATTGATGCAAAAATCCTCAATAAAATACTGGCAAACCGAATCCAGCAGCACATCGAAAAGCTTATACACCATGATCAAGTGGGCTTCATCCCTGGGATGCAAGGCTGGTTCAACATACGCAAATCAATAAATGTAATCCAGCATATAAACAGAACCAAAGACAAAAACCATATGATTATCTCAAGAGATGCAGAAAAGTCCTTTGACAAAATTCAACAACCCTTCATGCTAAAAACTCTCAATAAATTAGGTATTGATGGGACGTATCTCAAAATAATAAGAGCTATCTATGACAAACCCACAGCCAATATCATACTGAATGGGCAAAAACTGGAAGCATTCCCTTTGAAAACTGGCACAAGACAGGGATGCCCTCTCTCACCACTTCTATTCAACATAGTGCTGGAAGTTCTGGCCAGGGCAATCAGGCAGGAGAAGGAAATAAAGGGCATTCAATTAGGAAAAGAGGAAGTCAAATTGTCCCTGTTTGCAGATGACATGATTGTATGTCTAGAAAACCCCATCATGTCAGCCCAAAATCTCCTTAAGCTGATTAGCAACTTCAGCAAAGTCTCAGGATACAAAATCAATGTACAAAAATCACAAGCATTCTTGTACACCAATAACAGACAAACAGAGAGCCAAATCATGAGTGAACTCCCATTCACAATTGCTTCAAAGAGAATAAAATACCTAGGAATCCAACTTACAAGGGATGTGAAGGACCTCTTCAAGGAGAACTACAAACCACTGCTCAATGAAATAAAAGAGGATACAAACAAGTGGAAGAACATTCCATGCTCATGGGTTGGAAGAATCAATATCGTGAAAATGGCCATACTGCCCAAGGTAATTTATAGATTCAATGCCATCCCCATCAAGCTACCAATGACTTTCTTCACAGAATTGGAAAAAACTACTTTAAAGTTCATATGGAAGCAAAAAAGAGCCCGCATCGCCAAGTCAATCCTAAGCCAAAAGAACAAAGCTGGAGGCATCACGCTACCTGACTTCAAACTATGCTACAAGGCTATAGTAACCAAAACAGCATAGTACTGGTACCAAAACAGAGATACTGACCAGTGGAACAGAACAGAGCCCTCAGAAATAATACAACACATCTACAACCATCTGATCTTTGATAAACCTGACAAAAACAAGAAATGGGGAAAGGATTCCCTATTTAACAAATGGTGCTGGGAAAACTGGCTAGCCATATGTAGAAAGCTGAAACTGGATCCCTTCCTTACACCTTATACAAAAATTAATTCAAGATGGATTAAAGACTTACATGTTAGACCTAAAACCATAAAAACCCTAGAAGAAAACCTAGGCAATACCATTCAGGACATAGGCATGGGCAAGGACTTCATGACTAAAACACCAAAAGCAATGACAACAAAAGCCAAAATAGACAAATGGGATCTAATTAAACTAAAGAGCTTCTGCACAGCGAAAGAAACTACCATCAGAGTGAACTGGCAACCAACAGAATGGGATAAAATTTTTGCAACCTACTCATCTGACAAAGGGCTAATATCCAGAATCTACAATGAACTCAAACAAATTTACAAGAAAAAAAGCAAACAACCCCATCAAGAAGTAGGCGAAGGATATGAACAGACATTTCTCAAAAGAAGACATTTATGCAGCCAAAAAACACATGAAAAAATGCTCATCATCACTGGCCATCAGAGAAATGCAAGTCAAAACCACCATGAGGTACCATCTCACACCAGTTAGAATGGTGATCATTAAAAAGTCAGGGAACAACAGGTGCTGGAGAGGATGTGGAGAAATAGGAACACTTTTACACTGTTGGTGGGACTGTAAACTAGTTGAACCATTGTGGAAGACAGTGTGGCGATTCCTCAGGGATCTAGAACTAGAAATACCATTTGACCCGGCCATCCCATTACTGGGTATATACCCAAAGGATTATAAATTATGCTGCTATAAAGACACATGCACACGTATGTTTATTGCGGCACTATTCACAATAGTAAAGACTTGGAAGCAACCCAAATGTCCAACAATGATAGATGGATTAAGAAAATGTGGCACATATACACCATGGAATACTATGCAGCCATAAAAAAGGATGAGTTCATGTCCTTTGTAGGGTCATGGATGAAGCTGGAAACAATCATTCTCAGCAAACTATCGCAAGGACAGAAAACCAAACACTGCATGTTCTCACTCATAGGTGGGAATTGAACAATGAGAACGCTTGGACATAGGAAGGGGAAAATCACACACTGGGGCCTGTTGTGGGGTGTAGGGAGGGGGGAGGGATAGCATTAGGAGAAATACCTAATGTAAATGACGAGCTAATGGGTGCAGCACACCAACATGACACATGTATACATATGTAACAAACCTCCACATTGTGCACATGTTCCCTAGAATGTAAAGTATAATAATAAAAAAAAAGATAATTCTGATAGAAAAAAATAGTCATATTCTTTAAAGTATTGTCCATGTGATATGATTTTGGGTCTCTTAACCTCAAGACTCAGTTTGTCTTTATCCCCAAACTCCAAGCATGACTGCACGTGCGTATTAATGGCTGTGTGTCTTGATCATCGTAAAACCTTGGTTAGCTGTGGCTGTGGGAAGGCTGTTATTTCTATCTTTTGTTGCGGGGAGATGCTGTTTTGACAGTGAATGACAGACATTTCACAGTGTAATCTGACAATACTAGAAGAAAAGGCAGTAGTACTGAATGGAGAAGATGAATGTAGAAAGAATTAAAGATCCTAGGAACAAATTACTAATAAAAAACTGTATGTGCTATTTCTAGTGCTGAGATTGAATATATATTGAGAATCGAAGGGAAAGATATCAACAGAATAGTTTGTAGCTCTTCTAGTTGTCACCAGACTCATAAATTATTACACCCATTAGAATGACTATAAATATAAAACTAATAATAATAAAATAATAATCTCGACTGAGCTAATACCCGTGATGATTGCACCATAATATCTAAAGCTTTCTGAGCACAGTCCTGTAATAGAACATGGTTGGTAAAGGACAAAATATTCAATTCAAATAAAGTTATCAATTTTTTTCAGATGATAGATTATTGTATTACATTGATCTCTTTACCCTCAATTTGTTAGAGGGTTGGTTGATAATTTTGTTTGCTTTTGCCTATTTCTGAACTTTAAATAAACGGAATCATACTATATAATACCTTTTGCCACTTGTTTCATTCTCTCATTATTATGTTTTGGAGATTTATTCATGTTGTGATATGTAACTCTAGCTGTTTCATTTTCACTGCTCTGTAGTATTCCATTTTATATATACAACATAATGTATTTAGCCATTTTACTACTTAAGAACACTTAGGTCATTGTAAAATTTTTAATATATGAAAGCACATTGGCTGCTATAAATGTGTACATTCTTATATATGTCTCCTGACGCACTTGTGCAAGCATTTCTCTAGATTAGTCTTTTCATTTATTCTTTTTAAAATTTTTGCTTTAAGTTCCAGGATACAAGTGCAGAACATGTAGATCTGTTACATAGGTGTATGTGTGCCATGGTGGTTTGTTGCACCTATCAACCCATCATCTAGGTTTTAAGCCCCACATGCATTAGTTATTTGTCCTAATATTTTTCCTCTCCTCGCCACTCACCCCCTGACTAGCCCTGGTATGTTGTTCCCCTCTCTGTGTCCATGCGTCCTCATTGTTCAACTCCCACTTATGAGTGAAAACATGCAGTGTTTCGTTTTCTGTTACTGTGTTAGTTTGCTGAGAATAATGGCTTCCAGCTTCATCTGTGTCCTGGCAAAGGACATGATCTCATTCCTTTTTATGGCTGCATAGTATTCCATGGTGTATATGTACCATATTTTCTTTATCCAGTCTATCATTTATGGGCATTTGGGTTGGTTCCATGTCTTCGCTATTGTAAATAGTTCTGCAGTAAACACGTGTGCATGTGTCTTTATAGTAGTATGATTTATATTCCTTTGGGTATATACCCAGTAATGGGATTGCTGGGTCAAATGGTATTTCTGGTTCTAGACCCCTGATGAATTGCCACATTGTCTTCCACAATGGTTGAATTAATTTACATTCTCACCAACAGTGTAAAAGTGTTCCTATTTCTTCACAGCCTCACCAGCATCTATTGTTTCTTGACGTTTTAGTAATTGCCATTCTGACTGTTGTGAGATGGTATCTCATTGCGGTTTTTATTTGCATTTCTCTAATGGTCAATGATGTTGAGCTTTTTTTCATATGTCTGTGGCGACATAAACGTCTTCTTTTGAGAAGTGTATGTTTATATCTTTAGCCCAATTTTTGTTGGGGTTGATTGTTTTTTTCTTGTAAATTTGTTGAAGTTCCTTGTAGATTCTGGATATTAGACCTTTCTCAGATGTATAGATTGCAAAAATTTTCCCCAATTCTGTAGGTTGCCTATTCACTCTGATTATAGCTTCTTTTGCTGTGCAGAAGCGCTTTAGTTTAATTAGATCCCATTTGTAAGTTTTGGCTTTTGTTGCAATTGCTTTTGGCATTTTCATCTTGAAGTCTTTGCCCATGCCTAAGTCCTGAATGGTATTGCCTAGGTTTCCTTCTAGGGTTTTTATGGTTTTGGGCTTTACATTTAAGTCTTTAATCCATCTTGAGTTAATTTTTGTATAATGTGTAAGGAAGGGGTCCTGTTTCAGTTTTCTGCCTATGGGTAGCCAGTTTTCCGCCTATGGGTAGCCAGTTTTCCCAGCACCATTTATTAAATAGGGAATCCTTTCCCCATTTCTTGATTTTGTCAGGTTTGTCAAAGATCAGATGATAGTAGATGTGTGGTGTTATTTATGAGGTCTCTGTTCTGTTCCATTGGTCTGTATGTCTGTTTTGCTACCAGTACCATGCTGTTTTGGTTACCATAGTCTTGAAGTATAGTTTGAAGTCAGGTAGCATGATGACTCCAGTTTTGATCTTTTGCTTAGGATTGTCTTAGCTATACAGGCTCTTTTTTGGTTCCATATGAAATTTAAAGTAGATTTTTCTAATTCTGTGAAGAATGTCAATGGTAGTTTGATGGGAATAGCATTGAATCTATAAATTACTTTTGGCAGTATGGCCATTTTCACGATATTGATTCTTCCTATCCATGAGGATGGAATGTTTTTCCATTTATTTGTGTCCTCTCTTATTTTCTTGAGCAGTGGTTTGTAGTTCTCCTTGAAGAGGTCCTTCACATCCCTTGTAAGTTGTATTCCTAGGTATTTTATTCTCTTTGTATCAATTGTGAATGGGAATTCACTCATGATTTGGTTCTCTGCTTGCCTGCTGTTGATGCATGGGAATGCTGGAGATTTTTGCACATTGATTTCATATCCTGAGACTTTGCTGAAGTTGCTCATCAGATTAAGGAGTTTTGGGACTGAGATGATGAGGTTTTCTAGATATAGGATTATATCATCTGCAAAAAAAGGTAATTTGACTTCCTGTCTTCCTATTTTTTTGAATACTTTTATTTCTTTCTCTTGCCTGATTGCTCTGGCCAGAACTCCCAATACTTTGTTGAATAGGAGTGGTGAGAGAGGGCATCCTTTTCTTGTGCCAGTTTTCAAGGGCAATGCTTCCAGCTTTTGCCCATTCAGTATGATATTGGCTATGGGTTTGTTATAAATAGCTCTTATTATTTTGAGATATTTTCCATCAATACCTAGTTTATTGAGAGTTTTTAACATGAAGGGATGTTGAGTTTTATTGAAGGTCTTTTCTGCATCTATTGTATAATCATGTGGTTTTTGTCATTGGTTCTGTTTATGTGTTGGATTACTTTTATTGATTTACATATGTTGAACTGGCCTTGAATCTCATGGATAAAGCCAACTTGATCGTGTGGATAAGCTTTTTGATTTGCTGCTGAATTCAGTTTGCCAGTATTTTATTGAGGATTTTTGCATCAATGTTCATCAGGGTTATTGGCCTGAAGATTTTGTTGTTGTTGCTGTGTTTCTGCCAGGTTTTGGTATCAGGATGATACTAGTCTCATAAAATGAGTTAGGGAGGATTCCCTCCTTTTCATTTTGGAATAGTTTCAAAAGGAATACCAGCTCCTCTTTTTACCTCTGGTAGAATTTGGCTGTAAATCCTTCTGGTCATGGACTTTTTTTTTTTTTTGGTGGGTAGGCTATTAATTACTGCCTTAATTTCAGAACTTGTTTTTGGTATATTCATGGATTCAATTTCTTCTTGGTTTAGTCTTGGGAGGGTGTATGTGTGCAGGAATTTATCCATATCTTCTAGATTTTCTAGTTTATTTCCATAGAGGTGTTTTAAAATATAGAATGCCTTATAAATTTGAGTGTCATCCTTGAGCAGGGGCCATGGTAATCTTCTGTATATCCTTCCAATTTTAGTATATGTGCTGCCAAAGCAAGCACTATTTATTATTATTATTTTAAATTTTTTGTGTTAAAAATTTCAAACGTACAGAAAACTTGCAAGACTAAATTAATCTAGATTCATAATTATTATTTTTCATGAGTCAGTTGCAAAGATTATGGACATTATGTGTTCTCACCCCCCAATATTGGAGCATGTGTCTCCAAAAACAGAAAATTTTTTTTACATAAACACATTATAATTATCCAATCTGGGTTCATTTATTATTGATAAAATAGTATTATCTTATATTCCATACTCATTCAAGTTTCTCAAATTGTCTTATTGATGTCCTTTGGAGGATTTTATTTTCCTGATCCTCAGAAGAATTTTATTTTTCTGATCCTGATCCTAATGGGTGTTATAATTTATTTTCCTGTCTTATTGATTTCCTTTGGAGGATTATATTTTCCCAATACGTCTTGAGTCTCTAATCTTGAATAGTTTTACAGACTTTCTTCTACTTCAATGAAGCTGATTTTTTTGTAGAGTAGAGACAATATAGAATTCCTTAGTTTGACTTTGCTGACTCCTTTTGGTTAGATTCAAGCTAGCTTCTTTCTTTTTAAATTTTCGCTTTCTAGATTTTAAATTTTATATGTGAGATATTTCTAACAAAGAAGCCTCACCATGCCTTCTTGAATTATACACAACCTAACATCTTCTGTAGATGTCTAATTAAATTTAATTAATTAAACAAGAATGAATAGTCCTAGATTGTATCATAATCTTTCCTATTAGTATACTAGCTTTGAACAATAAAGAGGAGCAAAATGATTTTTTAGATTTTTATTTGTATTTTTAAATCACAGAAAAATCACAGTTTTACATATTTATGGTGCAATGTAATGTTTTGGTACATGTATACATTGCATAATATCAACTCTGAGTAACTATCATGTTCATCACTTTATACCTTTTCATTTCTTTGTGTTGAGCACATTTAAAATTCTCTCTTTTAGCTATTTTGAAATATTCAATAAAATATTGTTAACCATAGTCACTCTACTGTGCAACAGTACACCAGAACTTATTCCTCCTAACTGTAACTTTGTACCTGTTGACCAATCTCTCCCTATCTCACCCACCACTATCCCCTGACACACACTCCCCAGCCTCTGGGAATCACTAATCTACTTTCTACTCCTATGAGATAAACTTCTTTCGATTCTACATATGAGTGATATCATGTGGTATTTGTCTTTCTGTGTCTGACTTATTTCAGATAACATTATGTCTTCCAGTTCATCCATGTTGTTATAAATGACAAGATTTCATCCTTTTTTGCAGAAGAATATTTCATTGTACATATGTAATACATTTTCTTTCCAGTTATTCATCGATGGACACTTAGATTGGTTGCATACCTTGGGTATTGTGAATAGTGCTGCAACATGGGAGTTCAAATATACTGACACTGATTTTATTTCCTTTTGATATATACTCAATAGTAGGATTCCTGGATCCTATGGTAGTTCTAGTTTTAATTTTTTTAAGGAACCTCCATACTGTTTTCCATAACAGCTGTATTAATTAATTTATATTCCCATCGACAATGTATAAGTGTTCCATTTTGTCCAGCATTTGCAATTTTTGTCTTTGATAATAGCCATTCTAATTGGGGTGAAGTAATATCTCACTTTGTAGCTTTGATTTTCATTTCGTGATGATTAGTGATGCTGAGCAATTTGTCTCTACTTTTTGACCATATGTATGTCTTCTTTTGAGAAATGCCTATTCAGATATTTTGCCCATTTTTAAATCAAATTATTTGTGTTCTTTTTCTGTTTTGGGTTATTTGAGCTTCTTATATATTGTGGATATATAGGATCTGTTGTGAGATGCATAGTTTGCAAATATTTTCTCCCATTCTATAGGTGGTCTCTTTACTCTATTGATTGTTTACTTTGCCAAGCAGTAGCTTTTAAATTTGATGTAATCCCATTTGTCTATTTATGCTTTTATTGTCTGTGGCTTTGAGGCCTTGTCCAAAAACTCCTTGCCCAGACCACTATCATAAAGAGTGTCCTAGGGCCGGGCACGGTGTCTCATGCCTGTAATCCCAGCACTTTGGGAGGCCGAGGTGGGCAGATCACAAGGTCAGGAGATCGAGACCATCCTGGCTAACACGATGAAACCCCGTCTCTACTAAAAATACAAAAAATTAGCCGGGCGTGGTGGCAGGCGCCTGTAGTCCCAGCTACTCAGGATGCTGAGGCAGGAGAATGGCATGAACCTGGAAGGCAGAGCTTGCAGTGAGCCGAGATCCGAGATTGCACCCACTGCACTCCAGCCTGGGCGACAGAGTGAGACTCTGTCTCAAAAAAAAAAAAAAAAATGAATTTCCTTCATGCTTTCTTTTAGTAGTTTTATCATTTCAACTCTTACATTGACGTTTTTCATTTATTTTGAAGAAAAGAGTTTTAATGACTCACAGTTCCACAGGCTTAACAGGAAGCATGAATGGGAGGCCTCAGGAAACTTACAATCATGGTGGAAGGTGAAGGGGAAGCAAGCACCTGTTTCTACTGGCAGCACGAGAAAGAGAGAGCAAGGAGGGAAGTGCCACGCACTTTTTAAACCATCAGAACTGGTGAGAACTCACTTGCTATCGCAAGAGCAGCATGGAGAAATGTGTACCCATGATCCAATCACCTCCCACCAGGTTCCTCTCCCCAAATTGGGAATTACAACATGAGATTGGGATGGGGACACAGGGCCAAACCATATCGTTCTGCCCCGGCCCCTCCCAAATCTCATGTCCTCACATTACAAAACACAATCATGCCTTCCCAATAGTCCCCCAAATTCTTCACTCCAGCATTAACCCAAAAGTCCAAGTTCAAAGTATCATCTGAGACAAGGCAAGTCCCTTCTGCCTATGAGCCTCTAAAATAAAAAACAAGTTAGTTACTTCCAAGGTACAATGAGGGTACAGACATTGGGTAAATGCTCCCATTCTATGGAGAGAAATTGGACAAAACAAAGGGGCTACAGGCCGCACGCAAGTCTGAAACCCAGCAGGGCAGTCGTCAAATCTTAAAGCTCCAAAATAATCTCCTTTGACTCTATGTCTCACATTCAGGGCTTGCTGATGGAAGGGGTGGTCTCCCAAGACCTTGAGCTGCCCCTGTGGCTCTGCAGGGTACAACCACTTTGGCTGCTTTCACAGGCTGGCATTTAGTGTCTGTTGCATTTCCAGGAGCGGACTGCAGGCTGTCGGTGTATCCACCATTCTGGGGTCTGAAAGACAGTGGCACTCTTCTCGTAGCTCCCCTAGGCAGTGCCCCAGTGGGGTCTCTGTATGGGGGCTTCAACTCTACATTTTCCCTCTGCACTGCCCTAGTGGAGGTTCTCTCTGAGGGCTCTGCCCCTGCAGCAGACTTCTGCCTGGACATTCAGGCATTTCCATACATCCTCTGAAATCTAGGTGGATGTTTCCAAACCTCAACTCTTGCCTTCTGTGTACCTGCAGGCCCAACATCAGGAGAAAGTTGCCAAGGCTTGGAGCTTGCACCCTCTGATGCAATGGTCTGAGCTATACCTTGGCTCCTTTTAGCTATGGGTGGAGCCAGAGAAGCTGAGACATGCGGTGCCATGTCTTGAGGTTGCACAGAGCAGCTGGACCATGGGACTGGCCCAGAAAACCATTTTCCCTCCTAGGTCTCTGAGCCTTTGATGGGAGGAGCTGCTGTGAAGTTCTCTGAAATGCCCTGGAGACATTTTCCCCATTATTTTGGCTATGAACATTTGGCCCCTCTTATGCAAATTTCTGGAGCCAGCTTGAATTTCTTTCCAGAAAATGGATTTTAATTTTTTTCTACCACATGGTCAGGCTGCAAATTTTCCAAACTTTAATGCTCTGCTTCCTTTTTAAATATAAGTTCCAATTTCAGACCATCTTTTTTTTATGCAAATGAGCATAGGCTTTTAGGAGTAGCCAGGCCACATCTTCAATGCTTTGCTTCTTAGAAATTTCTTCTTCCAGAGACCCTAAATCATCTCTTAAGTTCACATTTCCACAGATCCCTAGAGCAGGGTCACAATGCTGCCAGCCTCTTTGCTAAAGCATAGCAAGAGTGACCTTTGCTCTAGTTCCCAATAAGTTCCTCATCTCCATCCGAGACCACCTCAGCCTGGACTTCATTGTTCATATCACTATCAGCATATGATCACAACCATCCAACAAGTCTCTATGAAGTTCCAAACATTCCCACATCTTCCTGTCTTCTTCTGAGCCCTCCAAACTGTTCCAACCTCTGTCCATTACTCAGGTCCAAAGTCAATTCCACATTTTCAACTGTCTTTATAACAATGCGCCACTTCCTGGTACCAAATTCCTATATTAAATCCATTCTTACACTGCTAAAAAGAACTACCTGAAACTGGGTAATTTATGAAGAAAAGAGGTTTAATTGACTCACAGTACTGCAGGCTTAACAGGAAGCATGACTGGGAGGTCTCAGGAAACTTAAAATCATGGAGGAAGATGAAGGGGAAGAAAGCACCTTCTAGTGGTGGCAGTAGAAAGAGAATGAGGGCAGAAGTGCCACACACTCTTTAAACCATCAGATTTCATGAGAACTCACTCACTATCATGAGAACAGCATGAGAGAAGTTCACCCCCATGATCCAATCACCTTCCACCAGGTCCTCCCCTAACACTGGGAATTAAAATTCAACGTGAGATTTGGGTGGGAGCACAGAACCAAACCATATCAGAGAAAAATGTGTGTTTTGTAGTTTTGGATGCGGTGTTCTGCAAATGATTGTTAGATCCCTTTGGTATAGACAGCAATTTCAATCCAATGTTTCTTTGCTGATTTTCTCTCTGGGTGATCTGTCCATTGCTGGAAGTGGGTTTTGAAGTTCCCTACTGTTATTATATCATGGTCTATCTCTCCATGTAGATCTACAAATGTTTGCTTTATATATTTTGGTACTTCAATGTTGAGTGCATGTATATTTAAAATTTGTTATATCCTCTTACTGAATTGACTCCTTTGTCATTATATAATGGCTTATTGTCTCTTTATAGTTTTTGACTTAAAGTCTATATGTATGGTATAAGTATAGCGACCCCAAATCTTTTGGTTTTCATTTGCATGAAATATCTTCCTCTCTCACTTTATTTTCAGTCTATGTATGTTCTTAGATGTGAAGTGAGTCTCTTGTAGGTGGCATATAGTTGGGTCTTGTTTTTTTAATCCATTCACCCACTTCATGTCTTTTAATTGGAAAATTTATTTTCATTCGAGGTAATTTTTGCTAGGTAAGGACTTTCTAGTGCCATTTTTTCATTGCTTTCTAGTTGTTTTGTAGCTCTTCTCTTCCTTTTTCCCCCCTTACTGCCTTCCTTTGTAATTAAGTGATTTTTCTTTAGTACTATGTTTTGATTCCTTGTTTTTTTTTATTTTTAGTGCACCAATTATAGGTTTTTGCTTTGTGATTATCATATGGCTTACAAAAAACAACTTATAGTTGTTACAGGTTATTTTAAACTAATAACAAATTAACTTTGATTGCAACAAAGAAAAAGAGGAAAAATAGTTCTACTTTTTGCCTCCCACACCAAACATTTTGAATTCCTGATGTCATAATTCACATCTTTTTATACTGCATTTTCCTTAAATTATTCTAGTTACTATTATTTTAATAGTTTTGTTTTTTAATGTCACCCTAAAGATATAAGTGATTTACACACCACCATTACATTATTACAGTATTCAGAATTTGACTACTTACTCACTTTAACCAGTGAGTTACATACTTTCAGATGTTTTCATTTTTCTTGTTACCATCCTTTTCTTTCAACTTGAAGAATTCTCTTTGGCATTTCTTATAAGACATGTCTAGCAGTGATAAATGCCTTCAGCTTTTGTTAAGCTGGAAAAAATATTTACCTCTCCTTCATTTCTAAAGGACAGTTTTTCTGGACACAGTACATTTGGTTGGAAGTTTCTTCCCCTTCAACACTTTGAATATACTATCCCACTGTTTCCTTGCCTGTAAGGTTTCTGCTGATAATTTTGCTGTTAGACATATTGTGATTCCTTTCTTTTCTCTTACTACCTTCAAGACCCTCTCTTTGCCTTGATCTCTGGCAATTTGGTTATCATATTTTTTTTCTTATTTGTATCTTACTTGAATTGAATCTGATTGTAGATCTTTGGCCTTCCTGTACCTGAATATTTATATGTTTTTCTATGTCTAGAAAGTTGTCTGTTATTATTTCTTTAAATGAACTTTCTTTACCTTTCTTTTAATCTTTTCTCCTTTGAACTTCAATGACCTATGTGTTTGCTCTTTTGGTGTTGTCCTATAATTCCTGTAAGCTTTCTTCATTCCTTTATATTACATCTTTTTTTCTCTCCTTTGAGTGTATATTTTTGATTAGTCTGTCTTCCAGTTCACAGATTATTTCCTCTGCTTGGCCAATTCTGCTACTGATATTCTCCATTGCATTTTTTCATTTTGTTTCTTATATTTTTTAACTTCCAGCATTTGTGTTTTAAGAAAATATTATTTCAATATATCTGTTAAATTTCTCTAATAAATTTTTGTATTGCTTATCTGAATTTTCTTGAAGTTTGCTGAGCTTCATTGAAACAGCTATTTTGAACTCTTTATCAGGCATTTCTTCCATCTCCACCTCTTTTTTTAACTTTTATTTTTATTTCCAGGATACATGTGCAGGTTGGTTCTATAGATAAAATTATGTGTCATGGGAGTTTGGTGTACAGATTATTTCATCATCCAGATAATAAGTATGGTATCTAATAGGTAGTTTTTCAATCCTCACCCTCCTCCCACCCTCCACCCTTTAATAGGCCCTGGAGTCTTTTGTTTCCTTTTTTTGTATTTAGTATACTCAGTGTTTAGCTCCCACTTATAAGTGAGAACATGGAGTGTTTGGTTTTCTGTTTCTGCAGTACTTTGTAGAAACATTGCCTAGGATAATGGCCTCCATCTCCGTCCATGTTCCTGCAAAAGACATGATTTCTTATGGCTGCATAGTATTCCATGATGTATATGTGCCACATTTTCTTTATTCAGTCAACCACTGATAGGCATTTAGGTTGAGTTCCTATCATTGCTATTGTGAGTAGTGCTGTGATGAACATATGCATGCATTTGTCTTTATAGTAGAATTATTTATATTCCTTTGGGTATATACCCAAAAATGGAATTGACGGGTCAAATGGTAGCTGTGTTTTAAGTTCTTTGAGAAATCACCAAACTGCTTTCCACAGCGACTGAACTAATTTACATTCTCACCAGCAGTGTATATGCATTCCCTTTTCTCTACAGCCTTGCCAGCACCTGTTATTTACTTATTTATTTATTTATTCATTTTTTTACTTTTTACTAATAGCCGTGCTGACTGGTGTGAGATGTTATCTCATTGTGGTTTTGGTTCTCATTTCTCTAATGATTAGCGATGTTGAGTGTTTTTTCATGCTTGTTGGCCACATATGTGTCTTAATTTGAGAAATGTCTGTTCATGTCATTTGCTTACTTTTTATGATGAGGTTGTTTGGTTTTTGCTTGTTGACTTGTTTACATGCCTTACAGATTATGGATAAAAGACCACTGTCAGATGCATAGTTTGCGAATATTTTTCTCCCATTCTGTAGGTTGTCTATTTACTCTGTTGATAGTTTCTTTTGCTGAGCAGAAATTCTTTAGTTTAATTAGGTCCCATTTGTCAATTTTTGTTTTTGTCACAATTGCTTTTGGTGTCTTTGTCATAAAATTTTTGCCAGGGCCTATGTCTAGGATGATGTTTCCTAGATTTTCTTCAACAGTTTTTGTAATTTTAGGTTTTACATTTAAGTCTTTCATCTATCTTGAGTTGATTTTTGTATATGGTATAAGGAAAGGTTCTACTTTCAGTCTTCTGCATATGGCTAGCCAGGTATCCCATTACCGTTTATTAAATAGTGAATCCTTTTTCCATTGCTTGTTCTTATTGACTTTGTTGAAGATCTATCACCATCTCTTTAGACTCAGTCACTGGTGCCTTATTTTGTCCATTTGGTGATGTAATACTTCCCTGTTTGATCTTGCCCCTTGTGGCTGTGCATTGTTGTCTGAGCATTGACATAGGCACCTAATTCAGTCTTCAAAGCCTGGCTTTGTTTGTAAGATTCCTTCAGAAGTAAGCCTGTTCAGAGATACAGGGCAGGTTGACTGGTAACCCATGACCCTAAGCAATGACCACTTCAGCCGTTGCAACACTAGGGGCACCTCAAGCCCAGGACCACCAGAGCTAGAATCCTTTCACTACTGAGTCTGACACAGTGCTGTGTTGCACCCAAAGCTCACAGCTGTTCAGACCAGTATAGCACTGGGATGTACCCAAGGTATGTGACTACTGCAGCCTGCCCTCCACTGAAATTTATTTAGGGCCAAAGTCTGCTGTAGCTGGCTGGTGGTGATGTGGGTTGTAACAAAAGTCCATTCCACTGGGGCTGCAGGCTCCTGTTTGGCACTGGGGTGGGCCTAGAGGCTCCATTTATGGGCACCAGCCTTGTATCAGGGACTGAGGGGCCCTGCCCTGTGCTGAGTTTTACCGAAGCAAGTCAGTACTGGGTTGCAAGGTGATGTTCTATGCCACCTCTTTTTCCTTCCCACAAGCACATGGTGTCTTTCTCCATACTGTGCTGCCTGGGGCTAGGAAAGGGGTGAAGTGGACAATTCCACACCCACTGAGGCTAAGCCAATACTGGGTTGCACCTGAAGACCACTGCTGCTGAGACCAGTGCAGTACTGGGATCCACCTAAGGCTGAACCTTCTGCTGAGGTTTATTCAGAGCCTGAGGTTGCTGTTATTGGCTAGTGGTGATACAGGCTGGAATATGAATCCATACCACTGGTGTCACAAGTTCATGTCTGGCACCAAGGCAAATCTAGAAGCTCTGTCCATGGGTATTGGTTTGGTGTCAGAGGCTGAGGGATTCCACCCAGTGTTGGGTTTTACTATTGCAGGCCTGTTATTGTGTTGCAAGCCAAAGTTCTGCACTTACTTCCTTCTCCTTCCACCAAGTAGATTGTATCTCTTTCTTTGTTTATTTGTTTTTTTGTTTTGTTTTTGAGATGGAGTCTCGCTCTGTTGCCCAGGCTGGAGTGCAGTGGCATGATCTCGGCTCACTGCAAGCTCTGCCTCCTGGGTTCATGCCATTCTCCTTCCTCAGCCTCCCGAGTAGCTGGGGACTACAGGTGCCCACCACCACGCCTGGCTAATTTTTTGTATTTTTAGTAGAGACGGGGTTTCACCACATTAGCCAGGATGGTCTCAATCTCCTGACCTCGTGATCTGCCCACCTTGGCCTCCCAAAGTGCTGGGATTACAGGCGTGAGCCACCGAGCCTGGCTGATTGTATCTCTTTCTTTGCTTTGCTGCCTGGGGCTTGGAGTGGATGCCTTGGGTAATGTAAAACCACCCTTCCTACATTCTTCAATGCATCTTTTCTTGTTATTATGCTAAAACAAGGTACTGTGATCTCTCCTCTGGTTTCCTGAGCTCCTGTGAAGGAATTTTTGTGCATGGATAGTGTTCAAATTGATGTTTCTGTGGAGGACAATCCCTGGATGGTTTTTTTCTGTCATCTTGCTCTGCCATCCATCAAGCTTTTAGATTTAAATTATAGATTTTAAGATATACTAAACAATCAAATTTTATGGGAGATCCTTGATTAAAAATTTATTCCTGCAATAAATAATGCAAAATGATGCCAACATAGTGGCCGCCTTTTAGCAGGACCAAAGGAAGAATGCACGATCATTTTTTAGTGAAGTTGCTGCTTGATCTTTTATCAAGCATTTGCCTTCCAGTACTAATAATTACCCCTGAAATATGGAATTTACTTATATTTCCTATTCTGAACTTGAATCATATTTCAGGGAGTTTCATTTTTATCTCGGTAGATAAAACTATTCACTAATTTTTTTTTTTTTGAGACATAGTCTCACTCTGTCACCCAGGCTGGAGTGCAGTGGCATGATCTCGGCTCACTGCAACCTCTGCCTCCTGGGTTCAAGTGATTCTCATGCCTCAGCCTCCCAAGTAGCTGGGATTATAGACATGCACCACCATTCCTGACTAGTTTTTGTGTTTTGGGTATAAATGGGTTTTTGCCATGTAGGCCAGGCTGGTCTCAAACTCCTGTGGTCAAGTGATCCACCCACCTTGGCCTCCCAAAGTGCTGAGATTAGAGGTGTGAGCCACAGTGCCCAGGCTATTCACTACATTTTAATTCAACAGATATTTATTGAGTACCTACTATGTGGCAGACATTATGTTAGGTGCTAAGGACAAAAATCATAAATACTTGGCATCTTTTCCCTTCAGTAGGTAATTGTTCAATAGAGAATTATGATGTCTGTATAACTAATAGTATAATGGGATAAGTACCTGAACAGTATTATGAATGAAGTATGATAGAATCATAAGATGGAGACAACTAACTGTTTTGGAGGAGCATCAGGGTTAACTTTTCAGATGAATTGTTTAAGATCAGAAAGAGATCTTTACACAGAGAAGAAAAGATAAAGACTATGTTCCAGGCACAGTTACAGGTACATGGAGTTGAATTTTTAATCTAGTGGAAGAAACAGACAGAGATGTGAGATATAATATAAGGCAGTTCTAAAAGTACAAAGTGCAATGAAATATTGTGTTGTGATTAATTCACAACCAGGAGGAATGCATGTGGGGGTGTGCATCTTGGTTTTTATGACTACACACAAAAGTCCTGCACAAAAATCTCCTTTTATATGGTCCAGAATATAACGTAGCTCAGTAACTTTCCTCAAAGAAAGATGATCAGAAACCAAAACTCTACTGGAATTACAGGATATTTAAAAAGTCTATCAGTTCTACTTTTTAGTGTGTGGGCAACACACAATGAATGCCTCCTTCCATTAACTTGGCATAGATATCATCAATCCTAAGAACTAGAAGGAGGATCCCACTAGGCAATTTGATTTTTAATCCACTAAAATCACAACATATTATGTTCTTATCAGGTTTGATAGAAATAACTATAAGAGTTGCTTGCTTTGGAAATCATCAAAGCTCAATAATTACTCTGTTTGCTAAATAAGTCAGATTGCTCACTTTATACTCAATTATTTTTCTTCTCATAACTGCTCAATCATAATCTATGAATACATTTTCTATGAATCTAAAAATCTATTTTGACATGATTGTCTGTCCTAAAAAGAAATCTGCTTCTTAGTTAATAATGCATTATTTCTACTAGAACTTTGTAATCTAGTCAAATCTAATTATACCCAGTTGATAACTTATATCTATCTATCTTTCCTTCTATCCATTCATCCATCCATCCATTTATCAATCCATACATTCATATCATCATTAAACTTTGGCAATTGCACATATGCCTGGAGAGCTATCCCCATGTCATAGCCAATCTACGAGAACAACCTGACCCTCTTTTGGGGGTATTCCACACTTCTCATGGTAACTGGAAAAGGTGTCCTTCCTGCTTAATGCTAAAAACCACCCTTGTGTTCATAAACAAACCTTCCTCAGTCAGCCAGTCTTTCCATCATTAAGGCAACGTGATTTAAACTAGCTTCTCCCCTTTCATATTCACCCCTGAAACTACATGCCACCATTTTTGACATTGTATCTCCGAAATTATTTTTCTTAATGTTCATTGTAAATTTATTATACCAGAATAAAAATGCACTGGGTGGAGGCACAAGACAAGGTTTGCCTTCACTCTTCCAAGGCTCTGAGTGAACTATACACCATCAGCTATTTTTTCTAAGCATTTACAGAACTCTTAGGGCTGGGAATACTGGAATGATCAAACTAGTCTCTTCTCTTATGGACTCCAAATTCTAATAGGGAAAGTCTAATGGTAATACACTTATCCTCAGAGGATACTATGGGAGCAGAGAAGAAGAGAGGTTGGGACTGGGGAGGCTGATTTTTGCAGAAAGAGTAATTGGTCAGACAGAAAAAGAAAATATACAAACTATCACCATGTGAAATTCATGGTGGTGCAACACAGCATGGGGAGTTAAAACTAGTAAATATGCATGTCAAGAACATAAATTTTGAAATACTATTCCATGT
Organism: Nomascus leucogenys; assembly: GCF_006542625.1. Classification (NCBI taxonomy): domain Eukaryota; kingdom Metazoa; phylum Chordata; class Mammalia; order Primates; family Hylobatidae; genus Nomascus; species Nomascus leucogenys. Next base: position 19,714,180 of record NC_044406.1, on the reverse strand, counting down.
TTCTTTTTCTATGATTTCTTGCTGCTCATACCAATCCCCTATTTAAATAATTGTGAAAGTGTTTCTTATTTATCTAAATTGACAAATAAAAATTGTATATATTTATCATGTGCAACATGTTTTCAAATAGGTATATATTGTGGAATGACTAACACAATCTAATTAACATTTGCATTACCTCACATACTTATCTTTTTTGTGGTAAGAACACTAAAAATCTATTCTCTCTGTGATTTTCAAGAATACAATAAATTGTTATTAACTATAGTCACCATGTTTTACAATAGATTTCCTGACCTTATTCTTCCTATTTAACTGAAATTTTTTATACTTTGACCAACATCACCCCAATCCCTTCACCCCCAGCCCCTAGTAACCACTATTTTTCACTCTGCTTTTATGGTTTCAACTTTTTAAGATTCCACATACAAGGGAGATTATTAGGTATTTGCCTTTCTGTGTCTGGCTTATTTCACTTCACATAGCATCCTACAGATTCATCCATGTTGTTGCAAATAAAAGGATTTTCTTCTCATTTACGGGTACATAATATTACATTCTGTATATATAGATATTTACTTTATACACTTATCTGTTGATGGATACTTAGTTTGATTCCACATCTTGGCTCTTGTGCATAATGCTTCTATGAACATGGGAATGTTCTCTTTGACATACTTTGATATACTTTGGATGTCCCCTCTAAATTTCATATTGAGATGTAATCCCTAGTGTTGGAGGGGGGCCTGGTGGGAGATATTTGGGTCATGGGGGCAGATCTCTCATGGCTTGATGCTGTCCTTGTGATAGTGAGTAAGTTCTCATGAGATTTGGTTGTCTAAAAGTGTATGGTGCCTCTCCCTCTCTCTTACTCCCTTTCTTGCCATGTGAGAGACTTGCTCCCTTTTCACCTTCTGACATGATTGTAAGCTTCCTGAAGCCCTCACCAGAAGCTGAGTAGATGCCAGTGCCATGCTTCCTTTACAGCCCGCAGAATCACGGGCCAATTAAACCTCATTTCTTTACAAATTACCCAGCCTCAGGTATTTATAGCAACACAAGCATGAGCTAACACGTACTTATTTCATTCATTTTGGATACATACCCCACAGTGGGATTGTTGGATCATATGATAGTTTTATATTTAATTTTTTGGGAACCTCCATACTGTTTTCCATAATGCCTGCATTGATTTACATTCCCACCAACAGTGTGTAATGGTTCTCTTTTCTCCATATCTTCACCAACACTTGTTATTTTTCATCTTCTTTATATAGCCATTCTAACAAATGTGAAGTGATATCTCATTGTGGTTTCAATTTGTATTTCCCTGATTATTAGTGATATTGAGTTTTTTTCATATACCTGTTGACCATTAGTATGTCTTCTTTGGAGAAATGTCTATGCAGGTCCTTGCCCATTTTTTAATTGGGTTATTTGTTTTCTTGCTATTGTTTGAATTCTGTATTAGTTAGCATTCTAAACAGGCACAGAACTAATGGAATATATATATACATACATATATATATATATATACACATACATATATATATACACATACATATACATATATGTATATACATATACATATATACGTATGTATATATATATATGAAGGGGAGTTTATTAAGTATTAACTCACATGATCACAAGGTCCCACATAGGCCGTCTGCAGGCTGAGGAGCAGGGAGAACCAGTCTGAGTTCCAAAACTGAAGAACTTGGAGTCCAATGTTTGAGGGCAGGAAGCATCCAGCACAGGAGAAAGATGTAGGCTGGGAGGCTAGGCCCATCTCTTTTTTCACGTTTTTCTGCCTGCTTTTTATTCCAGCCACACTGGTGGTTGATTAGATTGTGCTCACCCAGATTAAGGATGGGTCTGCCTTTCCCAGCCCACTGACTCAAATGTTAATCTCCTTCGGCAACACCCTCACAGACACACCCAGGACCAACACTTTGTATCCTTCAATCCACTCAAGTTGACACTCAGTATTAATCATCACAAGTTCCTTATATATTTGGGATATTAAGCCTTATCAGATGCATGATTTGCAATATTTTTCTCAGCCTGTAAGTTGTCGCTTCACTTTGTTGATTGTTTCTTTTGCTGTCCAGAAACATTTTAATTTGATATGATCCTATTTGTCTACTTTCACTTTTGTTGCCTGTGCTTTTGAGGTCATATTCAAAAAAAAATTATTACCCAGACCAATGACATGAAGCTTTCCCCTATGTTTTCTACTAGTAATTTAAGTTTCTGTTCTGACGTTTAAATATTTAATCTGACCAACCTGGGTAACATAGTGAGACCCTATCTCTACAAAATAATAAAAAAAAATTAGCCAGTGTGGTGGCACGCACCTGTAGTCCCAGCTACTTAGGAGGCTAAGGTGAAATAATCACTTAGAGTCCAGGAGTTTAAGATTATAGTGAGCCATGATTGCCCTACCACACTCCAGCCTTAGTGACAGAGTGTCTTAAAAAAATTAATAAATAAATAAAATCAAAAAACAAATCTTGAATCCATTTTCAGTGGATTTTTGTATACAGTGTGAGATAATGGTCTAATTTCATTCTTCTAAATGTGGAAATGCAGTTTTTCCAGTACCCTCTTTATTGAAGAGACTGTTATTTCCCCACTGTGTGTTCTTGGCACCTTTGTAAAAAACCAATTGACCTTAAATGTATGGAATTATTTCTTGGATTTCTATTCTATTCTGTTGATCTATGTGTGTGTGTGTGTTTATATTAGTACCATGCTGTTTTGATTAATATAGATTTGCAGCATGTTTTGACATCTGGTATTATGATGCCTCCAGCTTTGTTAATTTTTATCAAAATTGCTATTTGAGGTCTTTTGTGGCTGCACACAAATTTTAGGATGGATTTGTTTTTTCTATTTCTGTGAAAAATTCCTTTGGAATTGATAGGGATTGCATTTGAATCTGTACATAGCTTTCGATGATATGGGCATTTTAACAATATTAATTTTTCCAACCCATTAATACAAATGTCTTTCCATTTATTTGTGTCTTCTTCAATTTATTTTATCAATATTTTATAGCTTTCAGTGTACAAGTTTTTTGTTACCTCCTTTGTTAAATTTAATACTAAGTATTTTATTTTATTTTTAGCTATTTAAATGGGCTTGTTTTCTCAATTTTTAATGGATAGTTTGTTGTTGGTTAATAAAAATACCACTAATTTTTGTATGTTAATTTTGTATCCTACAAAATTATACATTATGATTTCATATCCCACAAAATCATACATTCCATCTTTAATGAATTCACTTATTCTAACAGTTTTTTTTGTAGAGTCTTTAGCATTTTCTATTTATATAATCATGTTGTTGTGAACAGGGACAATTTAACTTCTTTCCAATTTGAATGCCTTTTTATAATCTTTCACTTCTCTAATTGTTCTCGTTAGGGCTTCCAGTATTATGTTGAATAGAAGTAGTGAGAGTGTGCATCATTGTATTGCTCCTGATATCAGAGGAAAAACTTCAACTTTTCATCATTAAATATGATGTTAACTTTGGATTTGTTATGTATGGCCTTTATTGTGTTGAGGTTCATTCCTTCCATACCTAATTTGTTGAGAGCTGTTATTATAAGAGAATGTTGAATTTTGTTAAATGTTTTTTCTGCCCCTATTAAAATAATCATGGGCTTTGTCATTTATTCTGTTAATGTGGTGTATCATATTTATAGATTCGTGTATGTTGAACCATCCTTACATCCATGGGTTAAATTTCACTTGATCATTGTGAATGATCCTTTTAATGTACTGTTTAATTTGGTTTGCTAGTATTTTGTTGAGGATTTTTGCATCTATTGTCATCAGAGAAATTGGCATGTAACTTTCTTTTCTTGTAATATCCTTATCTGGCTTTGGTATCAGGGTAGTGCTGGCCCCATAAACTGAGTTTGGAAATATTCCCTCTTCTTCAATGTTTTGGAAGAGTTTGAGAAGGATTGGTATTATTTCTTCAATTAATGGTTATGTTTGCTCTTCTTATATTACTTCTTGAATTAGGATTGGTTATGTTTAGTAAAATTCAGCAGTGAAGACATCAGGTACTGTGCTTTTCTTTGATAGTCTTTTGGTTACTCATTCAATCTTGTTACTCGTTAATGATCTGTTCAGATTTTCTATTTCTTCATGATTCAATTTTGGTAGATTGCATTTGTCTAGGAATTTATCAATTTCTTCTAGATTATTCAATTTGTTGGTGTATACTAGTCTTTTACTATCCTTTATTGTTCTGTGGTATTAGTTGTAATGTCTCCTCTTTCATTTCTGATTTTTTTTTTTAGCCTTCTCTTATTTCTTAGTTGGTCTAGCTAAAGTTTTGTCAATTTTGTTTATCCATCCATAAAACCAACTCTTAGCTTTGTTGATCCTTTGTATTGCTTTTGTAATCTCTATTTTATCTATTTTTGCTCTGGTATTTATTATTTCCTTCCTTCTATTAACTTTGGGATTAGTTTGTTCTTCTTTTCCTGGTTCCTTGGGGTATAACATTAGGTTGTTTATTTGAGATCTTTCTTCCTTTCTGATGTAGGTGTTTACTGGTATAAACTTTTCTCTTAGGCTGCTTGCCTGCAGACTTAACACCACATGGACATTGCCAAGATTTATGGCCTGTACCTCCAGGAGTAGCAGACAGCATGGCACCTAAGTCCACTTTAGATCGGGAAGCTAAGGAATACTGTGCTGGAATGCAGGGAGCAGAAACCTGAGGCAACTCTGGGCTATGAGCCCACGGAGGGCACCCCAGGCCTGTGCCTCAAAACAATCCATTCTGCTCTCCTGAAGCTCTGGGTCTGTAATGAAAGGGGCATTCTAAAAGATCTCTGAAATGCCTTCAAGTTAAGATATAGTTTGGATATTTGTATCTTCCAAATATCATGTTGAAATGTGTTGAAACACCTCCCATAAGGCCCCACCTCCAACACTGGAAGCCCCAGGAGGTGGGGCTTTATGGGAGGTGTTACAGTCATGGGAGTGGATCCTTCATGAATGGCTTGGTGCTGTCCTTGCAGTAATGAGTGAGTTCTCACTCTAAGTTATCACAAGATATGATTGTTAAAAATAACCTGGCACCTCCTCCCCTCTGTCTTGCTCCCTCTCTCACCATGTGACATGCCTGCTCACCTTTCAACTTCTGCCATGATTGTGAGCTTCCTGGGGCCCTCACCAAAAGCAGAAGCCAGTATTAGCCAGCATTATACTTTTTGTACAGCCTGCAGAACCATGAACCAAAATAAATCTTTTTTCTTTATAAATGACCCAGCGTCAATAATTTCTTTGTAGCAATGCAAAATGGACTAACACATGGTCTTCCTTACATTGTCTTGATGCAATGGCTTCCTTCCATCCATAGTAATCTCTTTAGCAAAAGGTCACTTGGCCACACCGTTAGTATCCTCACATAAACATACTTTTTCACTCTTTACATGGGCAGGTTGTGAATTTTCCAAATCTTTCCATTCTGCTTCTCCATTAATTATCAATTATGTCTTTAAAATTATCCCCTTCCTCTTGCATCTAAATACAAGCAGCCAAAAGCAGACATGCAGCAGCTTTAATGCTTTGCTGCTTAGATATGTCTTATGCTCAATATCCTATTTCATTGCCCTTACATTCTGGCTTCCATAAATCCCTAGAGCATGGACACAATGCAGCCAAGTTCTTTGCAACTGTATAACAAAGATGGCCTTTCCTCCAGTTTCCAATACCTTGTTTCTCATTTACATCTAAGATCTCATCAGAATGGCCTTTACTGTCCATATTTCTACCAGCATTCTGGTCACAATCACTTAAATAACCTGTAAGAGGATTTAGACTTACCTTATTTCTGGAGTCTTCTTCTGAGCCCTCATCAGAATTGCCCTTAATGTTTCTTTTATGACATACAGGCTTTTTCTAGCCTACTCCTCCAAATTCTTCCAGCATCTATCTATTACCCAGTTTCAAAGCCTCTTCCACATTTTCAGGTATTTATCGTAACAGTACACTTACTTCTTAGTACCAATTATCAGTCTTAGTCCATTTTGTGTTGCCATACAGGATACTACAAACTGGATAGTTTATTAAAAATAAGTGTATTTCTTACATTTCTGGAGGCTGGGAAGTACAAGAGCATGGCATTAGCATCTGGGGAGGGACTTTGGGCTTCATTATTCCATTGCAAAAGTGGAAGGACAAGTGAGTACATGTGAAAGACAAAGCACAAGGGACTGGGCTCATTTTCATAATAACTCACTCTAACAATAACTGACCTACTGTTGTTATAACTACGTTAATCCATTAGTGACAGCAGAACCCTCATGACCCAGTCACCATTCATTAGGCCCCACCTCGTAAAACTGTTGCATTGGGGATTAAGTTTTCAAATGTGTGAATTTTGAGAGACACATTCCAACCATAGCAGGGTGTTTCTAACAGATGCTATTAGAATGGAATTTGCAGATATGCCTTGGAATTTGTGCCACAATTCCCACTCCCCTTCTTTTCTTCTCTACCCTCCCCATGGGCAGCTGTTAACCAATTACTGATGAGATGAGAGGATAAGTATTCAAACTCCCTTGCCCCTTCAGGGGAAAAACTCAGACGAGTGACCTCCATTGTCTACAGGGTTATATCCACGGATAGAGCCAAAGTTATCCTCTGCAGGACTTAGTTTGATATTACATCTCTCTTTGACTTTCTTTCCTTCTCTATTCTATCTCCTTACTTCTCTACAGGTTTTTGGGGAAAAACATGTCCTAATAAATCACTTTCATACGAACCCTTATCTCATGGTCTGTTTCTGGAAACCCAAAATGAGAGAATATTCTATACTTATTGCTCTCAGGGGACAGTTGCTTTTAAAGAAATACAAAGAAGTAAATAAAGGACTCAATGCTCAGCTTTTCAGGCTCAATACAGCCTAAACTCTTGGAATAGTTTAAAGAAAAAAAATTGAGTTGTAAGAATAGTATTAAAAGTCAGTTCCCTAAAGAATTCAGGACACAATTTTTATGGCTTAAATAAAAGACATAGAAGCACATGAAATCAGTCAGGTCAGGTTTTCCCACCTTCTTAAATTAAGTAGCATTCTCACAGACTAGCATGAAGGAGAGGAGGGTGAGGAGATGCAAATATTGGAGTTAGAGCTTGATGTGTGTCTCTGGGAATGAGTCCACAAGCCCTCACCTTTAAGGATAGGTCCTCAAGCTTCCATTTAGAGCCTCCCTCTGAAAGGAGTGCAGAGGGAGCTGAGAGAAGGTAGATGACTTGTGGGGTCCTGTGATCATGGGAAGGAGGGCACAGATTGTCCTACATGTACTTGAAAATTGGGGGCCAGAGGGAAATGTGGATAACTTAGGATCATCTAGCAGAGCTAAGAAATAAAAACGGTAGATAAATGGAGCCTTAAATGTCTCAATCAATGCCAGTTTAGATAATGACAGCTGAATACCAGATACTACTTTCCTATCGACACAGTACATCATGGCTTTTCTCCTGGAGTGTAGTAGAAAATTCTGGTGTCCATACCACATCCATTTTGACCACTCTCAAATATTAGCTGCAGCTATGGTAGACAGTTCTTGTGCATCCTATCAACAAATTATCCCAAGCATGCACTCAAATTTTACACTTTACTATCTTAGGATTTTTCTGAAGGTATGAGAGCTTGCTAAACTTGCCTACAGGATAGTCTAGAAGTACAGGGCAGTTAGTGCCCCCAGGAGAAATTCTCAACCTATGAGTAGAAGTTGAAGGACAACTGCTCCAACATCCTGTTTTTCAGAGATAATTATGAATTGCACTCTATCCAGTTCTCAAGAGGCCCTAGTGGGGTACAGCCCCACTTGGCCACCACTCAGTAACAGACTCTACTGTCTTTTCCTTCTTCCATGTCTCACTGTTTTTGTTCTCTCAGTCCTGTTTCCAAAGATTATATTGCAAATAAACTACCAGAACCCAACTCCTTACCTCAGGTGCTGCTTTTAGGGTAACCCAATTTAAGATGTATGGAAAAGAAGAAAGGGAAGAACTCTCATTTGACTGGGAAATTTCTGAACTTAGTGACTTGCTTTAAATAAACCAAACCTAACTTTTGCTAATGGTAGGGTAAGAGTTCCATATAGCAATTTAGTTCAGTTATAGAGAAATAAAAATTATATTTTTTCCTACCTCAATTTTACAATCTGTGAATGGCTTACCTAATATACATGCTAGTTATGGTTCCTGACCATTCCACTATCTCTTTTTGTGGGTAATCACTCTCTTTAAACCTCCATGCTGAGAGAAGTCATCTTGGCAAAAGTAACCACTTAATGGACTGGAAATTGGCACTTGGCACAGGGGCCATCAGTTCTGATGGACTGGCTGGCAATATATGAGAAGATTTGTGGCCAAAAATTATGCCTAGAAGAGCAATGACAATTAACTAGGTCAATCATAGGCTCTACCTTTGGCATCTGAGCAGAAATAATGGGCAGGTATCTTGGAAAGTATCAGACAATTGATAGTGGACAGATAAATACAAGGTATAAAAAGAAAATAAAGGAGTAAAAGAATAGTGGTGGAATACTACTACAAAGCCCATAGAATCTTACTGCATAAGGGTTGACCAAAGGGTTTGATGGCTTAGGTACTGAATGGCAGCTACTTCTGGTTTTGTGTGAGATTCTTTTTTTCTACATTATTTTATAAAGTTTTTACAACTTCTGACTACCTTAGATGGCTAGAATAAGTCTCTGTTTCCTGTAATCTTAAGAGTCAACCAAGCCCATGTCCAAGTAGCTGCAAGTAGTTCATTAAGGGGTTGAAGTAAGTAAGAAACAAGAGAGAAGACTGGATATCTAGGCAGGATTAAAATACCTACCTTGCAGGTAATAGGGAGACACTGACGAATTTTAAACAAAGAAATGACCTCTCCTTCCAAAAGGTGAATTAAATGCTTGAAAGTTGGCAAGACTGGAAGTGGAACGAGTTTAGAGGATTTTTCCCCTATAATTAGGTCAGGAAACAAAGGAAGGCCTGAGGCCAAAATTATGGCAAGTTTGACTGGTAAATGATGACACAGTTTTAGATGAGTCTCAGTGAGATGTCTAGAGGCTGTTGGATTCATGGGTCTGAAACAGAGGAGAAGTATCTGGGCTTGTGAAACAGACAAGAGAGCCATTAGTATTGGTGGAAGTCATGGGTGAAGGTAAGACCTTCCCCAGAGATTATCCCCAGTGAAAGGAGAAGATGATTGAGTGTGAATTCCTGGGAACTGGAAAACCTATAGGAGAGAGAAAAGAAGGAGGCACTTGTAAAAGAGATTGAAAAGTTGCCAGATAAGTAGAAAAAATTCAAGAGGTGATCTCTCTGTCAATTCTATCAATCTGTTGACTGAATGTCTCCCACAAATCCTTAGAAAATGAGGGGGGAGGGATAGCATTAGGAGATATATCTAATGTTAAATGACGAGTTAATGGGTGCAGCACACTAACATGGCACATGTATACATATGTAACAAACCTGCACATTGTGCACATGTACCCTAAAACTTAAAGTATAATAATAAAAAAAAAACAAAATGATCTTTGTTTTTGTTTCTCTTTACATTTTATTTTGTCTTTAGAAATTTATGGGATATAAGTGTAATTTTGTTACTTGGATATATTGCATAGTGGTGAAGTCAGGGCTTTTAGTGTATTTATTACCAGAATAATGTATATTGTACCCATTAAGTAACTTATCATCCACCCCCTCCCCCATTCCCACTCTTCTGAGTATTGTCTATCATTCCATACTGTGTCCATGTGTACACATTATTTTGTTCCCTCTTATACATGAGAACATTCAGTAGTTGTCTTTCTGTGTCTGAGTTGTTTCACTTAAGATAATTGCCTCCAGTTCCATCCGTGTTGCTGCAAAAGACATGATTTCATTTTCTTATGGCTGAATAGTATTTTCTTGGAGATGTATATATATATATATATATTTATATATATATATATCACCTTTTATTTATCCAATTATACATTGATGAACATTTAGGTTGATTCCATATCTTTGCCATTGTGCATAGTGCTATGATAAACATACAAGTGCAGGTATCTTTTTGATGTAATTACTTATTTTCCTTTGAGTAGATATCTATTAATAGGATTCCTGGTGCAAAGAGTAGTTCCATTTCTAGTTCTTTGAGAAAGCTCCATATTGCTCTCCATAGAGGTTGTAATAATGTATAAGTGTATATATGTTCACTTTTCTCCACATCCATACCAACATCTATTTGTTTTTTGTCTTTTTAATAATAGCCATCCTGGCTGGGCATAGTGGCTCATATCTGTAATCCTGGCACTTTGGGAGGCCAAGGTGGATGGATCACTTGAGGTCAGGAGTTCGAGACCAGCCTGGTCAGCATGGTGAAACCCCATCTCTACTAAAAATACAAAAATTAGCTGGGCATGGTGACGTATGCCTGTAGTCCCAGCTACCTGGGAGGCTGAGGCAGGAGAATGGCTTGAACCCAGGAGGCGGAGGTTGCAGTGAGCCGAGATCATACCATTGCACTGCAGCCTGGGTGACAGAGCAAGACTCCATCTCAAAAATAATAATAATAATAGCCATCCTGACTGGTGTAAGATGATATCTCATTATGGTTTTAATTTGCATTTCTCTGATGGTGAGCATTTTTCATATGTTTGTTGGCCATTTATTTGTGTGTTTTCTTTTGAAAAATATCTATTCATGTTCTTTGCCCATTTTTAGTGGGGTTATTTGTTTCATTTTTGTTGTTGCTAAGTTATTTGAGTTCCTTTTAAATTCTGGATATTAGTCCCCTGTCAGATATCTAGTGCAATTTTCTCCAATTCTGCAGGTTGTCTGTTCACCCTGTTGATGACTTTTTTCCTCTACGGATGCTTTTTAGTTTAATTAAGTCCCATTTGTCTATATTTTTTTTGTTTCTGTTGTCTGTGCTTTTGAGATCTTAGTCATAAATTCTTTGCCTAGACCAATGTTTGAAGAGTTTTTCCTAGGTTTTCTTTTAGTATTTTTATAGTTTCAAGTCTTATACTTAAGTATTTATTCCATCTTGAGTTGATTTTTGTGTTTGGTGAGAGACAGGGGTCTAGCTTCATTCTTTTGCATATGGCAACCCAATTTTCCCAGCACCATTAATTGAAAAGGGGGTCCTTTCTCCAGTGTATGCTGTTGTTGACTTTGCCAAAGATCAGTTGGCTGTAGATATGTGCTTTTATTTCTGGCTTCTCTATTTTGTTCCATTGATCTATGTGTCTATTTTTATAACAGCATCATGCTGCTTTGGTTACTAACTAAGATTGTAGTAGAAGTTGAAGTCAGGTATTGTGATGTCTCCAGCTTTGTTCTTTCAGCTTAGGATTCCTTTGGCTATTTAAGTTTTTTGTGTTTCATATGAATTTTAGAATTATTTTTTCTAATTCTGATTTGTGAAAAATAACACTGGTATTTTGATAGGGATTGCATTGAGTCTGTAGACTGGTTTGTAGATTGCAGTATGGTCATTTTAATGATGTTAATAGTTCTGATCCAAGAGCATGAGATGCTTTTCCATTTGTTGATGTCATCCACAATTTCTCTTATCAGCGTTTTGTAGTTGTCCTTGTAGAGATCTTTCCTCAACTTGATTAAATATATTCTTCCTAGGTATTTTGGGGGGTAGCTATTTTAAATGAGATTGCCTTCTTTATTTAATTCTCAGCTAGATGGTTATTGCTGTATAGATATGCTAGTGATTTTAGGGAGTTTTTGGAACATTGTAAATTTTTTTACTTCAGTGATTTTAGGAGTACGAATCATTTTTGGTTACATGGATGAATTGTATAGTGGTGAAGTCTGTGCTTTTAGTGTGCTTGTCACCCAAATAGTGAACATTGTACCCAATAAGTAGTTTTTTATCCCTCACTCCCCTCCCAATCTTTCCCCTTCTGAGTTTCCAATATCCATTATACTACTCTGTATACACTTGCATACCCATAGCTTAGCTCCCACTTATAAGAGAGAACATGCAGTATTTGGTTTTCCATTCCTGAGTTACTTCACTTAAGATAATGGCCTCCAATTCCATCCGTGTTGCTATAAAATACATTATTTTGTTCCTTTTTATGGCTGAATAATATTCCATGGTGAGTGTGTGTGTGTGTGTGTGTGTGTGTGTGTGTGTGTATACACCACATTCTCTTTATCCACTGATCAACTGATGGGCATTTAGCTTGATTCCAGAACTTTGCAATTGTGAATTGTGCTGTGATAAACATAAAAATGCAGGTGTCTTTTTATATAATGATTTATTTTCCTTTGGGTAGATACCCAGTAGTGGGAGTGCTGGATTTAATAGTAGATCTACTTTTAGTTCTTTGAGAAATCTCCATACTATTTTCCATAGAGGTTGCACTAATTTATGTTCCCACCAACAGTGTATAAGTGTTCTCTTTTCATCACGTCTCCACCAACATCTATTGTTTTTTGACTTTTTAAAGAATGGCCATTCTGACTGAGGTAAGGTGGTGTCTCATTGTGTTTCAAATTTGCATAAAATGCTACTGACTTTTGTACATTTATGTTGTATCCTAAAACTTTACTGAATGCATTTATCAAATCTAAGAGTTTTTTGGTGGCATCTTTAGAGTTTTCTAGATATAAGGTCATTTAATCAGTAAACAGGGATAATTTGACTTTATCTTTTCCAATTTGGATGCCTTTTCTTTCTTTCTCTTGCCTGATTGCTCTGGCTAGGATTTCCAGTGCTATGTTGAATAAGAGTGGTGAAAGTGAGCATATTGTCTTTTTCCAGTTCTTAGAGGGAATGCTTTCAACTGTTCCCCATTCAGTATGAAGTTGGCTGTGAGTTTCTTGTATAAGGCCTTTATTATGTTGAGTTACGTTCCTTCTAGGAGGGTCTTTATCATGAAGAGTTGCTGAATTTTATTAAATGCTTTTTATGCATGTATTGACATTACCATATGGTATTTGTTTTTAATTCTCTTCATATCATGTATCACATTTATTGATTTGCATGTGTTGAACCATCCTTGCATTCCTGGTATAATACCCACTTCATCTTGATGTATTACCTTTTTGATGTGCTGTTGGATTTGGTTTGATGGTATTTTGTTGAGGATTCTTTTCAATGTATTTTTATTTGTGTCTATTTGATTAAAATATATAAATGTTTCCTGTGTAATATACTGATGGACATATTAAATAAGTCCTATTTAAGACAAGAGTGAAATACAAGGGCTGTTTTTTTACCTACACATGGCAGTAGATGTGCCACACTTTGAGTCACAGCCCAAATAGCTGATTCATCACTATAATTCATATACTCATCCCACTTTCTGCTGCCCCAATCAACCACGTATTCACAACATCTAACCATCCTTCCAAAACTTATTTTTAGGTAAAATCTAATTGTAAGCTTTAGTACATTGATAAAGTCTAAAATGTTGCTTCCATCTCCTCCATTCTTATATTTGATCCATTTTTCTGTTCATATTGGCATGTGATATTGCTGCTTTCACCAAGTGAGTCATATGAAATGGGAATATGAATTTAACAGTTTAAGACTTCTCAAAAAGAACTGCAGTCTGCTCTTTTACATTTACAAATATATAGCAATTGCAGAATGAAGTTTACATTTACAACTTAGTGGTTTGGAATGGTAATGCATTTCTACTATTATGCTTTAGCAAGTAGATATTTGTGTAGGATCTAAAAGTATAAAAACAATCACTTGGGAGTAGAAGTGAAGATTTTTGAGACGTATATTCTTTTAGGTTTCCAAAGGCCCCTAAATAAATTGAAGAGATTCTACGTATATTCTCCAAAAGTCCCATAACTTTTGGAATATCAATGAGGCTTTTAAATAGCATCATGTAATATGATTCTTGCTGCTTGCCCTGTAGGGAAAAATATAAAATTTCCTCCTCTCCCCAGCACTAATGAATATTAACCTAAGAAAAGCAGCATATCAGAACTCATAATTAGACTAGTTCATTGGAAATTATTACACAATATTGCTTAAATAGTGGAGTGGAACCAGCCAGACTTGAGTTTGAAACTTGTCTCTGATTCCAACTAACTAGACATGATTTGTAAGTTGTAAAATGAGCAATGACCATTGGATCTAGCAGAGGAGATGGATTCACTAGAGGGGATGGATCCAATCTCAACCTAATCTTCATTTCTCCTGGGGTAAATAAGGACTTGATCACAGCCCTACCTTACACATTGAACTCTATATAGCAATACCTCAGTGTATAATCAAGCAAGTATTTTTGAGTCCTACCACAAATCTGACAACTGTTAGAATCCAACAAGGCAATTAGAATATGCTGCCACTGATATTTCTGATTAACTGGAAAACTCTATGAACTCAGAAGTGTGTGAGCATCATTATATCTCAGTGATATCCATCCAGGTGATATAATCATGTCAATTGAAATGTATCCCTAATAAGGTGTGAAATGGATGATCTGGTCTTTTGTTCTTAAGGATTGGTTAAACAGTTGGATGTACATCAAGTATAATGACAATTAGGAAAACTAAGAATATATAAAAGCCTCATCATGGGTACTATATACAGCTGAGAGTTTCTCCCATAATTTTCTTCTGAACTTGGCTTTAAAATGTATAAACTTCTATTTTTGAGTTAAAACTCTTAACGTACGTTCACAATGGAAAATGTGGAAAATACAGGATAGCATAAAGAAGCAAATGAAATCACCTATAGCCTTCCTTTCCTCTTGCCATTTTTCTATACATGTATGTAATTGAAATAACAGGCATTACATTGTATTAATGTATACATACAGATTGGTATAATATTTTCTTTAATTAATATATTAGGTGCCTTTTCTCATACGTATTCCTAGATACCATTTTAATGTCCTTGTAGTTTGCCATTACATTGATTTGCCATATTCTATTTTCTCAGGCTGTACTGTACAAACGCATGTTTTAAAAGACAACACAGAGTTGTTATTTAATTGTTCTATTTGGCATTGCAAATGATTGACAGAATTGCAGAGGATCAAATAGGGGTAATACATGTGGAACACTTTGAAAAGGCATAAAAGAAACTCTGAAAATGTTCTTATAAGTGAATCAGGAAAGTAAATACATCAAAGGTAAGAAAGGCAAAGTAGAATAAAGCTCTGAATTATGCAGTTTCAGAAAGGAATAGTCCTCTACAGCATCCTGGAAGTAGGATAAGAACAAAGTGAATTTTTGGAGACAGTTCTGGCTTTATATATTTTGTCTTGTTGACCTTCTATTAACTATCAAAATGTCCAAATTTCTTAATATGTGAAACTATTTCTCAAGTTATGTTTTTGTGTCTGGAAGCATCACAAACAGCAATGAATCTTAACACCAGGATTAGAAAATATGTTTTCCATATAGGTATGAAGCAGCTCAAAGCTAATTGTGCTTCTGCCTTTCTTGGCAGGTTAAAATCTCTGTTTAAAGTTAAAAAGTAACTATTACCTATATGTATTTTTAAATTTTTTACTATGAAAATATATTATTTGTGTAATTTTAAAAAGTTATATATTTTGGCAAACTGCATTTTCCAATAATGGCCATAACAATATTTCCCATTTGTACATTCTCTTCTTACAATGCACCTTGACACACCTTTATCAAGAAATGGAGTCTGTGTCTCTTTCCCTTGAAGCTGGGTGGACCTCTGTGACTGTATGGATCAACAGAATACAGCAGAAGTGATGTCATGTCACTTCTCAGCATAGGTCATAAAAGGTGATAGAGCTTTCATCTAGTTCTCTCTCTCTCTCTGGGATGCTTGCTTTTGGAGCCTAACTGCCATGCAATGAAGGATCCTCGGTTACATGGAGAGGCCACATGTACAAGTTACAGTTAACCACCGTTCCAGCTGGGGTTCCAGGCAACTATGTCAATCAACAGACACATGAGTGAGGGAGGCTTTGAGATGAATCCAGCCCCCAGAAACCACCTGCATGCAGGTGAATGAGAAACTCTGAGCAAGAACTGCCTATCTGAGCCCAGCCAATCCCAGAAATGTGAGAGAGAGCAATAAGCAATAATAATACTAAAATATTGCATGATTGTTGCTGATTTACACCACTAAGTGTGGGGTGGTTTGTTACGCAGCAATAGACAACCTGAACTTACATAAGTAAATTAAAATGAAGGCCTTGAAATACAGTCAATCTGCCTGCATTGCTGAAATGCTCATGTTAACTCAGTCCTACTTAATAGACGTAGGCAACAGACACTCAAACCCCTACTTAATGAAGAACTAAAGTAACCATAAACTGAGAAGGCAAAGGGAGCTTTTAAAAAAACACCCTTTTTCACAGTTGCAAGAGAGGCCTACATCGCTAGGCGTGGCTGGAAAATACTAGCAGCTGTTGGACAGGGCTGGCGAAATTTTAAGGGTGTAAAAGAGCCCAGTTTGAACAATGGCTTGAAGACAACAGTGTCTCTGGGAGGAAATGTAGAGAACCAAGTGTCTCTGCAAACAGGGGTCACAGCTGCAAATTAAAGAGCCATTTTCACATTTGGATTTTTTCATGTTGGTCATTTTTTTCAACACACATGCAAGTGAGTCTGAGGAGAGATAATTGTCACTGCTTAAATCGATACTTTGAATGTTAATGTTCATCACACATATTTTATTAGTAAAGCGGGGCTCTATATAACCTTAGCCACATTTTTTGTTTCCCCTTTTTAACTGAATAAACAACAGCAAAGCCTAAAACAAGTCAGAACTGTTCTTGAGGGATCATACAAATATAAGAAAGATTCTGGGACCTGGGTAAAAAAGCTTCTGTTACAGCAATATCAGCCTTCAGTGACATTAGGTTATAAGAAGGAACCTCATGGTCTGAGAAATCAAGTGCGGCAACTGAGAGCTAGGAAAGTAGATCTCTCTAGAGAGTGAATAAGACTGAGTCACATACTGTGCAAAGAGAAAACAAACAAGGGCTATTTGGAAGCTACTTGAACATTTGTCTATCTCTTCATCCTTCTTTAATTTTGGCACTGAGTCTTTTGTAAGCCTAAGGATTAATTCTTAAAGGGCAAGCCTTGGTCCCCTGGCTGTTAGAGCCAGGCTAGGATTTTCTTTGAGTTCATCTAGTGGTAGATTTCACACATTTTAAAGTGTTTGAAGAAGAATGAGGAATCACGTCGATTCCTCTGTCCACACTTTTGTATCTCATGCATTGTCAGTATGAGGAACTCTCTCAGGAAATTCCCTATGTGCTTATCCTACTTATAGAACATTACAGAGGACTATTACTTTCTAAAACTTCACTTAATTCAGAGCTTTATGCTACTTTGTTTTTCTTCTTTTCATAAAGTTGCTGTTTTTAAAAAATTATCATAGATACATAATTGTTGTACATATTTATGGGGTACATGTGATATAATTGGGGTATTCATCACCTCAAGCATTTATCATTTCTTTGTTTTAGAAACATTCCAATTTCACTCTTTTATTTATTTTGAAATATAAAATAAATTATTGTTAACTATAGTCACCCTATTGTAATACTGAACACTAGATCTTGTTCTTTCTATCTACCTGTATTTTTGCACCCATTAATCATACTCTGTTTCCCACTCCCCACTACCTTCTCAGCCTCTGGTAACCATCATTCTACTCCTTATCTCCATGAGTTTATTTTTTTTTTTTTAGCTCTTGCATACTAGTGAAAACATGTGATATTTGTCTTTCTATGCCTGGCTTATTTCATTTAACATAATGTCCTCCAATTCCATCCATGTTGTTACAAGTGACAGGGTTTAATTCTTTTTCATGGCTGAATAATAGACACCAAAGGAAAAATGGACAAACTGGATTACATCAAACTGAAAAGCTTCTGCACAGAAAAGGAAACAATCAACAAAGTGAAGAGACAACCCACAAAATGGGAGAAAATAAATTTGAGAACTACCTATCTGACAAGGGATTGATAACCAGAATATATAAGGAGCACACACAATAGGAAAAAATTGAATGAGCTGATTTTAAAATAGGCAAAAGATCTGAATAGACATTTCTTAAAAGAAGATACACAATGGCCAATAGGTATATGAAAAAATATTTGACATCATTAATCATCAGAGAAATGCAAATAATAACTACAATGAGATATCATTTCATTCCAGTTAAAATGGCTTCAATTCAAAAGACAGGCAATATTGAATGCTGGCGAGGATGTGGGGAAAGGGGAACCCTGGTATGCTATTGATGGCAATGTAAATTAGTACAGCCACTATGGAGAACAGTATGAAGGTCCCTCAAAAAGCTAAAAATAGAGCTACCAAACGATCCAGCAATCTCACTGCTGGGTATATATCCCAAAAAAAGGAAATAAGTATATGAAAGAGATCAATGCACTCCCACGTTTATCGCAGCACTAGTCACAGTAGCCAAGATATAAAATCAAAGTATGGAATCTTATCTTTGGTATTTGATTTACCCAATCACTTATGAGAGCATTTTCAAGTTGCTTTTAGGTCTTTTCAAAGTGTTCCACGTATATTACCTCCTGCAATGAATATTATGAGCCATCTTTTTAATTGTTGGGAAGCAAATGAGAGCTGGGCTTTTATCATGCCTGGCAACACAGCAGATGATGAAATACGAAGTGTATGTACACACATGGTGGTGATAAGCTGAACATAGTAAACAGTCAGGTTGACTGCCTAGGTAACTCAAAGGTGCAGGTTGGGATCCCCGGGAAACAGACTCTGAGAGAGATTCACATGCATGAGGTTTACCGGGGAGTGCTCTACAGATCAATACCTGGAGAGTAAGCAAAGAAAATAAGACTAGGCAGAGGGAAAAGTTGAGTGTTAACATAGTTCCCAGAGAAGCCTCAACCAACCCCACAGGGAGTCCTGAAACAGGGAAAACTCTTAAAGGTTGCTCTACTTTATAGCAAAGGGGCTGTCTTTATATTTCTCCATTATGCTCACTGGATGCAGGTTGACTCTGGGAAAGAGACATAATCTTAAAGCAGCTCTTTCCACCTAAGAGCAATTTTGGGGAAGGGTTTACAACTGAGGGTTGTCTGTTAGTTGCATTCTCAGCAGCTGAGGGAATGAGTCCTTTGGTCCTGAAGAGGGATTTGCTTCACACAGCATAGTATTTACCACACTCAGAATGGATGCAAGGACCGATCTTCAAGCTTGTGTCAGATCTGGTTGAGGGATTTAACCTGAGGAGAACAGTGCTTGGAAGGAAGGGAAAAAAATAAGGGAAGCAGTTGCTGCCCCTGACCAGTTCTCTCAAAGAAGAAATTTAAATGCTTGTCAAGATATAGATAAAAGTTAAAGAAAATGTTAAGAGAAACAGTTTGAAGTATCTGATCAGTGTTCAGACCATAAGATAAGCAGATATTCAAAGGGTGGTGCCTTATGTATGAATGGTCTGTAAAGGTGATCCATAGGAATAGAGATGTAAGCGGAGAGTAAAGAATAACATCATGCCCGGCCGCCCATCGTCTGGGAAGTGAGGAGCGCCTCTGCCCGGCCGCCCCATCTGGGATGTGGGGAGCGCCTCTGCCCGGCCGCCCCGTCTGGGAAGAGGTGAGGAGCGCCTCTGCCCGGCCGCCACGTCTGGGAAGTGAGGAGCGCCTCTGCCCGGCCACCTATCCTCTGGGAAGTGAGGAGCGCCTCTGCCCACCGCCCCGTCTGGGATGTGAAGAGCGCCTCTGCCCGGCCGCCCCGTCTGGGAAGAGGTGAGGAGCGCCTCTGCCGGCTGCCCCGTCCGGCAAGTGAGGAGCGCCTCTGCCCGGCCACCCAATCTGGGAAGAAATGAGGAGCGCCTCTGCCCGGCTGCCCCATCTGGGAAGTGAGGAGCGCCTCTGCCCGGCCGCCCATCGTCTGGGAAGCGAGGAGCGCCTCTGCCCGGCCGCCCCGTCTGGGATGTGAGGAGCGCCTCTGCCCGGCCACCCATCCTCTGGGAAGTGAGGAACACCTCTGCCCGGCCACCCATCGTCTGGGAAGTGAGGAGCGCCTCTGCCCGGCCACCCCATGTGGGAAGAAGTGAAGAGAGCCTATGCTCGGCCGCCCCGTCTGGGAAGAAGTGAGGAGCGCCTCTGCCCGGCCGGCCCGTCTGGGAAGTGAGGAGCGCCTCTGCCCGGCCTCCCCGTCTGGGATGTGAGGAGCGCCTCTGCCCGGCCACCCATCGTCTGGGAAGTGAGGAGTGCCTCTGCCCGGCCACCCCATCTGGGAAGTGAGGAGCGCCTCTGCCCGGCCGCCCCGTCTGGGAAGTGAGGAGCGCCTCTGCCCAGCCACCCCATCTGGGAAGAAATGAGGAGTGCCTCTGCCCGGCCGCCCCGTCTGGGAAGTGAGGAGCGCCTCTGCCCGGCCACCCATCGTCTGGGAAGCGAGGAGCGCCTCTGCCCAGCCGCCCATCATCTGGGATGTGAGTAGCCCCTCTGCCCGGCCACCCATCGCCTGGGATTTGAGGAGCGCCTCTGCCCGACCGCCCCGTCTGGGAGGTCTACCACGGAGGCCAGAAGCAATGTGGGGGCTGGACGTGGTGGCTCACGCCTGTGGTTCCAGCACTCTGGGAGACCGGGGTGGGTTGATCGCTTGAGGCTAGGAGTTCAGGACCAGCTTGGCCAACATGGCGAAACATGTGAAAGGTGCGGCAGACGGACCAACCAACCAACCCAGCGACGGCGGGGCAGGTCTACCCTGGAGTCATACTCTTATTTTTTCTATTTTCCTCCATTTCTTATCCTTTGTCCCACTTTCTTTTTCTTCCTCTTCCTTCTCTTTCTTCTTTGTCAAGTAGAGGATTGAGTTGTTGTCACTGATCCATGCAAAGTCCCTCTCTCATTTATTTTCTTTGATTCCCACCCCTTATTTCTATTCTCCATGTTCCCATGTGCAACCTTTCTAATGTAATTGATATGCATCTTTTTGTTTGTATGTATTTTTAGAAGGTGTTTGTTGTTTTGTGTGCAAAAATTAATAAAAAAAGGAAAAGATTAAAAAAAAAAAGAATAACATCATGAAAGCCAAAGTAAGCGATAGTTTTAAGAAGGAAAAAGTGATAAGCAGTATCAAATTTCAAGTAAGAACGGATCAAAAAATAATCAAATGGTTCAGAAAGTAGGCAGGCAGTGGTCACTTTGGACAGAATCATTTAAGATAAATGGTTGGGGCAGAAGTCAGATTGCAATAAAGAGTGAATGTAAAATTGAGAAGGGGTACCATGAGAGCAAACCACTTTTTTTTTCACAACTCATATAGGAAGAAAATATGACCCCATCAATATATTGAGATTTTGGACTGAGGAAAATTTTCTTTTGAAAATGGGAATAAATTTTTGAGCATGGGTATAGGCAGAGAGAAAGGAGCTAGGGTAAAAGGAAAAGTTGAAGGTAAAGGCAGTTAAGGATAATTTATGAGTTCAGATCCTGAAGCTGATGAGAGGAAATGGAGTCCATGGCATATGTGTAGGAGTTAGGTCCGGATGGTGAAAAAAGTTCCCTTCTTCAGAAACAAAAAGAAAAAGAAGTAAATGCCATGATTTTAATGTCTTCTGAATGATACCACAATAACTTCTTATTTTTTAATGTCTCTACCTTGGAATAGGATTAAAGTTAGACTGAAACACAGCAAGGATGGCCTCTAGCTAATGAGAAACCAACATGACTACGTCTTGGTTCCTTTAGCTCATTTAAGAAGTAGATGATGTATTTAAGATTCCAACACTGAATTAAGATGTGTCTACTTGTCATCATTCATGTGCTTAAGTGGGATATTATTTATTAATGAATTTATACAATTTTAAAGAAAGAAGAGACCATTTTAGACAATGGCTCAAATTGGCTACTATGACCATAAATGTAAGGTTTACTGAAGAAAATGGCTATAGGTGGTTCCAGATACAGAAATGACCTTGTTCTGTACCATGTAATCCTATATCCCTGGCATCAGCTGACTGGACTAAGGGGAACATTAACTCTAAGGCAGCCAAGCGACAGGATGCCTAGTGGTCTAGGAGGTGGCCTGTGAGAACACTGTCTATCAGGAACCATAGTGATGGATTGATGCAATTTCCTTCAAGTATGTAAAAAACAAAAGGAAGGAGCAAGAAAACTCTTAGTAGGGGCAGAAGCTGACAGATATACAAAAAGAAGATTGATAATAGAGATCCTTAGGCAACTTGCACTATGAGCAGTTCATGGATGACCAGAATCTAGAAATAAGGAGGCATTGGTAAACACACATAGAAGATGGTGAGGCCAATGGAATCTCAAGTGCTTGGCCCAAGGTCACACACTTAGTGACTAGCAATATCTAAACTAGAGTACCATTCAGACTTTTTGTTTGTCTCTGCAACAAATGAGTACCTTCAACTATCCCACAGTTCCTTCCAAACCTGGCTGTGAATCAGAATCAACTAAAAAGCTTTTGAAAAAATATACTGCTGATCCCTAGGTTCACTTCTGGAAATTCTTGTCCAGTAAGTTTGGCTGGAGAGTTTGGGTCTGTACTTTTAACAAGCTACCCAGGTGATTCTGATGTGGGAGGTCAACTGACCTGGGTTTGGAAAGCACTTTCCCAGGACATAGCTCTGTGTGCCCAAGTGCTGTTAGCTACTAATTTTAAATTCAGGTTCAGGAAGAATTCATTGTTACTATGGTGACAGAACAAGCATTAATAGGAATATTTATATTACTAAGATTGGAAATTAAGGGAATCACATTACCAGTGCAACAATTACTCTTTCTTGGGTTGGCACTAAACCTAGAAGTTCTTGTTTAGAAAGCAGATCATGTATTCCTTCCCCTGACTCTTTAGTAAAATGACTAAATTTAAGTTTCCATTGCAGTTTTGTGATTTTTAACATCTTTGTAAACATATCTGTACATTGAAAAGTATTTTTCAGAAGTGCCTTCAAGAGAATAAAGTTAATGTAAGTGTGTCTGAAACTCGTGGCAAATATATGTGGAAAATCAGATGGCCTGTGTATATAGAATGGATATTTAAGGAATGGACCCTCTTTAATTTTACACGCTGTACCCTGTATATTTCATATGTGCACACCTACACAGGATGGTCAGAACTCAATACATTTCTTATTGATTGATTGACTAGGACCTCAGGTCAGTCATAGTAGTCTTTCATCTTCATCTCCTTTCCATTATCCTTCACTCTTCTTTCTTTACCTGCAGATAGAATAGAAATCCATTAAACCATATCTTACAGTTTTGAAGCCTCCAACTAGTCTTATGTTTTAAGGCATACCTTCTCAAGGAGGTGATATCCACTCCAAAGGGGCAAAAATCAGTTCTTGGAAGAGCCAAAAAATTTAGATATTTCAATGATTTGTGTAGCCCTCCAAAGGGCCACACAGTACATTAACAGATATACAGTGAATATATGGTATTAAAATTTCATGTAGTGGGGCAGTTATTTAGAAAAATATGTCAAAAATCCTTAGGGGGCAAGTGATAATCAAAACAAAGGCTGAGAAACACTTTTAAGGGCTACAAAAAAAATCTCGGCTGCCTAGCATCTAGGCTTTGCCTCAGTGCACAGAAAGACTACTGTGAGGAGTTTCAGTGGTGGATTGGCAGTTAGTCAGGAGACCTGGCTTCCTGGCTGGCCATTAAAGACTTCCTGGGTAGCACCCTATTAGCAGCCAAGTATTCTGTTTGAGGAATACTTGAAGAGTTAACACTCTTCAGAAAAGCCTGAAAGATGTAATAACAATGAACAGGATTTCAAGGGATGGCTGGGCTTTTTGTAGATGGAAGCCCTTTATTCAGTCTTTCAAGAGGAAAGTGGAATCAACTGATACTAATGGAGGCATTACAGTAGTAGAAGAGCTAACTGGTGAATGAGTTATTTAAAATGTTATTCAACCAGAGATGCCTCAAGAAATGATGCCTTAAGAGAGAGAACAGAGGCCTAGAAGACAATGAACCCAAGCATTATGACTTAGTTGAATATGTTGGGTCCAAAAGTCATTAGTGCAGCAGAAGTAATGAATCCAGATAGTGTTTGTAATCACTTCTATCGGGAAAAGATTCTAATGAAAACTTTATTTGATTATTCAGGTAACTACATAATCTAGAGTTGTTTAAGTGAATATTTTTTAAGATTATTGGCTTTTCTTCATATTCAGGACTAAACCAGTTTTGTAGATATGAACAATGCATTAAGTAAAGTTATAATTACTATGTATACAGTGACATTTTGAGAAAAATAAAAGAACAAAGATTGCATTACAAATATAGTACTTATGTTTATGTTTCTCAAAGAGTTAATGTCATCTCAGAACTGCACATTAGTTTCCTATAGCAGATTATTTTACTTCATGCATCTCCTGTACGTTATTAGGAAATACCTGTGACCTACTAAAGCAGTATAACTGTGGAATGCTAAATTTGCAGTTCACAATTTATCAGTGCATCATAATATAGACTACTGAATTTATAACACAGTATACTGTTTATTATATAATTTACTCAAATTATTATATCCATGGTACAGTACATGCTGTATTAATCTTGTCCTCTGCATTGTAACATGAAGTGGTCTTGGCATTATCATTACAGCAATGTCTAAAAACATCAAACAATGAGGCAGGGCTTCTAGGCTGAATGTCTTACACATGACCCTTTTATACCATATCCTTATATCATTCGGCCTGCTGCTCTGTGCTGGGGAAAGCTGACCCCTGCAGACTGCCTCAGCAGGCTTCCTTGCCATCTGGCTTCCAGTTTGTCCAATGGAAGGCACATGCAGAAATAGGAAGGTGGGAGGCATAAGCAGAAATAGGAAGGTGAGAATAATAAAAAGTTTATCCCTTTCTGCATCACAAACCACTAACAGAAAAAAAAAGTTTATCCCCTAGCTCTTTCTCTGCCTTTTTAGCAGGGTTTCACTACTTCCCCTTAGCTGAAGGCCACAGTTCCTATCAGGTGTCTCCATATAGATATTCTCCTAGGTTCTGGTAATGGCTCCCTCCCCTTTTTTCTTCAGACCTCAGACTTTCTAATGTTGCTAGATCTGTGGTGCTGCAATATCCCTTGCTATTTTTCCTACACTTGGCCCACACCTTTGTAAATGCTCCAATTCTCAAATTCTTCTCAATTACTCAGCGTGAGTATGCTGTATTTTTATGAAGGAACCTATAATGACGCCACACTGTAGTGGACTATAAGATTATTCACAGATTACTGACCTTTTACTGTATTATGCTATGTACAAGCTAAATTCTCAGAAAGGGACATTTGACTTTCTAAGCACCAGATATCAGTTAATGAATTAGTTATAGCTCAGCTATGAAAGCTGAAATATTATGCAAAGGTGGGCACTACTCCAGTGTGGAATACAATTGCATGCCATGTAAGACTAATTGAGACGCCCATTAACAGTGAAGAAGGGCCACTGGTAATGCAAAGATTTTACCTTCAATATGAGGCAAGCATAATAAACAATGGACATTGTAGAAAGTACTAGCAAAACACTGTACCCCAGAGAGCTTTGCTTTTATTAATGAGAAAGGTAACAAATTAATTTCCTGTGGAAATTGAATAATTTTTATTACTTCCCTTAAGCCAGAATAAATAATTTAGAAATGGTTCAGAAGAGCCTTAACAATGCCTCAGACTTGGTGTGGACGTATATAGCAATATGCATGTCTATCTATAAATGTGCACATTTTTAAATATAGAAAATATAGGTAAGAATTTGTTTATTTGCATATATCAATAGCTAACAGACTAGTGCCAATTCAGGTTTGCTGTTTTATCCTGAAAAGTGTACATGGAACTGTCCCCGCCACTGAAATACATTAGACAATAAATTTCAGAGCAAAAAAAACTTAGAAAATTGTCATCATTTCACATTTGGAAATCCTTTAACTCAGCTTTGTTCCTTGGAGAACTGAGAGGACACTGGGTTATCTCGTTATGCCTTCCTTTCTGAGGGTGACCAGATTAATCTGAAACTAGGTGCTTAATACTTTCTAAGTGTCAACGTTATTACTTTTTTTTGCAAAGGAAAACTAAATATGCATTTCTTTTCCTATAGTTTGGATTGTGATTTGTTGATATCCTCTAAGTATCTCATTACAGAGAGTTCTATAAAAAGGTCCTTGGCACAGACAAAGGCAGATCTATCAGACAGATATACCTCTTACTTGCACTGGAATTCCTCTAGGGTCATATATGTCTACCTCAGGCAGATGACTTAATAATTATTTCTGAAGAGTTCATGAAGACCAGCTATTCAAGGTCTTTTGTTGGGGGACAGGGGGTGCTGAAAATTTCAATACTGATTAAAACATTCCACATTAGCAATATGGGTAGAAGGAGTGGTTGTCCTTACCTGTCCCTCTTCCCCCCAGCTGGGTCTAGCTCACTATGGACACGTGATGAATATTAATTGAGATGGAAATTAATTGGAGCAATGAGCTCCCATTGAGGGAGAGAAACAAGGACTGTGGGCATGTTATCAATTGACATGTGATGGGTTTTCCTTTTTCCCTTGAAACCTAGAAGAAATACATATTCAAGACCTAGTCATTTTCCCCTCCTGGCAGCTCCATCTGGCAGTCATGCAAAGAGGTATGTAATCCAACCTGTGTTTTGTAGTGATACAGAATCTGGCACTGGGTTTCCATGGGGGTCAGTCAGTTGAGAAGCCCTCCAAGTGGACTCCCACAGCTAGAGTGGCAAAGAGCCCTTGCTAATCTTTTTTTTTTTTTGTCTCTATGGGTTTAGCCTTTAGAATTATGGGACCAAGCCACAACTCAGCATGCAAAAGCCATAATAATGATGATTTCATCTTAGGCTGTTTGTAGAACTCTGACTCTCCCGTGGAGTATGAGAGTTATGGAAAAGGCAGGTTACATAACAAGAAGTAAACACAGATTGGCTGGCTGTGCAGTGTCTGGGGTTTCCATTGGTATGGTAGAAAAATATTTGCTCTGTGAAGAAAAGCAAGAGAGCCTTTCCATTTACATCATTTTGGCAGTTTGTGCTGAGGTCTTTGCTGATGCTCAAACTGTTATATTGCCAGAGTTTTTTGTTCATCTAAGAGGAAAAAGCACTGTATACCCATTCACATACTCTGTCTTTCTATCTTCCTATCTCCATCCAAAATTACTTGAGTCTATTTTGTGATACGCAGGTTTCCAAAGTGTTTTTACTTAATATTTAAGCTTTTTTGTCCTATTGTCCTATACTTCACGTGAAAAGATTTTGGACAACACTTAAGCATGTTTATAGCCATTTATCAATTAACTTTATTATCCCAGACGACCCTGACTGAATGTGTTGAAATGGGTAGATTCATCTAATCCCTGTTTCCTGTCAATTCCAGTGAGATATTTAATTTCCCCACTCCATCCCCATCCTTGTGTTCCTATAACACACAGTAACGAAACAAAGTTTGACACACAAAAGATACAGAAAATTAAATTATTATTATCTAGGTTTGTGAATAATAAACATATACACTTTATTATTTTCTTAAAAGTAAAGAAAGATGATGGAAATATTTTAATTCATCTGGTCACTTATTCATTACATCGTTCAAGTGAAAAACCTCTGTCTTAGAAGTGACAAGCCACTTTAAGACCACAAGGTAATCATCAAGAACACTAAAATCTTAGTAATTTACCAAAGCATCCTAAGAACACTTAGATTTGTCATAATAGCTAACGAGACAGGGAGACTATGGCTACTTGAGAGACTGAGGGTTGATTTCATGCTGAAGCAATTTGCTTTGAGGGAATCAGAACTTAAGTGAGCCTACTCTCAAACCTCAGGTACTCCAATCAGTCCTTTTCACCTCCCTCAGGTGCAGAGGGACATTCTTAAAGGAGATCTATGAAAAATAAACAAGCAAAGAACCCCACTTCTGCTAGTCCCCCATAATTTGAAATCAAGCATAGCTACAGCAGGATAATGCTCCCAGTCTGTTTTCTTTTCACTGTGGATGACTGTGCACTGTGTAATAATTCAGATCTCCATGGAACATGCCATTTTGCTTTCATGGGAAATTAATTTGCTTTCTACTTTGGAATAATATTTAGTTGTGTTTTCCCATCTGTGCCTTGCCTGTAAGGATAGACCAATGAAGGATTCAATGGAAAAGTTTTCAAAGATTTAATTCAAGTAAATCCTCTACATATTTGGCACACATCAGAAGCTTATATAAGACCTGCTAGTAAATTAGCATAATGACCAATGTTATATATCTCGAATCCTTAAGGATATGCATAGGACAGATATAGTGGATACCTCTGTAGGTATTTGCTAGGCATCTCTAACTCTACATGTCTCAAACTAAACTCCTTACCCCATCTCCCTTCGACCAAACCTATACTCACCAATCTACCACCATTCATCCAGTTAACAAATATGAATATTGGGAATTATTATACGATCCTTTCTTTCCCTTGTGCCAAGGGATATTGTGTCAAGACTTGTAGCTGTTTACCAAATCCATTTCTCTTTCTTTCTGGACCTAGAGCTATACTACATTTTCTAGCCCCTTGCAGTAAGATGTGGCCATGGTAGTAAGTACTAGTGAATGAAATATGTGTGGAAGTGTTATGAGCCATTTCCTGGCCAAGGGTTGTAAAATGATGATATGCCCCCTCCATACTCTCTTTCTCCTCCTGGGGACTATCGAGAAGTGCTAATGGATAGTGGAACCAGAAGATGGAAGGAGCCCAGATTCCTGAATCATCAAACAGAGGAGAGCATCCAGCTGACAAAGAACATCTTCCTTGAGCAACTATGTATACAAGAAATAGACTTTTATATTGTTTGAACCATGATATATATTTGGGTCTATTTTCACTGCAGCTTAGCTTACCTAATTGATATTCCCAAGTTAGTCAATTCTGTCTTATAGATAGCTCACAGATTTTTCCCACCACCTTCAGTCCAGCTGCTCCTTCCTTTGTCTAGGTTCTCACTCTCCTTAGACTGAAGCCCTACAATAGCTCCTGAATTAGTTTCCTGTTCTGCCTTTGACCTTGCTTTCCTTCAAAGCATTATCTCAAACTGTGTCAATAATTACCTTTCCACAATATTAAATGGCAATACATTCCAGGCTTGAAAACCATTCAGTGATCCCCGTCTTCTACATTAAAAATTCTATGCCCTTGGCCAAGCAGTAAATATTCTTCATGATTTGTTTTCTGCCTTCTCTTTCGGTCCCACCTCTTGGCTCACTGCTGCCCTGTAGCCTGTGATCCACTGTCACTGATCTGCTTCCAGTTCCAGGAAGATGTTCATGCTGCTTCTTCTCCCCAGAATGTCCTTATTTCCTCTGCTTGATTCCTCAGTTTAGAGGGGCAGCTCATGGAATCTCTCACTGCTTCCACCTCCGAGGAGGAGCACTGCTATTGTTATGCAGGTATCCAGCTGTCCCTTAGCAGGTATTTTTGAGCTCCTCCAAACTGAAACTCAGTTCACATAAAATGATAAATGAGTAATGAAAGTTGCATCAAGGATTACAAAGGGGATTTATAGGAGAGGGGTTTTAATCCACAACACACTGCAGACACTTAAGTAAGTCTTCATTCAATGGCTTTGATTCTTCCCAAAATCTTTCTTCAGGTATTCCAATAATTAGAGGCCTCATCTCCTTGATCATCCCCAACCAGGCAACTCTAAAACTGGTTTTAATTTAATATATGCTGACCCTTTCTCTTTTCTGATGAAACTTAAACAATCTGAGAATTATTCCTACCCCACAGTGAGCTTTAAAGATGTAAACTGAAACATGTTGTGTGGAGAAAGGAACTTTGGTAGAAGCAATAAAAGCAGAAGATTACTGGGACAAACACTCTTATTTTACTTCCTCAGAAGCATTAAGGGCAGCCCCATCAATCTTTCTTTCTCTCTTTTCTTCCAATGATACTTCTACCTATACTTCTACTTCTGTGTCTACAGCTCCTATTACTAGGATCTTGGTACTAGCAATAGCTAACATTTAACAAGCTCTTAAAGTGTGCCAGGTATTTTTCTAAGACATTCATATCTTATAATATGTATTTGTTGAGTTTTGTCTTCCTTTAATCCTAACATTTATATTTTTGGGAAAATAGGCTGTATGGTACAGTAAATAATCTGAAAACTCTTCTACAACAGTACAGTTAGAAATTCTGGATAAACTATGACAGATATTCTTTTAGAGTCACAGCTGAGTTTGTAAGAAAGTGAAGGAACACTTCGGCATCAAAAAATGGAGGAGAAATGACAACCAGGGTAGAGTAGTCCCTGCTTATCCACAGGGATACATTTCAAGACCCCCCAGTGGTGCCTGAAACGCAGATGGTAACAAACCCTATAAATACTATGTTTTTCCTATACATACCTACAATAAAGTTTAACTTAAAAATTAGGCACAGTAAGAGATTAACAATAACTAATAATTAGGTAATTATCAGTAAAGTATTATTAAGTAAAATAAGGGTTCTTGAACACAAACACTGCGATACCAAGGCAGTTGATCTGATGAACGAGACAACTACTAAGTGACTAATGGGCAGGTAGCATATACAGAGTGGATACACTGGACAAAGGGATACACTGTCTCAGATGGGATGGAGTAGGATAGTACGAGATTTCATCACTCTACTCAGTATGGCATGCAATTTAAAACTTATGAATTGTTTATTTCTAGAATTTTCCATTGAATATTTTCAGACTGCAGTTGACTGTGGGTAACTAAAACTACAGAAAGTGAAACCACAGATAAGGAAGACTACTGTATTAGTGGGCAGGTACTATACTATATAGTACATAGTATATAATTTTAAAGGATAATCTACATGGTCTCCCAGAATTCCCCATCAGGATTATGTCCCAGTCACCCACACTTGTAAACTGCTCAATAATGTACCCTTTCTTGGCTTTCTTCCCTTTCCTGTTTTCCCTCTTCCCTACTGGAACATCCTGAGTTACTTCTCAATTAACTACTTGTACTCAAGTACTCAACTCAGAGTCTGAGGAAACCCAAGCTAAGACAGGCCTTTATTTGTCTATTCATTTTCAGAATATTAGGACACCTTGCACCTTAAATATGCTCTAATTATAATCTGCATTATACTACCTAATTATAATAAAGGTGGCCCTCACGAAATTGCCAAATATCATAAAGATTTCTGTGAAGAAGTAACAACAACAATAATAATAATTCAAGCACAAATGAATAACAAGAAAATGGAAATGCTGTTTAAGAATAAAATACAATGATGGTCTATATAGTTTTGGATGGAAGTCAACTCCAAAGATTATCTGATAGATTTTGAAATATAGATTTTGATCTACACACTCTGATGATGAAGTATGACAGGTATATTGCGATTATTTGAGAAAAGCCAACAGCACAAAAGTGAATAAACAAAACACAGAAGTCTCCAGAGAAGTCAGATAATTTAGAGAAGAGAAATTTAAACAAATCTAATTAATATGTTCAGAGAGATTTGGGAAGAGGTTGTATCCACACACACAGACACAAAAATTCACCTGCTGTGAAAAGAAGCAATCAGAGTACACATAAAAGCAGCCTACAAGTTTAAACATTATTGCCAAAAATATAGCATGCATGGCTCAGGCCTGTAATCCCAGCACTTTGGGAGGCCGAGGCGGGTGGATTACGAGATCAGGAGATCGAGACCATCCTGGCTAACATGGTGAAACCCCTTCTCTACTAAAAATACAAAAAATTAGCCGGGTGCGGTGGCAGGTGCCTGTAGTCCCAACTACTCGGGAGGCTAAGGCGGGAGAATGGAGTGAACCTGGGAGGCGGAGTTTGCAGTGAGCCGAGATCGTGCCACTGCACTCCAGCCTGGGCAACACAGCAAGACTCCGTCTCAAAAAAAGAGAAAATTTATATATTTATATATAAATATATAAATATAGTATGCATGAAAAGATTGGAATAGTCAAAGAAATCTTTTGTAACATAGAGGAGAAAGACAAGAACATAAAAATATGATAAAAAGGTAAGATTAAGAAGATTGATCCATGCTAAATTCCTAGAAGGAAGACAGCAGTAATGGAGGGGATAAAATTATGTTTAAAAAGAGTATTTCCGGCCGGGCGCAGTGGCTCACGCTTGTAATCCCAGCACTTTGGGAGGCCGAGGCGGGCGGATCACGAGGTCAAGAGATCGAGACCACGGTGAAACCCCGTCTCTACTAAAAACACAAAAAATTAGCCAGGCATGGTGGTGGGTGCCTGTAGTCCCAGCTACTCGGAGAGGCTGAGGCAGGAGAATGGCGTGAACCCGGGAGGCGGAGCTTGCAGTGAGCCGAGATTGCGCCACTGGACTCCAGCCTGGGCGACAGAGCCAGACTCCGTCTCAAAAAAAAAAAAAAAAAAAAGAGTATTTCCCAGAGCTGATGAAAAACTGGAAGTTCAGATTGAAAGGACTTCCCTCTAGTGTCTAGCAAGATAAATTAGACATTCTTATGAAATTTCAGAATGCTGAAGATAAATAAAATAACGTACATTATTTTAGTGAGGAAAAACCATGTTACCTACAAAAGAATCACAATAAAATTGTTTCAGTTTTTAGGAGGCAATATGGAGCAATGTCTTCTGATTTCTGATGAAAAACATTTTTAGCACTTTTTATTTTTGATTATGGTAAATTACACATAACATAAAGTTTAGCATCTTAACCACTTTCAAGTGTACAGTTAACTTTTGTTAGTTATAGTAACATTGTTGTGCATTCAATCTCCAGAACTCTTTTCATCCTGGAATATTGAAACATTGAACCCATTAAACAACAACTCCCCATTCCTTCCCCCTCTTCCCTCCCCAGTCCCTGAAAATCATTCTCCTTTCTGTCACTATGAATTTGACTACTTTGGTACCTCATGTAAGTGGAATCTTACAGTATTTGTCCTCTTGTGTCTGCTTATTTCATTTACCATAATGTCCTTAAGGTTCATCCATACTGTAGCATGTGTCAGAATTCTCATCCTTTTTTAAGGGTGAATAATATTCCATGGTACGTATATATCACATTTTGTTTATTCATTCTTCCATCCAAGGACACCTGGATTGCTTCTACCTTTTGGCTACTGTGAACAATGCAGCTATGGATATGGGTGTACAAATATTTCTTTGAGACTCTGCTTTCAATTCTATTGAATATATATCCAGAAGTGAAATTGCTGAATCATATGTTAGTTCTATTTTTAATTTTTGAGGAATTACTGTACCATTTTGCATAACAGCTAAATCAATTTACATTCCCACCAATAGTGTGCAAGGGTTTTGATTTCTCTATATCCTCACCAACACTCGTTATTTTCTGTTTTGTGTTAGTAAACATCCTGATAGATATGACGTGATATGTCATTGTGGTTTTAATTTACATTTCCCTAATGATTAGTGGTATTGAACATATTTTCATATTGCTATTTGTGTATCTTTTTTGATGGAGTATCTATTCAAGTCCTTTCCTCATTTTTAATCAGGTTATTTTTGTTGTTGTTGTATTGTTAGGAGTTCTTTATATATTCTGGATATTACCTCCATACCAGATATATGAGCTGCAAATATTTTTGCCCATTTTGTAGATTGTCTTTTCTACTTTGTTGATTGTATCATTTGGAGCATAAACGTTTTTAATTTTGATGTAGTCCTGGATAATTATTTTGAACCTAGAATTCTAAACTCACTTAAAGTAATCATTTTTAAGGCAAGAAAAGATAAGTTTAGAGCTGCAAAGGTCGGATGATTTTTCATTATCCTGGAAATATTTAAGCTTATTGTCAAGTAACATGAAGTTGGGAAGAGGGGGTTTCAAAGACGCAGTGGAAAAACATAAGGTTATACCAAAAAGAAACCCCCTGGATACAGGGTACAGCAGACCCAGCAAGTAGTAGTATGCTTAAAAAGCTGTATGATCTTAGTTACATGGTGATGAAGGTATATATTTTTTGGTCTTAAGAAAAAAAAGGCTACGGGAAAAATTATGTACAAGAAAGCCATACCTCAAATATGAGCAAACTAAGGCATGACTTGGTTTTGTGCAATTGATGTAGTATAAGAGAACCAATTCAATTTTGGCAATTGGAGCAGCAGCACAGGATTTCAGTGCCAAAGGTTTTGTGACATATATGTCAAAGTTTTTCTCTGTTGTACAGTTATGCTCCTTGAGTCACAGAGAAATAAGATTTACATTAATCATAACAGTATAGGTATGTTTATTGGCCTTTGGTTGCCAGAATCATTTCCTAGTAAACTTAAATAGTAACGGCATAGGTGACAGAGGGCTGGGAAATGGAGGAAAGTGGTGGAGACAAGAGTAGTGAAAGCTAAATGTCTTATCCTGTATAGTGAAAAGTCAATATATACCATGTAAAGTAGCTGGATCAACAAGTAGAGACAAAGAGAGACTGAGAGTTATGAAATTATTTTCAATATACTTTGAGCCTAGAGGCTCAAACAGAATTTCGAACTATTCCCATGAAGTCCAAAGGGTCCACACAAAAATACCTTTATTTCTGTGGCTTCTGCCCCTTTTCTTCTCTTCTAAGTCCCCTCAGTTTTTCCTACCTACCTACTTTTCACCATATTTTTGGTTCCTTTTCAGGAATAAATAACTTCAGATTCTTCCAGTCCTGTGTATCCCTGGAGAAGGGCTTTAACTTTTTTTCTTTAGAACAGAACATTTATAAGACAAACACAGTTTTCTTTTGCTTAATTTGACCTTATCTCATCTTCTAATTTCTGTGCATTACCTCCCTACAGCCTCTTTACTCCATCTTACCAAAGTCTCTGTTCCATCCCGCACACAAAACAATAAGAAGCACCACATATTGAGTGTTGACGCTATGCCCAGTGCTCTTCTAAATGTTTTACAGACATTCTTGCCCTTAATCCTCACAGTAGCCTTATGAAGGAAAGGTGTTCATTTCATCTCAGAGTTGAAATAACTGGTTTAGCAAATGCTTCCAATTTTAAGGGTTATAGGTCTGGTGAGAGAGTTTTAGAAAGGGTTTTGGATTCAGACAAACTTGAATTTAAATCCCAGCTTTGCTGCTTATTAACTTTGTGACCCTAAGCAACTTATAGGAGCTACCTGAGTTTCCAGTACTCCATGTGAAAAACGAGACAATACTTCTATATTTAACTTAAGCAACTATTGTGAGGTAAAGTCATGTAAAACTCCTAGCATGATACTTGGCAAATGGCAGTTGCTGCTCTTGTTAGAATTATCATCATCATCATCATGATCACAGATATCATTGCTAATTCAGCAGCAACTTTCTTTTTTCCTTTTTAACAGCTTTCTTAAGATATCATTCACATACCATACAATTAACCATTCAATGGTTTGGGGTATATTACATTATTAATAGCTTTAAAATTTGGTAATATATACATATATAACATAAAATTTGATATTTAAACCATTTATGTGTCCAATTCAGTTGTATTAATTATATATACAATGTTGTACAGCCTTTACCACTATTTCCAAAACATTTTTATCACCTCAAATAAACTCTGTAACCATTACACAATAACTTCCCATTCCCTCCTTTCTCCAGCCCCTGTTAACCTTTAACCTACTTTCTGTCATAAATTTGCATGTTCTAGGCACTTCATTCATACAATGGAATCATACGGTTTGTTTTCTTGTAACTGGCTTATTTCATTTAATATTTTCAAAGTACAAAAATACAATTAGGTAGGAGGAATAAGGTCTTGTGCATGGTAGCACAATGGGGTGACTATAGTTAACAATAATGTATTGTATATTTCAAAATAATGAAGAGTGGAACTGGAATGTTCCTAACACAAAGAAATGATAAATGCTGGAAGTGATGAATACCCTAATTGTCCTGATGTGCTCATTACACATTATATGCTTGTATCAAAAATCACATGTGCCCCATAATTACGTACAACTATTATGTATCCATAATAACTTAAATAACTAAATAAATAAATTTAAAGTTTCCATAGGTTAAAAAAAATGTTTTCAAGGTTCATCCATGTTGTAGTATGAATCAGAACTTCATTCACTTTTATGGTTGAATAATATTTCATTGTATGAATATACCACATCTTGTTTATTCATTTATCTGTTAACAGACACTTGGGTTGTTCTTGCCTTTTGGCTATTATAAATAGTGCTGCTATGAACATGAGTGCACAAATATCTCTTTGAGACTCTGCTTTCAATTCCTTTGGTATGTACCTAGGAGTGGAATTGCTAGGTCATATGGTAATTCTATGATTAGCTTTTTGAAGAACTGCCAAACTGCTTTGCATAGTAGATGCACCATTTTACATCTCCATCAGCAATGGGTGAGGGTTTCAAATTTTTCACAACCTCTCCAACACTTGTTATTTTCCATTTTTTAAATTACAGCCATTCTCATGAGTGTGAAGTTCTTTAGCAGTAACTTTCTAATCCAGGATTTCTCATAAATGTAAGGTATGACTAAAACAGCAGACAATGAAGATAGAATCATACTTTTGGATACTGTATTCCATCCTTAGTTCTAAAGAGACAATCAGTAGGATTTTCCTGTAATCTCTATACAAATAAGATAATGTTCCTGTGTCTACAAGATTCTTGGGGAGAAATTTCATTGCCAAGAAATTGCCTTAATTTGTAAGGTTTCCAGTTGACTACATGTATTTGCAAGCAAACAATCACAGCAGACAATCAAACAAGCTTTATAGATAAGGTCCAGCATAGTAGCACAATAAGCAATCACGTTTTAAAAAATTGACTTAAGACACTGAGTATAGATTTGTAAAATTGGCATAAAAATACATGATTCTTGTAGAGACAAGCTTATGATAATAGAGGCTAGAAGAATACCTGAAGCAATATCAAAATGATCCACTACATATTTAACAGGGTTTCGAAATCTAGCACAAAAGTTCAAAGTATGTTTATATGATATCAGATGGAATATGAGCTTTTTCTTTTTTTATCTTTAGCTACTATTCTCTGTAACACAGAGGGCATATGCCACTCTGGATGGATATATTGGGTTTACTTCATGTCAGGTCAATGTTTATCTGGCTTGTGGCAAAGAGAAAGTGGAAAAGAATGATTCAGGGTATACTTGATCGGAAACAAAGAATAGTCACTAAAGCCATAAAAGTTGTGACTTTTTTTTGTCTTGCCCATATAGCATTAACTGAAGCCACTCTTCTTTAGTGATTTTTAGCAGCGTTGATGAGATATCTGCTTCTCTGAAGTTAGAGTTTTATTCTTTTAAAATATTTAGCTACTGTTAAACAGACATATATACGCAAGCTGACACACACAGCTAATCTATCCAGTACTGTATAAAGTTTTGTGAATGGACCTGTTTAATGCAATAAACAGAAATGTTTATGTAGAGTGAACCAGGGTCTTATT
Organism: Nomascus leucogenys; assembly: GCF_006542625.1. NCBI lineage: Eukaryota > Metazoa > Chordata > Mammalia > Primates > Hylobatidae > Nomascus > Nomascus leucogenys. The sequence continues at coordinate 19,676,744 of NC_044406.1, read as the reverse complement.
TGGGATGTGATACAGATTAGTTTTTTGGAGCACTGAGTTAGGATCTAAAGAAACCTGGCTTTACCATTTAGCTATGTGACTCTGAGCAAGACATTGAAATTCTTTGAGTTTCAGTCTTCTGCAATACAGAGATTATAACGTCTACATCATAATATGATTGTGAGAATTTTATGAGTCAGTATCTATAACATGTAATGTGTAATATAAGGCTTAGCGCTATGCCTCATAGATCCCCTAAGTGCTCAATAATAATAAAATAACTAACGTTCATTAACTCTTATCATAATGGTTCAATAAACAGTACCTATTATCATAATTTTATATGTGTGGGAAATACTTGTCAAATATCTTGTTAGTAGATACACACTAAGATACTATTTTACATAAGTATAAAACAATAATAAATATAATGATAAAATCCCATAATGTTAATCTTAGAGTAATAATTTACTACTATGGAGAAACTGAGGAGGAAGAAATATTTTACTCTGATGTGATGAGAGCCGCCCAACGCTGGAATGAGTCAACTTTGGAATTTAAACATTCTCTGGAATGCTTTTAAGCATAGGCAGTGACCAGTTGGTGGGAATGTTGTGGAAGATATTTAAACATAAATGACTGACAAAGCCAAGTTCTCTTCCAACTTTGAGAGTAATACTTCATTCTCATTTCCACCAATCCCTTGATATCAATAATGCATTCCCCAACATTCCTGAATAGGACAAAAGATTTGGAAAACTGTATCCCCAAACCTTCCTTTCGAAGAGCTGCAGAAAGAACTAGGCTCCAGTTTGTTCTACTTGGTGGAGACTTGACTCCCTTGGGCTCCTTGAATGTCAGGTGTAACTTGATCTGTTTCCTTTCTATTGAAAATTGATTGTGTTTACTTACTTTTCTAAGCTGAGGTTTCTCAACCCTTGATAGGTAGGTGAAATATAGTTCTACTGCTAAGGAAATGAGGCAAAAATACACCCATACAGTAATCATTCCTCTTCTTCTATCCTGGCTGAAATAAGCCGAGAGACAAACAGCAAAATATCAAGCTAAAAAGCTTTCCAAAAAAAGCAACCCTGAGGGCTAGTTATCCTTCCTCATTTTACCAGAGACAGAATGGCTGATGTAATAATAATTTGAAGTTAGATTTAAAAATGTAGAGATGCATCAAAATATTAACACAAAGCAAATTAACTTTTAGGAGCTTTGTGGTTTTAGAGGAAGGCATACTTTTCATCATAAGCAAAAAATAATAAGTTATCATTTTGGCTAACTTATTCCAGTATTTCTTTTTAGGACCCTTATTAGAACAAATGTTTTTGGAACAACTTAGTTTCCGTCTATTTAATTCTTTTCTGGGCACTGTGTCCAAAAGAATAAGATGTGTCCCTGATCCTCAGGGCCTTACTGTAGTCTAGTGCTTTGGAATCAAGACATTGCAGGCATAGAATTTAGGTTTTAATCTTAATGTGCTGCATACTTTCTGTGTAACCTAGAAAAATATCTTTAACTTCTCTGAGCTTCAGTTTTGTCGTATTCATAATGAGATATAACAATATCTACTTAGTAGTGCTGTTGTAAGAATTAAGGGGGACAATGTATGTAAAGATGACACTATATATAATCTAATGTGTGTGGCCTTCAGTACTTCTTAACTACTTAGTGGGGAAATTACTTCACCTTTTCTGCCTCAGTTTCCTTATATGTAAAATAGTGAGAATAATTGTACCAGCTGCACAAAGTTATTATAAATTAAGTAATATATGTGTAGTGCTTAAAACAGTGTCTCGAACATGGTGTATATTCACTAAGGGCTGGCTGTTATTATTATTGCCTTTGTTATTATAATTATCATTACCACCACTATTGGAGTTTCTGAGAAATAGGTTGTTCAGAATGATCAAAAGTAGGGTTTGAGCTTGTTCTTGAAAAATGTGGAAAAAACAAGGTGATAGAAGAAAAGTGAGTAAAAACCCATAGATAAATGGACATAGCTGTTCTTGGGAACAGCCTGATTAGACAAGTCAGGATGTCTTGGTGGGAAGCAATGTCAAGTCATTAATTTTGGGCTTAATTCTAAAGGGCTCAGTAAGTCAGGCAGAGGAATTCAAACTTAATTGTTGTAGAGTGATTTTTTTCTTGCTTTTAAATGATTTTTTGTGTTACTCCTGTTTTTTCTCAATTCTATATTGCTTGTTATTATTTTCTTAATTATATGACTAAGATGGTATTACCCTTATATAATTAAACATTTTTTGAAGACTTATAAAGGAGGTATGAAAATTTCAAAGGTCTTTATTAAATTCATCTAAAAGCAGGAAAAAATGAGCCATGATCCTCAGAGCCCAGTGAGTTTCATGTACTCTAAATTTAATTCACATTCTATGACTTTATCACTTTTTACTCATTTAAAAGTATCCTATTTGTAGACTTAATCACCTTATTAAGATCTGAAAAACATTTTTTATACTTTAACCCCACTACTGAAATACTTTCTTTTTGCCTATACAAGTTGGCACCATCTCAGTCTTAAAAGGAAAAATTCATCTCTAAAGCAATTTGCAGTGACAAATTTGAACACTTTGAGTCTTATACCACCAGTGTTTTAAACTTTTTATTTTACTGAAATTGCATCCTGAATCATGTAAGGTACAAAATTACTAAGTAGCAAAACAGTAAAACGTGATTTTGCGAATACACATTTTGTATCATTGGGGCCTCATGGTATTATACCTATATGGAAACCCCCAATTCACTGTTTTTCTTTACTTTTGGCCTGGCTATCATTCTCTAACCTTGATCCTGATGATCTTTTGTGAGCAATTTAATTGAAAGTCTACACTTGTATGTGCTTTGCCCATTGAACATACTAATAGGAGCTTTCTGGAATGAACCAAATGCGCTATCTAATGGCAGGCTTATAACTTCTTTCCTCTCTTCATAGCTCTATGGAGATAAAGCAACTACAATTTTGAGTGACCTTATGTGCCAGCAGTTCCCATCTGTTGTGGACTGAAATTACTATCTAAGTTCTTGCTATCTGAGGATCTGCAGGGTGGCCCTTGATCTGTCAGCCAAACACAAGCAGTTAACACAAATAGCACACAATTCTAAAGGCAGATAGGATGGTAGAATCAGACTCTATTTGCCCATTCTTTTACCACTTTATAAAACTAAGCTGTTCCCATCTACTGCCCTCAGACAGAGAACTTTTTAAAATTCTAGCAAACCTGATCCTAGGAACTTGCCAGCAAAGGAATATTTTAAAGTATTATTTTAATGAATTCATATTAGCTCATTATCTGAGTATACTGTAATTATATTAGTATGCTATAACTTATTCATTCATCTAATATTGGACATTGTACATTTAGGTTTCCAATTATTCAGAATGATAAATAGCCCTGTCGATATATTAATTGGTCTCTCTAATTATTTCCTTAGGATAGGTATCCATGTTCATCTTTTGAGTTCTTAACAGTCTCTCAAATTGCTTTTCATGAAAACTGTAATACTCCCACGTATATGCTAATTTTATAGGTGGAAATTTATATCTTACTATTCCACTTCCTTTTAATTAAAATCTAGTTAGTATAGAGACAATTCTGGATGCAAATCAAGAAGAAAATAGTAGAAGATACAGTGACTTTGACTCTAACCTTGGTCCAGCCATGCAGAAAGGACATTGCTCATCGCTTCTACTGCAGTCTTCCTTCATCTGAGGTTTTGCCTGGTGGCCAAAGAGCTGCAAAGAGAAACATCTCTGTAAAAAGACTTCTTAGAGTGTAATGAGACCACAATTAACATATTTATTAGTACCTTTAGTTTATTAAGCCCCTTCACATCAATTGTCATAGTAGATTCTCAGAATAACCTTCTAAGGATGGTGTTTTTGTGGAGATGCTTGGGTTACTATTCTCCCAAATTGCTGGGACCCTTCATTATCTCCAGCTTCTCTGACCATGTAAGTATTCTAGGCTGGCAAGTTATAGATTAAGGCTTGAAACCTAACTCCAAATATTATACTCTTTCTGTTATTATTTCTATTATATCACAATCCCTATTACAAAGGCAGGTATACTAAGAAGCAAAAATAACTTAAGCTTCAGGGACACCAATTGCATTGGTCCCTTCCAAGATACCATGCCTAATTTTGTATTTGTAATTTTGTAACCTTTTTCTTAAAGAGAGCTGGCAGTGTGTATAGGCTTCAGAGTCCCACAAAACCCAGATCCACTGCTGCTCCACAGATAGCAGGACACTAAGAGCTTAAAAATAGCTGTTGGGGTTCTGGGATAGGTGATGGTTAAAAATTTCAAGGTGCTGTGAAACAGGTAATGTCATGTCTACCAAGAGGCCTCCATACATATTACTCTCAGTACCTTCCCTCTCTCAGATAACAGATAGTCATTTCTTCAGAAAAACCCTGGGTCATTGTCTTGCTCAAGGACACTACTTAGCTGATGAATCCAAAGCACTGAATCAGAACTCAGGGATTTTAAGGGCAAGGTGGGCAGAGAGAAGGCAGGGCTCAAGTTGAGGACCTGAAAGAGAAGGCGCGATTGAAGCCTGAGATGACATAAAATAAAATGGATCTTAGTGTTTAGTATTTTGAAAGGCACAATATACACGGTGAGGACCCCTTATTTCAAATTATGAATAAATTAGACATTGCATTAAACACTTTAAATCCAACATGATGGGTTATTTATCTTGCCTTGTATGACTTGGCTTATTTTCAATCTCAATTGGGCTGCCATCTGTGGTCAGATCCATCAGACAGGGGTTCAAAAACATCTTTTTGTACCATGAGCCCCTTTGAAATATGATGAAGTCTATAAACCCCTTTCTCAGAATAATGTTTTTAAATGTGTAAAATAAATTATTTAGGATTGCAAAGGAAACCAATTATATTGAAATACAGTTATCGAAATAATTATGAAACAACTTCGTGATATAGTGAGATAGTGTTTATTTATTAATGTGTTAAAAATCCAGATCCAATAGTGGATCTGTAATCTGTCATAATTTCAGTGTAATTATGAGTATAAACACTGAGATGTCTGCAACAGCTATAATGTGATATGAAAATATCTATGACTTCTGTTGATGATGAAGTCACAGATACAGCTAGTGTAGTCTGTTGCTGGCATTCATGTTTAAAGGAAATACCAAATTTTATTTAAATGTTTGTGAAAACAAAGATGTGACTTCCTCTCATTTATGTTCACAAAACCCTTGAATTTTATTCACAGATCCTTGCTGGTCAGTACAGATGTGATCTCAAATTTCTAGTTGCTTGGTGCAGGTAATAAAAGCTCCTGTTATGGGCTGAGTTGGTTCCCCCAAAAGTTTATATGTTGCAATTCTAACCCCCAATACCACAGAATGTGACTGTATTTGGAGACAGGACCTTTAAAGAGGTAATTAAGGTAAAATGAGGTCATATGGGTGGGTCCTGACCCAGTATGTCTGGTGTCCTTATAAGATAAGGAAATTTGGACCCAGGCATACACAAAGGGAAGACCATCCGAAGATATTGGAAGAAGACGGCCATCTATATGCCAAGGAGAGAGTCTTTAGAAAAAACCAACCCTGCTAACACCTTGATCTCAGATTTCTAGCCTCCAGAGTTGTAAAAATAATAAATTTCTATTTAAGCCACCCAGACTGTGGTACTTTGTTATGGTAGCCCTAGCAAGCTAATGTAGACCTGAGCCAGTCCTCCAAGAGTAGAGGAACTACATTGAGGTGTCTGCCTTCTAATTGATTGGAAATGAAATGTTTAAGAGCATGGTTCTGAGTTAAAAGCAAAGACTTAAAACTAGTGTGGAATCCCCATTTTCATTCTATCACTGCGATGTTAGCTTTGTCATCAACCTTCTACAAGTCCCAATTTCCTCATGTATACAGGGAAAATGCTAACAGAACCTGCCTCAAAGAATTTTTATGAGGATTAGATGAAATAATCTACTTAATGCACTTGGAATGAAGTCTGGAAAATAGTAAGTCCTTAATATGATGTTGATAACAATGAAGAAGATGAAAAAATCACCCTCCTTCCTCTCTTCTCCAAAACTCCATCTTAGCCAAGGAGAAATGTGGAGAGCTCTTTTGTGGCATTCTGGTATGGTAGAGGGAGTGGGTAAGTATAAGACTTTTTCTCGGAGCCTGCTTTTATTAATATCTATTCTATTCCTTATCACCAGAGCTTCCACTAATAATAAATGATAACATCAAATTACTTTCTTTCCTTATTTCATTCATTCAACATATATTCAGTATGTAATTTCTCTCTGCCAGTCACTTTGCTAGATGATGGGCATATGTAACAACTACCTGTTGGCTGTGTAGTGGACAAGGTGGATATGATCCTTGTCTTTGCAAGATTCATAACTGTGAAAGATATGAAGAGCATGTCATATAAATAGTCCTTTAAAATATTTAGAAGATTTATCCTGGAGAAGGGATGACAAGGGGAAACACCCACACATTACCTGCACCACAGAAGCCCTCCTCCCACGTTCCCTTCCAGTTGCACCTTTCCTCTCACCTATCAAAGATTAGTTTTACCTATTTGGAAACTTTATGTAGGTGGAGCCATACAGTATGTCCTCTTTTGCCTCTAGCTTCTTTCACTCAAACTTATGTCAGTGAGATATATCCATGTTGCTGTGTGTAGTTTTAATTTGCTCACTTTCAAAGCCATATAGTATTCCATTGTGTGAATGTATTACTATATATATATATATATATATATATATATTTTTTTTTTTTTTTTTTTTTTTTGAGACAGAGTCTTGCTCTGTTGCCCAGGCTGGAGTGCAGTGGCGCAATCTCGGCTCACTGCAAGCTCTGCCTCCTGGGTTCACGCCATTCTCCTGCCTCAGCCTCCCAAGTTGCTGGGACTACAGGCACCCGCCACCACACCAGGCTAATTTTTTGTATTTTTAGTAGAGGCGGGGTTTCACCATGTTAGCCAGGATAGTCTTGATCTCTCGACCTCATGATTCACCCACCTTGGCCTCCCAAAGTGCTGGGATTACAGGCGTGAACCACTGCACCCGGCCTATTTATCCACTACACTGATAATGGACATTAGAATTGTTTCAAGTTGAAGATATTAAGTCTAGTGAGACTACAAGCATACTTTTTTAAAGTTAATTTTTAAATTGTGGTAAAATCTACGTAACAAAATTTATCATTTTAACCATTTTAAGTGTACAATTCAGCAATGTTAAGCACCCTCACAATGTTGTGCAACCCTCACAACTATTCGTTTCCAGAAATTTTTCATCAACCCAAACAGAAACTCTCTGTAACCCTTAAACAATAACTCTGCATTTCTCATCCCAGCCCCTGGTAACCTCTATTATGCTTTCTGTCTCTATGAATTTGACTACTCTATATACCTTATATAAGTGGAATCATGCAATATTTGTCCTTTTGTGACTGGCTTATTTCATTTGAGATAATGTTTACAAGATTCATCAATGTCACATGCATCAGAACTTCATTTCTACTATAAGCATCCTCTTATACATCTTTTGGTGAACACATGTATTAATTTCTTTTGGGACACAAGAATGGGATTGCTGTGTCATATATCTTGCAATATTTTCCCAAGGCTAGTGCAATCTGCTTTACTTCTCTTTAGACATACCTCCTCATCATACCCTCTCTCCCTTAGCTTTTGTTCTTTGCTTCCGGTCTACAACCATCTCAATACTCCTCTTATATGAAAATTTTTTCTATAGCTGTCTCCTTTTCAACCTACTGGACCATTTCCTTCTTCTTCTTCTAACATATATACAGTTGAAAAAACAATAAAATGAACATCATATGCTCAGCTCAAGAAACGGAATGTTAGCAGTATCATAGAATCCCTTACATATACCTCCCTATTCACATCCTCCTCCTTCTCCTCCTCGGAGAGATAGCTACTATCCTGAATCTTGGCTAATCACTTCTTTGTTTTTCTTTATAGTTTGGAACTTACATATCCCTAAGCAATCTATTGGTTTACTTTCGTCTGTTTTTGAATTAGAAAAGGGAGATGGAGTATTTATAGTTTTGTACTTGTCAGTCATTAGCTAAGGAATGCCCCTAAGGGACATCAATTCACAGGTCCTTCCTGATCTCCATGAAAACAGGCGAAAGAAGGGCTCTGGAAGCCCTCAGACCAACAGAAATGCCGGTGCTGGCTGTTTAGAAGAAAACACATTGGGGGCTGGTATGTATGAAAATGGTAAAGGACGAAAGAAATGTAGGTGTCTGCTTTGTCTGTTGACTATGATAGCTTCCTAAGTGAGGTTTCCTGCCTTAGTTTCTCTCCCATACAATCCATTTTCCACTTACAATTACTCCCTCATTTAAATACTCAACAAATATTTATTGAATACTTGTGACCTGGAAGGCATGGTCCTTGCCTTACAGATCTTATAGTTTAGCAGAGCAGACAGACTCTAGGCAAATAATTACAGCTGGGATGCATGGAATGAGTAGAAAGTAGGATCAGGGTATTATGGGAGCATATGTCTAGAGAAAGGGTACCCAGAATAGTGATACTTCAGTGGAGTCTTGAACAAGTTGTCTAATCAAAAGACCAAAGAAAGGAGGCAGGAGTGAGGGATGAGAGTGGAGGAAGCACATTCTAGGTAGAGGGTACCTTTTGTGCCAAATTTCAGAGTCTAAAGAGAGTGCGCTAAAGAACGGAAAGCACCAAACTCAATGCCTTAGTTGCCTGGAGGAACATTCTCAAAAAATTCTGTCACCAATAAAACTTATATGAAGTGATCTGTGGCTAGAATGAGGTTTGAGAAACGGTTGGGAAGTTAGAGCCTTCAGGGATCTGAATTAAGAGAAGTGAACAGAGGCATCAACTTGAGCAATGTTTAAAAAACTGTTCTTTTTTTCATTGAATTAGAAGAGGCATAATCTATAGAACTAGCATTCTGTAATGAAATGATTTTATATATAATCTATATGTTTGGCCAGTATCTGAAATGTGGCCTGTCTGAAAGGAAGGAAGTTCAATTACCAAGTTAATTATTTAGGCCTCTGGTCGCTAGTCTAATCACTTCGCATCATTTCGTGGTTTGAAACCACAACTTCTTCCTCTTTTAAAGTCATCATTATCTGTCACTGAATGCATTTGGATTTCAATACGAATTTTGGATTTCATATATTTTATGTGCCATATGAGGTATTGAAGCTTATTAAATTTTAATACACTAAATTTCATGTCAAAGTAAATAGTGTTGCTTTGATTTCAAATGTACATTTGTATGTTATCTCAGTAGCACCTCAAATTTCCTCACTCCCTTACCCATCACTTGATCAGCCTGGATGACCTCCACCTGTGGGTCAACTCCATTATGCATTTTCTTACCTTCTCAAGACTTACAAGTATTTTTTGAGAAATCCATGTAACCTTGATGATTTATTGCACTTAAATTTTTTATATGATCTCAAGTGAACATTATTTTACTCTTTCATTTTGACTCCCTTAATCCATTTCTTACCCACATTTTTCCAATTCTACTTTTTCGCTTTCCTCAAGTTCCCCTCACTGCTTTTCCACCACATAGCTCAGCCCTGTCTGACACAAAAATATTTTTTCCGAAGAGGTGGAAGTCAGCTGCAGGTCTGCAACAACAGCGAACAGCAATGGTGTACGGCGAGCGAAAGCTCAGCTTGAGCCGGAAAAAACACGGGCCAGAAGAGTGTGCAGTTGCAAGATTTAATAGAGTGAAAACGGAGCTCCCATACAACAGGAGGGGACCCAAAGGGGGTTGCCACTGCTGGCTTGAATGCTTGGGTTTATATCCTGATCATTGTGCCTCCCGCTGTGCTCTCAGGCGATAGATGATTGACTATTTCTTTGCCTCCTGCTTTTAGCCTAATTGGTATTTTACTGAGCTCTCTTTACTACCTGATTGGTTGGGTGTGAGCTGAGTTACAAGCCCTGTGTTTAAAGTTGGGTGCGGTCACCTTCCCCAGCTAGGCTTAGGAATTCTTAGTTGGCCTAGGAAATCCAGCTAGTCCTGTCTCTCACTGTGAGAATAGTCTATACTTACCTTCTCTGTGTCTACTTCCAAGTCTCTTTTCAACCCACATCAAACTTGTATCCCTCAAATCTGTTCCCACTCACTGTACTGTTTCCTGTCAATATGCCACTTCAGCACTTGCTGCCTCTGTAGCCTAACATCCCACTCACTCTTCAAGCCATTTCACTGTTATGCTGAAATACCGCCGTGGTTCTTAACCTTGGCTACACACTGCAACTACTTGGGAAGCTTTTAAAAGTCCCAATCCCCAATCCCCAGACAAGTTAAAACAGAAACGTTGGGAGTGGGACCCTGGCATTAGCAGTTTCCATATCTCTCTAGGTTATTACAATGTGCAGCCAGGGTTAAGAACCCCCAAACTAAGGTCTTATCTTTGGCATCTATGTCCTTTTCTAAAGCTTCTGACAGGGAGGCAGTGTAATGTTGGAATCAGACAAATCTAAGTTTGAATTCTGTTCACACCACTTATTATTTATGTGACTTTCAGAAAGTTATTTAATATCTAGGCATCAAATTTTTCTCATGTGTTAATCCAGGATAGCAATATGTAACTCAGTTTTTGTAAATATTAAATGAATTAGCTTATGTAAAATACTCAGCACATAGTAGGCCCTCAGGATATGTGTTTTCTATGGCTCTCTGACTGCTCTTTACTTTCTCCCACAGATGCTAAGTGTTCCTGCTTCATTCTCCCACAAAAATGATGCTATTCCCTTCCTCCCTCTTTTCTCTGCCTATGTCTGTATTTTCTCCCTTAGCTTTAATTTTCAGTCCTAGTCAAATGATTCCCCTGTCTAGTTATCTAGATCAACTTTCCTCTTGTGCTGTGTGCTCATTTTCCAAGTCTTTGTCAGACATCTGGTGTATGTCTGTAGCACCCAGCATTCTTATTTTGCAAACCACAGAAACTGACTCTTAAGCAGAAAAGCAAACTATTGAAATACAATGACTATCTTCCAGAATCCCTGGGAAAGGTAGAGAACAAGGTTCAGGTTGAAAAACAGGCAAAACTATAAGGAGGTTACATAGCTGGTACTTTGGTCAAAGTCACTCAGCAGAACCAGTGCTGTGAAGACAACACAGCTACCACCACTGAGACTGCAGTGGAGACTGCAGCTTCTAATGGACATTGAATCTTGATGCTGCCATTGTCTTTAAAAGAATTCTCCCTTGGTTTTGCATTTTTGCATCAGTAACTCCAGATTCAAATCTTCGTTGTGCAGATTTGTCTATTTGACCAAAGCTAGGTCTCTCAACTGTACTCTAGCAGCAAGAAAGGCAGGAAAGCAAATATTTGGCCTTTCTTAACTTCTATAGTGGGAAGTGGGAAGTGGGCTCTACCTTCCAACAAAGCTTATACAATGGAGAAATTATTCAGTGTGGGATGGGCGCTCAAAAATGCCAAATGTCCAAATGTCCACTACAATATCCTACCAATATCTCAAACTATGTGACCCAACCAACGTAAGTTCCAACCCCCTCTACCCACTCAAACTGAACTTGCCAGTTGGTTTCATTACTCGGTAAATATCAGAACTTTCTGATAGTTCTTGAGTAATTTCCATACTCTGTAGGTTTGCTTCTCTTTTTCCTTAGGCTAGGTTCTACTCCTTCAACCTTCTGTATCTGTATACCTCCACACCAAATGCACATGATAGAAGTGTTCTTATCCTTCAAGATTCATCTCAAAAGTCACCTCCTCCATGAACCTTCCCTGATCCTTTAATCAGGATGACTTTCTCCTTCCTCTGTGCTTCCACAGCACTACATTTTACCCTTATTTAGTAATTTATATGGGGTTCCTTACTATACTGTTAATTCTGAAATCAGGGACACATTATATTTATCTTTGCCTCCTTATCATCTCAACCCAACGCCTTGCACTTGTGACTCAAAATGTGATTTTTTAGTTGAAGTGCTTCATGCTAAATTCTTTCTTACCATAGATAATTGCACATATCACCTAATAGAAGATACCATTAAATATAAGATGCATTGTTGTTTTGTATACTACTAACAAAGAAAAATGATGCCAATAAAAACCATTATACCGTTGACTATAAGATGCATCCTGATTTCAGAGATGTAAAAATGTTTTTTAAAAAGTACACCTTAGGCCAGGCACGGTGGCTTATGCCTGTAATCCCAACACTTTTGTAGGCCAAGACAGGAGGAATGCTTGAGCCCAGGAGTTCGAGATCAGCTTGGGCAACGTAGTGAGACCCTAATCTCTAAAAACATAAAGTGCACCTTAGAATTGATGAAACACAGTAGTTATCACTATGGTTTAATAGCAATACAATTTATTCTACAAGGCCGTTAGTTATGAATAATTTGCAGTATATTAAAAAATAGAAAAAATTATTTTGGGTTGGGTTATCTCAAACTCTATAGCCTGGATACTCACACTAATCCACTTATACTTCATTTATTTTTGATGCTTATGCATTTGAAAAACGTTTTCTCTGCTGCCGGAGATATTTTCTTTAAGTATTATAGTCTTATGATACTCTTTAGGTAATTATGGCTTGCATCTAAAATTTATGAGGCTACATTTAAATTACACGATTCAAATGTCAGGGTTGTGACATTAAAGAGGTAGGCTATTACACTTGTTTTTGCCTTTTTCTGACCCTCTTTTGTCTGATATTCTGGGAGGGCCTTGTGAAAGAAGTATAAGGCTCCTGACTCCTGACCTGGTATACTGGGCAGCAAAGAAGAGAGGAGTCCCTGTGCAAATGGCTAGTCAAAGAAGTTCTGACATGGACAAGTTTCCTAGGAGAAATCACCTCATCAAGAAATCTGCAAATAGTATATTGTGTTCTAGGTAAAAAGAAAATATTGCCCAGAGTGAAATCTGTTGCTTCTAACTTGGCTTAGCTTAGGCTGCTGTTGATCATGCCTCTGACAGCTTCAATTTCACACAGATGATAAGAGCTACGCAGCTATTTCAGCTCAATTTATCAAGAGCCCTGAAACAGGAAAGAGATGAATGAATGGCGATATATTCATTAAAAATGTTTTTAAAAATATATCCTGTTTCTTGCTGTGTGGTTTTGCTTCAAAAATATGAACAAATGGAAACATTTTCAACTTAATGTTCTCTTTTCTTCTTTTTTTTCCCTTTGCCATAGGCCAAATCTAATGTATTCCACAAATGCTTTTCACCAAGTAAATAAGGCAGCATCCTGTCCAAAGTTCCTCTCCTCCAGGGGTGGGGAAAGGGAATTTATCAGCCCTGTGTCCATTCCATCCCCCATCCCTCCCACACTGATACTTAAAATAACTGTGGAGTAATTGTTCCAGAGGCTCCCTTAGCCAGCAGGGTTTCATAACAAGGCAAGTGGGGAGCAAGCTCTTCTGGGTGAAAATGAAGCTTCACTGCTTATGTTTTGTTTAGCCATAACCATTTTGTCATTTAAAAAACCTGAGGCTACTCGGAGGCTTGGTTTTCTTGAAGGTTTGCGTGAATGTGCTCAGTGGATATGTTAGCTAAAGCTAATTTAGCCAAAATGCCATATATGTTTTGGGAAGAAAAGAAAGTCTTTTATAAAAAGACAAATTTCCCCTGAAAGTATTGACATTTTATTTCATTATTTAAATTCAACCACAAGTTTCTAGACCCTCAAACTGACATTTATTTTGCCTGATTTCCCTTTCACCAGAAAGAGAAAACACTAAAGCCACTGTCTACACTTTCACAAGCAGCTTTCACAAGGGTAATAGCCGTTGACATCTGCTTAAATTTGGGAATAATTTGTTCCTTACATAACAATATTTCAGAAAGCGCCAGAGTACAGGAGAGAGTGTGTTTGTCAACAAGAAGGCTTTTAGTATGGGAATAAATTATTTAAATCACATTGCTTTTTGATGCCCAGAGGACAAAATTAAAAAGGTGGGGGGCTGGGGAATGACTAAAATGGGCTAGAGAATTAAGGGCCCTAGGCTGCAGTTAGAAAACATCTTGGGTGCAATCTGTTATTTTGGGAGCATTAAACTCTGATTTATGGTTAACACATAAGAGTTCATGTGATTTGATATTTTCAGTTCTGTAACTGCCATATCTTCAAAAAAGTCTATAGACAAGTGTTTCTCCAAGTGTGGCCCAAGAGCAGCAGCATCAGCATCATTTGGGAACTTGTTAGAAATGCAAACTCTCAGCCCTTACCTCATATCTGATAAATCAAAAACTCTGGGGATGGAGACCAGCAATCTGTATTTTAACAAGGACTACAGGTTTTTCTGGTGTACCCAAAAGTTTGAGAACCATGGCTCTAAGACAATGGTCTTGCCTAAATAATTTTCCTAAAGAACATATTCTTACTCCTCCATATTGATAATGTAAAACTGGTTTATCAGGTAAATAATCTTTTTGTCTGTTCCTGTCACATGCATTCACAAACAAGTACCACTGTGTAGTAGTCAAGTGCATGAAGTTTAAAGTCATCTGTATATGCAGACAGTAGAAAGCCTACTTAGTGTTTTGTTTTACATTATTCTAATACTTGTCCATATCACAAATAAATTATTTGGCAAATTTGAGGCAAGCACACCAATTGCAATCTTAAGCATCCTGGATGATGGAGGCCATTCTGAACTCCCACACATGCAGTTTATCCTCCACCAGTTGCATCTTTGTTTATACTGTTCCCTTTGCCTGAAATACCATTTCTCCCTTTCCTTACCTGCCTTGCTCCTACTCCTTCAGTCCTGAATAAGTCCTTTTCTCATCACCTAAACTGGCATCTCGTTTTTAGCTTGCTCTTAACTTGTAGCACATGTGGTATTATCATTATTTTTTCTCTCTACCTACTGGCTTAGATGCTACTTGAGTGAGGGGTTGTCTTTAAATGCTATATACCTCAGTACCTGGCACAGTACCTGGCTCATGTTGGGGCTTAATAACATTCTGAATCAACGAATTAATTAAGAACCACTTCCTTAATATATGGGCAAATTTGTCAATGCTCAGAAAGAAATTAAAATGTTAACCGTGCTCTCAAATATTACCCCATGGGATAATTTCTCTCCTTTAGCTTTAGTTTTTGTTCATTAAAGAATAAAACAGCACAGAGATTATATCAGCAGTGCATTGTGTTTTATATGGAATGTTCAGCAGACATAAATGAGGGGTTAACAGATTTCTAAGAAAAGTAATTTCAAATGACTTTTTTTTTTCCCACAGGACTCTCATACCCTGTTGTTTCATTCTATGGAATTGCATTCATCTACCTCAGGCTAAATGTGCATATCAGAAATATTTTACAGTTTTAAACAGCAGGAAAAGTAATGAATATTTCAAAAGGAAATTGAAAGCAGGGATATAATCCTAGTACCAAGTAAGGTGCTTGAATGGATGAAGGATTAGTGCTGGTTCCTTGGAAGCTAGATAAAATGTAGGAAAACTCAGTCTAATAAAAAAATTAAAGAAATGAGCAAAGTTGGATGAGATAAATTATTGAAATGATGTAAAAGAGCTTAGAGGTTCAGATGTCACTGACGGTGTTATTCATTGCTAAATACGTTGGGAAAACCTGCTATGGTGAATACATAGAAATAATTTGCATGGTTAGTTCCAAAATATTCCCAACTCAGTATTGCATTTCCAGTTTTTTGGTCCTTCGTCTTTAGTGGATTAGAAGACATCTTTCTCCTGGTCAGGTCTGTGTCCAAATGAGTGTGAACTAATTGGCAAAATAGACATTTTTTTCAGGACACTGAACACAAATACTAATGGACAAGAAGAATTGGCAGTGCTGCTTCTGAGGTCATGTTGGGAAATCTGCTCTTAAAACAAATCCAAGACCAAATTTAGAGGGTTGTCCACATTCTTTCCTGAAATAATAGTGTTGGTTTAAAAGATAGCATACAAAGAGCGACAGCCTAGATGGCATAGTGTGAGGAAACATATGGAATAAAACTACTGAATTTTGATATTTCCAGCTCTTTATTGCCAATATTCTTGGGTGATAAACTTGGGAAAGCCAATTGACAAAGAAGTGATTGTATTGAAAAGGAAACAGAAAGTTTTTGTGTGAACACTTAATATTAAAGCTAGTACTCACATTTAAAAGTTTAAGAATGATTCTGGCTTTCTGTCTTTATTGTGTAGGACATCACTCAGAGAAACTTGTCCTGTTAATTCAAAGACAGTGTTCATATCCAATCCCTGCTAAAAATCAGAAGAATTTAACTCATTACACCAGAACTAGAGAAATAAAAAGGGACAGTTTTATCAGAAGACTAGCTTATTTGGAAATAAATCTTTCAAATCAGAGCATTTTATTCCATGGAGACACCTCAGCCTGCTAAGGCAAATTTTGGCCTTAGCTAGATTCTATTGACAGTCACCTGTCACTGCCACCATGTCTCTTCTCCATAACTTGTGACTACCTACTCTTGGTAAACAGAATATAAACCTGCTCATGAAAATCCAGAGTCACTCTGTATTCAGCACTGTCATCTCCTACACTTTTTCCCACACTCTAACCTAGATATCCTTAGGGGACTAGGAGTGTGAAACTTAGCCCACTGTTTTTGACTCAAGCCCTATCATAATATTTTGAAACATAGGAAACAAAGGTTGACATAGGGAGTCAACATCTATGTGTTAGATATCAAAGAAGAGGTGACTGAAAGCATTACAGGTTTAGAGAGAGGAGATTTCATTTACATTTGATTGCCCTAAATGTGTGATCAAATTAAACAAATGAGAACAAGCACCTCTAAAATAAAAACCTTGTTTATACGACTGTTTAAAATAAATGGGTTCATTATTTAGGACATGACTTTATCAAAATATGAAGACTCAATGACTTCAAGGAAATTAGAATTTGACTTATTCTATGGTCTAACCTGACTGGTACACGATAAATGAATTTTTGACAGGTTTATTCCTTCAGCTGTTTTTAGTTTAATTGGGGTCTTCTACATAAACCATGGACAGCTTTGAGAAATGTGGCTGTTATTTATAGAACACCACAAGCCTACACTGTACTTTCAATAGAACTTAAATTGGACTGAATCTCTAACACTATCAGCTCTGGGCTCTTTTTGAAGGAAGGAAAAACTCACTGCATTTTTTTTCCTTGTGTTTGTAATATTAGAAAATGAAAATAAGCTCTAAAATGCATTATGATTTAATGAAATAGGTGGGAGAAAGAGAAAGGAAACAAAGTAAAATAATGGATTTTTGAGTGTTTTTTTCCTAAGAAAATGCAGTACAACTAAATAACACAGAACAAAAGTGTTACAACAGGCTCATGTGTGAGATGTTCAGAGGGAAAACTGAAGATTAGAGAACAACCAGACACTGAGTATGAGAGTGCTTTCTTTGGGAAAGTCTAAAAGATCAAGGAAAAAGAGTGAGTCATGTAGAGATGTGAGATATGTTTGTGGAGGTAGAGGAGGAGAAGTCTATGAAGAATAAGGCAACAGTATTAGGCAGTGGGAATGATGTCAGGAAAATAAGACATGGTTACAAGTGGGTAAAGAGAAAAGTGAAGAGGAAAACACCAAGGGAAGAGGTGGGTGTAGAGGAGGAGGTGGTAATGATGAAGCTTACTCACAGAGTACATTTGTAAATATAAAAGCATTTTAATAATCAGTATGGAGAGCATTCTCTGTGGGATCAGAGACAAGATAGCATGTGCTTCACATACACAAACACACCTTTGATCATGGCAGGTCTCTAACTAGAAGATTCTAGTTGAATATCTTCATGTACTTCTGTACAGGACCACCAGATTAGGCAAAAGAGAGCTGAAGATGGGAAAAGGGCTGAAGCCCACAAGGCCTGAAGTCTCAGCCCTATTATGGCAAAGAGTTTCCTTGATCCCCATTAAAAAACTTTTCACAAGGCTCTAAATATTTCTAAGAGTATCTGGGAAGTACAATAACAAAAGCGACATAACTAGTAAATCTGATATGAGGTTCCAGAGAAACCTCAACAAATATGAATTTGGAAGAGAATGAAGATTAAAATCTATGCTCAAATACTCAGTCTTATTTAAATGTTATGCTAATGTTATAAATTCTTGGTTTTATATATGAAACCTGGACTCGTAATGATAACTGACTTGGGCTTGCAATGATAACTGACTTGGGGAAAGACTACACTTTGCTTTCTATGAAGCAGGATGATTATCATACCCCTCTGTCATCATTACTTCCCTCCCACACCCAAGTAGGAATGCTTGTTATAGCACTGTATGTGAGCGGAAATACTTTTATAACATACTGTGCAGGAGGAAATCTCATAAGCTTGACTCATACATCATTACTAAATATTGAACCTGAAGTTTATCACATGCATTAGTCCATTCTCACATTGCTATAAAAACCACCTGAGACGAGGTAATTTGTGAAGAAAAGAGGTTTAATTGACTCACAGTTCCACCAGCTGTATAGCAAGCAGGGTTGGGGAGACCTCAGGAAACTTAGATCATGGTGGAGGGGGAAGCAAGCACCTTCTTCACATGGCAAAGCAGGAGAGAGAGAACGAAGGGGGAAGTGCTACACTCTTTTAAACAACCAGACCTCATGAGAACTCACTATCAGGAGAACAGCAAGGGGGAAATCCACCCCCATGATCCAATCACCTCCAACCAGGTCCCTGTCCTAACACTGGGAATTACAATTCAACATGAAATTTAGGTGGGGACACAGAGCCAAACCATATCATCGCAATTATTTGCTCACTTTCTTTTCTTCTTCTCTTTCTTCCTTCCTCCTCTCCCTTTATTCCTTTCTCTCTACCTTCCCCAGACCCTCAAAATAAGAATCTCTAGGGGTACATCCAAGGGATTTGTATTTTGTAAACACCCCCATGATACTGATGCAGTCAGACCAGTCCTGGGCTTATGAGCATCCTTAGAGTATATTCACAACCTCATTCTTATACAAACCTCTAATGTTTCTAAACAGGACCTGGCCTTCTGTGTTGGTGGCTGAGTAATTATAGATTATTTCGAGGGTGGGGGAAGAGCATTCCACTTCCACATATTTCCCATATCCTTGGATTGATTTTTAAAATACATTTGGCAGTGGACAATACGTTTTCAATTCACATTATGTAAAGATGTTATATATTTTTTTAATTTTAGTATGTCTAAGGTGTAAATGATTTATATAAGACAATTCAGTAAGAACATATGAGCAGAGAGAGAGGAATAAGTTGCCTGATCTGCCATGATGGAGAAAAGGAGCATGATATCCAAGAGGAAATGGGAAAATGTTACATTCTTCACAATCCCTATAAGGATTGAGCTTACTCAAAAGCTGATCATTTACCTATTTTTAAATAGAGGATGGATGTTAGAATAAGCCTAAGAGACACACTTGAAAATGTTAATGCTAAACATACTTTGCAGTTGCAAAATCGAACAGTTTTACAAGACCTTAACAGAAAGGCAGGAAAGCAAAAGGCTGAAATACATACATTTTTAAGATGTCCCTTTCCAAAATGACTATCTTGGATATGGCACAAAATGCCCAATACATAGCCACAGGATGAATAAAAGATGAATTTATTGTAAATGGCTTAGAGATGCATAGATGATATTCACATAATGACAGATTTGTACATAATGATGAAGAGTAGTTCATTTTTTTGAAATCTGATAATGCTAACACTTATGAAATAAGTAGTTTTATGTTAATTTTGAATTCTTCAAATTTGGGCAGTTTTTTTTTTTCAAAGAATAAAAGACATTTTCTATTATTAGTATGACCACAGAATGAGACAGCAATCACATTCTTTTTCTCCCAGAATCTGGGTGCTTTTCAACATTGCCAAACCTGAAAATTGAAAATTTCATAAAAATGAATTTAAATATTTTACTTCAAATTGCTATACCATGGATGAATTCCAATTAGCCCTCTTTTTCTACTTTATAATTAAGAAATAGCATTGCAGGTGGGGGAAAAGGGGACATAATATAATTTTGGGCAGTGGCCAGAAAAAAAAGTGCAAAAATTATATTCAGTTCAGATTTACAGTTTTACCATCTGTGTTTGATGATTAGATCTAGCCTTACTTCAAGAAGGGGGATTATATCACATAACTCTTAAAAGCCATTTTCAGAGTTTTTGGTATTCTCTTAATCAGGTGCTTAAGCATTTGAACATTGAAACACAAGTAAACATTGAAAAAATGGAATAAGGAAGGCTTTGAGAAGACTGGATAGCTCTCCTCAAATATGCAAAAGATTGGCACTTGGAAAAGAACATAACCTTGAACTAGCTCCAGATAATTGAACTACAATGCAAAGTTTTATGTTACATGAAAGAATAGTTCTATCGAATACAAGTAAGAACTAGCTCACAGGTAGCACCTTCATCAGTTGAAATAGGTTGTCACGGCCGGGTGCAGTGGCTCACACCTGTAATCCCAGCACTTTGGGAGGTGGAGGTAGGCTGATCACTTGAGGTCAGGAGTTCGAGACCAGCTTGGCCAACATGGTGAAACCCCATCTCTACTAAATATACAAAAATTAGCTGGGAGTGGTAGCTTGCACCTGTATCCTAGCTACTCAGGAGGCTGAGGTGGAGGATGGTTTGAACCTGGGAAGCAGAGGTTGCAGTGAGCTGAGATTGCACCACTACACTCCATCCTGGGTGACAGAGTGAGACTCCATCTCAAAAAAAAAAAAAAAAGAAAAAGAAGAAAAGGAAATAGGTTGTCATGTTAATATTAAGCATTATTTTCCTGGAATTGGAATTATATAAGCAGAGTCTGATGGTTGTCTGTCAATGATGTAGAAGACTGTACTGGGTGACGTTTCAGATAACTTCTGAATTAAGGCTGGAAGGGAAGCTGACAGAATGTGGTATTATCTTAGGCTAGGTTGCACCAGAATTAGATTCTCAGGCAAGGATTTAAATGCAAGTGGTGTTTTCAGGAGGTGATTCCAGAAGCATCAGTAAGGCGGGATGTGAATTTTGCTGGGGACCTCTGCAACACTTCTCAGAATTTTTCTACACAAGAAGTAAGGAAGTAGGAGTATCTGTTCTCCACTGTCATTCCACATTGATTGAGGACTGTTCTCTGTAACATTAAATTCTTAGTATTCCTGGCCTGCCATGTGCAGGTGGAGAATTATGGGTGCTTACAGGAGAATGCTGCTGGTGTGCATGGAATAGTTGGTAAGGTGCCAAAGGGATATGCCTGGGGACATATCTGCCATAGTTGTAGAGCACTGACTATGGAGTTAGACTAATCTGGATTTGATGCTTACTTCTCCTTCTTGGCTTCAGACAACTTAAGTACCCTCTCTGGGTCTGTTCTCTTATCTGCAAGTCAGAGATGACATAGATACCTAACAGTGTTGTTGTTGAAATTAAATAAGTTAAAGGACCTAACACATATGAGAAACTAAAAAGATAGCTTTTGTTATTAAAATAATAAATTATTGCTTCCCAGATCTAAAATGGGCCCAATCCAAAGACAGTAAGACAACAAAGTTTTTAATGTTGGCAAAAGACTTTATGGATAATAGACACGATAAGGAAAAAAATTTTAAGCTGCTGATATGGTTTGGCTCTGTATCCACACCCAAATCTCATCTTTAATTGTAATCCCCATATGTTGAAGGAGGGAGCTGGTGGGAGGTGATTGGATCATGAGGGCCATTTCCCCCATGCTGTTCTTGTGATAATGAGAGTGTTCTCATGAAATTTCATGATTCTAAAAGTGGCAGTTTCCCCTGTGTACTCTCTCTCCTGCTGCCTTGTGCAGAAGGTGCCTTCTTCCCCTTTGCCTTCCACCATGATTATATGTTTCCTGAGGCCTCCCCAGCCATGCAAAACTGTAAGTCAATTAAAACCTCTTTTGTTTATAAATTACCCGGTCTCAAGTAGTATCTTTATAACAGTGTGAAAACGAACTAATACAGAGAATTGGCACCAAGAGTGGGGTACTGCTATGAAGATAACCAGAAAATGTAGAAGCAACTTTGGAAAAGCGTAACAGGCAGAGGTTGGAACAGTTTGGAGGGCTCAGAAGAAGACAGGAAGATGTGGGAACATTTGGAACTTCCTCGAGACTCATTGAATAGTTTTGACCAAAATGCTAACAGTGATATGAACAATGAAGTCCAGGTTGAAGTTGTCTCAGATGGAGATGAGGAACTTATTGGGAACTGGAGTAAAGGTCCCTCACGCTATGCTTTAGCAAAGAGACTGGTGGCATTTTGCCCCTACCCTATGGATCTGTGAAACTTTGACCTTGACAGAGATGATTTAGAGTATCTGGCAGAAGAAATTTCTAAGCAGCAAAGCATTCAAGATATGACCTGGCTTATTCTGAAAGCATTCAGTTATATGTGTTCACAAAGAGATGGTTTGAAATTGGAACTTATGTTTAAAAGGGAAGCAGAGCATAAAAGTTTGAAAAATTTGCAACCCGACCATGTTCTAGAAAACAAAAATCTATTTTCTGTGGAGGAATTCAAGCCAGTTGCACAAACTGGCATAAGTAACAAGGAGCTGAATGTTAATAGCCAAGTCTCATCTTAAATTGTAACCCCCACATGTTGAAGTTCCTCCTTCAACATGTGGGGATTACAATTGTAATTGTTTCTCCATGTTAGAGACCTTCAAAGCAGCCCCTTCCATCACAGGCCCAGAGGAATCTCCACCTAGATTTCAGAGGATGTATAGAAATGACTGGATGTCCAGGCAGAAGTCTGTGCAGGAGTGGAGCCCTCATGGAGAGTCTCTGCTAGAGCAGTGCGGAAGGGAAATGTGGAGTGTGAGCCCACACACAGAGTCTCCACTGGGGCACTGCCTAGGGGAGCTGTGAGAAAAGGGCCACCATCGTCCAGACCTCAGAAAGGTAGATCTACCAACAGCTTGTACCATGCTCCTGGAAAAGCCACAAGCACCCAACACCAGCCCATGAAAGCAGCTACAGGAGCGGTACCTTGCAGAGCCACAGAAGCAGAGCTACCCAAGGCCTTGGGAGCCCACCCCTTGCATCTGCATGCCGTGGATGTGAGACATGGAGTCAAAGGGGATTATGAAGCTTCAAGATTTAATGATTGCCTTGCTGGGTTTTGGACTTGCATGGGCATGTGCCCCTTTTGTTTTGGCCAATTTCTACCATTTGGAATGGAAATATTTACCCAATGCCTGTGCCCCCATTGTATCTTGGAAGTCACTAACTTGCTTTTGATTTTACAGGCTCATAGGTGGAAGGCACTTGCCTTGTCTCACATGAAACTTTGGACTTGGACTTTTGGGTTAATGCTGGAATGAGTTAAGGCTTTGGGGCACTGTTGGGAAGGCACGATTGGTTTTGAAATCTGAAAAGCACATGAGATTTGGGAGGGCATAGGGGCGAATGATATGGTTTGGCTCTGTGTCCCCACCCAAATCTTGTCTTGAATTATAATCCTATGTGTTGAAGGAGGGACCTGGTGGGAGGTGATTGGATCATGGGGGCCATTTCCTCCAAGCTCTTCTCATGAAAATGAGGGAGTTCTCCTGAGATGGTTTCAAAAGTGGCAGTTTCCCCTGTGTACTCTCTCTCTTGCTGCATCGTGAAGAAGGTGCCTGCTTCCCCTTCACCTTCCACCATGATTGTAAGTTTCCTGAGGCCTCCCCAGCCATGCAAATCTGTGAGTCAGTTAAACCTCTTTTGTTTGTAAATTACCCAGTCTCATAGTATCTTTATAACCATATGAAAACAGACTAAAATTTAGTTGAAAATTGTTCTGCTTTCTGCATATACCAATTTAAAAATATTTAACATTTATTGACTATCAAGTAAATGTCTGACACTACTGAATTCACAATAAACATAAATGCCTATTTTTTCCAAGACGTAGCTGAAGCAGCATTTTCTCTAGGCCACCACCTTTGTAGCTACGAAGGACAGAATAAGCTTATGTCTAGAGTTGCCTGAATGTCTAGCATGTATTCTTTTTTTTAATTTCTTTTTTATATTATTATTATACTTTAAGTTTTAGGGTACATGTGCACAATGTGCAGGTTTGTTACATATGTATCCATGTGCCATGTTGGTGTGCTGCACCCATTAACTCGTCATTTAGCATTAGGTATATCTCCTAATGCTGTCCCTCCCCCCTCCCCCACCCCACAACAGTCCCCAGAGTGTGATGTTCCCCTTCCTGTGTCCGTGTGTTCTCATTGTTCAATTCCCACCTATGAGTGAGAACATGCGGTGTTTGGTTTTTTGTCCTTGTGATAGTTTACTGAGAATGATGATTTCCAGTTTCATCCATGTCCCTACAAAGGACATGAACTCATCATTTTTATGGCTGCATAGTATTCCATGGTGTATATGTGCCATATTTTCTTAATCCAGTCTATCGTTGTTGGACATTTGGGTTGGTTCCAAGTCTTTGCTATTGTGCATAGTGCTGCAATAAACACACATGTGCATGTGTCTTTATAGCAGCATGATTTATAGTCCTTTGGGTATATACCCAGTAATGGGATGGCTGGGTCAAATGGTATTTCTAGTTCTAGATCCCTGAGGAATTGCCACACCAACTTCCACAATAGTTGAACTAGTTTACAGTCCCACCAACAGTGTAAAAGTGTTCCTATTTCTCCACATCCTCTCCAGCACCTGTTGTTTCCTGACTTTTTAATGATCGCCATTCTAACTAGTGTGAGATGGTATCTCATTGTGGTTTTGACTTGCATTTCTCTGATGGCCAGTGATGATGAGCATTTTTTCATGTGTTTTTTGTCTGCATATATGTCTTCTTTTGAGAAGTGTCTGTTCATGTCCTTTGCCCACTTTTTGATGGGGTTGTTTGTTTTTTTCTTGTAAATTTGTTTGAGTTCATTGTAGATTCTGGATATTAGCCCTTTGTCAGATGAGTAGGTTGTGAAAATTTTCTCCCATTTTGTAGGTTGCCTGTTCACTCTGATGGTAGTTTCTTTTGCTCTGCAGAAGCTCTTTAGTTTAATTAGAAGGACCTCTTCAAGGAGAACTACAAACCACTGCTCAATGAAATAAAAGAGGATACAAACAAATGGAAGAACATTCCATGCTCATGGGTTGGAAGAATCAATATCATGAAAATGGCCATACTGCCCAAGGTAATTTATAGATTCAATGCCATCCCCATCAAGCTACCAATGACTTTCTTCACAGAATTGGAAAAAACTACTTTAAAGTTCATATGGAACCAAAAAAGAGCCCGCATCGCCAAGTCAATCCTAAGCCAAAAGAACAAAGCTGGAGGCATCACGCTACCTGACTTCAAACTATACTACAAGGCTACAGTAACTAAAACAGCATGGTACTGGTACCACAACAGAGACATAGATGAATGGAACAGGACAGAGCCCTCAGAAATAATGCCGCATATCTACAACTATCTGATCTTTGACAAACCTGACAAAAACAAGCAATGGGAAAATGATTCCCTATTTAATAAATGGTGCTGGGAAAACTGGCTAGCCGTATGTAGAAAGCTGAAACTGGATCCCTTCCTTACACCTTATACAAAAATTAATTCAAGATGGATTAAAGACTTACATGTTAGACCTAAAACCATAAAAACCCTAGAAGAAAACCTAGGCAATACCATTCAGGACATAGGCGTGGGCAAGGACTTCATGTCTAAAACACCAAAAGCAATGGCAACAAAAGCCAAAATTGACAAATAGCATGTATTCTTGACCAAAGGCAGTGGGATAACTAGTGATTTATAACCCTGAGGTTTCAAATTTCGCTGGTGGTACTGAGGGCAGTTTATTGATACCTTACACCTAATGTAAACAATCTGACTGTTTCACATAACCGGAGAGTCATATAAGACTCTGCTGCAAACTGTTAGGGAGCTATCCCTTCTCCAATGACCTTGGGAAAGATGGCAGACTAGAGGCCCACATCAATCATGTACTCTACAAAGAAGCACCAAAACATAAAGTAGATAATCACATGTTGAATAAAGCATCCAATGAAGAACACTGGAATTCAGCAGGGAAGTCACAAGGAATCTCTGAGGCATAGAAGCAGAGGGAAGTGAAGTATCTAGGCTGGCTGGGATTGGCTGGGATTCAGGAGAAACTCCCCAGTTTGAGGAAAACATAAGCGAAAGACCCCCAACTGTCTACATTCCTACAGCACATTTTGGCAAGTGAAGCCCTGGGACAGTCTCTTGACCCTAGCTGGCCCTCAAACTAGTAATGGAAGCTGCCTGGAGTCCATGCAATGGCATTGTTCCATAGAGGAAGTTTATAGTGGGTCCCACATACTGCCCTAGACCCAAGCAGCTGCAGCACCATGCCATTTTGAGAGCTTAGCCCTTGCCAGAACTACCTCCTGCCCTGGGGCCCAACAGACTCTGCATCTCCACCTCCCTGGAGCCCCATTGACATTTCCCCCTTGTCCACCCAGAAGGTTGTGGTGTCACTATACCAGCTAAACCTAGCAGTGTGGTCAGGTTCTTGGCAGTGTCCTACTCCCTAGGAAAAGGGTGGTGCAGTGCATCAGGGAGGCTGCCACCAGGACAAAGAGAACTGAAGTATGTACTCTTCAGAGCCTGAGAGCTTCCTGACTAATGCTGCTGCCACTGACAACAATCTTGCTCCTCTCAGCAGCAGAGACATTAGGCACCTGCACATGCCTTCAGAGGGCCTAGGGACTGGCCTGCCTGGGCACCATCCTGAGCCCTGAGGACAGACCATTCCCAACCACTGCTGCCCCCACCTGAGTGTGCTATCCAAAAGCCTTGGGATTGATCTGCCTCACCTAACAGAGCTGCTGCTTGCATGCACCATTGAGGGGCCTGAGTATAGGCCTGCCCCATCCAGCACTGCCCCTGCCAGTACCCATGAATCTCATCTAAGGGCTTGAGGATTGACCTTCCCTGCCTTCTGTCACTGATGTGTGCATTCACCATTAGACAACCTAACAATAGGCCTAGCCCACTTGCTGCTGGCTCTTAAGCATGCAGTCTGGGGGCCTGGGGATTACCTTGCACCACCCACCCCTGTTGCAATTCATGCATTCCTCTTAGGGGCCTGAGGACGGGCCCACTCAGCCTGCCAGTGCCTACACACATTGTCCAGGGGCCCAGGGATTGACTCACCCTGCCTACCACATCTGTGCAATTCTCCTGGGGGCCAGAGAACACCACTGCTGTTGACACACACCTGCACACACCACCTAGGGCCTGGTGACTGGTGTAGCCAGCCCACTGACACTACTGCTGGTATCAGCATGTGCTGCCTGGGGCCCGTGGGTTGACCTGTCACCATTATTGCAATCATCAATGCCACATGCACCACCCAAAGGCTCTAGGACCTACCCACCCTGTAGCAACTGCTGGCACCTGAGCGAGCCACCTGGAGGCCCAGTGATCAGCCTGCCTGGACCTGCTACCATCAGTGCCCATGTACGCTGCCTGGGGGCCCAAGGACTAGCATGCTTGGTCCACTACCACCACTACTGGAGCCCAAGGGTTAGCCCACCTGACATCCCTTTCCCTAGCAAAGCCTCACCACAGCCACCACTAAAAACCACAGCCTAACCCACCAAGGAACTCACAGACACCACTGATGCTGATTACAGATGACAAATCTCATGGAGACTACACTACTGCACACACTCAGAATTAAAGCCAAAACACCCTAACCAACCAATAGATACCCCATAAATACATCTATAGAAAAAAATTGTTACAAAAGCCAATCCATACAATTGGAAGGAGCAACAGCTATACTAGATGTGCAGATATCAATGTAAGGACAAACAAAAAAAAAACATAAAAAAGCAAGGAGACAACATGTTCAAAGAAACACAATAATTCTCCAACAACAGAATAATAAAAAATAAAATGTCCAAAAAAGAATTCAAAATAAGATATTTAAAAAGCTCAGTGAGATAGAAGAGAGCACAGATAACGCAAAGAAGTCAGAATAACAATGAATAATCTGAATAAGAAAATTAACAGAGATAGATATAATAAAATGCAAAAACCCTGACACTAAAGAATTCAATTAATAGCAGTTGTGAATGGAAGTTTCCTCATGATTTGGTGCTCTGTTTTTCTATTAATGGCATATAGGAATGCTTGTGATTTTTGCACATTGATTTTGTGTCCTGAGGCTTTGCTGAAGTTGCTTATCAGCTTAAGGAGTTTTTGGGCTGAGACGATGGGGTTTTCTAAATATACAATCATGTCATTTGCAAAAAGAGATAATTTGACTTCCTCTTTTCCAATTTGAGTATCCTTTATTTCTTTCTCTTGCCTGATTGCCCTGGCCAGAACTTCCAGTACTATGTTGAATAGGAGTGGTAAGAGAGGGCATCCTTGTCTTGTGCTGGTTTTCAAAGTGAATGCTTCCAGCTTTCGCCCATTCAGTATGACATTGGCTGTGGGTTTGTCATAAATAGCTCTTATTATTTTGATACATGTTTCATCAATACCTAGTTTATTGAGTGTTTTTAGCATGAAGTGATGTTGAATTTTATCAAGGCCTTTTCTGCATCTATTGAGATAATCATTTGGTTTTTGTCATTGATTCTCTTTATGTGATGGATTATGTTTATTGATTTGTGTATGTTGAATCAGCCTTGCATCCCAGGTATGAAGCCAACTTGATCATGGTGAACAAGCTTTTTAATATGCCGCTGGATTTGTTTTGCCAGTATTTTATTGAGGATTTTCACATCAATGTTCATCAGGGATATTGGCCTGAAATTCCCTTTTTTTGTTGTGCCTCTGCCAAGTTTTGCTATCAGGATGATGCTGGCCTCCTAATATGAGTTAGTGAGGAGCCCCTCTTTTTCTATTGTTTGAAATCATTTCAGATGGAATGGTACCAGCTCCTCTTTGAACCTCTGGTAGAATTCAGCTGTGAATCCGTCTGGTCCTGGGCTTTTTTTGGTTGGTAGGCTATTTATTACTGCATCAATTTCAGAACTTGTTATTGGTCTATTCAGGGATTCGACTTCTTCCTGCTCCAGTCTTGGGAGGGTGTATGTGTCCAGGAGTTTATCCATTTCTTCTAGATTTTCTAGTTTATTTGTGTAGAGTTGTTTATAGTATTCTCTATACAAACTACCAAGAGATGGTAGTTTGTATTTCTGTGGGATCGGTGGTGATCTCCCCTTTATCATTTTTTATTGTGTCTATTTGATTCTTCTCTCTTTTCTTCTTTATTAGTCTGGCTAGCTGTCTATACCTAGGAATACAACTTACAAGGGATGTGAAAGACCTCTTCAAGGAGAACTACCAACTACTGCTGAAGCAAATAAGAGAGGACACAAACAAATGGAAAAACATTTCATGCTCATGGATAGGAAGGATCAATATTGTAAAAATGGCCATACTGCCCAAAGTAATTTATAGATTCAGTGTTATCCCCATCAAGCTACCCTTGACTTTCTTCACAGAATTAGAAAAAAAACTACTTTAAATTTCATATAGAACCAAAAAAGAGCCCATATAGCCAAGACAGTTCTAAGCAAAAAGAACAAAGCTGGAAGCATCATACTACCTGACTTCAAACTATACTACAAGTCTACAGTAACCAAAACAGCATGGTACTTGTACCAAAACAGATATATAGACCAATGGAACATAACAGAGGGCTCAGAAATAACACCACACATGTACAACTATCTGATCTTTGACAAACCTGACAAAAACAAGAAATGGGGAAAGGATTCCCTGTTTAATAAATGATGCTGGGAAAACTGGCTAGCCATATTCAGAAAACTGAAACTGGACCCCTTCCTTACATCTTACACAAAAATTAACTCAAGATGGATTAAAGACTTATATGTAAGACCTAAAACCATAAAAACTTTAGAAGAAAACCTAGGCAATACCATTCAGGACATAGGCATGGGCAAAGACTTCATGACTAAAACACCAAAAGCAATGGCAACAAAAGCCAAAATTGACAAATGGGATGTGATTAAACTAAAGAGCTTCTGCACAGCAAAAGAAACTATTATCAGAGTGAACAAGCAACCTACATGATGGGAGAAAATGTTTGCAATCTATCCATCTGACAAAGGTCTAATATCAATCTACAAAGGACTTAACCAAATTTACAAGAAAAAAACAAACACTTCCATCAAAAAGTGGACTAAGGATATGAACAGACACTTCTCAAAAGAAGACATTTATGCAGCCAACAAACATATGAAAAAAAGCTAAACATCGCTGATCATTAGAGAAATGCAAATCAAAACCACAATGAGATACCATCTCACGCCACTTAGAATGGCCATCATTAAAAAGTCAGGAAACAACAGATGATGGAGAGGATGTGGAGAAATAGGAATGCTTTTACATTGTTGGTGGGAGTGTAAATTAGTTCAACCATTGTGAAAGACAGTGTGGTGATTCCTCAGGGATCTAGAACTAGAAATACCATTTGACCCAGCCACCCCATTACTGGGTATATGCCCAATGGATTATAAATCATTCTACTATAAAGACACATGCAAATGTATGTTCATTGTGGCACTATTCATAATAGCAAAGACTGGGAACCAACCCAAATCCCCATCAATGATAGACTGGATAAAGAAAATGTGGCACATATGCACAATGGAATATTATGCAGCCATAAAAAGGATGAGTTAATGTCCTTTGCAGGGACATAGATGAAACTGGAGACCATCATTCTCAGCAAAGTAACACAGGAACAGAAAACCAAACACTGCATGTTCTCACTCATAAGTGGGAGTTGAATAATGAGAACAGATGGACACATGGAGGGGAACATCACACACTGGGGCCTGTCGGGGAGTGGGTGGCTTGGGGAGGGATAGCATTAGGGGAAATACTTAATGTAGTTGACGGGTTGATGGGTGCAGCAAACCACCATGGCACATGTATACCTATGTAACAAACCTGCACGTTCTGCCCTTGTACCCCAGAACTTAACGTATGATAATAAAAAAAGAGTCTTTATCAAAAAAAAAAAAACCCACCATTTATTTTGCTCGTGAGTGTAGGGTGAGCTGGGAGGTTCTTGATATCTCAGTCAAGAGCATCTGATCTAGGCTGGACTTGGTCATATATTTATAGTCAGTAGCAGCAGACAGGTTGGCTGGGGTTGGCTGATCTAGGATGGCCTCAAGTGGGATCACTTGATTCTCTCCCACATGGTCTCATCCTTCAACAGACTAGTTTGGACTTGTTTTCCTGATAGTTGCATGAACCAAGAGAGTAATTAAAACCACACAACTGCCTTCTCAAGCTTCTGATTGCATGAAATTTTTACTATTCCTTTCGTGAAGCAAGTTATATGGCTGGGTCCAAAGTCATTGTAGAGGATACTATCAAAGGCCGTGTATACAAGCACACATGAAAAATTGGGGCTAATATTGTAATCAGTCTTCTAAACTCTACCATATATTTATTGAGATCATGTTGTCCATCACACTACTCATGCACATAGTATACAAGCCACAAAAATCTATTGTCAATTATATGTAAATGGTTGAAAATTATTGCCTTTTATTGTCCTCATTATTCTCTGCTTAATGGTTCCTTGAAGGTGCCCTTTGAAAAACCAGATGTCAGTGATATGGTGTTGACAGAGACTGTGGTGACTTTCTGACAACCCATGCTTTTCCCTCTTCTTTCCCAATGTAGATTCTGTTTTCTGTTTCTATGTGGGTACAGACTGACACTTCGCTTTCAATCTTTCAGAGAATAAATTTGACTGGGTAAAAATATTGTTAGCCTTTTACAGGAACTAATGAATTCAGCTGTCTTCTTAGCATCCCTCCTCTCTTCTTCCTTCACTTCCTTTCATGTGTTTATTTTACATAAGAGTTCATACATTCTTCTGTATGAGTATTCATTATGGGAACATGGATTATTAGGATAAAACTTGTTAGCATATTTACAATTGTAGTTTCTTCTATTTTAAAGTTTGTTTGTTGCATTGCAAGCAAGATCTTTGCAAAGTCAATTAGTATTAGACAAGATTGTTAATATAATACAATGTTATCTGAATATGTGAATACTTGTTAAATATTTGTTGCACATGAAGCTAACTGAAAATAAGGATAATAATATAAAGTTGTTTCCTTTAATGAATCAGAACTATGGAACTTCTCTAAACAGTCTGGTTGCAACTTTACTTTTACAACAGTTACTATTCTTCTCTCACATGTGTTTTTGATCTTTTTTGCCAAGTACTCTATAAAATCATCTTAAAGGTAATTTTATTCATGCCCTGAAATAATTATATCTACATTCAATTCATGAGTGCCTCAAAATTCATATACTTTATGAAGCATTTATTTATGGTGAGTAAAGTGAAATCATTCTGACTACATTGTGCCTTCAAATAAGCATTTTTATACTTAATACAACTTGTGCTTGTTAAGAGAAAATATGGGTAAATATTCACTTGTTCTCTGAATGGGGAAAGGTTTACAAGAATAAAAGCAATATAAAAAATAACCATAAAGGAAGGGTTAGATTTGTCTGCATAAAAATTCTAAATTTCTATACAATGTTAACAATAAAAATCCAACTTAAAATTATTGGCAAAATATATAGTGAGAAAAATATATATAACAAAGAATTAATGTGTTTTAATATATAAAGATACTAATAAAACTATGAGATAAAACTGTCTGGTAGAAAAAATGGACTATGGTCATTAACAAATCACAAAATAAAAAATGGCAAATCATCAATACATTTATGTGTGAAATGATAAACCGCATTAAATAAAAGAATGGTAAAATAATGAGATAGCCATTGTAACCATAAAATTAGGGAAGAATGACCAAACACAACATTCTGAGCAATCACTGGTGCTCTCGGAAGAGCCTGTTCACACACTGCTCATGGGAGGATATATTTGTAATAATCCTTTTGTAAAACAATTTGGCCAACGTACTGATTATCTGAAATACATTTTTACCTTTGATTGATGCATCCTACTTCTAAGAATCCATCCTAAGGAAACATTTGGAAAGCCAGGCAAAGTTTGATAAGGTTTTTTTGATGTCTACTACTAATTATATCTGAAGTAGTATTTCTATCAGGCTGCGGAAGCTCATCCAAAACCTTGTCATTGGTCCCAGTTTAGATTGAGTAGTTCAGGTGACTGAAGGCTCCCAAATCCTTAATGTGTTCTATTTCAGGATACCTTCTGTGTATACAGTCCAAGTTTTCATTTTACCCACTCCATTCTATTTCCAAACAGGTCTACACTGCCAGCAGTGATTGATCAAGAATTTGTTTAAGTTTGTCAATTCAGTATTCTGCAGAAAAGGGTACCAATGTGTTAGTCTCCAGAGCATTAGCAACTGAGCAACAAGCAATTCAGGTGTGGCAAAAAGGTTTGCTGGGATAGTAGCTTCTGCTTCTCCTTGGGGAACTCATTAAAAGCTGGAAGATAGCTGAGTCTCTTAGAGTCTGGATATGCTAGCATGTCAACAACACGGAAATTTGTTTTGCAAGTGCTCAGTCATCTAGGAAATGCCTTTATGTGGAAATCTACTAACTTGTCTCACCTTTTTCATTGGTATGTCATGATATTAACTCTAATTCTTACAACCAAACTTATGGTAGATCTAGTTAGAGGCTGGATATTATACCCCACATTTCAGCATTGAGGTCAAGAAAATCAGCTGGAGTCGGACGTACAAAACAACAGGATTTGAAGGAAAACAGATGTGTGATAAGTACAACAACAACAGCAATAACAACAAAAAATTCCTTTTTTCTTTTATTATTAGTTTTTCTTTATTTATTCTTTAAAAAAAGGGGATACAAGTGCAGGTTTGTTACATAGGTATATGTGTGCCATGGTGGTTTGCTGCACCTATTGACCCATCTTCTAAGCTCTCTCCCCTCACTCTCCACCCCCAACAGGCCCTGGTGTGTGTTATTCCCCTCTCTGTGTCCATGTGTTCTCAATGTTCAACTCCCACTTATGAGTGAGAACACGCGGTGTTTGGTTTTCTGTTCCTGTGTTAGTTTGCTGAGGATGATGGCTTCCAGCTTCATCCATGTCCCTGCAAAGGACACGATCTCATTCCTTTTTATGGCTGCATAGTATTCCATGATGTATATGTGCCAGATTTTCTTTATCCAGTCTATCACTGATGGGCATTTGGGTTGGTTCCATGTCCTTGCTATTGTAAATAGTGCTGCAATAAAAATACGTGTGCACGTGTCTTTATAGTAGAATGATTTAGAATCCTTAGAGTGTATACTCAGTAATGGGTTTGCTGGGTCAAATGGTATTTCTTGTTCTAGATCCTTGAGGAATCACCATACTGTCTTCCACGATGGTTGAAATAATTTACATTTCCACCAACAGTATAAAAGTGTTTCTATTTCTCCACATCCTCGCCAGCATCTATTGTTTCCTGACTTTTTAATAATCGCCATTCTGACTGTCATGAGATGGTACCTCACTGTGGTTTTGATTTGCATTTCTCTGATGATCAGTGATGTTGAGCTTTTTCAAATATTTGTTGGCTGCATAACTGTCTTCTTTTGAGAAGTGTCTGTTCATATCCTTAGCCCACTTTTTGATGGGGTTGTTTGTTTTCTTCTTGTAAGTATGTTTAAGTTCCTTGTAAAGTTTGCATATTAGACCTTTGTCAGATCGGTGGATGGAAAAAACTTTCTCCCATTCTGTAGACTGCCTGTTCACTCTGGTGATAGTTTCTTTTGCTGTGCAGAAGCTCTTTAGTTTAATTAGATCCCATTTGTCAATTTTGGCTTTTGTTGCAATTGCTTTTGGTGTTTTCATCATGAAGTCTTTGTCCATGCCGATGTGCTGAATGGTATTGCCTAGGTTTTCTTCTAGGGTTTTTATGGTCTTAGGTTTACATTTAAGTCTTTAATCTGTCTTGTGTTAATTTTTATATAATTTGTAAGGAAAGGGGATCCAGTTTCAGTTTTCTGCATGTGGCTAGCCAGTTTTCACAACACCATTTGCTGAATAGGAGATCCTTTCCCCATCTCTTGTTTTTGTCAGGTTTGTCAAAGATCAGATAGTTGTAGATGTGTGGTGTTATTTCTGAGGCCTCTGTTCTGCTCCATTGGTCTATATGTCTGTTTTGGTACCAGTACCATGCTGTTTTGGTTACCGTAGCCTTGTAGTATACTTTGAAGTCAGGTAATGTGATGCCTCCAACTTTGTTCTTTTTGCAAAAGCTTACTTTAATTGAGTGCTTATTATGAGGCAGATAATGTGCTAAACTCTTTACATAGATTATCTCATTCAACTCTCCTAGCCATCCTTACACAGAAGAGTTATAATGATTCTTATTTCACAAATGATGCAATCTGAACTCTGATGACTTGACTCCTGAACTTCTGCTCTTAGCCATGAGATTAATGTGAAATGAGTTTGAGAATATGGAGCCTGTGGTTGCCAACGCAAGTTCAACAACTTCAAAGCCCAGTTTCCAAAGTTTCTGGAAGTACTACATTCAGGTTCACAGACCCAAAAAAAGCTGGCCATTCTCACCAGCAGAGAGAATTATGTCTAAAATACTCAAATGTGTTGGCTGGACCTGCTGGTACTTCCTCCACATGCCATAGCCAACTGATCACTTGTGTGTCTAACCTGAATATATCTTACCCAGCAAACAGTGGAAGGCCCAAACAGGCAGAATTTGCCTAATACAAATAAACCTAACCATTTTTTTCTTTTGATTTATCAAAGAAGGTCCTAACATTCCTTGTGTATCTTTAAAATTATATGAATGTATGAAAAGTCCTGCATTGAATGAGGTCAAGTTCTTTGCCCTTGGGGGCTTGAAATTGCATGTATCAAAAGCTCAGAGATTCTTTTGAGAGCAGTTATAGCCACAATTCATCACACACTTGGTATTTGCCCAACAGGCACATCAATAAGTGCTTTACATATTTTTCCATTTAATCCTAACAACAACCCTACTAAATAGATGTGATTATCCCAGGTTTTACACATGAGAGACCTAAGACTCAGAGAATTTAAGAAAGTTGTCCAAGATTCCAAAGCAAGTACATTGGAACTAGGCTGTCTGATTCGAAGGCCTCTGTTTTGAACCACTACACTTATTCAAGACTGCTCAAACTTTAATGCATGTAAGAATCACCTGGGAGTCTTGCTAAACTACAGATTCTGCTTTATTGGGTCTGGAATGGGGCTTGATATTTTACACTTCTAACAAGCTCCTGTCTGTGGTTTATGCTTCTGGTCTATGAACCATTGTTTGAATTGCAAGGTTTTATACCTTCCCCATAAAGGGAAAAACCAGACTCCAAGTTAAAGATTGCAGAAGGAAACTTTTCTTAATTGTCCTAATGAGTAAAAATAAATATTAATATAAAAATATCAATAGCTAAATTACAAGTCAAACACTGTTCTAAACACTTTACATGTTATTTTTCATTTTGTCCACACAACAACCCTTAGAAGTAGATAATACAGATGGGGAAAATAGGGCACAGAATAGTCAATACGTAGGTCTTGTTCCTCAACATCTTCTTATTCTTCCCCATTTCACATAGTTTTTCAATGCCTAAAATTGCATAATTAGAGAGATTCATTACCTTGTTTCCATTTAAAAAGCCGTCTCCTGTGGGAGGTAATATATTGCTTTATCATTTGTTTATACCTTAGTTTCAGTTTTTTTGTTTTTTAACAAAGGAACTGGGAGGTAACAGAGTACAAAACATATAAGGACATTGGGTTCCTGAAGAAAGGAAAAAGAAATAGAAAAGAGAGACTAAGTCTCCAAGGAAGCTTGGCACAAGCTGCTTCACAAATTACTGTATGAGCCCCAATGGTTTCTCCCACACGTATTCCAAAGCTGAAGCCAGTGGTAAGATAAGAAATAAAATTCAAGATAAGAAATAAAATTAAGTTGTGGATTTATTACCTATGTAGGGATCACCATGGAGACAACCAAAGAACTCTCAAAAGAACTCTCACCATAGAGACCTCTCCCCAACCCTGTCTACCTGAAATTATCAGCATATCATAAAAAAAGATACAGAAATAATTTTGGGAAGGAAGACCACAAAGCAAACAGGCTTGAGCCCCAGGACTGGTGATGGGATGACATAATAATTCAGAGAGAATTTCTAAGGTTGATCTCTCAAAGTTACGTTTCTGGATGCCACATAGTTTCTCCAGGGATGAGAGAAATTTCCAGATCTTAGCTCCTGTCAGCATGATTGGAGAAGAGTCAACTTGGTAACCACATCACCAACTCTAACCCTCTTGTAAAAGGAGACAACTCAAATGGTGATTCTTACTGCTGGAGAATCACCATGGCAATGTGACTCCCAGCCCACTCCTCTGCACCATGAACACAATGATGAAACCAAAAAGTATTAGGTAGCAGTAACCTTGGCAACATGGATTTTTGTTAAGCAGCTCTGACCCAATACAAGTGTCCTTTCAAAGAGTAGACTCCACAAAATACAGCAATTTGTCCTCGGTGGATACTTTAAACATTTTTTCTATTTTGTATAAAAAGAACATGGAAATAATATTATCATAGGTTGAGCTCCTCAGGAAGCAGACTTTGACGTGAAGTTTAACATGCAAAATAGTTATTAGAGAGTGCCCTTAGGGTATTAGGGGAAGGAAGCAGAGCTTGGAGAGAGGGAGAAGTTGAAGTACAAGGCAGGCCAAACGATACCCGTGGCTGACTCTAGAGAGAGCTCTAAAACTAGAATGGCCCTTCAGAGTTGTTCCAAGTTGGGTCAAGATGGCCAGGTCATTTTACCCTTGCAATGACTGGTCATTGGGTGTGGATCATTGGGTAAGGTATGTGACATTGGGTCAGATGGCTTTTTGTGGCTGAGGCAAGTAGGAAGGGGCTGAGAGCTGAAGGCTGCCTGCTAACAGTACTGCCAACAGCTAAGACAACAAGCCCTTTACTGAAGCAGAATCAGGGTGGCCTATCACTGTGTCCACCACAAATAGTAATGGCTTCAAAGTACCAGGAGTTCCAAAGTTAGATAAGTAAGATTCAATTTTTATTTTTAAATTGGGAAAACATTTTTCTATTTGATTAACTACTTCTTTTTTTGTGTGTTTTTTTTGTTTTGAGACGGAGTTTCGCTCTTGTCGCCCAGGCTGGAGTGCAGTGGTGTGATCTCGGTTCACTGCAATCTCTGCCTCCTGGATTCAAGTGATTCTCCTGCCTCAGCCTCCCAAGTAGCTGGGATTACAGATGCATGCCACCACGCACAGCTCATTTTTGTATTTTTAGTAGAGATGGGGTTTCACCATGTTGGCCAGGCTGGTCTCGAACTCCTGACCTCAGGTGATCCACCTGCCTCGGCCTTCCAAAGTGTTGGGATTACAGGCATGAGCCACCACGCCTGGCTTGATTAACTACTTCTTGAGGCAAATAAATTTAAGAGATTCTGCTCAGTATAAGAAATCATTTCACTGGTCTTGGTATTCAGAAAATTAATAAAAAGAAATGCATTTTTATCCCCTACTCTGAATAAAAACCGAATAGATTACTCATTCCAGTTTTACAATGTACACATGTGTTTAAATATCAACGTGTATTTTTTCCATTTTCTTAGTGAGTCAGGAAAGGGTGCAAAGAGGTTTAAATAATGAATTACCATATATGTAATATACTCATTTATTCATTTAGCAAATATTTATTATCAATTATGTCATGGCACTGTAGTAGCCATTGGGTCTATAAAAATAAGTAGTAACAAAGAATCTGATCAAATAATTATGCTAAAACAAACTCTGAAAGAATAAAAGAATAGTAGAAGGAATAGTAGTGGGTAGAAAAAATAGGTAGAAAGAAGCATTTACTTTTCACAATTTTCCTTTTGTAGCTGTCATTTGATACAGAAGAGATGTGCATGAGCAGCCCTCAACAGTATAAGGGCAAATGAGAAAAACAACCATCGACTTCATTTACTATCAACTTTGTATTATATCCCTTCTATAGTTTTGGTTACTTTTTTGTTAGGTGGCTGTCCTTCTGTCTGGGGTTAATGGACTTCAGTAGGTTCTTTCATTGTCTGTGTAATGCATATTCATAATTAAGAAGCTTGAGTTTGCCTATAAAATGATCAGTGGTTATCAATGCACTGGATGGTATCTGTGAAAATGGGCGTCTAAAGACACCAATAGCAGACTGGGGAAGAGTACATCACTTCTTTCAGTGTGGGTGTAGCAATTTGAAAAGACTAAGTACTCTCATCTTTAACAATCTGAGAACTTTGCTGAAAGAGAGTCTAAAATTGGGAGACGCGGCCAGACAGGTTCTTGGGTTAAAATGATTAAGAGTACCATTGTCTATGTTTACATCCTTGAGCAAGCAACTAAATTCAATAAAAAGCAAAACATCTTGAGTGGAGGATATTTCTTGGTATCCTGGGGAATAGATTTCATCCAGAGGTTGCACTAAGAAAAAGTGAATAACTCTTTACAAAACAACCTCTAATAATATTTTATTTAGTCTACTTCTGAAAGCCGTCCAAAAAAGATTGGTTTTGTTTCCTTAATTGAATCTCATGTACCTTTGACCCATTCTTACCAGGACATCTTTCTACTTTGTGTTTACCTCAATTTTTTTATTAACTCTTAAAAGTTGTTTTAAAGTCAATCTCCTTACTTTTGTGAAGAGTTCTGAAAAACTGGTTCAACTCATTCTCACCACAAGAGCTGCTGAGACACAGGTGGAATCGATGGACGGGCAATGAGAAGATGAAAGTTGACTACAAATTTAGAGCTTTGGACCAAAAACATCAGTATCACCTGAGAATGTGTTAGCAATGCAGACACTCAGGCCCCACCCAAGAACTCCTGAGTCATAATCTGCATTTTAGCAATATTCTAGGGTGAATTATATGCACACTAAAGTCTTGAAGGCACTGAACTACAACATTTGTGAAAAAGTCTCTCCTCTCTAGCTAACATCACAGAACAGTTAGATACTTAATTTTCTTCCCCGAGTCTTTGTTCTTGGGCTAAGAACACTGCATTCAGTTTGCAATGCAAAATACAACTATCGAACAAAGGATGAAAGAACAAATGAGACAAAAATCAAATAGCAAGGTGGTAGGCTTAAATCCAAACATACCAATAATTACATTAAATGTAAAGGGACAAAACACTCCAACTAAAAGGCAGAAATTGTCAGACTGGATAAAAAAGCGAGATCCAACTGTAAGCCATTTATAAAAGATGTCCTTTCCAGCCTGGGTAACAAAGTGAGACCCCTTCTCTATAAAAAATAAACAAAATTAGCCAGGCATGGTGATGTGTGCCTGTAGCCTCAGCTACTCAGGAGGCTGAGGTGGGAGGATAGTGTGAGCCAAGGAGGCAGAGGTTGCAGTCAGCCAAGATCGCACCACCATACTCCATCCTGGGCAACAGAGTGAGACCCTGTCTCAAAAAAAAAAAAAAAAAAAAGGAAACAAAAAACATGAAGTACCAAAAAGGTGACATTATTTCTTAAATTTTTTTTCTGGAAAATTTCAGGCAGGTGCTTTTTAACAACCATAGCAGTGGTAAACGGAACATATTTTTAAAGTTATGGAAGCAAAATGAGAAATTAAACATTTTCCCCTGAAAAAAAAGATGTCCTTTACATATAATGACACAGATAGATTGAAAGTTAAAAGATGGAAAAAGATATAGTATATAAACATTAAGCATAAGAAGTCTGGTGTGGCTACATTGTCTGGTTTGCTACATTAATGGCAAAATAGACTTTAAGATAAGATGTAATACTAGAGATAGAGGGTAATTTCATAATAATAAAAGGGTCACTCTACCAAAAAGGGTATAATGATCCAAAAATATATATATACCTAATAACAGAGTTTCAAAAATATATGAAGCAGAACTGATAGAACTCAAGGGAAACAAACAAATCCAGAGATGTTTTAACCTCTCTAAGTAATTGATAGAATAAGTACACAATACATATAATGTACAAATATGAATTATAAGAATTGAAGAAATATTATTTTACTTTATCAGGAAATTAAAAGAGAAAACACCATTCAAAATCTGGTTAATCGATAAACACTAATTTAAGTCAAATATTAATATAGTTTTTACTGTGTGCCATATGCCATGTTGTCATTAGTGCAAAACAGTGTAGGGCATACTTTGTAAATAATTTTCAGACAAGGCTAGGAAGTTTTATTTGTCTCCAATTATTTTGTTTTTAATTGAGAATTTGCATATCTAACATGAGAATCCTCTAATTCCCTGGTTTGAAGACATTGTTCAAAGTGGGTTAGATTGTCAAACCTCTCATAGAGGTTGAAGAGGCCATCTGAAACAGAGTCAAACTTTTGGAAAAGCTGAAATGGAACTTTTCATTCATTTCTTTTTCAAAGAGTCTAATTGGAGAAAAATATCTAAGAAATATATTACAGATGCAAAAATCTTCAAAACCAAACCAGTAGAAAACATTTTGAAAATGGTTTTAAAATGAGTCTGATAAAATGTACAAAACTCAAACAGTTTCTTCATGAAAAGAATGCAGCTGGAGGCAGCATTTACAGCTGGCAGGCA
The DNA here is from genome assembly GCF_006542625.1 of Nomascus leucogenys. Classification (NCBI taxonomy): domain Eukaryota; kingdom Metazoa; phylum Chordata; class Mammalia; order Primates; family Hylobatidae; genus Nomascus; species Nomascus leucogenys. The sequence goes on along the minus strand of NC_044406.1, from coordinate 19,635,180 downwards.
AGAAGTTTAGCTAGTCAGGGCAAACTTATCCAGTTTCACATCAATGATTATTATATTATGGCATTTCAAAAACATTAAATGTTCCTTTTTGTAACTTTGCTATCTCTTCAGATATGAGAGAATATTTAGTATATCTACCACAATATGAAATAATGCTCCTGAAATGTAATCTACAACTTAGTCATCTTCAGCTGGACAAAGAAATCCTGCTGAGCATTTGAGTCTCCTGTCTCTACCCTGAGCTCAAGCAGGTGGCAGGTCAACAGAAGCAGTGACAACTGGCTACTGAAGGGGACATAAGTCCAAACTTATGATCATATTCTTTGCCATGGAGGGCCAGAGGCCTATTGTGCTTTTTCAACACAATCAAAGACAGCCAGTTTTCTGGGTGCTGCACCCAGATGGAATGAAGAACTCTTAAATGAACCATTAGTAACAGCAAAAATCCTGATTACATATAGAAAGAAAATAAGCAATGCAAGTAAAGACTAATTGGAACATAAGGCTCCAAAATAGAGTACTCTATTCTAAGGTATCATGCTTTCTAATTCGTGAATCAATTCTTTGTCACTCTGCTCCCTAGTTAATTGGACAGAATTGTTGTTTTTATGTTATAAAAGAGAGAAAGGCTAAATGACTTTCCCACGTTTGCACTGCTTGTCAACAGAAAAGCAAGTTGAATTTTAGCCTTTTGATTGCCCATGCAGCTGGCTGTATGCTTTTAATGTGCATAAATTACACATTTGAAACAACTCACTCAACAACTATTTACTGGAGCATTTAATGATCTCTTTATATTGCTTACTAATTGTTTCAAATGTGTTGTTTCACAGCCCTCTCCCCAACTAGATGGCAAGCACCATGTGGACAGGGCTGGTCATATTTTACATGCTCTACAAATGCTGATTGATTAACAAGGAAAGATGAAATATTTGGAAAGGAAGAAAACAAAAGGAGTGGAACATAAGGGAACTAAGAAAAAAGATACAGCTCCCAGAAGCTACCTCCTAGTCATTTAAATTTAAGGCATAATATGGAATATTATATTTGGAAGGGTCCCCAGAGGTAATCGTCCCTAACCTTTTACCTATTGAGGAATAGTTTCTATATAACCCTTCGTTGATAATCTTGTAGTTTTATTAAAATACTCTACACTGAGGTGGAGTTTATTATGTCCAATTGTGTGCACTGTTACACTGATCTATTCCTTTAAAAGGTTTTCTTTAACAGCTCAACAATTATTTTCATTGAGCAACTGTGTCTCAGATAGCATGCTAGATACCAGAGATACCAAGAATAACAGGTCAAGTTCCCCCTCATATAAAGCCCAAATAGATGTTACTGTTTGGCAAGCAGCTCTCTTCCAAGTGTTGCTTCATGTTGCTACCATCTTGTGGCTTTCCTATGGAAACTTACAGCTTCCAAGTTTACCATGCTCATCTGGCACAAGCCAAAAGTGTTGGGAAGGGCAAGAAAGATGTGTGTGGGAGTTGTTAGGAGTCAGGACTGAAAGTGATGCACATCACTTTTGCTCATATTCCTTGGCTGTCAATCACAGATCCACACTAAACATCAAAGGAAGATGGGAATAAGAAGAGAATGAAAGTTTGGTAATTGTCTAGCAGTTTCTGCCAGAGTGCTTTCATTATTTAGAGCCAGGATTTAGACTTGGGTGGTCTGGCACTAGAACCCACACTCTCCAGTGGTTCTTAATGTGTGGCCCTCAGACCAGCAGCAGCAGCATCACTTGGAAACTTGTTAGAAATGCATATTGTTAGACCTCACCTCAAACCTATTGAATTAGAAAGTATGAGGTGGGGTACAGCAAGTTGTGTTTTAATAAGCCCTCTCTGATTCTGACACATATTTGCGTTTGATAGTCATTGCTTATACCATACTACCTTCCATTTAAGGGCTTCCAGAGAATTTTTCTAGTTGGCCATTAATATTGTAGTTAATTACAGTATTAATGGCCAACTAGAAAATTAACATTTAAAGTTACTTTTACTTCAAATGCAGCAATATTATTTACAATACTTTAGTTTTTAAATAATGGCAGTTCTATTATAGCATTGCTTTGTTTTAAGTGTTATTTATATAATTGTCTGTTTTCTCACACTAATTTTTAAGCCTCTAGAAAGCTCTTGTATCTCCCACAGCCCCGAGTAATTTGCTTCCCCAATAGTAGGCATTCAAAAACTATTGGTTTAATTCAATGCGAAAAAAATGTGCAATAATATTTCTCATTAAATTGAAGATATATGAAGAGCAACTTTAGATGGCAAAACTTTTCAATTATATATTCCATGACTATTAAAAACTTCACAGAAAGAAAGAATTAATATCTTCATTGTAAATAGATAGCAAGACTTAAAAACTGCTATTTGTAGATGTGAAACTTTACAATGAGACATTTAAAAATATTAGTTACTTAAAAATCCACACAGCATTCTATTTTTCTTCCAGAAATAATTTTCTCAATTAGCTAATATATAACACATAAACTGAAATGTATTAAAATACAACTTTCATTATTGTATTTCACACGTTCTAACGGAATTTTAGACTATATCTGTGATAAGAACTCATAATTGATTAAGGATTACCTTCTTTTCTCAGAGAACCACTAACGGCAAAGAACCCTGGCATGGCAGTCAAAAATACCTGTGTTCAAACTCTAGCTCTATCACTCATTAACTATAAAATCTTGAGTGAGTATTCCAATTTTTCAATGGTAAAATGGAGAAAACAATACCTATGCTTCAGGGGACTGATTTCAGGATAAATTATAAATATGCAAAGAGTTTTAAAATGTGCATGATTAACTTTTAATAAAATTGCAATTTGTATTCCTGAAAAAAAAGAATTTATCTGTAATATTGTGAAATACGGTTCTGTTTCCTGGTACACAACTGCTAAAATTCTCGGAATCTCCAAAGCGATAAGTGTCTTTTTCGTTGCTAATCAGTTGACCCATGGCTGGCAGTCCCTAGCTAGCTTCAGGATGAGGGGGCTGCTCACAGGAAAAACAAAGACATAATTGTAGGGCTGGGACTTTCAGCCCTACCCCAAAACCTCTTGGCTGGAGAGAGGGGATGGAGGTTAAGTTGATCACCCATGGCCACTGATTTAATAAATTATGTTTAGTAATGTAGCCTCCAAAAGGACAGAATTTGGATGAGCTTCTGGGTTGCCAAACAAGTAGAGGTTCCTGAAGGATAATACACCTGGAGAGGGCAGGGAAGCTCCACACTTTTTCTCCCATACCTTGCCCTATGCACCTCTGCATCTTTATTCTTTGTAATATCCTTTATAATAAACCAGTAAATATAAGTAAAGTGTTTCACTGAGTTCTGTGAGCTACTCTAGCAAAGTTGAACCTGAGGAGGGGGTAGTGGGAACCCCGATATATAGCCAATCAGTCAGAAGTGTAGGTGACAATCTATTACTTGTGATTGGCATCAGAGGTGGGGGCAGTCTTGTGGGACTAAGTCCTTAATTTTTAGGATCTGTCACTCTCTCCAGGTAGATAATGTCAGAATCAAATTGAGTTAGAGGACACTCAGCTGGTGTCCACTGCAAAACTGTTTGCTTGCTTGGTGTGTGAGGAAAAAAAAACCCCATGTCTGATGTCAAAAGTGTTCTGTACTATGAGAGTATAGTAGGTGAACCTGATTTTGTTCTTTCCTATATCCTGAGAATATCTAAAATAATTTTTGGTGCTTCAAGAAGTTATTGATTCTACATAAAAGTGTTTATCATGCAGGAGACTACCTTTGAAGAGTGGTGTTTTCAGAATGTTGTTTACATGGCAGTGTCTCATGTAAATTTTGCTGTTAGATGTGACTATTATTTTGTATATTTCACCAACTCCCTTCTTCTCTTACTCCCATAAATCAGGATATTGTGAAGATAAACAGAACACACTTTACCATGAATATATATGACAGCAAATAATCTTATCAATTTTTTTCCATATTTCTATCTTCATCTTGAAAATCAAATTGAAGCATTTATCAATATAGTGTGGATTTCACTGGTGCAACTAAGCATTTCTTTATAACTAAATCAAATATAATTTGCTATTATTAAATGAAGACTGTGACTCATGTGCTATTGGCCAAGTTCTAATGGTTAATTAAAAGCAGTATATTATAGCCCCCACCCACCCACAGTCACTATTGCAGCTAAAGGAATTTTAATTAGCTGTGTCAGACCTTAGTCGAGCATACCTGTCAGCCAGTTCTTTTTTTTTTCAAGTCTGTCCTCCTAGGTTTTGCTTTGGACTTTCTATTATCCAGAGGTAGTAATTGCAGCTTTTGCTGACTTACTTGGACTTTTACCACCTTCCTTCCTCTTGCTTCCACTTCTTTACCTACATTTTCCTCTGTAGACTCTGAGATCGATCACAACAAGTCTGATAATAAAACTAAAGGCTTTCAGTTTCTGAATGATAACCCAAACATGCCAGCCTGGCCCCTTGTGAACCTGCTGAAGTTTCCCTATTTGTTTGGCCTTCGTTTCCAGTGGGTTTGCTAGAAAGGACCATTTTGGATATTGACTTGGATTTCCAGTTAGCATGCTATTCATTGAGCCCAATTCTGGTTTCAAGCTAAGTTTCTAATCCTTTCAAAGCAGTTCTTTTTCTTTTTTCTTTTTTTTTGAGAAACAGGGTCATGCTCTGTTGCCCAGGCTACAGTGCAGTGGCATGATCATGGCTCACTGCAGCCTCAATTCTGGGCTCAAGCAGGAGGATAGCTAATCTTTTAAAAAATTTTTTGTAGAGATAGGATCTCACTATGTTGCCCAGGCTGGTCTCAAATTCCTGGCCTCAAGCAATTTTCCCACCTCAGCCTCCCAAAGTGCTAGGATTACAGGTGCGAGCCACCATGCCTTGCCCAAAGCACTTATGTTACACATGGCTTGGAACAACGCACTTGGAATGATCTGGAGAGAACTGGAATAGGAATGAGGAGAGAAGACCTCATCCTTCAGCTTATATTTCTGACTGTTCAGAAATACCTAAGCTGAGATGGATACATTTGTGGGTGAATAATAAAATTAAAATATTAAAAATAGAATGAGGTCTGGTTTGAGCTTAAGGTGAGTGAGTGAATCACGTGCCTGATTAAATTAGCATTGCACAGAAGTGGAACCAGAAGGGGGGTAGAGTGTAACAGCTCTCTTCCCTCTGGGGTGACTTTTCCATCTGTACACTGCAGGCCTGCTACCAGATAATGAATAGTGAGAGATCCCAAGATGACAGGTGGCAGAAGAATACAGAAGAATCCTATTAGCCAACTTCTACAATATATATTCTGGGAGCTGCTACTTGAGCTTTTTTTCCCTTAAAGAGTACCTGTTAGCAGAAATTAAATATAGAAATCATCGTCTTTACCTCATGACCCTCTTGTAGGGCGAGGGTTATATTAAAGATACTCATGACAAAGTGTAAAGAAGCAAGGATAAAGTTTTTACTTTTTGGTAGCCAGGTTATTTATCATATCTACAAGGGCCTTTGGGAATTCTCCTATCTCCTATTTACAGCCCATGAACTTGAGGGTGGCACTGGAATAGGTAACATACGTGGCTAAGATTAAGCCAGTTAGCATATTGCATTTACCAGCACACAGTGGTAAAGTGATGGTCCCATGCTCCTATGAGTATTTTTAATAGAGATGGGGTTTCACCATATTGGCCAGGCTGGTCCCAAACTCCTGACCTCAAGTGATCCACCCACCTTGGCCTCCCAAAGTGCTGGGATTACAGGCATGAGCCACCACACCCAGCCAATCTGATGGTTTTATAAGCGTCTGGCATTTTCCCTGCTTGCACTCATTCTCTCTCCCACCGCCCTGTGAAGAGGTGCCTTCTGCCATGATTGTAAGTTTCCTGAGGCCTCCCCAACCATGTACAACTGTGAGTCAATTAAACCTCTTTTCTTTATAAATTACCCTGTCTCAGGTATTTCTTTATAGCAGTGTGAGAACAGACTGATAAAATGACCCAAGGTCACCCCCAAACTCTCAATTTCTGGTGGGTACATTATGCATTGTTTAATCAATTGATGACATAAGTATTCTCATAGTAAGAAAAAGAAGCAGCACACTGACATTTATATGATATAGAATAATATGAAAAATCAGAATGTGGAACCTCATAAGGAATTGCTTAAAAAAAAAGTAACTGGGAAGCCCCAAGTATGAGGTTTTGGAATGTAACAATGTAATTGAGAGAAATGATTTGCTTAAACAATTTTGTGCCAGTGACAGTAAAAAGATCAGTTGTTGCCAGGGGTTGAGGGTAGTAGGGGAGAGGGTTAAATAGGCAGAGCATAGGGAATTTTTAGGACAGTGAAAATAGTCTATATGATACTATAGTGGTGGATACTCTCATTATACATTTGTCCAAACCCACAAAATGTACAACACCAAGACTGAACCCTAATATACACTGTGGACTTTGGGTGATTACAACATGTCAATGTAGGTTCATCAATCATAACAAGTGTACCTTCTGTTGGGGGATTTTGATAACGGGGGAAGCTGTGTGTGTGGAGGAGCAGAGGGTCTATGGGAAATCCTTATCGTTTCCTCTCAATTTTGCTGTGAACTAAAACTGCTCTAAAAATTGTCTTTAAAAAAAGGCAACTGGGAAATGAGGCTTTGGAATCTAACAATTTTATTGAGAAAAATGATTTGCTAAATAACTTGGAACTCCTCTAAAAGTTTCAGTCTTTATTCAAAATTTTTTGTGCTTAAGTCATTTCAACTTTTAGTCAAATATTATGCTCATGTGGTATTTGATATTCATGATATATGGATTTAAGATGTAACCATTGGAATCACAGTGATTTTAAAGAAATGAATATTTATTTGAAAAATACTGTATTTCTGGAAATACTGTATAGACTAGTGGTTTTTAGTTATTATTTTGCTTGGTCCTATTACTAAAGGATTAACTCTCAGTGGATGCATGTGTAAGAAACCGGGTGCTATACCTACAAATAAAGAAATGTTAATGTTGCCCTTTCCAAGACAGACAACAGACAATCATCATAAGAAGATGGATTTCAATGTGTAAATATTGGAAAACTCCAACAATCCAATAACTACCCAAGATGTCATTTGAAGATGTCTTTTTAAGTAACTGAAATAAAAGGCCAGACTTCAGTCTACGAAGCCCTTTTTTTTTTTCCCAACCTGGTGATTAAATGAGGGAGTTCCACCCTCTTTTTTGAGCAGTACCTCAACGTTGATGAGATAATGAGTAGAACTGCTAAATAAACCAGAACATTGACATCATAATGAATCAATTATGTCCACAATACTTGAATGCATGATTTCTGCTACTCTGTTAGCTCAGTTTAGATATGCAAAGACAGTGCAGGAAATGAGTTGATATGAACTAACACCACACAGAAGTTTTACTACATGCCCTGGAATCAAATGATCTCATTGGGAATCTCAACTCCACTACTTTCTGGCTACATGGCCTTGGACAGCTTACTTATCTTCTTCAAGTAGATTTACAGATTCCTGATCTATAAAATGGGTCTAATATATAATAGCAACTACCACCTAAGTTTTTTAGATTATAATTGTCATTTGTAGTTTTTCTCTGTGTCATGTGTTGCACTAAGCATAAACACGCACACACACATACATACACACATACACTCTTAAAACTCTATGAGATAGAAAACATTAATCCCCATTTTATAGATGTAGAGACTGAGGCTCAGGTAAATAAAAGTTAAATATCTCACTCAGAATCACATGACTTGGAGGAGGTGAAACTTGGATTTGAGCAAAATTCTGTCTGATTCCATAGCCAATGATTCTAACCCACAAAAATAAATAACTCCTGTATGTAATAAGAAAAACAAACAACTTTGAACATGCACTTTGACTCAAATAACAATTAATCCATAGTGTGGGGAGTGCTTGCTAATTTTGCCTATTTCTTAGATGGTTCAGGAGTGTATTAAAAAGAACTTCATACAAAAACTGTAAGCCACATACTGGCTTTTGGATGTAATTGAGATAGATCCTGTAGTTGTGAAACTGGAGGCAGAACAGAGAAGCCTGTGAAGTGTAAAGGCAAAGCAACGAGTCAACAGGATTGCATGATGTGGTTATGGCCACTCAGCAGACAACAGAACAAATCTCTGCTCACTGTGAAAAATTTCAGGTCAGAAAATACACCAAATTCCATTGTGACATTAGAATCTTCCTCAACCCAGAACTTCAGGCAACCACTGACACTGATTGAGATTGGCGTATAATATGAAACTGGAGTTTGTAAACCCACAGGGGATGTGAAGCTCCATTCATATGGGAAATCTTAACTCTGGTACAAAGCTGCTAAGCTGGCTGTATTGGTTCTAGAATTTTAGAAGTGATGATGTCTAGGTGGGTCCAAAGCTTGTGTTGAAGACTAGGAGTCAGACTAGAATTTAGGAGAGGAAAAAAACCTGTGATTTCTGGCAGCATGGTATACCTTTTGAGCTAGATATTCTAGTTTCACGTTACTTTGTTTATCTAAACTTTGCTATCTTTGAAACTTAAGTGAAATCTGGTTTAAGGAATTTGTTTAATTATTCTATAATTGTTTTCAGGAAGAGAGCCAGGTATCCAGATTTATTCAGGGCGTTAAATTCCTTAGGCCACATGATTGTCTCAGTGAGAGTTACTGAATTCTCTGAAAGAAAAGTAGACCAAGAGTAACATTGTTCCAACCTTTGAGATACAGTTGTTTCTTCCCATATGGAGATGTTCTGTGAATCAAATATCCTCCTATTTACCAAATAGGTTTTCAAATCTAATTTGAATCCTGCTTAGCATTTGACTCTGACAAATTCTTTCTCCTTCTTAAAATTTCTTCTAACTTGAATTCCTTCTCTCCTAGTTTTCTACCAAGTCTTTTTCAGACTCCTTCATAAGCTCCTCTTCTTCTGCCTGATGTTCAAATGCTTGTTTTCTTTCAGGCTTCTCCATGCCCTGACCACCTTTGGCTTTATGTATAAATTATACATTATATGTACCAAGTCTGGGTGATTCCATTGCTATGGTATTAATCACCTAAGTATCCAAATGTTATATATTATCACAAGAAAGACACAAAACACTGAACCTTTACATAACGGACACAATTTGACCCTGTTGTTACTATACAACAGAGGCAGAATGGCTGTTCCATCTAAAATTGGTTTGGAAATTTAGATTGATGACACCACACGTGTACCAAGTGGGTATGAAGAGATTTATTACTCATATAATGAGACTTTCTGAAGAGAGCAGGTTGGATTCCCAAACATGTCCAAAAATGGCTCCACAGAGCAGGAAAGAGTGACTGGCTTTGGAGTTTATTGTGGTTAAGTGGTGGGGCTGTAGTGAAGATTCCCTTGCATGGACTGAGTCTTACATGGTTTGCATTTTCCCCTAACACCAAAGTAGGGGCTTTCTTTTCAACTTGTCCAGATGTAGGAAAAGAGGGAGTGTTGGGGTTTTAAAGCTTTCAGCAGTCAAACATCAAAAGTGGAGTCAGACTCTTTATAACAGATCCTTGTCATATTTAAGTCATATTTAGTTTAGATTTGACTGCTACTTATACATAAATTCTCAAACTCAACATGTTCGAAACTGAGTTTTTATTCCAACTTAAGTTAATGACCTCTCAATTTACCTAGTTTTCTAAATTAGAAACATGGGAGATATCCTAGATGTTTCTCCCTTCTCTCCACTCCCCTGCTCTTTACTATTAGTTATAAGGGCCTATCTTTGATGACCTTGCTGATTTATACCCTCCACTTCTTCTATGTGCCTATTACACTACTTCAATTCGGTCCCTTCAGTTTCTTAAATGGATTATTGCAATAGCCAGATTCTAAGGGCCATTGTGTTTCTAGTATCACCCTCCTTCATATTTAGCCCCCTTGCCCTGGACCCTAAATGAAAATATGACCATGTGATACGGTTTGGCTGTGTCCCTACCCAAATCTCATCTTGAATTGTAGCTCTCGTAATTCCCATGTGTCCTGGGAGGGACCCGGTGGGGGGTAATTGAATCATGGTGGTGGGTTTTTCCACTGCTGTTCTCATAATAGTGAATAAGTCTCACGACATCTGATGGCTTTGTAAAGGGAGTTCCCCTGCATACACTTTCTTGCCTGCCACCATGTAAGATGTGCCTTTGCTCCTCCTTCACCTTCTGCCATGATGTGAGGCCTCCCCAGTCATGTGAAACTGTGAATTTATTAAACCTCTTTTTCTTTATAAATTACCCAGTCTGGGGTATGTCTTTATTAGCAGCATAAGAACACGCTAATGTATCATGTCACTTTTCTATTTAAAACTCTTGTTATTCTCAATCAGCCACAAGTTAACAAACAAATGTTTTAAAATGGCATACAAAAGCTTTTGTGTTTGGGCCTCTACCTGTTTCTTTGGCCTCATCTACCTACTTGTCTGTCCTGACTCCCGTTCTTTTACATTTACTCTGAGTTTAAGCTATGCCAGAACATTTTCAGTTCCTCAAATGATCTAAAACCACTTACTGTCTTTATTTCCTTTTCACATGTTGCTCATTTTGCCCAGAACACCCTTTATGCCCCTGTCTTCTAGGCAGCCCTATTTGTTTTTCTGGTCTTAATGCAAATAATGACTCTTCTGTGAGATTTTTCTTGACTTTTCCAGGCCATGTTACAAGTGTAGCACCCTGTATATAATGACCATAGTCACCATTTATTCTATTACACTGTGCTAAGTTCCTAATATAACATTATTTTAGGCAATCTCTATGGTAACTTTAGGAACTAAACGTTGATATCCTGTTTCAAAAATGAGGACATTAAGGTAAAGTGAGCTGCAATGACTTATCCAAGATCACATTGCCATCAAGTTGTGGGTCTCAAATTTAAACCCAAACTATATCTCATCTAGACCAATAATCATCATCATCATGTTGCTTAAGTTTATAAGTTTAATGATCTATCTCCTACTGTAGTAATTTTTGTACTTCCTAGGTCAAACACACATAGATGCTTAACATATGCATGCTATATATTGACAAGACCAAAATCTGGGGAGGTGGGACTGAGCAAATGCCAAAGAACAATATTATGTCAGTACTATTTTCATATTAAAAAGTTAAATCAAACCATCGTATTTAAAATCTGGAAAAAAATTAGGAAAAGACTGAAAATTGATGGTAATTTACCCTTTCTTGTTCAAATATAAATGAGGGAAAATGGCTATTACTTCTTCAAAACCATCAAATGATTGAAATGAAAACAATGTAACAGTCATATGTCATAGCATCCACCTCCCTCCCCTACATTTTGAATGGTAAGTAAAGAGAAATGACTTTGGCTTCTTCCACCTGTTCCCTGCATCAAAAATAAGTACTAGAAAAAGGACTGTGAATGCATTTTATACAAGAACTGTTACACAAAGAGCAGACAGTAAGACTGAAATTGCAGCTCTCAAACTGAGGAGCTGAACAATAGCTAAAGATAGGAGAAATCCTAACATCTGGCAAGTCAGGGAAAGAAAGATGAGAAAATGAATTTCATTGTTTGTCTAACTTCCAAAGATGAAGTCATAAAAACCACATAACCTAATTACATCTCTGTTTTCATTCAAGTAGTATCTTTTTGCCACTCAAATCTACACACCTGGGTTCCATTCTTCCCTATTGATCTTACTCATCCTTTATGATACAGTTCAAATGCAACCTCCTTTGTGAAACACCTCCTGGTACTCAAGTCAGAACTGATAACCCACCATTTTTTGCTCACTAAGAACCTATTTATACATTTTTTCTTTTTATTTTAGGAGATAGGGGTCACACTATGTTGCCTAGTCTGGTCTTGAACTCTTCAGCTCAAGCGTTCCTCCCTCCTTGGCCTCCCAAAGTGCTGGGATTACAGGCGTGAGCTGCCACACCTAGCCCCTATTTGTATTTTAATTTAGCACTTTTTAGCTATTTTCAGGACCAAGTCTGAGCTTCCTGAGAGAAGAGAACAATTCTTTCTTATCGTCTATGTCCACAGCAACCACCTAGCACAGGGATGAGCTAACAGTAGACATTCAGGGAAGGCTTCTTGATATAAATCTGATGATGTTAAGGAATTACTCAATTATAACTATCTTTTTTACCAAATGACTTGTTCCCCTAAGGACAAGTTTGAAAGGATCAGAAGTCTCAAACAGCCTCTTTTGAGTCCTGTTTGTACTTGATTTTTTTTAACTGAAATTTTAGCCTCTGAAATTTTGTTAGCAAAAATGACTTTTTCATAGAGAAAGCACAGATGTTACATATAACTTTGGTTGAGTCATGCTTTAATGTCCCTTCAACTTTCCCAATAGCCAATCTTGATTCTTCATTGTATTTCCTAGAAAGCATCCACAGCAGCTACTGCTGCTACAACCATTATTCATGTTGCCCAGGCTATATTTGCTGCAACTATCAGGGGTCTAGGCAAATAGGTCTCTGATGGGAGAGAGGGCTCTGGTAGATGAAGCAGCCAGGAAGTGGACCTAAAATCTTGTGTGGGAAATGGAAAAGGAGGGGTTTGGGCAGAGAAAAAGAATGACAAGCTGATGAGAGAGAAAGAGAGAGACAGAGAAAGAGAGAGAAAAAACACAATTTGTTCTTTCCAACTTAAAAGTCTGTAAATTCTCATTTATTTATTAGCCTATCCATTTTAAACCCAAACTTAGAGATTTTCCTAAGGCCATTTTGAAAAATGGAAGAAAACTAAAAATTACTAGTATTATGGTGGCATATAAGCACAGATAGAATGGCTTAATCAGCACAAGTTTTCAGAGTTATGTGCTACATTGTCACATACATTAGAATGTTTTGGGCTGCAAGTAACAGAAAACTGAACTTAAAATGACTTAAGCCACAGGGCATTTATTATTTCACATGATAAACTATCTGGAGGGAAGTTGGGTCCATGATTTATTATTTCAATTGTTCAATGGACCCAGATTCTTAAAGTTCTATATGGTAGCTCCCATCAAGATTATAAAATGGTTGCAGTAGCTCCACCATCACCTTTTGGTACACCAGAGTTCAGAGGCAGAAAAGGTGTCTATATGTTTTTACTTTCCCTTTTTAATAGGTAAGAAATATTTGTCAAATATATCTCTGTCCCACTTGACCACAAGATTTTCTTTCATATCTCACTGGCCAGTCACTGGCCAGAATGAGATGATGGCAAAATCACTATGTTTGGCTTTATCAACTCAAGAGTCATCCACTGAGGCTAGGGATGGAGCCAACCTTCTCTGAAGCACTGAAGCACCATGTGGAGGAGCCAGGTAGCCATGTACTCCTTGAAAGGATGAAGGGAACAAGTCTCCTACAGAGACAACCCAAACTGGATATTACATTTCCTTTCTTGTGTAAAAAGAAATTACCAGTGTATTTGAAGAGCTCACGCAGACTTCATTGCCATTTAGGATAGCTCTTAACATGAGTGCCCTGATTGCTCATTGCCAGAGAGAAGATGAGAATGTTCCAGGATGATTGTGTGGGGAGAGGGGGATGATTGGGAGGGTAACTGGTCCTGGGAGGGGCAGGAGAAAGGAGTTGATAAAGAAATAACTGATCATCAGGAAAAGAAATGTAATGTGAAGCAGGGATAAAGTGATGTATGAGGTAAGTAGGATCTTCATCATAATCACATAATAGAACAAGGGCTAGTTCTGAACTCAAATGGAAGTGTTGAGCATGCTTTCCAGTGCTAACCAGATAACTTTTTAATTAAAAAACTTTTTTTATTATTTTAACATCTCAGAAAAAAAGAAATACCCCATTCTGCACAGTAGCTTCCTATAAGGTTAGATGTAAGAAAGAATTTCCAAACAGTGAAAGATATTTTAGAATCTCCATTGGATGTTTTTCCAAGTAGCAAACCTTGTTGTTCAGCCTAGATTGGGTTCTATATGAAGAATGGAAGGAAGGCCATCTGAATTTGAAGGTATTATCCAGGCATAGGTTTCCAGATAGATTGATTGTAATTAAGACCAGTCTTGCACCATACTTAAAATCCCACTATTCTATACTGATTCCTTTTAACTTTCCTGAGGAGAGTTACAATAGAAATGGTTTCCTCTGTTTATCCTTATCCCTTTTCCTCATCTCTACATACAAAAACCCAGTGCTATTTTGAGAAAAAAAATATGTTGGAACATCATTTCAGAAGCTGTTTCTCAGAATTTTCCCAGGTGGAATAGCATTGTTTTTAACAAACATTACTCACCACTGTATCGAAGGGAAAGGAAGAAGAAAGGCAAATATCAGTCATAATATTTACTAGTTTCTGTAGAACTAAGGACTAGCCCTCTCATGCTGTTTCTTCCAATACTTCTTGCTTCAGGCAGGGAGGGGAAAGAGAATAAGCAATTCTACTAACAAAACTATTTTATTGACTATTTCTTGTCATTTCTCTCCCACCAAAGATGCTATGTTGTAGACACTGTGAGGGGATAATTTTACTGTTTATATGGCAGTTAAGAGAGAACTGGGAACATCTTTACACTTAGAATACAGTGCAGAGTTTCTTGTAAACAGCAGGATGCTATTTTGCTTCATGAGAATATATAGGTATTTTTTTCCTTTTTTTTATTTTTATTTATTTTTTTATTATACTTTAGGTTTTAGGGTACATGTGCACAATGTGCAGGTTTGTTACATATGTATCCATGTGCCATGTTGATTTCCTGCACCCATTAACTCGTCATTTAGCATTAGGTATATCTCCTAATGCTGTCCCTCCCCCCTGCCCCCACCACACTACAGTCCCTGGAGTGTGATGTTCCCCTTCCTGTGTCCATGAGTTCTCATTGTTCAATTCCCACCTATGAGTGAGAACATGCGGTGTTTGGTTTTTTGTCCTTGCGATAGTTTACTGAGAATGATGTTTTCCAGTTTCATCCATGTCCCTACAAAGGACATGAACTCATCATTTTTTATGGCTGCACAGTATTCCATGGTGTATATGTGTCACATTTTCTTAATCCAGTCTATCGTTGTTGGACATTTGGGTTGGTTCCAACTCTTTGCTATTGTGAATAGTGCCGCAATAAACATACGTGTGCATGTGTCTTTATAGCAGCATGATTTATAGTCCTTTGGGTATATACCCAGTAATGGGATGGCTGGGTCAAATGGTATTTCTAGTTCTAGATCCCTGAGGAATCGCCACACTGACTTCCACAATGGTTGAACTAGTTTACAGTCCCGCCAACAGTGTAAAAGTGTTCCTATTTCTCCACATCCTCTCCAGCACCTGTTGTTTCCTGATTTTTTAATGATGGCCATTCTAACTGGTGTGAGATGGTATCTCACTGTGGTTTTGATTTGCATTTCTCTGATGGCCAGTGATGATGAGCATTTCTTCATGTGTTTTTTGGCTGCATAAATGTCTTCTTTTGAGAAGTGACTGTTCATGTCCTTTGCCAGCTTTTTGATGGGGTCGTTTGTTTTTTTCTTTTAAATTTGTTTGAGTTCATTGTAGATTGTGGATATTAGCCCTTTGTCAGATGAGTAGGTTGCAAAAATTTTCTACCATTCTGTAGGTTGCCTGTTCACTCTGATGGTAGTTTCCTTTGCTGTGCAGAAGCTCTTTAGTTTAATTAGATCCCATTTGTCAATTTTGGCTTTTGTTGCCATTGCTTTTGGTGTTTTAGACATGAAGTCCTTGCCCACGCCTATGTCCTGAATGGTATTGCCTAGGTTTTCTTGTAGGATTTTAATGGTTTTAGGTCTAACATTTAAGTCTTTAATCCATCTTGAATTAATTTTTGTATAAGGTGTAAGGAAGGGATCCATTTTCAGCTTTCTACATATGGCTAGCCAGTTTTCCCAGCACCATTTGTTAAATAGGGAATCCTTTCTCCATTTCTTGTTTTTGTCAGGTTTGTCAAAGATCAGATAGTTGTAGATATGCGGCATTATTTCTGAAGGCTCTGTTCTGTTCCATTGATCTGTGTCTCTGTTGTGGTACCAGTACCATGCTGTTTTGGTTACTGTAGCCTTGTAGTATAGTTTGAAGTCAGGTAGAATGATGCCTCCAGCTTTGTTCTTTTGGCTTAGGATTGACTTGGCGATGCGGGCTCTTTTTTGGTTCCATATGAACTTTAAGGTAGTTTTTTCCAATTCTGTGAAGAAAGTCATTGGTAGCTTGATGGGGATGGCATTGAATCTATAAATTACCTTGGGCAGTATGGCCATTTTCATGATATTGATTCTTCCAACCCATGAGCATGGAATGTTCTTCCATTTGTTTGTATCCTCTTTTATTTCATTGAGCAGTGGTTTGTAGTTCTCCTTGAAGAGGTCCTTCACATCCCTTGTAAGTTGGATTCCTAGGTATTTGATTCTCTTTGAAGCAATTGTGAATGGGAGTTCACTCATGATTTGGCTCTCTGTCTGTGATTGGTGTACAAGAATGCTTGTGATTTTTGTACATTGATTTTGTATCCTGAGACTTTGCTGGAGTTGCTAATCAGCTTAAGGAGATTTTGGGCTGAGACAATGGGGTTTTCTAGATATACAATCATGTCATCTGCAAACAGGGACAATTTGACTTCCTCTTTTCCTAATTGAATACCCTTTATTTCCTTCTCCTGCCTGATTGCCCTGGCCAGAACTTCCAGCACTATGTTGAATAGGAGTGGTGAGAGAGGGCATCCCTGTCTTGTGCCAGTTTTCAGAGGGAATGCTTCCAGTTTTTGCCCATTCAGTATGATATTGGCTGTGGGTTTTTCATAGATAGCTCTTATTATTTTGAGATACGTCCCATCAATACCTAATTTATTGAGAGTTTTTAGCATGAAGCGTTGTTGAATTTTGTCAAAGGCCTTTTCTGCATCTATTGAGATAATCATGTGGTTTTTGTCTTTGGTTCTGTTTGTATGCTGGATTACATTTATTGATTTGTGTATGTTGAACCAGCCTTGCATCCCAGGGATAAAGCCCACTTGATTATGGTGGATAAGCTTTTTGATGTGCTGCTGGATTCGGTTTGCCAGTATTTTATTGAGGATTTTTGCATCAATGTTCATCAAAGATATTGGTCTGAAATTCTCTTTTTTGGTTGTGTCTCTGCCAGGCTTTGGTATCAGGATGATGCTGGCTTCATAAAATGTGTTAGGGAGGATTCCCTCTTTTTCTATCGATTGGAATAGTTTCAGAAGGAATGGTACCAGTTCCTCCTTGTACCTCTGGTAGAATTCAGCTGTGAATTCATCAGGTCCTGGACTCTTTTTGGTTGGTAAGCTATTGATTATTGCCACAATTTCAGAACCTGTTATTGGTCTATTCAGAGATTCGACTTCTTCCTGGTTTAGTCTTGGGAGGGTGTATTTGTCGAGGAATTTATCCATTTCTTCTAGATTTTCTAGTTTATTTGCATAGAGGTGTTTGTAGTATTCTCTGATGGTAGATTGTATTTCTGTGGGATCGGTGGTGATATCCTCTTTTTCATTTTTTGTTGCATCTATTTGATTCTTCTCTCTTTTCTTCTTTATTAGTCTTGCTATCTGTCTATCAATTTTGTTGATCTTTTCAAAAAACCAGCTCCTGGATTCATTAGTTTTTTGAAGGGTTTTTTGTGTCTCTATTTCCTTCAGTTCTGCTCTGATTTTAGTTATTTCTAGCCTTCTGCTAGCTTTTGAATGTGTTTGCTCTTGCTTTTCTAGTTCTTTTAATTGTGATGTTAGGGTGTCAATTTTGGATCTTTCCTGCTTTCTCTTGTGGGCATTTAGTGCTATAAATTTCCCTCTACACACTGCTTTGAACGTGTCCCAGAGATTCTGGTATGTTGTGTCTTTGTTCTCATTGGTTTCAAAGAACATCTTTATTTCTGCCTTCATTTCATTATGTACCCAATAGTCATTCAGGAGCAGGTTGTTCAGTTTCCATGTAATTGAGCGGTTTTGAGTGAGTTTCTTAATCCTGAGTTCTAGTTTGATTGCACTGTGGTCTGAGAGACAGTTTGTTATAATTTCTGTTCTTTTACATTTGCTGAGGAGAGCTTTACTTCCAATTATGTGGTCAATTTTGGAATAGGTGTGGTGTGGTGCTGAAAAAAATGTATATTCTGTTGATTTGGGGTGGAGAGTTCTGTAGATGTCTATTAGGTCCACTTTGTTTAGAGCTGAGTTCAATTCCTGGATATCCTTGTTAACTTTCTGTCTCCTTGATCTGTCTAATGTTGACAGTGGGGTGTTAAAACCTCCCATTATTATTGTGTGGGAGTTTAAGTCCTTTTGTAGGTCACTCAGGACTTGCTTTAAGAATCTGGGTGCTCCTGTGTTGGGTGCATATATATTTAGGATAGTTAGCTCTTCTTGTTGAGTTGATCCCTTTTCCATTATGTAATGGCCTTCTTTGTCTCTTTTGATCTTTGCTGGTTTAAAGTCTATTTTATCAGAGACTAGGATTGCAACCCCTGCCTTTTTTTGTTTTCCATTTGCTTGATAGATCTTCCTCCATCCCTTTATTTTGAGTCTATGTGTGTCTCTACACGTGAGATGGGTTTCCTAAATACAGCACACTGATGGGTCCTGACTCCTTATCCAGTTTGCCAGTCTGTGTCTTTTATTTGGAGCATTTAGCCCATTTACATTTAATGTTAATATTGTTATGTGTGAATCTGATCCTGTCATTATGATGTTAGCTGGTTATTTTGCTCGTTAGTTGATGCAGTCTCTTCCTAGCCTCGATGGTCTTTACAATTTGGCATGTTTTTGCAGTGGCTGGTACCGGTTGTTCCTTTCCATGTTTAGTGCTTCCTTCAGGAGCTCTTTTAGGGCAGGCCTGGTGGTGACAAAATGACTCAGTGTTTGCTTGTCTGTAAAGTATTTTATTTCTCCTTCACTTATGAAGCTTAGTTTGGCTGGATATGAAATTCTGGGTTGAAAATTCTTTTCTTTAAGAATGTTGAATATCGGCCCCCACTCTCTTCTGGCTTGTAGAGTTTCTGCTGAGAGATCAGCTGTTAGTCTGATGGGATTCCCTTTATGGGTAACCCGACCTTTCTCTAAGTAATGAAATAACTTACACATTTCTAACCTTCATTAGCAAATTTTAAATGTTATCTTTTATTAAGACACAAAATAATTATAGGATTAAAAATAATTTATGTAATCCCTGTATCTGTGTACCCTCAAATTCTTCAAACTTTTGAGGTTACCTTGAATTTAATACTTAAATAGAATTACTTGAGTTCATATCCCATATTGTGGGACACAGTATTTCCCAATATTTCTAAGAATTCTATAAGATGGACACATTTCTACATGTCATCAATTGATCTATTCAACACTGATTAATAGAAATATTTTAAATTATATGTGTGGTTTCATCATATGAAAACCAAGTATGTAATTTAACATATTTTGATAACCACATTAAGGAAAATTAAATAAGTGAAATTAATTTTAATATTTTATCTTTTAAAACCCAATATGCCCAAAATATTATCATTTCAACATATGGCAACAACCACAATTCAGGTGCTCAATATCCACGTGTGGTTAGTTGTCTGTTGGCCAGTGAAGCTCTATATCTTCACATGTCGTTTCCAATGAGAGACCTCTTCCCTCTCTGCCAACCCTAACATGGAACATTGAACTGTCTCCTCATTTCCCAAAGCAACCATGAACTATAGCTTCTGTTTGTATCACACTTTATGGTTTAGGGAGAATACAAGATGGTTATATTACACATTTTACCCAACCACTAAGACTTGACTACTGGCAATCCCAGGTCTTAATGTCCTTCTGCTATTTTTGTTATGGAGAATTTTTTTCTGTGCAATTTTTCCTAAGCCATAACCTCACACAAAGCTTCTAAGTATATTAATGGTAAAGGATCATGGGCATGAAGTGAATGTGTTGTAGGACTTTTTAAAACAAACAGACAACAATTCTGCCTATCTCAATGTCACATCTCAGAGGAAGCCTTTTCTGACTCCAACAAATAAATATAAATCATTATGAAAACTTCACTGAACTTTTCTTAAGACTATAAACGTATTTTGCCTTGTAATCACTACATATTTATTTGCTTAGACCCTACCTTGCTCCCCAGGGAATTTGAGGCCTGCCTTGTTTTAAGGAATGACTTTTCTATTACTGAATCATGCGTCCGTCCTATTTATGATCGCTCCTGACTGTCTCTGAGTTGTGCCAACACAGGAACTCTGATCACTCACATCCAACTTCTTCTATTTCTTGCTTTGGATGGTCACGCCACTCTTCACTGTTGGTTTCTTTAGCCAAACCACTGTCACCACCTGATCCAGATTAACCTATCTTGGTGCCTGCGTGTGTAAACAATCTGCCTGTCTCATGTCTGCATATTCTCCATATCTCTGCCATTCCATCCATCTTTCAGGGCACTTAGTAGGAGCCAAAATAGCTGAGTTTGAGCCAAGATTTGGTAATACTTAGCATCTTATTTATCTAAACTACAGGTGATATAGGCTTGAGAATAAACTCTGACTTATAAGACAAAAATCTCAAATCAGCTGGAGATGAGACACTAGCTAATGAAAACCAAATTCTAAACTAAAAAAAATATTTTAGATGGTTGCAAAGCTTGGCTGTTCACAGCTCTGGATATTTAACTCTTCCCAGTGCCATATGCTACCCCACATGCTTGCCCCACTGAGCATGATGAGCCATTATAACTGTTGCTTTGGTGACAATTTTAATTGCAACACATTGAAGTATTTAAACAATAATCTGTATCTTTAATTATGAAAAAATAAAGGAACAGATAAAAATGCAGGCATGGTAGGAGGCTTTAAAGTGTTTTTATGGGAGGGGTCTTTACTATTCTTAAGGAGTTTGAAAATTCCCAGACCTCTTGACTTGCAAATACTATTACATGACCAAGATAATACAAATATGTTAAATATTTTGATAATCATTCAACATAAAATACAAAATTTTAAAGAGAATTCATCTCTTAATGATGAGAATGAGGCTTTTTTTTCATTTAAATGTGTGTTTAAAGATGATTATTACTTACTGCTAGAATGACGAAAGGGCCAGCATCAATCATCTTCCAGTTTTACATGTTATGTATGTATGCACCATACAGAGGTAGATAAGAAGAAAAAGAGTTTAATTACAGCAATGTCACTCGTTTTTTAAATATCTTCTGGATGCTATACCACAAAGGTTACATGTGCTTTATCATCAAAAGCTACTTTTATTGATCTATCAATGAGCAACATGATTAAGTTTTTTTTTCAGTTTTGTCAAAAGCACAGAGTTAGAAACTGACTTGACAAGGGATTTGTTAGCTTCTCATTAGAATCATTCACTTTGGCAACAATAAAATCAAGATTTTGAATTATCCTTTGCTTGGCAATAGGAAAGTTTCCACACCCAGTGCAATCAGTGCCCAATAATCAGGTTCAGGATGATTGAGAAATAAGCTTTTCATTTTGTAAAACGGAAAAAGTATGATTTAAAAGCAAAAGTCAGAAAAGAACAGTAGAATTATGGCAGGCACATTCTCCATTAGATTGATTTTAGGAAAGAATACATAGGAGAATTGAGGATTTGGAAATTGATTTACTTAGTTACCCGTGCCCACATTCCCTTTGGATATTTTTTGTGTACCTGAAGGGATCCATAAACTCCCTAAGTCTAAAGCCCTCTGAAGTGTAACACACAAGAATCACTCTAACCTTGGTGTTCCTTTGGCATTACTGAATGATATTCAACTGGTTAACTTGGAAATTTTCTTATATTTTTGATTTAGAATTCTATGTATGTCATAATTGGTTATTTAATTTTTCCCCCAAGTATATATTAGCTCCTATTTTCTTCAATAGATTATAAACTATTTGAAGATTGGGACTAGATATTATTTATTGCCTCATTCATCACAGTACCATTCACAAAACTAAAGTTTGTTTGATTGGTTATTGGTGCCTGCTAACCCTGGTTTTGGCTTTGTTAAGTAAGTTTCTCCCTCCCCTATACCCTTCTTTCCTTCAAAGCACATTTCCGTAAGCTTGTTTATACCTAAAAGCAGTTTCTACAAAAGGAGAGGTTCAGGTCTCTATGATTGTAATTTGACTATCTATTTAGATCCTGTCTAACCCCAGTCTACAGGCTGATATGGCAGTCAAAGAGAAACTCAGGCAGCCTGAAGTGAATATGGCACTTTGTTTGGAGTATTTGTACTATTTATTATGACTTACAGATGGTCCACTGCTGCATTTTGGGGGTAATTTATTAAACATGTACAAATTTAAAATTGTTATATATTATTGAAAAAGGAAAGCTTTTGCCTATATGTGGTGATGTAGTGATTTGAAATAACCTTCCCTTCTTATCTTACAGACCAGAGATCAGCAAACTTCTTCCATAAAGGACCAGATAGTAAATTTTTTCGGCTTTGGGGGCCCTACAATATTGTCAGAGCTAATCAACTCTCCCTTTGTAGCATGAAAGCAGCCATAGATAAGGTGTAAACAAATAGACACTGCTGGATTGCAATAAAACTTTATTTGCAAAAACAAGCAATGGCTAGACTGGGTTGTAGTTTGACAACCTCTGTTTTAGACTATTTGACTGATAGTAGTAGGACAAGCTCAGGTTTACTTTGGTTACTGTGTTTTATTTCTTTTATGTTCTTTTACTTGCAACATTTACATAATTTTCTGCTTCAGTTTCACCTCTTGCAAACAGCATATAGCTAGATTCTTTTTTCTCAGTTACTCTGAGAGTCTCTGTCTTTTTATTAGCTAACTAATATGTTTGCGTTAATGAGATTATTTATATATAGAGCTTACTACCACAATCTTACTTTTTATTTCTATTTATCCTACTGTAGTAGAGGAAAAATAATTTTTTTTCTGCGCATCCTAAGTTCATTGGTGGGGCCCCTTGAACAAAGGATAGCCTAACAAGAGAAAAGTAAACAGAAGTTTATTAGCATGTATATTTTATATATACATGGGAGATACCCAGGGAATACGTAATTCTCAAAGAAGTAGGTTAGAACTCTGGTTTATTTAGCATCTTTAACAAAGAATAGTAAATTTTTAGAGCAATGACAAGACAAAGAAAAAGGAGTTTAATCTCTAGGAGTGACAGATTGTGGGAAGGCAAATATATTAGGTAAAGCCTAGTTAATAAGTTTGCCATGTAGATTCCTCTAGTGCCTTCTTCAGACTGATAAGCATCTACAGTTGTCTTTGGTGATCAACCTTTGTCCTTCCTGGTAGAGAGAAAAGACACTTATGCCTTTGTAAATTTTTGTCCTGATTTTAGACAAATGAAAGGAGAACAGAGGGCTTTTCTTGCATCTGCTTCTTTTCAATTGCCTTTAGCTCAAAATTATCCTTCTGCCAAAGTAACATATTTTGTGATGGATATTCTGGTTGCCTACACTACTTGGAAAAAAAGTCTTTTTTAAAATTGTGTTACCTGTTTTTGAATAAAATATGATTGAGGGAATTCATACTTTTCTTTGTCTTCTGTCATTTTCAAACTCTATCTCTTATTCTTTTTGGGGTTACCCTTGAAATTTTACTATGCATATTTAATGTAAACTTGTATTTAAACACCAATGTGAATGATAATGGGAACTTTAGAAATTTAACTTCAACAATCCCCCTTCCTACTTTAATTGCTATTACTGTCTAATATTTTAGTTCTGTGTTTTTTTTCAGCTCATCAAATTATACATGACTATGGTTATTTTATAAAATAATAATTATTTAAATTTGATTCATATTCACCTTTTCCCCTTTTGTGATTACTCTGTATTTCAAACTTTCCTTATAAAATTATTTTTCTTCTTTCTGAGGTAAGTCATTTAGAAGTGCATTTGGTGTAGGTCTGTTTTAGTAAACTCTTTTAATTTTTCTTTCTGTCAGTATATTTCAAAGGAGTACTATTGGCATTTTGAGTGAAATAAGCCATTGTCATTCAAGAATGTTTTCATATCGCAAGATATTTAACATCCCTTGCTATCACCAACTAAATGCTGAAAGCAAAATCTCTGGATATTTTAACAACCACAAATTCTTCTACACAAATCCCCTGTAGAGGTGTCAGGAAGTACCCCATTGTTAAGAATCTCTATATGCATACAAATGTCTTTATTTTTACCCCTTTCCTTAAATAGTGTTGTGTAGTATAGACAATTCTAGCTTGACAGTTTTGACTTTATGGAAATTAAAACCTTATGCTCTGTAAAAATCCTGTCAGGAGAATGAAAAGATGAACTACGGACTAGGAGAAAATATTTTCAAACCACATATCCAACAAAGGACTCATGTCTATAACTCATAAAGAACTTTCAAAACTCAACACTTAAAAACCAAATGATCCAATTAGAAAACAGGCAAAGACATCAAGACATTTCACTGAAGAGGATATACAGATGGCAAATAATCACATGAAAACGTGTTCAGTATCACTAGCCATTAGGAAAATGTAAATTAAGACCACAGTGAGACATTACCACACAACTATTAGAACAGCTAAATTTGAAAATAATGACAACACCGAACTCTGGAAAGGATGATAGGAAAATATGGGTATGCAAAACGGTACAGCCACCCTAGAAAACAGTTTGGCAATTTCTTTAAAAAAAAACTAAACATATATTTATCATGTGACCCATCAATCACATTGCTTGGCATTTATCCTACAGAAATAAAAACCTATATCCACACAAAGAGAAAAATCTATACATGATTGTTTATGGCAACTTATTTATAATAGCCAAAAATGAGAAACTGCCAAATTGTCCTATAATTGTTAAATTGTTAAACAAACTATGGTACATCTATACCATTGAATGCTACTCATCAATAAAAGAGAATTAACTATTGGTGCACAACTTGAATGGATCTCAAGGGCATTATGCTGAGTGAATAAAGCCAAACTCAAAAGGTCACATACTGTACAATTCCATTTTTTATGACATTCTCAAAGTGACAATGTCACAGACAAGGAGAACAGATCATTTGTTTCTAGGGGTTAGGAAAGGGGCAGGGTGAGGGGATGCATATGATTATAAAAGGGAGTTCTTTGTGGTAATGGAATAGTTCCATATCTTGATTGCCATCATGGTTATAGATTGTATATCTTTGATTAAATGACATAGAACTATTTATTTTCTTTCTCCCTGAAGTACATGCTTTATACCAATATCAATTTCCAGATTTTGACATTGCATTATAGTTAGGTAAGATGTAAATAATGGATGAAATTGGGTGAAGGGACCCAATATGGGACCTCTCTGTACTACTGTTACTATTTCCTGTGAATCTATAATTATTTAAAAAGAAAAGCTTAAAAATCCGTATTTTATTTTTCACTTCTAGAAGTTCTAGTTGGCTGTTTTCATATCTGCTTTCACCTTGTTCTTTTATTTCTATAAACATCACTATTTTCTTTTTTTTTGGAATTTTATTTTATTTATTTATTTTTTATTATACTTTAGGTTTTAGGGTACATGTGCACAATGTGCAAGTTTGTTACATATGTATCCATGTGCCATGTTCTTTTGCTGCACCCATTAACTCGTCATTTAGCATTAGGTATATCTCCTAATGCTGTCCCTCCCCTCTGCCCCCACCCCACAACAGTCCCCAGAGTGTGATGTTCCCCTTCCTGTGTCCATGAGTTCTCATTGTTCAATTCCCACCTATGAATGAGAACATGCAGTGTTTGGTTTTGTGTCCTTGTGATAGTTTACTGAGAATGATGTTTTCCAGTTTCATCCATGTCCCTACAAAGGACATGAACTCATCATTTTTTATGGCGGCATAGTATTCCATGGTGTATATGTGCCACATTTTCTTAATCCAGTCTATTGTTGTTGGACATTTGGGTTGGTTCCAACTCTTTGCTATTGTGAATAGTGCTGCAATAAACATACGTGTGCATGTGTCTTTATAGCAGCATGATTTATAGTCCTTTGGGTATATACCCAGTAATGGGATGGCTGGGTCAAATGGTATTTCTAGTTCTAGATCCCTGAGGAATCGCCGCACTGACTTCCACAATGGTTGAACTAGTTTACAGTCCCGCCAACAGTGTAAAAGTGTTCCTATTTCTCCACATCCTCTCCAGCACCTGTTGTTTCCTGACTTTTTAATGATGGCCATTCTAACTGGTGTGAGATGGTATCTCACTGTGGTTTTGATTTGCATTTCTCTGATGGCCAGTGATGATGAGCATTTCTTCATGTGTTTTTTGGCTGCATAAATGTCTTCTTTTGAGAAGTATCTGTTCATGTCCTTCGCCCACTTTTTGATGGGGTTGTTTGTTTTTTCTTGTAAATTTGTTTGAGTTCATTGTAGATTGTGAATATTAGCCCTTTGTCAGATGTGTAGGTTGCAAAAATTTTCTACCATTCTGTAGGTTGCCTGTTCACTCTGATGGTAGTTTCTTTTGCTGTGCAGAAGCTCTTTAGTTTAATTAGATCCCATTTGTCAATTTTGGCTTTTGTTGCCATTGCTTTTGGTGTTTTAGACATGAAGTCCTTGCCCACGCCTATGTCCTGAATGGTATTGCCTAGGTTTTCTTCTAGAGTTTTTATGGTTTTAGGTCTAACATATAAGTCTTTAATCCATCCTGAATTAATTTTTGTATAAGGTATAAGGAAGGCATCCAGTTTCAGCTTTCTACATATGGCTAGCCAGTTTTCCCAGCACCATTTATTAAATAGGGAATCCTTTTCCCATTGCTTGTTTTTGTCAGGTTTGTCAAAGATCAGATAGTTGTAGATATGCGGCATTATTTCTGAGGGCTCTGTTCTGTTCCATTGATCTATGTCTCTGTTGTGGTACCAGTACCATGCTGTTTTACTTACTGTAGTCTTGTAATATAGCTTGAAGTCAGGTAGCGTGATGCCTCCAGCTTTGTTCTTTTGGCTTAGGATTGACTTGGCGATGCGGGCTCTTTTTTGGTTCCATATGAACTTTAAGGTAGTTTTTTCCAATTCTGTGAAGAAAGTCATTGGTAGCTTGATGGGGATGGCATTGAATCTATAAATTACCTTGGGCAGTATGGCCATTTTCACGATATTGATTTTTCCAACCCATGAGCATGGAATGTTCTTCCACTTGTTTGTATCCTCTTTTATTTCATTGAGCAGTGGTTTGTAGTTCTCCTTGAAGAGGTCCTTCACATCCCTTGTAAGTTGGATTCCTAGGTATTTGATTCTCTTTGAAGCAATTGTGAATGGGAGTTCACTCATGATTTGGCTCTCTGTCTGTGATTGGTGTACAAGAATGCTTGTGATTTTTGTACATTGATTTTGTATCCTGAGACTTTGCTGAAGTTGCTAATCAGCTTAAGGAGATTTTGGGCTGAGACAATGGGGTTTTCTAGATATACAATCATGTCATCTGCAAACAGGGACAATTTGACTTCCTCTTTTCCTAATTGAATACCCTTTATTTCCTTCTCCTGTCTGATTGCCCTGGCCAGAACTTCCAGCACTATGTTGAATAGGAGTGGTGAGAGAGGGCATCCCTGTCTTGTGCCAGTTTTCAGAGGGAATGCTTCCAGTTTTTGCCCATTCAGTATGATATTGGCTGTGGGTTTGTCATGGATAGCTCTTATTATTTTGAGATATGTCCCATCAATACCTAATTAATTGAGAGTTTTTAGCATGAACGGTTGTTGAATTTTGTCAGAGGCCTTTTCTGCATCTATTGAGATAATCATGTGGTTTTTGTCTTTGGTTCTGTTTATATGCTGGATTACATTTATTGATTTGCGTATGTTGAACCAGCCTTGTATCCCAGGGATGAAGCCCACTTGATTATGGTGGATAAGCTTTTTGATGTGCTGCTGGATTCGGTTTGCCAGTATTTTATTGAGGATTTTTGCATCAATGTTCATCAAGGATATTGGTCTGAAATTCTCTTTTTTGGTTATGTCTCTGCCAGGCTTTGGTATCAGGACGATGCTGGCCTCATAAAATGTGTTAGGGAGGTTTCCCTCTTTTTCTATCGATTGGAATAGTTTCAGAAGGAATGGTACCAGTTCCCTTTTGTACCTCTGTTAGAATTCGGCTGTGAATCCATCAGGTTCTGGACTCTTTTTGGTTGGTAAGCTATTGATTATTGCCACAATTTCAGAGCCTGTTATTGGTCTATTCAGAGATTCAACTTCTTCCTCGTTTAGTCTTGGGAGGGTGTATTTGTCAAGGAATTTATCCATTTCTTCTAGATTTTCTAGTTTATTTGCATAGAGGTGTTTGTAGTATTCTCTGATGGTAGTTTGTATTTCTGTGGGATCGGTGGTGATATCCCCTTTTTCATTTTTTATTGCATCTATTTGATTCTTCTCTCTTTTCCTTTTTATTAGTCTTGCTAGCGGTCTATCAATTTTGTTGATCTTTTCAAAAAACCAGTTCCTGGATTCATTAATTTTTTGAAGGGTTTTTTGTGTCTCTATTTCCTTCAGTTCTGCTCTGATTTTAGTTATTTCTAGCCTTCTGCTAGCTTTTGAATGTGTTTGCTCTTGCTTTTCTAGTTCTTTTAATTGTGATGTTAGGGTGTCAATTTTGGATCTTTCCTGCTTTCTCTTGTGGGCATTTAGTGCTATAAATTTCCCTCTACACACTGCTTTGAATGTGTCCCAGAGATTCTGGTATGTTGTGTCTTTGTTCTCGTTGGTTTCAAAGAACATCTTTATTTCTGCTTTCATTTCATTATGTACCCAATAGTCATTCAGGAGCAGGTTGTTCAGTTTCCACGTAATTGAGCGGTTTTGAATGAGTTTCTTAATCCTGAGTTCTAGTTTGATTGCACTGTGGTCTGAGAGACAGTTTGTTAACATCAATATTTTCTACTTTGTATTTGATAAATCTAATATCTCAAGCTTCATGGTGTCTGGTTCTACTGCCTGTCAGTTTTTCTGATTCTCACTTATGATACTTTGTTTCTGGTATATTTTATGATTTTTAACTCTGAAAAGTTCATTTTCTTTTTTTTTAAAAGAGTTGTCTATATCTCCTGTGATAAATGTAAACTAAAACAGAAAATGATTTTTTTTCTCTTTTTTTTATTATTATACTTTAGGTTTTAGGGTACACGTGCATTTTCATTTAAAAGTTTATATTTCCTAATTCTTAAAAGTCTGGATTGAAGTTGAGTTCTTCTAGAACAAATTTCTATTTGCTTCTGCAGTCTGTTGGGAATGGTGCCAAACCTGTACTATGGTCAATTTAATTTCCCACTTGAGGTTTTTGGACAATATAAGTAGTATGAATTCTTAGGAAGTATCTTATGTTCTTATCAGCTAGTAGTAGTGTAATGATAGCCAAGTTTTATTTCTGTCCTTTTGTAAAGGTGTTTAATTTTCAATTCACCCTTATTTCATGGGTATGGTGGGTGTAGTCCTTTGGAGCCCTATGCATATGTGGGGAATGAATTAGAGAAAACTCCATTTGAAACTGCCCTGGTCCTATCCTCTGCATCATATGCAGTCCTGAAAAGAAGAAGCTCAGAGTCTCCAAAGTTTGGCAAAAACTCAAGGTTGAAAATTGCCTTTAGCACTCACTCCACTCCCATCTCCTCTGGGTTCTTGGTGCAGCTTTTTTTTTTTTATTTTTTGACTCCATTGATTTTCTACTTTTATTTGAGCTCAACAATGAGGGTATCCTTTCTATTTTATCAAGAATTTTAGTGTTTCAGTAGAGAGGGTAGTTCATGCTATATAATCTGATATACAACCTGAAATGGAAGTCTGCTAAATTATATTTTCTTGCATATGTTTTTAAACACCTTGCTTTGTAATCTCTAGCCTTCCAAAAAACACCGCATCCGTAATCCCTCCACCCCCTCCCCCAAAACCCCAGGAGTCATAAAACAGTGCTTTTGGTCTATTCAGTGTATTAACTATTCCTTGTTCAAATTGTGGACCCCTAAAAACTGAAACTGGATGATTCCATTTGAAAAATGAAATTACTATCAATGGATAATGTGTAAGATATCACAATGACAATTATAAAAAGAATTTTAAATAGGTTGATATGAGCATAGACAGATATTAACGGCAGGCAAATCTGAATTTAAAAATAATCTTTGCTAGCTTTCAAACAGGCTCATTGAGCGTATTCTTACAGTTGACAGAATGCTTGGTTTCACTATTTCTGGGGAAGTAAATGAGGTCCAAAGTGCCATCATTTATATCTCTCTGGGAAAATTCTTCCTGTGATTTTTCCAGGAGACTAATGTGGAATGAGATTTCTTACTAGGAGAATCTAGCAAATTTGTTTGATTCTCTGAATTATTATCTAGGATGAGCCTCTCTCTGGTGTGCAGTGAGCAGTGTGGTTGGACTTAATTGGAGGTAAAATGAATTATCATTAAGCCCTTTAAGAGGGAAACAGCTTAAGTAGCTCAAGTTACTGGCTTTTGTAGACCTTTCTTTTCTTAAAAGAGTTAGTGGGAGTTTGATTAATGTCTTGATTAAAATGGTCTTCCTTTCTTATAAGAAAAAAAAGGAGTCTATTCATATTTCAAAACAAAGATTGGACTACCTCTCCTTTTGCTTTCTTCCTTTTGCTTCAGGTACATGGCTAATGTTTGCTATCTTCTAGGAATTTGTTTGATTAATGCTAAACATTCTCTTTTCTCTGAGGTTCAGAAAGTCCTGGAACGTTTGTTAAGATTTAACTAATTGGGAGATACATATTGACATTACATAGGTCTTTCAGTTACATCACCTCTAACCACAATTCTGCTCTTGCCCTGAATGCCTCTTTTTCCTGATACAGGCCTCTAATAGCACATATCAGATGGCATTGTCTGATACTTGTGCATGCCCTCTCCCTGTGATGAAATGAGCACTTGTTTAATAATGGACAATCATGAAAAATAGTAGGGTTTTACAAATAGTAGTACATAAAGCAGAAAAGGAAGGCGTGTGCAAACATTAAAAGAATAAGTAAACAGTGCTGGAAATGTTATTTAAAATTCCACACAACTTTAATTGGGATGGAACACTAAACTGAGAGATACTAAAAAAGAATACAGAAAGCTTCATGGGGCAATTATGTAATGAGACCATAATTGGCAACCCAGAAATAAATCAGAAAACAATGATTTAAAGACATAAACCATGAATTAAAGTTGGATAAAGTTATAATAATAATAAAATAACTAACATGTATATAATTATTTATAGTTTCCAAAGAATTTACTACATATATTATTCAAATGTTCGAATTACTGTGTTCATGAGATAATTATTTAGAAACAAACAAAAATGAAAGAAGTAAAGAAGAGTTGAAAAAGCTAGTAAGTTAAATGATGTTAGAAACACATCATGAAGAGAAAGTGTGTTCTCTTATCTAAATCACAGTTCTAATCAAGTTATTTCAGGGCAAAAAAATTCCTCTGAAGTCCTCTACTGCCAACAGGGTCAAGTTGTAAGTCTTTGAAGAAGCAGAAGATATATAATCTGTTTTCAGCTTACCATTTTAGTCTTATCTATAAACATTCCTTTCAGCTCAAGAATCTAACATCCAGCCACACATTTCTCTATTAATTGACCCCAGAACAGGTCATACTTTTTCCTTTTTCTTTGTTACTCTTTTTTTATTATAAAACAATATAGTCCTGCTGTTAAACGAGTAACAATGTATAGAAGAAACATACAATAAAAAAAAAGCATGTCTTCATTCCTCTCCAATATTCCCACTCAACCTAATTATCTAGAAGTAACCATTTGTGGCTATCAATGGTTTGTTGGATATTTTAAAAACATTTTCTATGCCTATAAAATATATGTAATAAAAAATACAATATTAACCCTAACCCTATATAGTAAATAATATAATATTTAACATATATATGTCCTACAAATTATATATATATTGCCTACAAATAAAACAAAGCCTTTTTGCTACTACCTTAAACTGATCTCATCACAACGTCATATCCATAAGAAATCCAAATTTAACTAGCTAATGCTTTAAAATCTAATATCTGCTTTTACTGAAGCATCTTGAACAGAGAATGAGGAGTGGGAAATAATATCCCCATACTCTCTATACACACAGGAATTTCCAAAAATTCCTCTTTAAACAATTCTCTCCTTCAAAGTCACCATGATGTCTTTTTTCCTCTCTCAAAAAATTCCAGCCTACTTATTTCTTCTTTCCTCAGGTAGCTCTGTACTCTGCCTATATGAGAATCAAATTAGAGTTTCTAAGCTACTCTTAATTGGCATTTTCACCTATTACCTCTAAACACCACCACAAAGATTCAGGATCAGAGAGACACAAACAAATAAAAATCCTCCTTAGGAAGGAGACAGGATTGTGGGGTGAGGAGGCGGGTAATGGCTTTTGTATTTACATTTTAATATATATTAATGTCTAAGTCTATGTTTATGCATGTTATAGAATTATTCTATATTCTATAACTTTTATTCTATATCCTGTATCTTGATGTTTGATGTTTTGCTTAGCAGCCTTTCCAAGTTAGTATAGATATATACACTTCATTTTCTGAAAGCATTATATATTTGATATATTACCATGTGTGGAGGCCCCATAGTTATTTAACTTTTTCTACTGGTGGATATTCAGGTTTTTTTCATTTTTTTTTACAATTATAAACAATGCTACTTCATTGCACATATATTTTGGCTCTCCTTTTTTTTTGGAACAGTGTCCAGTTTGTCCTTCTACCACTTCCATATGTCAAATGCTCCATAAAACTTGTGTTGAAAAATATTTCTGTTGTCTGAATTTTCATTAGAGTTCCAAAGCTGAGAACAATAGGTGTTAGCTATCTATCCCTACATTCTAATGTCAGGGCCAAGATACTTCCAGCCATCCTCTCAGAGCTTAGTAAAAGACTCCTACTCCCATTACCCCAATCAACCCATAAAGAAGGAAGTTCACTAAGTAAAGCTATTTTGTGAAGAAGAGAATATCTTATACACATATTAGGAAATTGTTGACCTAATGGAATGTATTCTGGAATTTTTTCTCTCTTGTGTTCTGGCCTGTTTTCAGCTACCAATATCTTTCACTCTTCACCTGAATGTAATGTGTGAAGTTGCAGATGCACAGAGCAAGGTGAAAATGTTGGAGAACTAACACCTCAGGAATGTTTCTCAACCAATAACTCTCTGCCATCTGTGTCAAATACATTAGCTCCCTTGTATCTCAAGTGGAAGAACTGGCAGCTCCTGAGTTACCCCAGGCCCAACTGTCCACTGATATTAATTTATTAATAATACACCTTTTATTGACTTCCTCTCTTTCCCTTTCTCACTTCCCCTCTTCCATGACAATGTTTCCTGGGATCACCTTTATTTTTTTCAATTTTTAATTGTTGGGAGTACATAGTAGGCATATGTATTTATGAGGTACATGAGATATTTTGATACAGGCATGCTACGTGTAATAATCACATCAGAGTAAATGGGATATCCATCACCTCAAGCATTTATCCTTTGTGTTACAAGCAATCCAATTATACTGTTTTAACTATTTAAAATGTACAATTAAGTTAAACTGAAACACACAATTAAAAATCTTTTACCATAGTCACCCCATTGTGCTAGCAAATACTAGTTCATATTCATTCTTTCTA
This sequence comes from Nomascus leucogenys, assembly GCF_006542625.1. NCBI lineage: Eukaryota > Metazoa > Chordata > Mammalia > Primates > Hylobatidae > Nomascus > Nomascus leucogenys. The sequence goes on along the minus strand of NC_044406.1, from coordinate 19,601,549 downwards.
ACTACTTTATTGTACCCATTAACTATCCCCACTCCCCCCAACCCCACCCCCACTGCTTTTCCCAGCCTCTGATAAGCATCGTTCTACTCTCTATCTCATACTGCATTTTCTTTATTCATTTGTCTGCTGATGGACAAAGGATGCTTCCAAATCTTGGCTATTGCGAATAGTGATGCAATAAACATAGGAGTGCAGATACCCCTTCAATATCCTGATTTATTTTCTTTGAGGTACATACCCAGCAGTGGGATTGCTGGATTTAGGATAACTCTACTTTCAGTTTTTTCACTATGCTCTCCATAGTGGTTGTACTAATTTACATCCCCACCAGTAGTATACAAGGGTTCCCTTTTCTCCACATCCTCACCAGCGTTTGTTATTGCCTGTCTTTTGGATAAAAGTCATTTTTATTGGGGTGAGATGCTATCTCATTGTAGTTTGATTTGCATTTCTTTGATGATCAATGATATTGAGAACATTTTCATATTCCTGTTTGTTATTTGTGTGTCTTCTTTTGAAAAATGTCTATTCAGATCTTTTGCCCATTTTTACCCAGATTTTTTTTCTTATAGAGTTGTTTGAGCTCTCTGTATATTCTGGTTATTAATCCCTTGTCAGATGGGTAGTTTGCAAATATTTTCTCCCATTCTATGAGTTGCCTCTTCACTTTATTGTTTTGTTGTTGTGGAGGTTCTTGTTTCTGTGCAGAAGCTTTTTAATGTGATGTGATACCATTTGTTCATTTTTGCTTTGGCTGCCTCTGCTTGTGGGGTACTACACAAGAAATTTTTGCCCAGACCAATGTCCTAGAGAGTTTCTCTATTATTTTCTTGTACTAGTTTCACAGTTTGAGGTCTCACTTTTAAGCTTTTAATCCATTTTGATTTTGTTTTTTAGTATGGCAACAGATAGGAGGCTAGTTTCATTCTTCCACATAGGTATATCCAGTTTTCCCAGCACCATTTATTGAAAAGACTATGTTTCCCCATTGTATGTTCTTGGCACCTTTGTAAAAAAATGAGTTCACTATAGTTGTATGGATTTATTTCTGGGTTTCTTATTCTGTTCCATTGATCTATGTGTCTGTTTTTATGCAAGTGCCATGCTGTTTTGGTTATTATAGCTCTGTGGTATAATTTGAAGTCAGGTAATGTGATTCTTCCAGTTTTGCTCTTTTTGCTGGATAGCTTTATCTATTCTGGGTCTTTTATGGTGCCATATAAATTTCAGAATTATTTTTTCCATTTCTGTGAAGAAAGGCATGTGGGTAATTTGATAGGGATTGAGTTGAATCTGCAAAATGCCTTGGGTATTATAGACATTTTAACAATATTGATTCTTCCAATCCATGAACATGGAATAGCTTTCCTTTTTTACTTTTTGGTGTTCTCTTCAATTTCATTCCTGAATGATTTAAAGTTTTCATTGTAGAGATTTTTCACTTATTTGGTTAATTCCTAAGTATTTGTCTCTATTCTAAATGGGATTATTTTCTTGACTTCTTTTTCAGATTGTTTGCTATTGGTATACAGAAATGCTATTGATTATTGTATGTTGATTTTGTGTCCTGCAACTTTACTTAATTTGCTTACCAGTTCTATTTGTTTTTTAATGGAGTCTTTAGGTTTTTCCAAATATAAGATTATATCATCTGCAAACAAAGATAATTTAACTTCTTGCTTTCCAACTGAGATGCTCTTTATTTCCTCCTCTTGTCTGATTGCTCTAGATAAGTCTTTCAGTCCCATGTTTAATCACAGTGGTGAACATGGGCATCCATGTTGTGCTTCAGATCTTAGAGGAAAGGCTTTCAGTTTTTCCCTATTCAGTCTGATACTAGCTGTGGGTCTGTCATATATGGCTTTTGTTATGTTGAGGTAAGTTCTTTCTATACCCAGTTTTTCGAGGCTTTTTATAGTGAAGGGATGTTGAATTTACCAAATGCTTTTACAGCATCAATTGAAATGATCATATGGTTTTTATTCTTCATTCTGTTGATGTGATATATTATATTGATTGATTTGAATATGTTGAACAATCCTTGCATCACTAAGATAAATTCCCTTGGTCATGATGAATGATCTTTTTATTTTTTTAAATTTAACTTTTAAGTTCAGGGGTACATGTGTAGGTTTGTTATATAGGTAAACTTTTGCCATGGGGGTTTGTTGCACAGATTGCTTACTCACCCAGATGTTAAGCCTAATACTCGTTAGTTATTTTTCATAATCTTCTCTCTCCTCCCACCCTCCAACCTCTGAGCGAACCCAGTGTGTTATTCCACTCTGCGTGTCCATGTGTTCTCATCATTTAGCTCCCACTTATAAGTAAGAACAAGTGGAATTTTATTTTCTGTTCTTGCATGAGTTTGCTAAGAATAATCGCCTCCAGCTCCATTCATGTTCCTGCAAAGGATGTGATCTCATTCTTTTGTATGGCTGCATAGCATTGCATGGTATATATGTACCATGTTTTCTTTATCCAGTCTTCAGGACCTGAACTCAGCACTGGATCAAGTGGACCTGATAGACATCTACAGAACTCTCCACCCTAAAACAATAGAATATACATTCCCCTCATTGCTATATAGCACATACTCTAAAATTGATCACATAATCAGGAGTAAAAACTCCTCAGCAAACACCAAAAATCTGAAATCATAATGAACAATCTCTTGGACCACAGAACAATCAAATTAGAAATCAAGACTGAGAAATTCACTTAAAACAGTGCAATTACATGGAAATTGAGTAACCTGTTCCTGTATGACTTTTGGATTAAATAATGAAATTAAGGCAAAAATCAAGGAGTTCTTTGAAACTAATAAGAACAAAGATACAACATACCAGAATCTCTGGAACACTGCTAAGGCAGTGATAAGAGGGAAATTTATAGCCTTAAATGTCCACGTCAAAAAGTTAGAAAGATCTCAAATTAACAATCTAACATCACAGCTAAAAGAACTAGAGAAACAAGAGCAAAGAAATCCCAAAACTAGCTGAAGACAAGAAATAACCAAAATCAGAGCTGAAATGAAAGAGATTGTGACATGAAAAAAACATTCCAAAGATCAACAAATCTAGGAGCTGGTTTTTTGAAAAAAATTAATAAACTAGATGGACCACTAGCTAGACTAATAAAGAAGAAAAGAGAAAAGATACAAATAAACACAATCAGAAACAACAAGGGGGATATTACTACTAACCCCACAGAAATACTAACAGCCATCAGAGAATATTATGAACACTTCTATGCACATAAACTAGAAAATCTAGAAGAAATGGATGAATTTCTGGACAAATGGAGCCTCCCATGACTGAACCAGGAAGAAACTGAATCCCTAAACAGACCAATAATGAACTGTGAAATTGAGTCAGTTACAAATAGCTTACCAACCAAAAAGAAAGCCCAAGTCCAGATGGATTGATAGCTTAATTCGACCAGATGTTCACAGAGGAGCTGGTACCATTCTTGCTGAAACTATTTCAAAAAATTGAGGAGGAGGGACTCCTTCTTAACTCATCCTATGAGGGCAGAACTATCTTGATACCAAAACCTGGCAGAGACACAACAAAAAAAGAAAACTTCAGACCAATATCCTTGATAAACATCAGTGCAAAAATCTGCAACAAAATACTTACAAACTGGATCCAGCAGCACATCAAAGAGCTAATCTACCATAACCAAGTAGGCTTTATCCCTGGGATGCAAGGTTGGTTCAACATAGACACATCAATAAATGTGATTCAACACATAAACAGAACTAAATACAAAAACCACATGATTGTCTCAGTACATGCAGGAAAGGCTTTTAATAAAATTCAACAACACGTCATGTTAAAAACTCTTAATAAACTAGGTATAGAAGGAACATACATCAAAATAATAAGAATCATCTGTGGCAAACCCACAGCCAATATTATACTGAATGGACAAAAGCTAGAAGCATTCCCCTTGAAAACTGGCACAAGACAAGGAACCTCTCTTAGCAGTCCTATTCAACATAGTATTGGAAGTCATGACCAGGGCAATTAGGCAAGAGAAAGAAATAAAGGGCATCCAAATTGGAAGAGAGGAAGTCAAACTATCCCTATTTGCAAATGATGATTCTGTTTTGTTTTTATTTTTATTTTTTTGAGACTGAGTTTCACACCGGTCTCCCAGGCTGGAGTGCAGTGATGTGATCTCAGTTCACTGCAACCTCCGCCTCCCCCGGCTCAAGCGATTATCCTGCCTCAGCCTCTCGAGTAGCTGGGATTACAAGTGTGCACCACCATGCCCGGCTAATTTTTGTATTTTTAGTTGAGACGGAGTTTCACCACATTGGCCAGGCTGGTCTCAAACTCCTAACCTCAGCTGATCCACCTGTCTTGGACTCCCAAAGTGCTGAGATTACAGGCCTGAGCCACCAAGCCCAGCCAATAATTCTATATTTAGAAAACTACATAGTCTTAAGTCCAAAGCTCTTTAAGCTGATAAACAACTTTAGCAAAGTCTCAAAATACAAAATCAACGTGTAAAAGATCTTTTAAATATGTTTTTGAATTTGGTTTGTTAATATTTTTAGAGGATTTTTGCATCAACATTTATCGGTGATATTTGCCTATAGTTTCATTTTGTTTTTTCCTGATGTTCCTTTACCTGGTTTTGGTATCAGAGTAATACTGGCATCACAGAATGAGTTTGGAAGTATTTCCTCCTCCTCAATTTTTTGGAATAGTTTGAGTAGGATTGGCATTAATTCTTTAAATGTTTTGTAGAATTCAGCAGTGAGGCCAACAGGTTCTGAACTTTTCTTTACTAGGAGACTTTTTATTATGGCTTTGATCTTGTTACTTGTTCTTGGTATGTTCAGGTTTTGGATTTCTTCATGGTTAAATCTTGGCAGGTTGTATGCGTCTAGGAATTTATTCACTTCTAAATTTTCCAATTTATTGGCATATATATTTGAAGTTTTTTTTTTCTTTTTTAATGTAGGTGCTTATAGCTATGGACTATGCTCTTAGTACTGCTTTCACTATATCCCATAGGTTTTGGTATGTTGCGTTTCCATAATCATTTTTTTCCAAGAAATTTTTCAACCTTGTTCTTGGTTTCTTCATTAACCCACTGGTTGTTCAGGAGCATATTGTTTAATTTCCATGTGTTTGTATAGTTTCCAAAATTCCTGTTATTGATTTCTAATTTTATTCCATTGTGGTCAGAGTTGATGCTTCACATTATTTCAAATTTTGAGGATGTTTTAAGCCTTGTTTTGTTACCTAACACATGATCTATACTTGAGAATAATCCACGTACTGAGGAAAAGAAAATGTATTCTGTAGCCATTGGATTAAATGTTCTGTAAATATCTGTTGGGTCTATTTGGTCTGTATGCAAACTAAGTCCAATGTATCTTTGTTGATTTTTTGTCCGGAAAAGCTGTCCAGTGTTGAAAGTGGAGTGAAGTCTCCAGATATTATTGTATCGAGGTCCATTTCTTTTTTTAGCTCTAATAATATTTGCTTTATATATCTGGGTGCTCCAGTGTTGGGTGCACATATATTTACAATTGTTACATCCTTTGGTTGAATTGACCTTTTTATTATTATATAGTGACTTTCTTTGTCTCATTTTATAGTTTTTGTCTTGAAATCTATTTTTTAATAGACTTCAAGACAAAAGCTATAAGTATAGCTACTCCTGCTTTTTTTTTTTTTTTTTGGTTTTCCATTGGAATGGCATATCTTTTTCCATCCCTTTATTTTCAGTCTACATGTGTCTTTATAGGTGAAGTATATTTCTTAAGGCAACAGATCATTGGGTCTTTTTTTCTTTTTTTTGGTACATTCAGCCATTGTATGTCTTTTTGTTGGAGAGTTTAGTTCATTTACATTCAATGTTACTATTGATAAGTAAGAACTTACTCCCGTTACTTTGCTATTTGTTTCCTGGTTGTTTTGTAGCCTTCTCTTCCTTCTTTTTTCTTTTCTTCCTTTTAGTGAAGGTGATTTCCTCTGGTTGTATCATTTAATTTCTTGCTTTTTATTTTTTGTGTGTCTGTTGTATGTTTTTTGATTTCAGATTACCATGAGGCTTGCAATGATTTGAGGTTACCGTGAGGCTTGCAAATGCTATCTTATCACCCGTTATTTTAGGCTGGTAACAACACTACTTTCATAAACAAACAAATAAAAAATAAGCAAAAAAAAAAAACTAGTAACAACTCTACATCTTAACTTTGTCTCTCTGCTTTTTATCTTTTTGTTGTTTCTATTTATAACTGTTGTACTGTCTGTCTTGAAACGTTGTTGTAGTTATTATTTTTGATTAGTCCATGTTTTAGTCTTTCTGTGAGTAGTTTATGCACCACAGTTACAGGATTATAATATTCAGTTTTTCTGTTTACTTACTGTTACCAGTGAGTTTTGTATCTTCAGATGACTTCTTATTGCTTATTAACAGACTTTTCTTTCTGACTGAGGTACTCCTTTTTGCATTTCTTGTAGGACAGGTCTGGTGTTGATAAAATTCCTCAGGGTTTGTTTGCCTGAGAAAGGCTTTATTTCCCCTTAATTTTTGAAGGAGATTTTTATAGAATGTAGCATTCTGGGATAAAAACTTTTTCCTTCAGCAAGGTTTCCACTGAGAAGTCTGCTGGCAGAGATATTGAAGCTCCATTTTATGTTGTTGTTTCTTTTCCGGTTTTTAGGATTCTTTCTTTATGCTTGACTTTTGGGAGTTTGATTATTAAATGCCTTGTAATAGTCTTCTTTGGGCCAAATCTGCTTGGTGTCTTATAACCTTCTTGTACTTGAATGTTGATATCTTTCTCTAGGTTTGAGAAATTATCTGATATTATCTCTTTGAATACACTTTTTATCTCTATCGCTTTCTCTACTTCTTCTCTAAGGCCAATAACTTTTACACATGACCTTTTGAGGTTATTTTTTAGATCTTGTAGGGGTGCTTTTTTCTTTTTACTTTTCTCTTAATGTCTATTTTCAAATAACTGTCTTCAAGCTCACTAATTATTTCTTCTGTTTGATCAATTCCTCTGTTAAGAGACTCTTATGCATTCTTCAGTATGCCAATTACATTTTTCATCTCTAGAATTTCTGCTTCTTTTTTAATTATTTCAATCTCTTGGTTAAATTTATCTAATAGAATTCTGAATTCCTTCTCTGTGTTATCTTGAATTTCTTTGAGTTTCCTCAATACAGCCATTTTGAATTCTCTGTCTGAAAGGTCATATATCTCTGTTTCTACAGGATTGGTCCCTGGTACCTTATTTAGTTCATTTGGTGAAGACATGTTCTCATGAGATGGTCTTGATGCTTGTGGGTGGATGTCTGTGTCTGGGCATTGAAGAGTTGGGTAGTTACTGTAGTCTTCACAGTTTGGGCTTGTTTGTGCCCATCCTTTTTGGGAAGGTTTTTCAGGTATTCAAAGGCACTTGGGCCCCCATCCCAGCAAGGTTGTGGTTTTTGAAGATTGATAGAAGTACCATCTTGGTGATCTTAGATAAGATCTAGAAAAATTATCTAGATTATCAGGTAGTGATTCTTGTTATCTTCACTTACTTTCTCCCAAATGATGTCTCTCTCTCTCTCTGTAAGCTGAGCCACCTGAACCTGGGGATGGGGTGATGTAAGCATGCCTGTGGCCACCACCAGTGGGACTGTGCTGGGTCAGACCTGGAGCCAGCACAGCACTGGGTCTCACCCAAGGCCCACTGTGACCACCAACTGACTATGACCCTGGGGCTCTACGACCTACAGGTGGCAAAGCCAGCCAGGCTTATGTCCTTCCCTTCAGGGCAGCAAGTTCCTTCAGGCCCTGGGCAGGTCGAGAGATGCCATTCTTGAGCCAGGGACTGGAGTTAAATACTTTAGAAATTTAACTGGTGTTCTATTGTACTGCAGCTGAGTGGGCACTCAAACCACGAAACACAGTTCTTCCCACTCTTCCCCCTCCTTTCCACAGGCAGAGGAGTCTCACTCTGTGGCCATTACTACCACAGGCCCATGGGGAGTATTGCCACGTTACCACCAAAGTTCACTTAAGGCACAAGGGCTCATCAGTTAGCTTGTGGTAAATGCTGCTAAGCCTGTGACTTGCCCTTCAGGGTAGTGGGCTCCCCTTTGTCCCCGGGCAGGTCCAGAAATTCTACCCAAGACCTAGGCCTAGAATGAGGGGCCCAAAGAGCCCCTTTGTGCTCTACCCCACTGTGGCTGAGCTGGTACCTAAGGTGGCAGACCAAGTTCTTCTCTTTACTCTTTTCTGTGCTTTTCTCAAGCAAAAGGAATGTCTCACCTTAACCACCACAGCTCGGAGTGTGCTGCCTCTCATCTGAAGCCAGCACATCTCAGAGTCTCACCCAAGGCCCATAGCATACTGTCTGGGTATCACTGCTGGTTACTCAGGGCCCAAGGGCTATTTAGACAGCAGGTGATGTATCCTGCCAAGACTGGGCCCTTCCCTTTAAGACAGTGGGTTCACTCCTGGCCCAGGATGTGTATAGAAATGTTGTTTTGGAGCTAAGACCTGGAAAGGGGGCCTCACATCTGTGACTGGTGCCCTGTTTGATATGGTTTTCCTGTGTCCCCACCCAAATCTCATCTTGAATTCCCACATGTTGTGGGAGGGACCCAATGGGAGGTAATTGAATCATGGGGGTGGGTCTTTCCCATGCTGTTCTCTTGATGGTAAATAAGTCTCATGATATCTGATGGTTTTAAAAATGGGAGTTTCCCTGCACAAGCTCTCTCTCTCTTTGCCTGCTGCCATCCATGTAGTCTTATAGGACTTGTGCCTCCTTGCCTTCTGCCATGATTGTGAGGCCTCCCTAGACACGTGGAACTGTAAGTCCATTAAACCTCTTCCTTTCATAAGTTTCCCAGTCTAGGGTATGTCTTTATCAGCAGCATGAAAATGGACTAATACACTATTCTACTGTGGGTGAGCTGGTATCCAAGATCCAAGACAAATTCTTTACTCTTCTTTCTCCTGTCCTCAAGCAGAAGGAAGGAGTCTTTTTTGACCCATGAGCTGTGCATCCTGGGCTTGGGGCAGGGATGGCACAAGCACTCCCTTATCTGCTGTGTGTGTGTGTGTGTGCGTGTGATGTAAAAACTTTATTTACAACTGAACCAGAGCACTGCCATTAAGAAGTGTTACAGATCTTTCTTAGGTATTTCAGCATGTGACTCCACATAATCATTTTAGAAAACCCTACCAAAGCTAAACACATAGGACCCAGAAATTCTACTCTTTTCCATGCCCAAGAAAAATAAGCACATGTGTCTACAAAAAGAGAAATATAAGAATATTTATAAGAGCCTTATTCATAATAGCCAAATCCTGGAAATAAGCCAAATGCTAGTCAACAAAAGAATGAGTAAGTAAATGGTAGTGTATTCATACAATGCAAATCTATATAACAACAAAAAGAACAAGCTGCTCATAAACATAACCACACGGATACACTCCACATATTTTACGTTGAGTGAAGGAAGAAAGATACAAAATAATGCATATGTGTGATTTCAATTATATCAAATTCAAGAAGAGGTGAACTAGCTGATGAAGATAAGAGACAGAATATTCATTATCTGGGGGTGAGTGGCTATAGGAGTATAGAATGGGAAGGTGGAGGAAGGAACTTGGAAGGGTAGTGGAAATATTGTATATCTTGACCTAGCTGGTGGTTATAGGAAGGGGAGAAGGAAGGTTGGGGGAAATGTGTATGCATGCAGTAAAAATTACCAAGCTGCACACTTATGATTAGCACATTTTGCATAGTTTACTTTATTTCTATTATAACGCAAAGAAAATTAACTCCAACATAAACTGTTATAAAAATACAGAAGCAATTTTCCTTAAGTCATTTATATTCAAATGGCTAAAGCCAGATGTGTTTCAATGTTCAACACATGTGCTTGTCTAAAATGATCAACCTTCAACAGACATGATTGGTTGTCATAACAAAAATGATTGCTAATTATACAGTCATTCCTTTGTTCAAACAGCTCAAAGTCTTTATAAACTTATCTCACAATGTGAGCATAATAAAAAAGGTAAGTCTAATTCACACACTTATTTTGTATCCCAAAAGAGTTAGTTTTATAAAAAAAAAATGAAGCCTTAAATCTAAATACAGACCCCTATTTTTTATTTATCTTATTATTCTACACAGCAAAAGTGCCATGGGGATTATCATAGGCCTTAAAGAAATCTTGAAAAGCAATATAGCCTGGTTATTAATAGACTCCCCCATTTCCCAGAAGTATAACCTTGAGCAATGGCTTTGGTTTGGAAATAATAGTTCCAAGTGACTAAATATGTTATATGTTTATAAGGCTTGGAGTAGTATAGTGCCTGGCACATAATATGTGCTAATACATGTAATATCTTCATCATTTAAAAGAAATCAGATGGCAAGCATAGAATAAATTCAACTAGCTTGATGTTTCCTTTCCAATACAGAAGCGTCTCAACTTTTGTGACTTATCTTTGCAAATAAGAATGCATTTTTCCAAAACAGCTATATTATCTCTTGTCTAAATTCCTTTAAAAACAGAGAACTCTGGAGTTCTGTTGCACAGTAAGGTGATTATAGTCAACTATAATGTATTATATATCTCAAAATAGCTAGAAGAGAGGATTTCGAATGTTCTCCCCACAAAAAAATGACAAGTGTTTAAGGTGATGGATATGCTAACTACCCTGATTTGATTATTACATGATCTACATACATATTGAAACATCACACTGTTCCGCATAAATAAGTATACTTATTATGTATCAATTAAAAATGAAATAAATCTCATAAAAACAGTACTCTATGGGTATAATAATCTTAGGGCATACATGTATGTCCTAAGGCTTAGAAATAAGCAGAACTCCCCTGGCTGATCTGCAAATCTGTGGTGGGAGAAGAAATGCTTATTGTTGTATATCACTGAATTTTGGGGTGGTTTGTTAAATAACATTATACATCAACAACTGACTAATTCGCTTGGTAGCTTATAGTCTAGGATAGAGGTTGGCAAACTATGGCCTGTTAACCAACTCTGGGCCATGGCCTATTTTTGTATAGTTCATGAGCTAATAAAACCTTTTTAAAAACTACCATTTTTAAAGGGTTGTTTAAACAAACAAACAGAGAAGAATATGCACCAGAGACCTTATAAGACCCACAAAGCCTAAAATTTTTATTGTATGCTTCTTTACAGAAAAAAAAAGTTGCTGATTCCAGTCTAGAGGAAACAGTAAGGAAGAGAAAAGAGAAATTCTCATTATAGCCATGGCAAAGGAAGGGACATTTTTATGGACTACATCTCTGCCTGGATGGCTGTCTCTAACTGGATTTTGCCGATATATTGCTGAGTAAGTAGAAGACCACTGCATTTTGGAGTGGTCGTATGTATATGTGTATGTGTATGTGTATGTGATATGGTTTGCCTTAGTGTCCCCACCCCCCCCACACACACACACACAAATTTCATCTCAAATTGTAATCCCCATGGGTCGAGTGAAGGACCCGGTGCAAGGTGATTGGATCATGGGGGCAGTTTCCCCTATGCTGTTCTCATCATAGTGAATGAGTTCTCTTGAGATCTTATGGTTTTAAAGTGTGGCACTTTTCCCCTTGCTCTCTCTCTCTCTCTCTCTCCTGCCACATTGTGAAGGAGGTGCTTGCTTTTACTTCACCTTCCACCATGATTGTAAGTTTCCCGAGGCCTCCCCAGTCATGTGGAACTGTGAGTTAATTAAACCTCTTTTTCGTTATAAATTACCCAATCTCAGGTAGTTCTTTATAGTGATGTGAAAATGAACTAATACAGTATGTATGTGGAGGCACAGGTAATTATAGAGGTTTCTGTAGCCCATTGACATAAACAACTGCTGGCCATGAGCAGTATTCCTAGGAAGAAACACTGTTCACATGGATAATTGGGGGAGAGACCAGCAAAAACCTTATAAACTGGAAATAATTTCTGCAGGTCCGATAGCAATTCATGGCCTCTCTCTTTCACTACATTTATTTAAGAACAATTCCCAAGCCCTTCCTAGATTTTTCCCTCCTCCAGAACTATTTATACATTTGTTGTTCCTTGATCTACACTGGCAGTGCTGGCTCTCATTGGACTGTAGCCTACTGGAAAATATGATGAAAAAATGTCCTACAGCAGACTGAGCATGTGCTAGTACATGCAGCTCCTGCCATTTGTTTGTCTGCTTTGACAGATGTTATTGAATGAGCAGGTAAAGATAGTGAGAAGTGAAGCAGAGACATTTAATAGACAGCATCACATTAGCAGATCCATAAACAGCTGGCAATGAAAAGTAGCCACTGTTTGTATCTGGATGTCCATATTAGGAGACAAAATAGTTCTATATATACTACCACTCTAATGGTGGAGAAAGATCCTGGAGGGACACGGGTCATTATCTGGAGTACTTACATGATATAGACCATCAGTGTTTTTGCAAAAAAAAAACTTTAACTTTAACCTACCTTTGGAAACTAACTCTAACCTACCTTTGGTACTTCCTCTTACCAAAATGTTATGTACGGGGGTGCATGTGAGTGTTGTAATACTAGATTGTTTCTTTATCAAAACATACAACTTATATTATGTTTATGATATATTATTTTGCCTAAATGTAACGTGAAAAGGGATCTGAAAATCGAATTCCTAAATGGGAAAGAGATTCACTGTAGGAATACATATATATATATATATATATATATAGAGAGAGAGAGAGAGAGAGAGGAATATATATGTATAGAAATATATATATAGGAATATATATATATTCCAATAATAAAATACATATATGGTTTATCTTTGAAGTATATATATGTATGTTATGCCCAAGAAATCAATGTCCCTTTTAAAAAATCTAGTAAGCAGAATTTGCGTGGGTCATAAATATAGTTGTCTGCGTCTCTCTGCCTAGGAGGTCTCCCATTATTGTTATTTTATACCTCATTCTAGCCTTTGCTGACACTGATTTGTCAATATGGCATTGAGCCTTAAGTTTGTTCTGATAAAAAAAAATCTGGAGCTATATACTTGTTATTTGGACATTGTACTTTTATTTGTAAGAAGAGAAGGAAACTGCAAAATAGTTATTGACCTGAAAGCAACATATATGTTTAAAAACAGGGACTGTGTGGATATAATAATCTTAGGGAAGAAGTGTATACTTTTTAGGTGAGTCTGATAGCATTTATGAAATGCTTTGATCTGGTTCTATGCTTGTCTCTGAAGCTCTTGTTACCTCAGTTAAGTCAGCTTACCTGGATTTTTCTGTAAGATCTATCTCAGGCCTTTGTGAGGTAGTATGAGAGATACCAAGAACGATCCTTTCACCCAAAAATATCCCATCAACTAGATGCTTGAAGTGCAGGTAGTATTTGGGGAAAATGAGAGAGCCTTTTCACAGTCATGGAAATACTCTAAAGATAAACCTATTAAGTTTCACAATTTTGACTGCAGTTGGTTTCAAGGGTCATGGGAAGTGGACGTAAAAACTTGCCTTTAAACTTTCCCCTTGGAAATAAGACATTATTTGTGACGTGGCTTCAATTCTCTAAGGAGAAATCACATTAGGGCAGGAGGAATATTCTCAATGGTGGAACACCTTTGACATCAGGATGGACAGTTTACTGTTCTGAGAAGATAGAGTGCAGCCTTCCTCAAACGCAAGGAAGTAGGCTTGGTAAACTTCAAATGGCGATTCTGCTTCTTAAGGCATGATGTCTGGGCTCCTGAAGGACTCTATTAAATCACAGTTTTCAATGTATATTTAATCACATTTTATAATAAAACATTTTATTTAACGTGTGCTTGATTGACTTTCAGCCTTTTTATGTTTTAATCTAGCTTTCCATTCCATCTCCATGCAATTTCATCCCATCCCATCCTATCATATTCCATTCTTTTTCATTCTATTCCATCCCATTTCATTCCATCCCTCTCCACAACTACCTGTTGAGTACCTACTTTGTACAGAGCATTGTTGGGTGCTCTGAGTTAGAAGGTGAAGTAGGCATTGTAAACCTTCAATGAGCATAGCATCCAATTGGAGAGACCGATCATATGAAACAAATAGTAAATAACATAAAGATACGTAAAACTAAGTGATCATTTATGAATACACAGTATTCAAAAGAAAGGAAATGTAGGCTTAAGTGATTAGATGTGGCTTTAGGCAAAATATGAACTTAAATTCAGACCTGATAGATGAGGAAGTTTTGTAAAAACAGAGAGGAAGAGGGAGGGATTTCAGGATAAGGGAAGCTAATGAGTAAAGAAATGTACAGTTGAGGGGGGATTCAATTGTCTCTCTCATATGCTTGTCACAGTCCATAAAATGGTAACCTCTACTCTGCTGAGAGTATTGAAGAGAATGTGTTCATTCTTTTTTTATTCTTCTTACTCAATGTTCTCCATGTGAACATAAATTACTTACCTGAGTGGTGAATTGTTAGACTATGACAACCCTGGCTCCATACTTCTCTACAAGACTGTGCTGATGGGTTAGAAATCATTGGGTCTGTGTGCCATTTTTTTTATTGGCCTATCTATGCTTGACAAAGTGTGAGGCAGGCCAAGTTTCCCTGTCTAGCTGAGCACCTTCTTTGCAGATCCAGTTCCCCTTGAGTGGGTCCCAAGATCTAGATTTGGGGTAAAGAAGTAGAAAGTCCATTCTGGCTTTAGATTTCAGCCATACTTGCCAAGGCCTCTTTAGTTAGAAATGAAGCTGGTATTTTGAACCCTATTCCATTCCTATATACTTTTACCAATTGTTCCAAAATTCAGAGGGACAGACTATAAATAATCATCACTTGTGGACCACAGCATAAGGGATTCATGAACATAGAATGTTTGAGGTGGGTGGAAGTGAAAGAGACAAAGAACAGAGAAGCCTAGTCAGTCAGAGAGCTCGTGGCAAAAAAAAAAAAAAAAAAAATTGATGATGAGCTTGGATGGGAAGGAAGGAAGGCCAGACTGCAGAAGGCCTTGGTTGCTAAAATATGGATGGGAATGGTCACAGCGTAGCTGCTACAAGAGAGGTATAAAATTAACTTCAACACAATGAGCTATTATAAAGATGCTTTCAAAGAATGGGAGAGGCTAACTCTGCTTGAAAAGTGTGTGAGGAGATGAAGCCTGAGGAGGGTGGAATAATCTTGGAAGATTTT
The DNA here is from genome assembly GCF_006542625.1 of Nomascus leucogenys. Lineage (NCBI taxonomy): Eukaryota > Metazoa > Chordata > Mammalia > Primates > Hylobatidae > Nomascus > Nomascus leucogenys. The sequence goes on along the minus strand of NC_044406.1, from coordinate 19,586,350 downwards.
ACAGAGGCGGAACATTCCGAAAGCCAAAGATAGTCCTGTGTGTCAGTAGCATCTCTCCCCAGTGCCCACCACCATCTCCAGCCCAGCAGCTGCTTGGGAGACAGCAAAAGATGAGCATGAAAAAGCAGGAAGAAGAGTGTTAAAGAGGTTATGTTAGGCGCTGGAGGCAGGAAGAAGCCTATGGAGTTTATTTCATCGTACAAATTCGTACATTGTGGCACAGCAAATTTAGGAGTCATGAGAATGTGTCCCCCCAGGGCCAGGAACAGACACACCCACCATGTGAAACCTGAAATGACCTTAGTTGGAAAGAGTTCTTTGAAGAGGAAGAGAGACTGCTTTGCCCTGGATTCTACATGCCGTAAGGATTTCTCCACTCAAGGCTTTCCTTGGAGGTGCCTGCTTGTTATTCTTTTAGTGGGCACCTGCTACTACTGGTGCCAGGAGAAGCTTTAGAAAGAGTACAGTGTCTGTGGAGAGGCTGCAGTGAAGATGTATTTTTGGCTACAAAGAATGGAAGCAGAGATGGGGGAAAGGGAGAATTTGCTGCCTAGCTTCACAACTCAGTCACGATTGGTTTCTCTTTTCCTTTCTATTATTTTCCTAGCTGTCTCTATCTCATAGCTTAATTAGTGGGAAACATTGCTGAGAGTCCTTGAATATTAACAAAAGTCCCTTCCTCTGGAAGACAGGATCTGGAAGTGATTTTAAAAATCTTCAAACTTGGTGATTATCTTAAAATATCTTTAAGGAGAGAATGGAGGATAAAACAAGAAACCTGAACTCTGCTCATATATCACTTTTCCAGTGACCACCTTACTTAGCAGGGCACTACCCAGCTTCTTCATCTCACTTCCCACTCCAGTCCTTGGCCCTTTCCAATAGACTTTATGATTTATTATGTTATTTACTGTTTCTCTCTCACCTGAATATAAATTACTTGAGAGTAGGGATTTTTGTGTTTTATTCACAACTGTAATCTCTGTGCCTAGAACACTGTCTGGTACATAGAAAACATCAGTTAATAACTGTTATATTTGTTTCCTTTTGTATGAGTGTAGAAAGTGCAGGAGACACAGTCAGCCCCCTCCCCACCCCATACCCTCAGTGTCTACCCTTCAGAGAATACTAGCCTGATCTACAACTGCCAGCACTTGTATGTCTTTACCTAAGGGATTTCCTTGACCATCACAGCCTGTTCTTCTCTGCAGCACATGACAGGCCAGAAAGCAAAGAATTAACACTCTAGAATTAACACTCTCCAGGGCTCCAGGAGGAGCCCTCAGCTACTGGCTGACTGATGGGAGTTAGTGAAATAAAACCTCAGCTTCCCTCCATCTTCTCATTTGGAAAAACTTTGAGGTGTATAACTCAGGTGTATGTTCTACATGAACTTCCTTAGTGCAATTAAGCTGTAGTTGCCTACAGGACCACTTGCTTGAAACACATATCTTGTATTAGTTTTCTTCCCTGCCCTGTCTCATTTTCCCACTCCCCCATTAGTGTTTCCTGGGATCACCTCTCAAATAAACCATTTGAGCTCTGTCTTATTTCAAGGGCTAATCCTAAGGGAACCCAAACTAAGATATAAAGTGTTCAAAAATGTTTAAACTAATTAATGATTATGTTCTTATATACTTTTTATGCCTATTGGAGTAGGCAGCAAACTGATAGGTTGCAGCTGAATTTTGTCTGAAAATGGTGTGTGTGTGTGTGTGTGGCAATATTTGAATACATTCACATATGTGGCATGTACTTGACATTCACATATTTTCCCAGAGTTTCCACTGTTCTCTATTGTATTACCTCTACTGACTTCACAAATTCACCACCTGCCTGGATCTCGTAGGCCAGAGGTCTACAAACTTTTTCTGTAAAATAGCAGATAGTAAATATTTTAGGTTCTGTGGCCCTTGTGATCTCTGTCACGCCTACTCAATTCTGTCATTGTAGTGTGAAAACACTCATACAATACCTAAATGAATGAACATGGTTGTGTTCCAATAAAACTTTTTTATGGACACTAAAATTTAAATTTCATTTAATTTTCCTGTGTCACAAAATATTATTCTTTTAATTTTTTTCAACCATTTAAAAATGTAACAGTTATTCTTATTTCCAGAGCTGTACAAAAGGAAGCAAAAGGTTGGTACTAGCCAGTGAGCTATAGTTTGCCTACCCCTGCTATAGGCATTCACATTGAAATTATTGGCTCTGGGGAGTATGTTCTGAGAGGTAGCACACTGAATTAAAAAGCACAACTAAAAAGGCTTTGATGTTATATCCATACAATGGAATATTATTTAGCAATAAGAAGACATGTATTTACACATGCTACAACATGAATAAACCTTGGAAACATTATGCTAGGTGAAAAAAGTTAGTCACAAAAGACCACATATTGTGTAGTTCTGTTTATATGAAATGACCAGAATAGGCAGATCTGTCCAGACTGAAAGTAGATTAGTGGTCGCCTAGAGCTGGGGGTGTGTGGAATGGAGAAACAAGAAAGTGATGATTGAGGAGAGTAGGGTTTCTTCTTGGGATAATGAAAATGTTCTGAAGATTGTGGTGATGGATAAACTCTGTAGACACGTTAAGATCCACTGAATTGCACACTTTAAATGAGTGAAGTGTATGGTATGTAAATTATATCTCAATAACACTGTTTCCAAAGAAGGCTTTGATGTCTGGCAAATTTGGAGTTGAGTTCTTACTATTTAATATGCTTGCCATGTATGAGCCAAATCAGTCGTACAGGTAAATCTAAGGAGGAGGGGGAGGAAGAAGGATGAATCCCTTGTGTCTAGTTCCTCATTCAAGTGAGAGCATAGAAGTGAGGGTGAGAAGTATTTTAGTCTGGGGAGCAGAGAGAGTAAAGTACAGCAATGAATAATAATAACTTTTCCTTATGGAGCACTTTCTATATACACCACCAGGTTCTGTACTAGGTATTTTGGCTCCATTATCTTTTATTTTCCAATTCTTTATGGTAGTTATTATTATCTCTGTTTTGCAAAAGAAAAGGCCAAGACCCAGAAGGACTAAATGATTCACCCAAGATCACCCAGCCTAGTGAGTCCAGACACAGACTCCAAATCCAGGTCTGTCTTCATCCAGAGATTGTACAACTTCCAATAATAATAATATATTAATCATAGTAAACACTTGAATAAGGCTTGTTGTGTGCCAGGCATGATTCTAACCTCTTTGCATATATTAGCTCATTTAAATAACACCGAGAGAATGCTGGCTGAAAAAAATTAAAGTGTGTTATGGACTGATTGACAAAGGGAGATTTGAAAAAGGTATTAAAGTTCTCTAAGTTTCCTAAAATTGAAAAATCAGATATCATCATTATCTGTCTGTGAATTAGAATTTTCCTTGGCAGAATATTATTAGAGTTATTTTCCTTAGCTGGCATGGCTTGAAAGAATTAAAACATTAGGCTGTTTGTAAATTGCTGAAGTTAGCCAGTAAACCATTTTACAATATTTTCGAACTTTATCTTGTAGCCAAAGAGCAATACTAACGTTTATAGCAGAGGCCATACTAATGTTTGGGTTTCAGATAGTAAATAAGCTTGGCTCAAACATGTGTTACACATTAAAGATAATTTTGATCAGCAATGCACATTCTGAAAAATATGCTTTGATTTCTTAAAAGTGTCCCTAAAAGTAAGATAAGCAGTTGAGATCCCCTTTTACCATATTTCTAGTACTGAGTCTTAGAATAAACTCAGCAAAGGAGATTTGAGTCCCTCTAGTTCTTAAAAGCCTGTGGGAGAGGGACCAGGCAAAAGCTAGCTTTGCTCTAACGAGCAGGAACCTTGCAGTTCTATGCACTATAAAATGTCTGAGTCATTGTCATAAACTGAGAGTCATAGTAAGTTTTTTAGCCTTTCAGTTAGGCTCATGCTTTGAGTGTTAAAGCCCTAACCTCTGGTTCTCCATAACCTGGAAGAGATAGGGGTTTATCCATCAATATCACCCTGGTAGCCATAAGGCACACCCATCCTCCAGAGGAAGAATGCCAGAGTCTAAGTGAATCTTCAAACTTGGAACCAGAGCTCTGGAATTTCATGCCACTTCTCTTTTCCTGTCTGGTCTACTCATTCAATATATAATCCCTCTCCTCCTTTTAAGTACTTGATATAAAAGAGAACTGTTGGTATGGCTAAAGAGAATTGAAATGTTATGCTGTATACAAGTATATAAATTACGCAAGTCAGCCAAGAAACCATTTTGCAATATTTTGAACTTTATCTTAAAGCCAAAGGGCAATCATTGAAGTTTTGTGAATATGGGACTGACATGATATGTTTTAGAAATATGAATCTTTGTTCTGTGTGAGTAATAAATTGGAAGGGATATTAGAGAATAAATGTGGGAATAGTACTGTCTGGCTATTATTGCAATATTCCTAGTTTGATGATATGTACTGCAGAGCCAGGCTGAGGCAGTGAATATGGAAAAGAAGGGCAAGATCTAAGAGATAATGTGAAGAAAAAGCTAGTAAAAGGACATGTTTAGGGAGAGCCTGGTGAGAGATAGATATCAAAGGGGGCTTTGACATTTAGAGCCTGGGAAGCTGTCCTGCCATTTTCCACCCTAAATTAACCCTGGGAAACAACTTGTTAATAGATAATTTGGCATTTTGATGTCTCCTAAGGATAGAGAAATTGACAAGTAAACTTAACTCTTCTGAATTATGCCATTAAACACGCTCTTGGGGGCATGTACAATGTTCTGGTTTGCAGCCATGAGAGACCTATGCTATATAGTTCTTCTATTCAGGGCATTATTACAAATGCTTTGAATGGTTAGAACATTCAGAAAACGATAGACCAATCTCAAGAGATAAGCTCCTTGGTGTTCAAATGATAATCCATTTGGCTGTACTTTCTGAAAATGGTGATGAAGAGAATGCTCATTGTGAGATTTCTAGAAACACATGTTACTTCTCAATTTTTGCAAAGGAAAATTAGTTACCTTTGCCAGTTTTCTAACTCTCTGGGTATATGGGAGAAAAGAGGAGAAGCTGTTACTTTTGTTTGTCTCTGCTTAAAACTAGATAGTTTCGAGTTTTCCTAACTGCATTTGACTACTCATGGTGTCCTAAATCCTTTGTAGACACTTTGGTGCAGTATGTATTTATTTTTCCTCTTTTTTAGGATTTATCACAGGCCCTAAGCTCCTTTATTTTTTTTCTATCCTTCTAAGAATCAAATATTTTTCTCCTTCTCTGTCTTAGTTGTTAACTATAATAGAATAGAGTATTAAATTCAACATAATGTCCCTGGATAGTTGATGTCCTTGCATTTTCTTACTTTTAAAAAGGTGATTTCCTCCCATTTTCAATGTAATTTTTGTGACATTAGAAATTTTACTATGTTGAATTGGGTACTGTGTCATGTAAATTGCAAATCTTGCAGAAATGAGAAAATGAGAGCTCACTTAGGAATGTACAATTAGATGAATGGGAAAGCATTTAGAAGACTAGAATGAGAAAAATATGTGCATGAAAATACTACTATCAAAAGTCAGGGGCAGAGAGAATAACTCTTTCAATTGGGGAAGAAAAAACAAAATAAAATAAGTGTTTTATGCTACCCAAAATGTTAGCTTTCCAAATTACCTGGTATGAATGATTCTCCTTAGGTGTGAACGCCTATCTGTTTCTATGATGTAAGTTGAGGAACAGCAAAATGCGTAAGAGGGCTACTGTCCCCTCATGTTCTGACTCTGACATCATTCCAGGTATCTATACCCTGTTGGTACCTGACGACACTGCAATGGAATTGGCTCTCATGGTGACACTGATTCCTTGAAGCCAGGATACTAATGTTCAGGTTATGTCTGTGGGTCTGAAGTTGAAAAGTCACTAGAATGGAGGGGTCAAAAATTGCACAGAATAGGTTGTAGGATGGGTCATCCACAAGGACTCTGGGGTCACCCAAGAGGATAACATGATTTGGGAAAGAAAGGCTGAGCCAGATGTCAAAGTTTTTAATACATGGGAAGTTATACTCAAAGAATCAGTTGTTAACACAGATGAAGAAGAGATGGTTTTATGAGAAGGGGAAGATTATGACATTTATTGTAAATGAGGGAGCAGAGAGTCAGGCTTCTCCAGATTTATTTATAGGAATTGGATCATGTGATCATACGGGTTGGTAAGTCCAAAATCTGTAGGGCAGACCAAGAGGCTGGAAACTCAGCCAGGAGCTGATGCAGTAGTCTTGAGGCAGAAATTCTTTTTCTTCAGGAAACCTTATTTTTTACTCTTAAGACCTTCAACTGGTTAGATGAGTTCCACTCACATTATCTAGAGTAATCTCCTTTATTTAAAGGCAGCTAATTATAGATGTTAACCACATTTACAAAATACCTTCACAGCAACAGCTAAGATTATTGTTTGATTAAATAATGAGGTTCAATAGCCCAGTCAACCTGACACATAAAACCAACAATCACAATGAAGAGGGAGAAACAAGAGCTTATAAATAAGACTGAGGGTTAGAGAAAACAGACTGAGAATGTTTTCATTGTTTCTGTGGCCTTACTCAAAGTAAAAGTACCCTCTTTTTCTGTGTTATATATTTCCCCTCTATTAAAAATCTAGTTAGCAAACTTCCCATCAATTTCTCCTTTGTTTCATTGTTTTATAACCTCTGTTCACTAATACACAGAAAACAATACAGAAAGATATTAAATCTGTCCTGATGGTAATCAAATTTCAGAGGCACTGAAATTTTAAGAAGTATCTTTATAAAGTTAATCCTTTATAAAGGTATTTGGTAGTCTGTTTCTGGAAATGCAGCTAACTAAAAATCCTGAAAAATATTGTATCACAAAAACCTAGACATCCCGGATAAATATATCAAACATTTTATATTCACATAAAAGCTAACAAGAGATGAATACAAATGTCAAAAACCAGAAAATAAAAGCTGAAAAACAATGATAAACCATTACTTACATTTGTTGGGTATATATGCTAAATTTGCAAGGATATCAAGAAAAGAATAGAAAAAAGAATTTTTTTTTCATTGAATATAGAAGGAAAGAGATCTAAAACTCAATTAATTAAAAAGATATATACAGAGGAGTGATGTCAGCAAGATGGCAGAATAGGAAGTCTAAGACATTGTTCTCCCATAGAAACACCAATTTAATAATGATATATGGGCCAAAATACTTTTATGAGATTTGAGAATACAGTTAAGAAGCTATAGCACCCCAGGCAAGCACAAAACCAAGAACAGCTACATTGAAATAGATAAGAAGAGGCCTTTTATTTTACCAATGTCAGCACTTCCCTAAGTCAGTACAGCTCACTCCTGAGAGAGAATGCCCCAGCTCATGGAAGAGAAGAGAGGACTATGTGCCCAGTGTTCTAGCTTTTGAAGGGCTGCTCAAGCTGCTGGTTTCTGTCTTGCCTCATTTGGAGTGCTAATAGAACTGGTATCATTTAGATGCTTAGGGACTGCTGAGAACAATAAGAGCAGGGAACAGTTTGCTGCAAAGGGCATGGCTTGACACAATTTGGAGAAGGTGCACAACTTGAGACTTCTCTTCAGAAGACAGAGAGAGGAGCGATGGAGCATTGTTCAGCATTCTGGCTTTTTAGAGGGCTATTTGAGGGACTGATATCTGTATTGACTGACTCAAGATGTGGCCAATTGCCTGGTGGCTGACGTGAACAGGAGAGAGTAAAGTGACTTCCTGCTATAGAAGTAGAGAACTTTCAGTGCCACAGATAGACACAAATCTTGAGCCAAACTGATTGGCAAGGTTATTACCTTGTACAAAGCCAGTCTGTAAACACTGGGAGAAATGGCCATTTTTTCAAATGTGCAGATCCTGACAAAAAGTTATAAAATACAAACAAACAAACAAACGAAACAGGGAAATGTGGTCCAAAAGAGGAACAGAACAAATCTCCAGAAACCAACCCTAAAGAGTTGAAGATACATAAACTATCTATCTGTCAAAAATTCAAAATAACCATTATAAAGATACTCTATGAGCTCAAGGAAATGATGCATGAACAAAATGAGAATATCAACAAACAGAAACAGAAAATATAAAAAGAAACAAACAGAAATTTTGAAGCTGAAGAATACAATAATCAAACTGAAAAATTCACTAGAAGAATTCAACAGCAGCATAAATAAAACAGAAGAAAGAATCAGTGAACTTGAAGACACTCCATATGAAGTTACTCAGTCAAAGGAAAAAAAAAGAATGAAAAAGAGTAAAGAAAGCTGTAGGGACTTGGAGCATATTACCAAGCCAATCAATTTATGCAGTATGGAAGTTACAGAAGGAGAAGAAAGACAGAAAGAGCCATAAAGATTATTTAAAGAAACGATGTCTGAAAACTTCACAAATCTGGAGAAGGAAATGAACATCCATATTCAAAAAGCTGAAAAACTCCAACTAAGATAAATCCAAAGAAATCCCTGTCAAGACACATTATAGTCAAATTGTCAAAAGTCAAAGAGAAAATGTTGAAAACAGCAAGTAAAAAAGTGACCCACCATGTACAAAGGAATAATCATAAGACTATCAGCAGATTTTTTATGAGAAACCTTGCAGGCCAAGTAAGAGTGGGATGATATAGTCTATGTGCAGAAAGAAAAAACAAAAAACCTATCAACCATGAATACTTTATCCAGCCAAACATTCTTCAAAAATGAAGGATAAATAAAGACATTCCCAGATAAACAAAAGCTGAGGGAGTTCATTATCACTAGACCTGTCCAAAAAGAAATGCTAAAGAAAGTCCTTCAAGCTGGAATGAAAGGACACTAAACAGCAACATAAAAGTATATAAAAGAATAAAGCATTAAGTACAAAGTATAAAGTATTATGGAATACTGTAATACTGTAACAGTGGCATGCAAATCACTTTTAATTCTGCTATAGAATTAAATGACAAAACTATAAAGAATAACTATACCTTTAAAATATGTTAATGAATATGTCATAAAAAGTAAAATTTGTGACATAGATAACATACAGAGTGGGCGGAGAGATGTTAAAGGGTAGAGCATTATCATGTGATTGAAGCTGTTATTAGCTTAAAATAGATTGTTATAACTATACAATGTTTTATGTAAACCCCATGGTAAGTACAAAGAAAATACTTATAGAATATATACAAAAGAAAATGAGAAAGAAATAAAGCATGCCATTACAAAATTACAAAAATTTCAAAGAAACACAAAGGAAAACAGCAAGAGAGCAAAAGAATAACAAAAAAGCTAAAAGGATAGACAGAACACTTAACAAAATATCAGTAGTAAGTTGTTTCCTATAAATAATTACTTTAAATAAAATGAATTAAAACTCCCAATCAAAATAGAGTGGCCGAATGGATTAAAAATTATCAAACTCTATGTTTTCTATAAGAGATTTATTTTAGATTTAAGGATACACAGACCCAAAGTGAAAAGATGCAGATGACATTACTGTATATTTAGAAAACCCCTTTGTCTCAGCCCAAAGCCTCCTTAAGCTGATAAGCAACTTCGGCAAAGTCTCAGGATACAAAATCAACTGGCAAAAATCACAAGCATTCCTATACAGCAATACTAGACAAACAGAGAGCCAAATCATGAGTGAACTCCCATTCACAATTGCTACAAAGACAATAAAATACCTAGGAATAAAACTTACAAGGAATGCGAAGGACCTCTTCAAGGAGAACTACAAACCACTGCTCAAAGAAATAAGAGGAGACACAAACAAATGGAAAAATATTCCATGCTCATGGACAGGAAGAATCAATATTGTGAAAATGGCCATATTGCCCAAAGTAATTTATAGATTCAACACTATTCTCATCAAGCTACAACTGATTTTTGTCACAGAATTAGAAAAAACTACTTTTAATTTCATACCGAAGCAAAAAAGAGACCATATAACCAAGACAATCCTAGGCAAAAAGAACAAAGCTGGAGGCATCACGCTACCTGACTTCAAACCATACTACAAGGCTACAGCAACCAAAACAGCATGGTACTGTACCAAAACACATATATAGACCAATGGAACAGAACAGAGGTCTCAGAAATAATGCCACAGATCTACAACCATCTGATTTTTGACAAACCTGAAAAAAATAAGCAATGGGGAAAGGATTCCCTATTTAATAAATGGTGTTGAGAAAACTGGCTAGCCATATGAAGAAAACTGAAACTGGACCCCTTCCTTAGACCTTATACAAAAACTAACTCAAGGTAGATTAAAGACTTAAATGTAAGACCTAAAACCATAAAAACCTTGGAAGAAATCCTAGGCAATACCATTCAGGACATAGGCATGGGCAAAGACTTCATGACTAAAACACCAAAAGCAATGGTAACAAAAGGCAACATTGACAAATGGGATCTAATTCAACTAAAGAGCTTCTTCACAGCAAAAGAAACCATTATCAGAGTGAACAGGCAACCTACAGAATGGGAGAAAAATTTTGCTCTCTCTCCATCTGACAAAGGGCTAATATCCAGAATCTACAAGGAACTTAAACAAATTTACCAGAAAAAAACAAACAACCCCATCAAAAAGTGGGCAAAATATATGAACAGACACTTCTCAAAAGAAGAAATTTATGTGGCCAACAAACATATGAAAAAAAGCTCATCATCACTGGTCATTAGAGAAATGCAAATCAAAACCACAATGAGATACCATTTCACACCAGTTAGAATGGCAATCATTAGAAAGTCAGGAAACAACAGATGCTGGAGAGGATGTGGAGAAATAGGAGTGTTTTTACACTATTGGTGGGAGTGTAAATTAGTTCAACCATTGTGGAAGACAATGTGATGATTCCTCAAGGATCTAGAACCAGAAATACCATTTGACCCAGCAATCCCATTACTGGGTATATGCCCAAAGGATTATAAGTCATTCTACTATAAAGACACACACACACGTATGTTTATTGCAGCACTATTCACAATAGCAAAGACTTGGAACCAACCCAAATGCCCATCAATGATAGACTGGATAAAGAAAATGTGGCACATGTACACAATGGAATACTATGTAGCCATAAAAAAGGATGAGTTCGTGTCCTTTGCAGGGACATGGATGAAGCTGGAAACGAATTCTCAGCAAACTAACACAGGAACAGAAAACCAAACACCGCATGTTCTCACCCACAAGTGGGAGTTGATCAATGAGAACACATGGACACAGGGAGGGGAACATCACATACTGGGGCCTGTCAGGGGGTTGGGGGCTAGGGGAGGGATAGCATTAGGAGAAATACCTAATGTAGATGATGGGTTGATGGGTGCTGCAAACCACCATGGCACGTGTATACCTATGTAACAAACCTGCACGTTCTGCACATGTATCCCAGAGCTTAAAGTATATAAAAAAAGAAAAACATTGAACAATGGAACAGAATACAGAACCCAGAAATAAATCCACTCATACACAGTCAACCCATCTTTAACAAGTGAGCCATATTATGTGATAGGGAAAGGACAGTAGGTTCAATAAATGGTGTTGGGAAAACTGACTATCCTCATGCATAAGAATAAAATTTTACTCTATCTTACACTGTACAGAAAAACCTATTCCAAATGTATTAAAGACAAACATAAGAATAGAAACTGTAAAACTACTAGAGGAAACGTAGGGAAAAATCTTCATAACTTTGGTCTTAGCAATGATTATTAGATATAACACTAAAAGCACAAGCAACAAAAGCAAAAATAGACAAGTGGGACTACATCAAACTAAAGAGTGTCTGCACAACAAATGAAACAATCAACAAATTGAAAATGCAACCTATCGAATGGGAGAGAATATTTATAAACCATATATCTGATAAGGGGTTAACAACCAAAATACATAAGCCCTATAACTCAGTAGCAATAAAACAATAACCTAATTAAATAATAGGCAAATGGCTTGATTAGACACTTCTCCAAAAAAGACATATGATGAGCCAACAAGTATATGGAAAGACTTTCAGCATCACTAATCATCCAGGAGATGCAAATAAAAACCACAATGAGATACCCCCTCACATCTGTTACGATGGTCACTATTCATTATTTGCACACACACACAGACACAGACACACACATATGAGAGAGGGTGGGGGCAGAGAGAGAAAGAGAGAGAAATCTGAAAATCCCAAGTGTCGGCAAAGGTATGGAGAAATTGGAACCCTTGTGCACCATTGGCTGGAATGCAAAATGGTATATTCACTATAAAAAACAGAATGAAGTTTCCTAAAAAATTTAAAATAGTATTACTATATGATTCAGCAATCCCACTTCTGGATATTTAACCAAAAGAATTGAAAACAGGATCTGAAAGAAATATTTGCACTCCCATGTTCACTGTAGCATTATTCACAATAGTCAAGAGGTAGAAACAACCTAGATGTTCATTAATGGGTGAATGAATAAAGAAAACGTGGCATACACATACAGTGGAATATTGTTCAGCCTTACAAAAGAAGAAAATCCTGTGATATGCTACAATATAGATGAGCCCTGAGGGCATTATGACATGTGAAATAAGCCAGTCACAGAAGGACAAATAATACATGATTCCACTTACGTGGGATATCTAAAGTAATAAATTAACAGAAGCAGAAACTAGAATAGTTGTTTCCAGGGGTTAGGGTGGAAGGGGAAATAGCCAATTTCTTTTTAGTGGATATAGAGTCTAGTGAAAATAGAGTTCATTTTTTAGTTAAGAAGTTCAATTTATTTAAGGATACTGTTTAACATTTGAAAATCATTTAATAAATTCAAATTGAAGGAATGAAATTACATGATCATTTCAATGGAAGGAAAAACATTTTGATAAAACTCAAAGTCCATTATGATAATAGCTTTTAGCAAACTAAAAATATAACTTTGTAATTTTGACAGAGGATAGTTATACTAAATCTATGGTGAATGTCTGATTTAATATTTAAAAATAAGGATAATTTCTCTTTTTTTGGCTTTTAAAAAAATTTATTTCCATAGGTTTTGGGAGGAACATGTGGTATTTGGTTACATGAGTAGCTTCTTTAGTGGTAATTTGTAAGATTTTGCTGCACCTATCACCCAAGCAGTATACATTGAACCCAATTTGTGGTCTTTTATCCCTCACACCCCATCCATACCCCCGAGTTTCCAAAGCCCATTGTATCATTCTCATGTCTTTGCATCCTTGTAGCTTAGCTCCCACTTATGAGTGAGAACATGTGATGTTTGGTTTTCCATTCCTCAGTTACTTCACTTAGAATAATAGTCTCCATCCAGGTTGTTGCAAATGCCATTAATTCATTCCTTTTTATGGCTCAGTAGTTTCCCATCACATATATACCACAATTTCTTTATCCACTCATTGATTGATGGGCATTTGGGCTGGTTCCATATTTTTGCAATTGCAAATTTTGCTGCTGTAAACATTCGTGTGCAAGTATTTTTTTCATAAATGATTTCTTTTCCTCTGGGTAGATACCCAGTAGTGGGGTTGATGGATCAAATGGTAGTTCTACTTCTAGTTCTTTAAGAAATCTCCACACTGTTTTCTATAGTGGGTGTACTAGTTTACATTCCCACCAGCAATGTAGAAGTGTTCCCATTTCATCCATGCCAACATCTATTCTTTTTTTATTTTTTCATTCTTGTGGGAGTAAGTTGGTATCACATTGTGGCTTTTGCATTTCCCTGATTATTAGTGATGTTGAGCATTTTTTCATATGTTTGTTGGCCATTTGTATATCTTCTTCTGAGAATTGTCTATTCATGTCTTTAGCCCACTTTTTGATGGGATTGTTTGTTTTATTCTTGCTAATTTGTTTGAGTTTCTTGTAGATTCTGGATATTAGTCCTTTGTCGGATGTATAGATTGTGAAGATTTCCTCCTACTCTGTGGGTTGTCTTTGTACTCTGCTGTTTCTGAGTTTGGTCATTTACAATGAAAACGTTCTGTAAATTTGTTATACTTATAGTTTAGTCATTTAAGATAAAAATGTTCTGTAAATTTGTTGTACTTATAGTTGACAATATAATACTGTACACTTAAACTTTAGGAGTGTGAATTTTCTATTTTTTTACTTTCTTTTTACCAAAATAAAAATAATAAAGTGAAATAAGTATTATAAATAAATTACTGCTTGCCAAAGAAGGCACAATCTAGAAAAAAGCAGAAACAGAGAGAAACAAAAAACAAATGGTAGAAATAAATCCAGATATATCAGAAATCACAACAAATGTGAATGAAGTGAGTTTTCTGGTTAATATATGGAGATTTCCAGATTCAATAAAAAACTAAGAGCCAGCTATATACCCTTTAGGAAATAAATATCTAAAATATAATAATACAGAAAGGTTGAAATAAAAGAATGGAAAAGTGTATACTGGCCTATAGCATCAAAAGAAACCTTGCATAGCTACATGATTTCCCATTTAAGTAAGATTTAAGGTAAAAATTATTACTAGGATTAAAGAGTGTTTCTAAAAGTTTAAAATTACCCAAAGGAAATAAAAGCATCAAAATACATAGTGCAAAACTTGACAATCTTTTAAATCGAAATTTGCAGCATCATGATGGAAGAGTTTTACTCATTTATCAGTAGTTAAGCATAAGTAGAAATAAATAATTAAACAGATGATTCGAAAAATAGAATTAAACAACCATGATCTAAGAAATTTATGTTAAATTTTACAATGAAGAGACTAGTGCAAAACATGGTAAAATAAAATATTTCATTTATGAAAATGAACCATAGTCTGTGATATAAAGCAAGTCTCAACACATTTCAAATAATCTTAGCTCATAGAGACATAATTCTCTGATCGTGATTCAGTAAAGTTAAAAATAAGTAAGATAATTAATACCTCCAGACTTCTGGAAATTAAAACACACACATATATCCATAAACATACACTACTCTAAACAACTCACAGACAAAGGAGAAATCATAAACGGGTATTAGAAAATGGAACTAAAAAATGAAAGATTTTATATTAAAATATAAAAATGATGAAATGATGGATGCAGCGAAAGCAGTGTGTAAAATAAAATATATAATGTTAAATCAATATCTTTGAAAAAGAAAGACGGAATAAAAATGAGCCAGATGAGGGTCCAACATAAGATATTTAAAAAAGGATAACAGAATATATCCACAAAAAATATAGAGAAGAAAATCAGAGAAATGTGAGTGAATGACATTAGCCAGACAGCCAACTAGAAGCTCTTAGCACTCTCTGCCCCACCCCCACACACAAAAAAAACAATAAAACAACAACATTTTGACCAAAATAACAGGGCGAGAGCTCTGGGGAACAGCAATGGTGCATCAGAAATCCTGTAAAGTACAGAAACCCAAGATGGCTGCATAGGAAAGGGGAGGAAATACTTTGCCTCTGTCACCCCATTCCTTCGATTAGAATTACCTCAGAACCAAGTGGGATTCCTTCCTGCAGCGCAAAGGTAAGCAAGAGGGCCCCAGCAGTTCCCATCACCACCGCAGACACCTGCCATCTTCACTAGCAGAAACTCCCGCAGTCCTCACAGGCTCTGAGCCTAGCTGAGGGAGCTTCCTAGAGCTACCCTCAGAGAAGGAGTTGATGCTGTGTCCTACCACCTCCCCTCTCCCTGTGGCCTGTGCTGCTACTGTGCTGCACCATCTTGGAACTGGAGCCACTACTAAAGTATGTCCTGCTCTGGGGGTGAGTAGCCATTGCACCCCTCCATCTCTGAGGTTTTGCTGCCACTCCAGCACACTTGCCCAGTAGCATACCATCCTTGACTCAAGGTGTTGCTATGTATTACCCCCTAGGGCCAAGCTACCATGAAGCTGCTTCATTCCACCCCCATCCCAGCCACTGATACACCCTCCCTTTAGGGCTGAGCTAAATTGGAGCTCAGCTTCCCAGAGACCGCTGGTTTCCTGCACACTGGAGCAGTTGCACTTGTGGCACCACAGCCAAGGCAGCATCCTGTCTCTCAGGAGCTCTGAGACCCCAGCACACCAGAGAGGTTGCACCCCCAGTGTAACAGCTAACATAGAAACCTCACCTGGGATCTGGAGGTGCCACCAACCCGTGTAGCCACACTTTCTGGGAACAAGCAGATTCAGTGCCTTATGTCCCAGGAAATCAAATCTTGAGTAAGATGTCCTAGGCCACCCTCCAGACCAAACAGCCACCATGCTCGCCTCCCTGGAAGTGGACTAACCCCTCACAGCCTGAGCTGTTAAGGTGCCCTGCCTCTAAGCAGTGGGGTCATTGCTTTGCTTCTTCTCCTGGGCCCAAACTACAATAGCATCTTGACATTCTTGGGTCTGTGCTGCTGCTGCACCCAGCCTCACAGAACCTGGAAAACTGCTGTGTCTCACCCTTTTAGGGTCCAGAGTTACCACTTTGACTTTCTTTTTAAGTTTTTCTTTAATTTTACTCATTTATTTATTTTAATTTTTATTTTAGATTCAAAGGGTACATATGCAGGTTTTTTACAAGGGTATATTGCATGACACTGAGGTTTGGGCTTCTACTGCACCTGTCACCTATAGTGAATATAGTACTCAGTGGGAAGTTTTTCAGCTCTTGCCTACCTCCCTCTTTTCCTGCTTCTAAAGTCCCCAGTGTCTATTATTCCCATCTTTATGTCCGTATGCACCGAATGTTTATCTCCCACTTAATAAGTGAGAATATGTGATACTTCATTTTTTGTTTCTGTGTTAGCTAGCTTAGGATAATAGCCTCTAGCTGCATCCATGTTGTGGCAAAGGGCATGATTTCATTATTTTTAATGGCTGCATGGTATTTTATGGTGTATAAATACCACAATCTCTTTATCCACTTCACCACTGATGGGCACTTAGGTTGATTCTATTTTTCCTTTTCTTTTTTTTTTTTTTTTTTTTTTTTTTTTGAGTCAGAGTTTCACTCTGTCACCTAGGCTGGAGCGCAGTGGTGCGATTGCAGCTCACTGCAACGTCTGCCTCCAGGGTTCAAGTGATTCTCCTGCCTCAGCCTCCCGAGTAGCTGGGACTACAGACATGTGCCACTACACTCAGGTAATTTTTTTGTATTTTTAGTAGTGACAGGGTTTTGTCATTTTGGCCAGGCTGGTCTCGAACTCCTGACCTCAGGTGATCTGCCCGCCTCAGCCTGCCAAAGTGCTAGGATTACAGGCATAAGCCCCACGCCCAGTCAGATTCTATGTTTTTGCTACTGTGAATAGTGCGGTGATAAACATACATGGGGTACATGTGTCTTTTTGGTAGAAGAATATATTTTCCTCTGGGTATATGCCCAATAAAAGAATTGCTGGATTGAATGGGAGTTCTATTTTTAATTCTCTGAGAAATCTCCAAAACTACTTTCCACAGTGGCTGAACTAATTTACATTCCCATCAACAGTGTATAAGCATTCTCTTTTCTCCACAATGTTGCCAACATCTATTATTTTTTCACATTTTACTAATAGCCATTCTGACTGGTGTGAGATGGTATCTCATTGTGGTTTTGATTTGTATATCTCTGACGATTAGTGATGTTGAGCATTTTTTCATGTTTTTTGGCCACTTGTATGTCTTTTTCTGAGAAGTGTCTGTTCCTGTCCTTTGCCCACTTTTAATGGAGTTATTTGTGGTTTTTTCCTCATTGAATTGTTTACTTTCCTTCTAGATTCTGGATAATTTTATTTGGATGCACAGTTTGCAAATATTTTCTCCCATTCTGTAGCTTGTCTGTTTACTCTGTTGACAGTTTCTTTTGCTATGTAGAAGCAGAGCTACTACTTCATGATATGTCACCCTACAGGGTGTGAGCGCCCACCGTGCCTTGTTCATTCTGGGTCCTGAATTGCAATTGTACCCTGTTCTCCAGGACCCAACCTTCTGGGGCACCCTTTCTTCCCTAGAGCTGTGACAGTGCTTTACCCAGCAGGGTCAGAACCGCAGCTACATTCCGGTCCCCTAGGCCTGAACTGTTGAGGTGTGTCTCAGAGGAACAGCTTAGTTACATCCACCCATGCCTTGGAAAGTGAACCTGTGCCTCAAGTCCCAAATGATACAGTAGTTTCACAAGCCCAGGAACCCAGCTCCATAGCTGCTCTGAGCACTTGTGCTCTGGATCTCCTTGCCACTTGTGGCTGCCTTTGGAATGTGGCAGACCTGAGAACAAGAGAGATTATCTCAGCTAAGACTTCCCACTGTGGGGAAAATAAGAACAGAAGAATCCCTAAAACCCTTGCCCTAATAACCTACGCAGCCACCATCACTGCTACAAACCTATGCAGCTTAGAACACTGAGTCACCTGCAGTCGTTGATGACATTGATCACAGCCAAAGGAGCTGCATAAAGACAACACTACTGCATTTACACATAATCAGAACCACTGCACCTTTCCTAATCAGCACTCTCAGGCTTCTCTGCAGGTGAAAGTCTTTCCCTATGAAAGCCACTCTATAGAGTCTGGAAGAGGTGATTGTGTCACCAGATGTGCAGATATCAACACAGTGATATAGGAAACATTTAAAAAGCAAGGGAACATGCCACTACCAAAGGAACACAATAGTTCTCCAGTAAGTGACCTCCTCCCCCATGGAAATTTATGGATTGCCTGAAAATGAATTCAAAATAATGATCTTAAGGAAACTGAGTGAGATATAAGAGAACAGAAATGGACAATTCAGTGAAATTAGGAAAACAATATAGGATCTGAATAAGAAATTCAACAAAGACATAGATATGATTTAAAAAAAGTAAACAAATCTTGGAGCCAAAGAATTCATTTAATGAAATAAAAATTCAGCAGAGAACTTTAACAGCAGACTGGAGCAAACAGAAGAAAAAAATCTTGAAAATAGGTCTTTTAAAATTACTTAGAGTGAAGAAAAGAACAAAAGAGAGTGAAGACAGCTTATAGAACATATAGGACGCCATTAAATGAACATATTTTCACATTATGGGAGTTACAGGGGAAAGGAGACAGAGAAAGGGACAGAAAAATTATTTAATGAAATAATTGCTGAAAACCTCTCAAGTCTTAGGACAGATTTAGACATCCAGATCCATGAAATATAAAAGCCCCCAAACAGATACAACCCAAAGAGATATTCTCCAAGGCATAATATAGCAAACTCTAAAAAGCCAAAGACAGAATTTTTAAAGCAGCAGGAAAAAAGTGTCAAGTCAGATCTAAGTGAATACCCATTAGGCTGTAAGTGGGTTTCTCAGCAGAAACATTGATAGCCATTAGAGAATGGGATGATATATTCAAAGTGATGAAAGAAAAAAAAACCCTACTAACCAATAATATTGTACCCAGCTAAGCTGTTTTTCAGAAATTAGGTAGAAATATGTTTTCAGACAAGCAAAAGCTGTAGGAATTCATCATCACTGACCTTCTCTGGAAGAAATACTAAAGGCATTTCTTCAAGTGGAAATGAAAGGGCAATAATTACTGTCATGAATAGATATGAAAGTATAAAACTCATTGGCAGAGGTAAATACATGGTCAAATCCAGAATATTCCAATACTGTAATGGTGGTGTATAAATATCTCTAGTATGAAGGTTAAAAGTGGAAAGGGTAAAAAATAACCAAAGCTACAATAAGTTGTTAAGAAATACACAATATAAAAAAGTATAAATCATGACATCAGAAACATAAATTGTGCCAGCCTGGGCAATAAGTCTCTACAATTTTTTTAAATTACCCAGGCATCATGGTACATGCCTGTAGTGTCAGCTAATCAGGAGGCTGAGGTGAGAAGATTGCTTAAACCCAGGAGTTTGAGGCTTTGGTGAGCTATGATCCTATAATTGTGCCACCGTACCCCAGCCTGGGCAACAGAGAAAGACCACATCTCTAAAAAAAAAAAAAAAAATCTGTGAATGGGGTGTAAAAGTCTAGCATTTTTATATGCAATAGAATTTAGGTTATTATCAGCTTAAAATAGTTGATTATAACTCTAAGATGTTTTATGTAAGCCTTATGTTAACCACAAAACAAAACACTACAGCAGATATACAAGTGGTAACGAGAAAGGAAATGAAGATTTGCACTACAAAAACTTATCAAACTACAAAGGTAGACAATAAGAAAGGAAGAAAAGATCTGCAAAACAACCAGAAAACAATGAACACATTGGCAATAGTAACTCTTAGGTATCAATAATAACCTTGAATGTAAGTGGATTAAACTCTCCAATCAAAAGACATGCAATGTCTGAATGTACAACAAACCAAATAGACTATATGCTGCCTACAAGATATCCCCTTAAAATTTAAGGGTGCACATTGGCTGAAAATGCAAGGATGGAAGAAGATATTCCATGCAAATGGTTACCGTAAAAATAAACTATCACGAGAGACAGTCATTATTTAATGATAAAGAGGTCAATTCATCAAGAGGATGTAACAATTATAAATATATATGCACCCAACATTGGAGCATCTAGATACATAAATCAAATATTAATGTACATGGAGGAAGAATAGCAATACAATTCAATACTTCAATTTGAATAATGGGTAGATCAACCAGAAAAAAAATTAATGAGAAAATATTGGACTGAAATGTACTTTGACCAAATGGACCTTAACAGACATATACATAATTGTCCACTCAACAGTTTTACCTCAAGGAACTAGAAAAAGAAGAACAAATTATCCCAAAATTAGCAGAAGGAAGTAAGTAACAAAAATCCGAATAGAAAGAAATAAAATAGAGAACAGAAAAACCATAGAAAAAATCATAAAACTAAGAGTTAGTTTTTTTTAAAAAATAAACAAAATCAAGACACCCTTAGCTAGCCTAAGAAAAAAAGAGAGAAGACTGAAATAAATACAATAATAAAGTGAAGAAATTACAAAAAAAGCCTCAGATATAAAAAGAATAATAACAGACTATTATGAAAAATTATATACCAACAGATTGGATAACCTATAAGAAATGAACAAATTCTTAGAAAAATACAACCTACCAAGATTGCATCAGGAAGAAATAGAAAGCGTGAACAGACCAATAACAAATAAACACATGAAAGAAGTAATAAATAAAACCTTCCAAAATGAAAATCTCAGGACTACATAGCTTCACAGCTGAATTCTATCAAACATTCAGATAATTACTACTAATATTTCTTAAACTTTTCCAAAATAGAGTTAGAAGAAACACTTTCAAAAACATTTTATGAAGTCACCATCACCTTGATAACTAAGTCAGACAATGATATCATAAGAAAATAAAACTACAGGTCAGTCTCTCTGATAAGCATTGATGCAAAAATCCTCAATAAAATATTAGCATACTGAATTCAACAACACATCAAAAAGAGTACACATTATCATCCAGTAGAAACAGAATAGACAGCCCAGAAATAAAACTAAACGTATATAGTCACCTAATTTTCAATAAGGTAAACCAGAAGACACAACGGGGAAAGGATAGTCTCTTCAATAAACAGTGCTACAAAAATCAGATTTCCACATGCAAAAGACTGAATCAGACTCTTATCTTACACCATACACAATAATCAACTCTAAATGGCTAAAAGACCTAAATGTAACATAAAACTGTAAAACTCCTAGAAGAGAACATACAGGAAAAACTCCTTGACATTGGGCCTGACAATGATTTTTTGGATATCACCCCAAAAGTTAAGTCCACATAAGCAAAAATAAATAAATGAGACTACATAAAACTAAAAGGCTTCTGCAGAGCAAATGAAATAATCAACAGGATGAAGCAGAAGCCTATATACCACAAAAAATGCAAATTATATATCTGATAAGGGTTTAATGTCTAAAATTTATGAATATCTCACACAATTCAATTGTAGAAAAGCAAACCAATTAAAAGATGGAAAAAAAGAACTAAATTGACATTTCTCCAAAGACATAAAAAACACCAACAGGTATATGAAAAGGTGCCCAATATCATTAATAATCAGGGAAATGCAAATCAAATACATTATGAGATTTTACCTCACACCCATTAGGATGGCTATTATCAAAAGGCCAAAAGATAAATGTTGGTGAGGATGTGGAGAAAAGGGAACTCTTACGCACTATTGGTGGGAATGTAGATTGGTACAGCCATTGTGGAAAACAGTATGGAGGTTTCTAAAGAAATTAAAAACAGAACTACCATATGACTCAGCAGTCCCTCTTCTGGGCATATGCCCAAAGGAAGTGAAATCATCACCTTATAAAGATATCTGCACACCCATGTTTATTGCATCATTACTCACAATAGAAAAGATAGAGAAACAACCTAAGTATCCATCATCAGATGAGTGGATAAAGAAAATGTAGTATATATACACAATAGAATATTATTCAGCCCTAAAAAAGAATGAGATCTTGCCATTTACTACATGGATGAGCCTGGAGGCCATTATGCTAAGTGAAATAAGCCAGGCACAGAAGAAAAAATATTACATAACCTCATTTATATGTGAAATCTTTTTTAAGAATTAAATATACAGAGAATAGAGAACAAAAGAGTGGTTACCAGGGGCAAAGGTGGGGAGGTAGGGAGGAAATCAGAAGATATATGTCAGAAGATACAGAGTAGCAGATATGTTATGATGAAAAAGTCTAGAAATGTAATGTACAACATGAGAACTATAGGTAACAAAATTGTATTGTATTTAAGATTCATGCTAGATGAATAGATTTTAGCTGCTGGTGCCAAAACACAAAAAGAAAAACAAGAAAAGTGGCTATGTGAGATGACGGATATGTTAGTTTGCTTCACTTTAGTAAACGTTTTTTGCTGTATGTATGTATCTCACAACCATCATGTTGTATACCTTAATAATGCACAATACAAATTATTTTTTAAAATTAATTTTAAAAAGAAAATTCCAGCAAGGAGTTTTGTAAAAATAGACAAGCCTTATTGTAAAATTTATATGGAAAGGCACAGGCCCTGGGATAGTTAAAAGAATCTTGAAGAAAAGAATAAAGTGGGAGGAATCATTCTATCCAACTTAAGGCTTACCACATAGCTACAGTAATCAAGACAGTGTGGTATTGGCAAAAGGATAGGCACATAGATCAAAGGAATAAGACAGAGAACTAAGAAATAGGACTATTGTCTAGAATATGTAAATAACTCTCAAAACTTAATAGTAAAAAACAAATAATACAATTAGAAAATGGGTAAAAGACATTTCACTGAATAAAATATACAGGTGCCAAAGAAATATATGAAAATATGTTCAACTTTATTAACCATTAGAGAAATGCAAATTAAAACCACAAAGAGCTATCACTACACCATATTAAAATGGCTAAAATTTAAAAAAAAAACAGTGACAACACCAAATGCTGGTGGGCATGAGAAGAAACTGAATTATTCATCCGTTGCTGGTGGGTATGTAAAATGGTGCATCCAATCTAGAAAGTAGTTTGACAGTTTCATAAAAAACTAAACATACCTATATCATACATCCCAGAAATTATACTCTTGGGTATTTCTCCTAGAGAAATGGAAATTTATTTTTCCCCAGAAACCTGTACACAAATCTTCATAGCAACTTGATTTATAATAACCAAGAACTGGAAACAACACAGATGTCCTTCAACACTGTCTCCATAAAGTATTTCTAACTCTCTTCTGCCATATGAAGGTTTCTGACACCTCTAGAATTGCAGCAGAGGAGGGGATAGGTGACAGGAAAAAGAAGAGTAATTTCTTTCTTGATTAATATTATTAGGAACCAGCATCAACATTGTCTGGACGTAGCTGATGTCTTATCATAGCTGAAAAGAAAATTTATTTTATTATGGGATACTGCTGTAGGTTTTTCTGAGACCTTCCTGTTGTTCATATTTATCAAACAGGGTAGAAAACCAGTGTATTATGTCTCCTGAGATCTAGGTGACAATATCCAGCTTTCAAGTGGTTCCCCTGAAGCTCCTTTCCCTAGATTTAAGGTGAATGTGAGCCTTGCCCCCAATCCCTGGGAGAACTTCAGACTCACAGAACACCTACAGCTTTCTTTGAACTCCTTCTGAACTTTAAGCCTTTTTTCTTCAGCCTTTCCAGCTTATTTTAGATGTGGAGATTGGTAGTCAGCAAAGAGTCACAAAACCAGTTTGCAATTACCTCCTTCACAAGACCAGCATCGTGGTCTCATATCTTATATTGGAATATGTTGTTTGTTGTCTTGGGGTCTCAGCCAAAACTGAGATTGAAATAGTTTCATTTTAAAATCCTGTTTCACAAGGTTGGCTTGCAATTAGGAAAATCCATTAGTGTAATTCAGAATAATAAACACAGGAGAAAAAAGTATTATTATCTCAATAGAAGCAGAACAATAATTTGATAGAATCAATATTTATTACTCTTAAAAAGTCTTACAACCTAGCAATAGAAAAGAATTTCATAATCTGATTAAGAGCATCCATCAAAAACTTCCATACTAAACATCGTATTTAATGGTGAAGTGCTAGCAGGCTTTTTTTTTCAGTGTCGTGGGTATCACTTGTTTAAAAAATGTAGTATACCAATCAGTGACCTATCATTAAAGGAAATCCTTTGATCCTACATCAAAGAACTGGTCAAATAATGTATACTCAGACATTTCAAGTTAAAATGAAATGTTGAAAAAGTGTCTCATATTATACATCACCACTTTATATTTTCCTTATTAACCAACTGCAATTTTTTCGCTACTGCATATTCTTCTCATTTATTCATGATGAGAATACTTAAAACCTACTTTCTTAACAATTTTAAGTATATAATAGTTTTGTAATTATAAATGTATTATAAATTGTTATACAATTTATTGTATACTTGAAAATTGTATATTTCATAGTTTTTATGTGTAGCACATTTTCTTAATCCATTCATCCATTGATGGGCACTTAGGTCAATTCTGTATCTTGGCTACTGTGAGTAATGCGGCAATAAACATGGAAGTATAGATATCTCTTTGATATATGGATGTCATTTCCTTTGTACATATAACCAGTAGTGAGATTGCTGAATCATATGGCAGTTCCATTTTTAATTGTTTGAGAAACCTCCACACTGTTTTCTATAATGGCTCTACTAATTTACATTCCCACCAACAGTGTACAAGGATTCCCTTTTCTCCACCTTCTTGTCAACACTTGTTCATTCGTCTTTTTGACAATAGCTATTCTAACAAGGTGAATTGATATTTCATTGTGATTTTAAAACTGCATTTTCCTGATGATTGGGAGTGCTGATCATTTTTTCATATACTTGTTAGAGATTTGTATGTCTCCTTTGGAGAGAAATGTCTGTGTAGGTCTTTTGCCTGTTTTTTCTGTTTGTTTGTTTGTTTGTTTTTTTGAGACAGAGTCTCATTCTGTCACCAGGCTGGAGTGGAGCGGCACAATCTCGGCTCACTGCAACCTCCGCCTCCCAGATTCAAGCGATTCTCCTGCCTCAGCCTCCCCAGTAGCTGGGAATACAGGCGTGCACCACCACGCCCAGCTAATTTTTGTATTTTTAGTAGAGACAGGGTTTCACCATGTTGGCCAGGATGGTCTCGATCTCTTGGCCTTGTGATCCACCCACCTCAGCCTCCCAAAGTGCTGGGATTACAGACGTGAGCCACAGCGCCCGGCCTTTTGCCTATTTTTTGATTAATCTGATTAGGTTATTTATTTATTTATTTTACCACTGAGTTGTTTGAATACCTTACATGCTTTAAATATTAACCTCTAAGCTAAAAAATAGTTTTGAGAAATAACATACAGAGGTCCCAAATACCCTTCACCCAGTTTCCTTAATGGAATATTAACCTCTTATAAACTCCATATGGCTTGCAAATATTTTCTTTCACTCCTTAGGTCATCTCTTAATTCTGTTGATTGTTTCTTTTCCTGTGCATGAGCTGTTTAGTTTGATGGAATCCCATTTCTCTTCCTTTGCTTTTGTTGCTTGTGCTTTGGGGTCATATTAAAAAAAAAAATTATTGCCTAGATCAATGTCATGAAACTTTTTCCTATGTTGTCTTCCTGGAGTTTTACAGTTTCAGATTTTGTGGTTAAGTTTTTCATCCATTTTGACTTGATTTTTGTGTATGGAGTGAGATAAGGGTTCAATTTCATTCTTCTGTATGTGAATATCAAGTGTTTCCAACACCATTTATTGAAGAGACTGTCCTTTCCTTATTGTGTGTTCTTGGCATCTTTGTCAAAAATCAATTGATCATCAATGCCTGGATTTACTTCTGGGATTTCTATTCCACTTAATTGGCCTATGTGTTTGTTTTTACACCAGTACCATGCTGTTTTCATTGCTTTGTAGTATATTTTGAAATCAGGTAGTATAATGCCTCCAGGTTTATTCTTTTTGCTCAATTGTTTGGCTATTAGGGGTTTTTTGAGTTCCATATGAATTTTAGGATTTTTTTTCTATTTCTGTGAAAAATGTCATTGGAATTTTGATGGGAATGTCACTGAATCTATATATCACCTTGAGTAGTATGGACATTTTAACAATACTAATTCTTCCAATTCAAGACCACAGGATGTCTTTCCATTTATTTGTGTCTTCAGTTTCTTTCGTATATGTTTTGTAGTTTTCAGTGTACAGATCATTGACATCCTTGGTTAAATTTATTCATAAGTATTTTATTTTTTGTAGCTATTGTAAATGGTATTGTTTTCTTTTCAGAAAGTTTATTATTAGTGTGTAAAGATGGTACTGATTTTTGCATATTGTTTTTGTATGCCACAACATTACTAAATTTATTTATAAGTTCTAACATTTTTTAGGGGGGAGTCCTGAGGGTTTTCTATATATACGATAATGTCATTTAGAAGCCTTGTTTTTTTCACACTAGATAAATTGCAGTTGTTTCCATAAAAACTTTAATAATGACATGCATTAATTTATTTCTCTAAGTTTATACTTGTGGTACTCTATCATTTCAGAATAATTGTCTTTTTTGTGATGCAAATCTTTTCCACTAATTCAAACTGAAATGGCAAATTTTAACCTGCCCTTTGTGATTTCAGAAAACATTTACTCATTCCCTTTAAAATATTAGTTTATTTCCAAGTACTATTTAGTCATTTTAGTTTTCTTATAAATGATAGCTGCATGTAAAATATAAAACCAATTATAATCTCTTATTGTTAAAAATTTCCCCCAAATTTTAACATGAAATAGTCCTGCAATTCCTGGTGCTTATCTAAACCAATAAATATAATCATTTTACTATTTATGTATCTACTCTGAGTTATGAATAAATCCAGGAGCCATATCTTACCTTAAAATTCGTATTCAATTATCTAGCAGCCTTATTTTTTAAATAAGGATTAAGACAAACGTACTGCTATTTTTACTTCATTTCAACATTTTTGTGGTAATTCTATCCAGCATGGTAAGATAAGAGCTAAAAAAAAATAATTTATTAGATTGGAAAAGTAAGAAATAAAACTACCACCATTTACAGAATACAAAATTGCCTCCACAGAAGACCTGAAAACGCTTATAGAAATATTACTAGGATTGGTAAGAAATTTCAGCAAATTCACTAAAAATAAGATATATACATTAAAATCTATTGTATTTAGAAAATGTAAATTTTATTTTTTATTTTATTTATGTATTTATTATTTATTTATTTTAAAGCTTCTATTTTAGATTCAGGGGTACACGTGCAGGTTTGTTATATAAGTAACCTCCTGTCACTAGGGTTTGGTGTACAGATTATTTCATCAGCCAAGTACTAAGTCTAGTACTCAATAGTTATTTTTTCTCACACTCTCCCTCCTCCCACTCTCCACTCTCTGGTAGGCCCCAGTGTCTGCTGTTTCCCTCTTTGTGTCCATGTGTTCTCATCATTTAGCTCCCACTTATAAGTGAGAACATGTGGTCTTTGGTTTTCTGTTCCTGTGTTTGTTTGCTAAAGGTAATGGCCTCTAGCTTCATCTATGTTCCAGCAAAGCACATGATATTGTTCTTTTTTATGTCTGCATAGTATTTCATGGTGTATATGTACCACTCTTTAAAATTTAGTCTACCATTGATGGGCACTTAGGTTGATTTCATATCTTTGCTATTGTGAATAGTGCTGCAATTAACATATATGTGCATGTGTCTTTATGGTAGAATGTTTTATATTTCATTGGGTATATACCCAGCAATCTCAGTTAGTTCTGTTTTTAGCTCTTTCAGGAATCGTCACAGTGCTTTCCACAATAGTTGAACTAATTTACACTCCATGGTATATATGTACCACTTTTTGAAATATTAAAATATTTTCTCCCATTCTATATGGTATCTTTTTACTTGGTTGATATTATCTGTTGCTGTGCAGAAGCTCTTTAGTTTAATTAGATCCCATTTGTCACTTTTTGCTTTTGTTACAATTGCTTTTGGCATCTTTGTCATGAAATCTTTGACAGTTCCTATGTCCAGAATGATATTGCCTAGGTCATCTTCTAGGGTTTTTATAGTTTTGGGTTTTACATTGAAGTCTTTAGTCCATCTTGAGTTGATTTTTGCATGTGGTGTAAGGAAGGGCTCCAGGTTCCATCTTCCACATATGACTAGCCAGTTATCCCAGCATCATTTATTGAATAGGGAGCCCTTTTCCCATTGCTTGTTTATGCCAGCTTTGTCACAGATCAGATGGTTATAGGTGTGAGAGCTTATTTCTGTGCTCTCTATTCTGTTCTATTGGTCTATGTGTCTGCTTTTGTACCAGTGCCATGCTCTTTTGGTTATTATAGCCCTATAGTGTAGTTTGAAGTTGGGTAGGGCGATGCCTCCTGCCTTGTTCTTTTTGCTTAGGATTGTTTTGGCTATTCAGGCTGTTTTGGTTCCATATGAATTGTAAAATGTTTTTTGTAGTTCTATGAAGAAGTTCACTGGTAGTTTGATAGGAATAGCACTAAATCTGTGTTGCTTTGGGCAGTATGGCCATTTTAACAATATTGATTCTTCCTATCCATGAGTATGGAATATTTTTCCATTTCTTTGTGTCGTCTCTGGTTTATTTCAGCATTGTTTTGTAATTCCCATTGTAGAGATCTTTCAGTTCCTTGGTTAGCTGTATTCTTTGATATTTTATTCTTTTTGTGGCAATTGTGAATGGTATTGTGCTCCTGATTTGGCTTTCAACTTAGCTGTTGTTGGTGGATAGAAATGCTAGTGATCTTTGTATATTGATTTTGTATCCTGAAAGTTTGCTGAAGTTGTTTATCAGCTTAAAGATATTTGGGCTGAGACTATGGGTTTTTCTAGATATAGAATCATATCAACTGCAAACAGGGATAGTTTGACCTCCTCTCTTTCCGTTTGGATGCCGTTTATTTCTTTCTCTTGCCTGATTTCTCTGTCCAGGACTTACAATACTATGTTGAATGGAGCAGTGAGAGAGGGCATTCTTGTCTTGTGCCAGTTTTCAAGGGAAATGCTTCCAGCTTTTGCCCATATGGTATAATTTTGGTTGTCAGTTTGTCATAGATGATTCTTATTATTTTTAGGTATTTTCTTCTACATCTAGTTTATTGAGAGTTTTTCAAATGAACAGGTGTTGAATTTTTTCAAAAGCCTTTTCTGCATCTATTGATATTATTATGTGGCTTTTGTCTTTAGTTCTGTTCATATGATGAATCACATTTATTGATTTGCATATGTTGAACCAAGCTTGCGAGCTGGGGATAAAGCCTACTTAATCTTGGTGGATTAGCTTTTTAATATGCTGCTGGATTTGGTTTGCTAGTATTTTGTTGAGGATTTTTGCATCAATGTTCTTCAAGGAGTTGGCCTGAAGCTTTCTTTTCTTATTGTGTCTCTGCCAGGTTTTGGTATCAGGATGATGCTGGCCTCATAGAAGGAGTTGTAGAGGAGTCCCTCCTCCTCATTTTCTTGGAATAGTTTCAGTAAGAATGGTACCAGCTCTTCTCTGTAAATCTGGTAGAATTTGGCTGTGAATCCCTCTGGTCTAAGGCTTTTTTTTTTTTTTGGTAGGCTATTACTGATTCCATTCTGGAGCTCATTATTGGTCTGTTCAGGAGTTCAATTTCTTCCTGGTTCAGTCGTGGCAGGATGTATTTGTTTGGGAATTTACCCATTTTTTCTAGATTTTTCTAGTTTGTATGCATAGAGGTGTTCATAATACCTTCTGATAGTTATTTTTATTTCTATGGGATCAATGGTGATAACCCCTTTGTCATTTCTAATTGTGTTTATTCGGATCTTCTGTCTTTTCTTCTTTATTAGTTTAACTAATAGACCAACTATCTTATTAATTTTTTTAAAGAAAGCATCTCCTGGCTTCGTTGATCTTTTGAATTTTTCTTTGTGTCTCAGTCTCCTTCAATTTAGCTCTGATTTTGATTATTTATTGTCTTCTGCTAGCTTTGGGGTTTGTTTGCTCTTGCTTCTCTAGTTCTAGAAGATGTAATTTTTAAAAGGTGCCATTTTCAATGAAATTTTGAAAGATACAATGATGTATACAACTTTTATGGGGGGAAATTACAAACTGTTATTACATTACTTTAAATAAAAACCAAAGAAATTGTGAGAAATGTTTATGGAGAGGAAGATCTAATGATTATTAATGTTAATTTTCCCAAAATAAACTTAAGAACTTAATATAGTTCCAATTAGAAAACATTCATAGAAATGACAAACCCAAATTCTGGAGTCAGGGAAATGTGAGAAGGGACATAAAAGCTTTTTATTGTTTTGTATTTTTTTTTTTTTTTTGAGACGGAGTCTCGCTCTGTCACCCAGACTGGAGTGCAGTGGCGCGATCTCGGCTCACTGCAAGCTTCGCCTCCCGGGTTCACGCCATTCTCCTGCCTCAGCCTCTCCGAGTAGCTGGGACTACAGGCGCCCGCCACCACGCCCGGCTAATTTTTTGTATTTTTTTTTAGTAGAGACGGGGTTTCACCATGGTCTCGATCTCCTGACCTCGTGATCCACCCGCCTCAGCCTCCCAAAGTGCTGGGATTACAAGTGTGAGCCACTGCGCCTGGCCTGTATTTTTTTTTTTCTTAATCTAGGTAGTTGGTACACAATTGTTAATTATATTCTTTTCCTCTTTTATTTCTGAAATATTATGTTTAAAAGAGGATTACTGAGTATATGACTTTGGCATTTTACCAGTGTCTACAAGCCAGGCTCACAAAGTAACTGCTAATTTAATATAGATTCATATCTATATGCATTTTCACACTGGATTCTCTATTTCTTACTTCTGTGTGAATTAAAGCAGGTCACTTACTCTCCAAAATCCTCAGTTTTCACATTTATAAAATGTACTACAGAATTCAAAATTTCTAAAAAAAAAAATTTTAAAGAATAGGATGAACTATGCTCTCAGTAAATTTTAGTTTGTTTCTTTATGAGGGGGGGTTGTCAATCTCGTTCAGATAGAAGCATCTGGCATTCAGTACTCTGAGAAACACCATGAAATTCTGACATATTTAACTCACTTGGAAAGTAGGAGCAATTTTATACAAACTGATTATGGCATGGGTATGCAATATACAACGACCTGCAGAAGGGGGGCCTGAGGGTTAAAAAAAACAATCAAACAGAAAGCAACAACAACAACAACCACAACAAAAAAGACTCCCACACAAAAACCCCATCCAAAGGTCATCAGCCTCAAAGATAAAAGGTACCTAAATCTATGAAGATGAGGAAAAAACAGTGCAAAAATGCTGAAAATAAAAAAAAAAAAACAGAATGCCTCTTCTTCTCCTGCCCAAACAGCCACCCAGTTTTGTGCTTGAAACCCAGGGCCCTGGTGGTACAGGCTCATGAGGGAATCTCCTGATCTGCAGATTGCAAAAATCCATGGGAAAAGCATAGTACCTGGGGCAGGTAGCACAGTCTCTCACTGCTTCCCTTGGCTGGGAGAGGGAAGTCCTCCGGCTCCTTGCATTTTCTGGATGAAACGATGCCCCACCCTGCTTCTGCTCACTCTCCATGGGTTGCACCCACTGCCTAACCAGTCCCAATGAGATGAACTGAGTAACTTAGTTGGAAATGCAGAAATCATCTGCCTTCTGCATTGGTCTCACTGGGAGATGCAGACTGGAGCTGTTTCTATTCAGCTATCTTGGGCTCTCCCCAATAAACCTTTTAAAGAAAGGTTTGATATGTTAATTAAATTATTAGGCATGTTTAAAGATGTTTTCATTGTGCAGGGCAGAGCCCCTATGTCTTCCTCTTCAATGGATTGTTTGCTTTACATTCCAGGACTTATCCCACCCCTGCCCCCACAACAAGACCAATTGAGGGATTTTCAACTAAACTCCAATACTGGTGCTTTTTTTCTCAACTCACAGGGAGGAAATGTTAGGCTAATACATGGGAATTTTTCAATCTTGTAATTGCATCTATAAATTTTTTTCACACTGTTTGCTAAGAGTGCTAGCAGATGACAAAAATGATTGAAGTGGCAGCAATGCAGACCAGTAGAGTAATTTAGAAATTTTTATGCATATGTGTGATTCTTAGAGACGTACAAAGAGACTTAGACTCCCACACAATAGTAGTGGGAGACTTTAACATCTCACTGTTAATATTAGACAGATCAATGAAACAGAAAATTAAGAAAGATATTCAGGACTTGAACTCAGCTCTGGATCAAGTGGACCTGAGAGATATCTACAGAACTCTCCACCCCAAATCAACAGAACATACATTCTTCTCAGTGCTAGATGGCCCTTATTCAAAAATTGACCACATAATTGGAAGTAAAACACTCCTCAGTAAATGCAAAAGAACAGAAATTGTAACAAACAGTCTCGCAGATCACAGCACAATCAAATTAGAACTCAAGATTAAGAAACTCACTCAAAACCACACAACTACATGGAAATTGAAAAACCTGCTCCTGAATGATTACTGGAAAAATAATGAAATTAAGGCAGAAATCAAGAAGTTCTTTGAAACCAGTGAGAACAAAGAGACAATGTACGAGAATCTCTGGGACACAGCTAAAGCAGTGTTAAAAGGGAAGTTTATAGCACTAAATGCCCACAACAGAAAGCAGGAAAGATCTCAAATTGACACCCTAACATCGCAATTAAAAGAACTAGAGAAGCAAGAGGAAACAAATTCAAAAGCTAGCAGAAGACAAGAAATAACTAAGATCAGAGCAGAACTGAAGGAGATAGAGACAAGAAAAACCCTTCAAAAATTCAACAAATCCTGCAGCTGATTTTTTGAAAAAATCAACAAAATAGACAGACCACTAGCTAGACTAATAAGAAAAGAGAGAAGAATCAAATATACACAATAAAAAATGATAAAGGGGATATCACCACTGATCCCACAGAAATAGAAACTACCATCAGAGAATAGTATAAACACCTCTACACAAATAAACTAGAAAATCTAGAAGAAATGGATAAATTCCTGGACATGTACACCCTCCCAAGACTAAACCAGGAAGAAGTTGAATCCCTGAATAGACCAATAACAAGTTCTAAAACTAAGGCAGTAATTAATAGCATACCAATCAAAAAAAAGCCCAGGACCAGAAGGATTCACAGCCAAATTCTACCAGAAAGAGGAGCTGGCATCATTCCTTCTGAAACTATTCCAAACAGTTGAAAAAGAGGGACTCCTCCCTAACTCATTTTATGATGCCAACATCATCCTGGTACCAAAGCCTGGCAGAGACACACACAAAAAACTTCAGGCCAATATTCCTGATGAACATTGATGCAGAAATCCTCAATAAAATACTGGCAAACTGAACGCAGCAGCAAATCAAACAGCTTATCCACCACATTCAAGTCTGCTTCATCCCTGGGATGCAAGGCTGGCTCAACATATGCAAATCAATAAATGTAATCCATCACATAAACAGAACCAATGACAAAAACCACATGTTTACCTCAATAGACACAGAAAAGGCCTTCAATAAAATTCGACATCCTTTCATGTTAAAAACTCTCAATAAACTAGGTATTGATGGAACATATCTCAAAATAATAAGAGCTATTTATGACAACCCTGTAGCCAATATCATACTGAATGGGCAAAAGCTGGAAGCATTCCCTTTGAAAACCTGCACAAGACAAGGATGCCCTCTCTTACCACTCCTATTCAATATAGATTGGAAGTTCTGGCCAGGGCAGTCAGGCAAGAGAAAGAAATGAAAGGTATTCAAATAGGAAGAGAGGAAGTTAAATTGTCTCTGTTTGCAGATGACATGATTGTGTATTTAGAAATCCCCATCATCTCAGCCCATAATCTCCTTAAGCTGATAAGCAAATTCAGCAAAGTCTCAGGATACAGAATCAATGTGCAAAAATCACAAGCATTCCTATACACCAACAATAGACAAGTAGACAGCTAAATCATGAATGAACTCAGATTCACAGTTGCTACAAAGAGAATAAAATACCTAAGAATACAACTTAAAAGGGAAATGAAGGACCTCTTCAAGGAGAACTACAAACCACTGCTCAAGTAAATAAGAGAGGACACAAACAAATGGAAAAACATTTCATGCTCATGGATAGGAAGAATTGATATTGTGAAAATGGCCATACTGCCCAAAGTAATTTATAGATTCAATGTTATTCCCATCAAGCTACCATTGACTTTCTTCACAGAATTAGAAAAAATTACTTTAAATTTCATATGGAACCAAAAAAGAGCCCATATAGCCAAGGCAATTCAAAGCAAAAAGAACAAAGCTGGAAGCGTCATGCTACCTGACTTCAAACTATACTAAAAGACTGCTACAGTAACCAAAACAGCATGGTACTGGTACCAAAACAGATATATAGACCAATGGAACAGAACAAAGACCTCATAAATAACACCACATGTCTACAACCATCTGATCTTTGACAAACCTGACAAAAAAAGCAGTGGGGGAAGGATTCCTTTTTTAATAAATGGTGCAGGGTAAACTGGATAACTATATGCAGAGAACTGAAACTGGACCACTTCCTTACACCTTATACAAAAATTAACTCAAGATGGATTAAAGACTTAAATGTAAAACCCAAAACCATAAAAACTCTAGAAGAAAACCTAGGCAATACCATTCAGGACATAGGCGTGGGCAAAGATTTCATGCCTAAAACACCAAAAGCAATTTCAAAAAAAGCCAAAATTGTCAAATGGGATCTAATTAAACTAAAGAGCTTCTGCACAGCAAAAGAAACAAGCACCAGAGTGAACAGGCAACCTATAGAATGGGAGAAAATTTTTGCTATCTACCCATCTGACAAAGGTCCAATATCCAGAATCTACAAGGAACTTAAACAAATTTACAAGAAAAAAGCAAACAACCCCATCGAAAAGTGGGCAAAGGATATAAACCGACACTTCTCGAAAGAAGGCACTTATGTGGCCAACAAACATATGAAAAAAAGCTCATCATCACTGATAATTAGAGAAATGCAAATCAAAACTACAATGAGATAGCATCTCATGCCAGTCAGAATGGTGATTATTAAAAAGTCAAGAAACAATAGATGCTGGCAAGGATGTGGAGAAATAGGAATCCTTTTACAATGTTGCTGGGAGTGTAAATTATTTCAACAATTGTGGAAGACAGTGTGGCGGTTCCTCAAGGATCTAGAACCAGAAATACCATTTGACCCAGCAATCCGATTACTGGGTATATACCCAAAGGATTATAAATCATTCTACTATGCAGACACATGCACATGTATGTTTATTGCAGCACTATTCACAATAGCAAAGACTTAGAACCAACCAAAATGCCCATCAATGATAGATTGGATAAAGAAAATGTGGCACATATGCACCATAGAATACTATACAGCCATGAAAAAGAACGAGACCATGTCCTTTGCAGGGACATGGATGAAGCTGGAAGCCCTGATTCTCAGCAAACTAACACAGGATAGGAAAACTAAACACCATATCTTCTCACCCATAAGTGGGAGTTGAACAATGAGAACACATGTACACAGAGAGAGGAACAACACACACTGGGGCCTGTCAGGGGGTGGAGTGCAAGGAGAGAGTGCGTTAGGACAAATACCTAATGCATGCGGTGCTTAAAACCTAGGTGATGGTTTGATGTGTGCAGCAAACCACCGTGGCATGTGTCCGGGAACTTAAAGTAAAATAAAAAAAAATTTTTTTTAATATCTCTTGCTTTTTGGTGAGAATTTCTTTACTATCAGGTATTAGGTCAAACATTCCTTCATTTAAAGACAAAACTGCTGTTCTAAAATCCAAATCAGGAACTGTTTGAAATACAGTTGACACTTGATCAGCATAGACTTGAACTGCAAGTGTCTACTTATACGTAGATTTTCTTTTGCCTCTGCCACCCCTGAGACAGCAAGATCAACCTCTCATCTTCCTACTCCTCAGCCTATTCAACATGAAGACAATGACGATAAAGACTTTTATGATGATCTCGTTCTACTTATTGAATTGTAAATGTTATTTTCTTCATAACATTTTCTTTTCTTTGGCTTACTTGATTGTAAGAATGCAGGATATAACACATACAACATGCAAACGTGTGTTAATCAACTTTTATGTTTTCAGTGAGGCTTCTGATCAATGGTGGGCTATTAGTACTTAAATTTTCAAAGAGTAAAATGTTATGTGCAGATTTCGACTATATAGAGGATTGGTGCCCCGACCCCTCCCTGTGCTGGTCAAGGATGAACTGTGCTTGCATCTTCTAAGATTAAGTTTTAAAGGACTATCCACAAAACTAATTCAGATAGTGAGTTGTATCAAGTGGGAATCAGAGAAACTGCTCCTTAATGTAGGAATTTAGAATGCACAGGCATTCTAGATGTGGTTGTGTATAAATTTTAATCAAAGATCCTTGTAAATGAAGTCTTGCTGGTGCCCAGACTTTTCCCATTATGACTTAAGGAGATAAATGTAGTAAATATATAGATATAGATAGATTAGATAGATAGATAGATAGATAGATAGATAGATAGATAGATAGATAGATATAGTATTCAAAGAAAACAGATGTTTCTATCCATCTTTTCTCCACAGGCTGTTCAGGACCTATTAAGATAAGAACAGGCAGTCATCTTTCCCCAAAGTTGTTCAGAAAGTTATGGACTTATTAATTCAATAATATTTATTGAGTACCTTCTAGGTTACATCACTGTTCTAGATGCTGGAGATATAGCAGTGAACAAAATAAACAAAGTTGATAATGGATGTGTAGTATGTTAGTGATGTTATGAAAAGGAAATTAATCAGCACATGAGAATAGAATGGTGGTTGATGACATGTAAGAGTGGTCAAGAAAGACCTCAACTAGGAGGTGACATTTGAGAAGAGACTTGAATGAAATTAGCACTATCAAGATTTTGGGGAAGACAGTCCATGACAGAGGAGAGATTGCCAAGTGCAAAATTCTGAGGTTGGAACATGTTTGTTGTGCTAGAGCAAGAGCAGAAGGCCAGTGTGTGGCTTGAGGTAATGAAAAAAAAAAGAGCTAGTAGCAGGAAATGAGGTAG
The DNA here is from genome assembly GCF_006542625.1 of Nomascus leucogenys. Lineage (NCBI taxonomy): Eukaryota > Metazoa > Chordata > Mammalia > Primates > Hylobatidae > Nomascus > Nomascus leucogenys. The sequence goes on along the minus strand of NC_044406.1, from coordinate 19,548,892 downwards.
GATAAATAGCCAGAGACCATAAAGTGAAGGGATTCATAGGCCACAATAAAGAGTGTAGATACTATTTTAAGTGCAATGGGAAACCACTGGAAGGTATTCAACATGGAAATGACATACATTGACATATTTTTAAAAGGGTCATCCTGGAAACGCTAGAAGAATGAACTATAGAGGGGTAAGAGTGAAAGGGAGGAAACAGAGTAAGAGGTTATTGCAGTCTCATGTCTACAGTCCAGGTGAGAGATCATGGTGGCTGAGACCTGGACTGTGCTGGTGGAAGTAGTGATATGAGTGAGAGTAGAACCTATAATATTTGCTAATGGATTAGATGTGGCATGTAAGAGAAGGAAAGAGACGACTAACTTTTGTGACTTTAGCAAATGTATAAGCAGTGACATCATTTACTGAGATGGGAAACACTGAAGAAGGAGCAGTTTTGTGGGAGGGGGGGAATCTAGGGTTCATTTTTGGAAATGTTAAACTTGAGATCTCTATAAGAAATCCGAGATCAGGTAGCAGACATGAGACTGGAGTTCAGGGGAAGGTTGAAACTGAAGACATCTGGGAGATATCAGTTTATAAATTGTATTTAGAGCAATGAAATCATCTAGAGAGAGAGTGTAGATAGAGAGGTTTAGGTGTCTGAGGATTAATACTAGGGCATTACAACCTATGGAAATATGGAACAACAACAACAACAACAAAGCAACAGTAAAGGAGACTCCAAAGGGGTAGCCAGCAAAGAAGAAAAACCAGTCCTACAAGCCAGGTGAAAACAGTATTTCATGAAGAGAATGATCAACTTTAATGAATGATGCAGAGAGCTCCAGGAATATGAAAATTGAGGATTGACATTGAATTTGGCAATGTGAAGGGGACTTAATGAGGCAGATTTCAGGGAAGTGCTGATGACACAAGCCATGTTGCAGTGGATTTAAGGTATAGTTGGAAGGAAAGAACTGAAGATTTTATAGTCAACACTTTCAAAGACTTTGGTTGTGGGAATTTTGAAACAAGGAGTATTTTCATGATTGGAGATATTAAAGCATGTTTGTATGCAGATGAGAATGATAGTAAAATTGATGATGCAGAGAAAAGAGGGATAATTACAGAGCATTGTTCTCGAGGTTGTGAGAAATGTATGAGTGACAATACACAAAGTGGGAAGTTGGCCCTACGTAGGAACCAGACAGTTGGTCTTTTATAATTGGGGGGAAGGGAGAGTATATGGGTGCCAATGCAATGAGGGTGGAAGATGTGATAGTGAAGGATATAGAAGTTAGAACTATTTCTGATCAATTTTTCAGTGAAATAAGTCAGCTCATCAGCTAAATGAGGAGTAGGGAAAAGGTGTTGGAATTTTGAGGCAGGAAGCAATTGGATGATATAGTAATCTTAGACAATGGGAGAATTATTTGGCCTTAGGGAAGGGTAGTAAGACTGTCCAGCAGCACTGAAGGCCCACATGTGGCTCATGGTCATAAATTTAAAATGGGCCCACTACACCTTATTACCAATTATGTTCAGAAACTGAGGTGCAGGCATGTAATAGGTGGCAAGATGAACTTAAACCAAGGTTGAGGTTTTGTCTATGGCTACAAGCTGTCTTGGTCCAATTCAGGACACTTCTCTTGAGGTCACATAAGAAGCAACAGAGTGCAATGCAGTAGGCGAACTAGAAATTCAGATAAACTAAAACAAGGATTGCAGGAAGAAGGAGTGGCTAGAGATAAAGCTGGGGAAACAAACAAAAACATCATAGGAAAGACAAAACACTTCATTCATTCCTCAGGCTTTTCCATATGAATCCATCTTCTGAAAAATCCCCAAATTTTGTGATGCGTCCTGATTACTAAGAAGAGAGAGAGAGGCAAATTTGAGAGAATGCATGTTATAGTATTTATTTCCAATTCCCCCATCATTCAATAAACTATTGCCACCAATAGCCCCAAAGCAAAAAGTAGTATAAAGCTATCATACATCTGGATATGAACTTAACTGATCTGTATATGAACTTAACTGTGTGAGAAGAAACAGGAGAAGGCAGTATTACTCAACAGCCCATGAGGCCTTTGGCTGTTCTTCAGGGCATCTCTTCTCTTCCTTTTCAGATGGGACATACTTTGATACAGTATAAAAAGGAAAGCCCAGCAAGGAAACGTCCAAAAGGATGTTTAAAAAGTTTTATGGGGGTGGAGAATGGCAGTTACAGAACTTTTACATTGTGATCTGTTTTCCAAGAAGTTAGGTTAGGGACATTTTCTAAGACAATCTTTAAACAAAAATCAATTCACTGGGAAAGAAAGCTCTCTATATGGAAAAATAAAGTCTTTCTCTCTCTCTCTCTCTGTCTCTCTCTCTCTCTCTCTCCGTGTGTGTGTGTGTGTGTGTGTGTGTGTGTGTGTGTGTGTGTGTGTGTGGTTTGTTATAGCAGGCGTGGATTCTGGCTATGGATATAACTATGAATACTGCCACCACAGTTCTTTGCTAATTTTCCAGTTAAATACATTCTGTGTGTGATAGGATCCCCTTTTCAGGTTCTGCACATTGGCAGCTGGTTTGCACACTGGCAGCTGTTAAATTTTGTAATTACACAAGTGATAACAGCAGCCTCAATAGGTTTTCATGTTTTCCAGCTCTTCCTTAAAGAAAATGAGCAAGCATTTCCAATGATCATACATAGAATCCAGACTCCTAGTAAAGAATTTTGGGATCCATATTATAAGGAATCATGTCGAGATGAATCTTAGAAACCAGATTAATAAGCATAGACCTTATCCTAAAAGCAAATGAAGAGGGCAAGTAATGAAAATATTTTTTAAAATTTTTGGTATAAAACATTGATCCATTATCTCTCATGAACCTGTTGAGTGGTCCTGCTGGTCTTGCTTGGGCTAACTCCTGAAATGGCATTTAGCTATAGGGTCTGAGATGGCCTCAGTCATGTGTCTGGTGGCTGGTGCTGGCTTCTCACCCTCCATATGGGTGCTCATCTTCCAGTAGGCTAAATTGCTTTTCTTACATGTTGGCCTCAGGGAAGTATCTAAGAGCAGGAAAGTACAAGCTACATGGTGCTCAACATCAGTAATCATCAAGAAAATACAAATTAAAAGCACAATGAGATATCATTTCATACCTAGTAGAATGGCTGTTTTCAAGAAGATGAAAGATAACAAGTGCTGGAAAGGATATGGAGAAAAGGAAACCCTTGCACACTGTTGTTAGGAATGTAAATTATTACAGCCACTGCCATTATGGAGAGCAGTGTGGTGGTTCCAAAAAAAAAAATGGAACCACCATATAATCCAGCAATCCCACTACGGGTTACTTATCCAAATAAAACAGTATGTCAAAGAGATATATTAGCACCTCCATGTTCGTTGCAGCACTACTGACAATAGCCAAGATATAGACTCAAACTAAGTGCTCATCAATGAATGACTGGATAAAGAAAATATGCTGCATACATAAACAGTGGAATATTATTCAGCATTTATAAAGAAGAAAATCCTGTCATTTGTGACAGCATGTGTGAACATGGAGGACATTATGCTAAGTGAGATAAGCCAGGCATGGAAGACAAATACTGCATGATCTTATTTATATGTGGAATCTAAAACAGTCAAATTCATAGAAGCAAGGAGTAGAATGGTGTTTACCAAGGGCTGGGGCAGGGGAGGTTGGGAAGATATTGGTCATAGGATACAAAATTTCAATTAGAAAGGAGGAATAACTTCGAGAGATCTGTTGTACAACATAATGACTATAGTTAAAAATGAGGTATTATATTTTTGAAAATTGATAAGAGAGTTCTCACAGCAAATAAATATGTGAGGTAATGGATATGTTAATTATCTTAATTTGGCTATTCCACAATGTATACATAGATCAAAGCATCATGTTGTACACCACAAATATATAAAATTTTTGTTTGTCAATTTCAAAAGTAAATAATTTAAAATCATGTGTACAATTTATATATATATATACGTAATTTTTCTTTGTTAAGTATACCTCAATAAAGCTGATAAAAAACAAATGGATGGAGAAACTTCACTGTTTAGAGAAATAGCATTCATGAGGATCCTTATATTTAATATCTTGAAGGAAATGATTTTTAAACTACTTCTTTTGAGATTCGTAGTCAACACTTTTCCTTCAATTTATGGTGCCTTCCGTTAATTATAAGCCTCAATTTGAAGTTGCGCTTCTCCCAGTCTTTTAGATGCCTAAGAAAGGCTTTCAGCAACTGCTAGAGGTTGATGGTGTACTGTAGGAGATGCTAAGGAGTGGCTCACTCTTCTATTCCAACTTTTTTCTAGTGTGGGTTTCTGTGCTTCAAAGATCGAAAAACTCCCTTGCAGCCAAGATTTGGAATGTGATTCATGTTCCACCAATCAGATACTATTGAGTGAAACTTTAATTGAAAACTGAGTTAAGTGTAAAGTGTAGATTTTACAAACTTGACTGCTTTCAACAAATATATTCACAATTTTATTGATAGTAAATTCACTTATTGCATTCAATTTAGTTTTAAATGATATTGTAACAGAGGAGTTTAAGAATTTTTACCAATGAAGTAGGCTAGGCCACTTTTTCAGATAGTTCTTTTTGGTTATGTTATGCTCACCATAATAGATACAAGGTTTTAAAATGTGTTTATCATTTTTTTCCAAAACATATACACATACCTTAACACAATGAACTCTTTTGTTTTTATTTTTCAATTGTTTTTAATAATTAAGAGCCTTACTATAGTAAAATACAATTTTTACATTCATATGGTGATATGGTTTGGATCTGTGTCCCCACCTAAATCTCGTGTTGAATTGTGATCCCCAGTGCTGCAGATGAGGCCTGGTGGGAGGTGATTGGATCATGGAGGCAGATTTCTCATGAATGACAGTACCATGCCCTTGTACTGTCCTCACAATAATGAGTGAGTTCTCATGAGGTCTAGTCATTTAAAAGTGTATGGTATTTTCTCCCTCCTCTTGCTCCTGCTCTGGCCATGTGACATGTTTGCTCCCATTTCATTTTGTACCATGATTGTAAGCTTCCTGGGGCTTACCCAGAAGTGAAGCATATGTTAGCATCATGCTTCTTGTGTAGCCCACAGAACCATGAGCCAATCAAACCTCTTTTCTTTATAAATTACCCAGTCTCAGGTATTTCTTTATAGCAATGTGATAATGGACTAATATATATGGCAAAAGTAGTTTCTTATATTGGTGTCAACACTATATTTGTAAAAAGTAAAACCTTCTTGCCACAAATATATGGAAAAGCATGAAATGGAATTTTGCTGGTTTTCTCACCAGGAAAATTGTTTGTTTTCTGTTCTAGCCATATAAACATCTTTTAAAGTAGCATTGCCTCTAGTTTCATCATTTGTAATTTCAAGATTATAAACTGTCTTTGTGTGGTCCCCTTATAACTTGCTGCATTACTATGAGTTTTAATGATAGGTTTCTTATAAAGAAGCTAAAAACAGTTGACTGACACCGATGGACTAGAATTTGTACAGAAGATACACAACTATAACATTAGCTTATTTTTGAGGATCTAAAAATCAAATCAATTGAACTCATAGAGAGTAGAAGGATGGTTATGAGAAGGTGGGAAGAGTAGTGGGGGAAGGTGGGCATGGTTAATGCATACAAAAAATAGAATGAATAAGACCTATTATTTTATTCCACAATAGGGCAACTATAGCCAATAACAACTTGTGTGTTCTAAAATAACTGAAATAATGTAATTGAATTGTTTGTAACTCAAAGGATAAATGCTTGAGGGAATGGATACCCCATTCACCATGATGCACTTATTTCATATTGCATGCTTGCATCAAAATATCTCGTGTACCCCATAAATACATACACCTAATATGTATCCACAAAAAAAATTTTTTTAATTAAAAATTATAAAAATGAAAAAATAAATCATATAAAAATATTTCTATGTGATAATGGACTAATATATATTGCAAAAAGAGTTTCTCATATTGATGTCAACACTATATTTGTAAAAAGTAAAGCCTTCTTGCCAAAAATGTATGGAAAAGCAGGAATTTCACTGGTTTTCTCACCAGGAGAATTGTGTTTTCTAGTTTTCATTAAGGAAATCTACATATTGTAAAAGGAATCTACATATTGTAAAATTCATTAAGGCAATCTACATATTGTAAAAGTCTTTAGCTATCTTGATGTGTCTTGAATACACAAATATTTTTAAATTATTTTTCTCAGCATTGATCACCAATGACACAAAATGTATAACTTGGTTAGTTTTACACTATTTATCTTAGATCCTGAGTTTTGTTCAAATATTTATTTTAAAAAGTGTAAATCTACTATTGGTCATAAAAATTAATTTTCTAATCTGTTTCTTCAAAAATTTAGTGTTCAATAGTACTCTCAGGAGATATCAAGGAACTTACATCAATACATTAGTATATTTATGATGTAAATGCAATAATGTATATGGAAACTTTAAAATCAATATAAATATGCTATTCTTATTAATATACATCTTGAGGTGGTTAAGGAATGTTAAAAACCTTGCTCTTAACTCCATATGGCATTTTATTGTGTGTGAATAATGAGTCTCAAAGAAGACAGCAAAACATTCTCATCAACTTTATAGCAGTAAAAAAGCACTAGCTAGTGGGTGTCACCTTTTCCAAATTCTTTTTTTAATTAATTAATTAATTTTTAATGGTTATATCTTAATTGTACATATTTTGGGGGTACATGTGATATTTTGATCCATGTTTCTAACTCTTTGAAAATCTAAAATTTGGAGACAATTTCTGTTTCAGTCTTTGTTGAAGATAGTGGATTATACATGACTAGGCTAAGGGTGTCCTTCACTCAGTATCAGGATACCAGAAATAAGGATAGAAAATACCCTTGGTTTTTATTAAGAAGTAAATTTAAAGTCAAAAGGGGTATTGGTTCTTCATTATTATTATTATTTGTAAATTAAAGCTACATTTATATTATTAATCATAAAGTCCTCTTAACAATAATAATAAAATTGTTATTGATAACACAACAATAGGAAATAGTCATACATAGGCCTCAAGTCTTTGTCCTTTTTTCCCTTGGGCGGGGTGAAAAAATGGGGGTGGGAGGACAACATAGCGATCTGAAATACTTCCAGAAACATGTTTTTCAGTGTTTTTGTTTCATCCTCAATGAAGATTGAATAGTTTCTTGGAATAGATGATTTAGTGTAATAGAATGGGCATGGGTTTTGGAGTTGGCCAACCTGCTGCAGCACTAGCTTGGCCACTGGGCTAGATGAAAAATGAAGCCTCTGCTTCTCTGATGTTTTCTTTCCCCTTCTGGACTTCAGCCACACTGGCGTCCTCACCATTATTTAAGTATATCAAATATGCTCCTACTTCTTGGCATTTGCTTTGCTGTTCTCTCTGCCAGAAATGCTCTTTCCTCAGATATTTTACAGCTTCTTCTTTTACTTAATTCAGATCTATGCAGTTGCTATCTCCTCAGAGTAGCCTTCCCTGACCTTTCTCTCAAAAATAGCTCTTGATTCTATTTTATCACCCTGTTTTATAATTTGTCATAACAATTTCAATCATTTAACATTATGTTGCATCACATTACATTGTATTACTTTATATAATATCATATTTTATATCTATTTATACAAATTGTGTAGCTATTTACTTTCTGTCTCCTTCACCAGAATGTAAGCTTCATGAAGTCAAGTTGTTTGTCTTGTACACTGCTGTATCTCCAGTGCCTTAAACAGTGACAGGTAAATAGCAAAGACTTAAAAAGCATATGTTAAATTAATCAATAAATGCATGAATAATATTGATTTTGCAGGATTCCTTTAGAGAACTAAATAAGACAACTTGTAAACAAGATAGCAGTAGACTTTCAATCAGTGTGAGCTGGCTTTATTCTGTGGTGGGAGAACAATTTTTTTTTTATTATACTTTAGGTTTTAGGGTACATGTGCACAATGTGCAAGTTTGTTACATATATATCCATGTGCCATGTTGGTTTGCTGCACCCCATTAACTCATCATTTAGCATTAGGTATATCTCCTAATGCTGTCCCTCCCCTCTCCCCCCACCCCACAACAGTCCCCGGAGTGTGATGTTCCCCTTCCAGTGTCCATGAATTCTCATTGTTCAATTCCCACCTATGAGTGAGAACATGCGGTGTTTGGTTTTTTGTCCTTGGATTTTTTATGGCTGCATAGTATTCCATAGTGTATATGTGCCACATTTTCTTAATCCAGTCTATCGTTGTTGGACATTTGGGTTGGTTCCGAGTCTTTGCTATTGTGAATAGTGCCACAATAAACATATGTGTGCATGTGTCTTTATAGCAGCATGATTTATAGTCCTTTCGGTATATACCCAGTAATGGGATGGCTGGGTCAAATGGTATTTCTAGTTCTAGATCCCTGAGGAATCACCACACTGACTTCCACAATGGTTGAACTAGTTTACAGTCCCACCAACAGTGTAAAAGTATTCCTATTTCTCTCCAGCACCTTTGTTTCCTGACTTTTTAATGATGGCCATTCTAACTGGTGTGAGATGGTATCTCATTGTGGTTTTGATTTGCATTTCTCTGATGGCCAGTGATGATGAGCATTTTTTCATGTGTTTTTCGGCTGCATAAAAGTCTTCTTTTGAGAAGTGTCTGTTCATGTCCTTTGCCCACTTTTTGATGGGGTTGTTTGTTTTTTTCTTGTAAATTTGTTTGGGTTCACTGTAGATTGTGGATATTAGCCCTTTGTCAGATGAGTAGGTTGTGAAAATTTTCTCCCATTTTGTAGGTTGCCTGTTCACTCTGATGGTAGTTTCTTTTGCTGTGCAGAAGCTCTTTAGTTTAATGAGATCCCATTTGTCAATTTTGGGTTTTGTTGCCATTGCTTTTGGTGTTTTAGACATGAAGTCCTTACCCACGCCTATGTCCTGAATGGTATTGCCTAGGTTTTCTTCTAGGGTTTTTATGGTTTTAGGTCTAACATGTAAGTCTTAATCCATCTTGAATTAATTTTTGTATAAGGTATAAGGAAGGGATCCAGTTTCAGCTTTCTACATATGGCTAGCCAGTTTTCCCAGCACCATTTATTAAATAGGGAATCCTTTCCCCATTGCTTGTTTTTGTCAGGTTTGTCAAAGATCAGATAGTTGTAGATATGCGACATTATTTCTGAGGGCTCTGTTCTGTTCCGTTGATCTATGTCTCTGTTTTGGTACCAGTACCATGCTGTTTTAGTTACTGTAGCCTTGAGTATAGTTTGAAGTCAGGTAGCGTGATGCCTCCAGCTTTGTTCTTTTGGCTTAGGATTGACTTGGCGATGCGGGCTCTTTTTTGGTTCCATATGAACTTTAAAGTAGTTTTTTCCAATTCTGTGAAGAAAGTCATTGGTAGCTTGATGGGGATGGCATTGAATCTATAAGTTACCTTGGGCAGTATGGCCATTTTCACGATATTGATTCTTCCAACCCATGAGCATGGAATGTTCTTCCATTTGTTTGTATCCTCTTTTATTTCATTGAGCAGTGGTTTGTAGATCTCCTTGAAGAGGTCCTTCACATCCCTTGTAAGTTGGATTCCTAGGTATTTGATTCTCTTTGAAGCAATTGTGAATGGGAGTTCACTCATGATTTGGCTCTCTGTTTGTCTGTGATTGGTGTACAAGAATGCTTGTGATTTTTGTACATTGATTTTGTATCCTGAGACTTTGCTGAAGTTGCTAATCAGCTTAAGGAGATTTTGGGCTGAGACAATGGGGTTTTCTAGATATACAATCATGTCATCTGCAAACAGGGACGATTTGACTTCCTCTTTTCCTAATTGAATACCTTTTATTTCCTTCTCCTGCCTGATTGCCCTGGCCAGAACTTCCAGCACTATGTTGAATAGGAATGGTGAGAGAGGGCATCCCTGTCTTGTGCCAGTTTTCAGAGGGAATGCTTCCAGTTTTTGCCCATTCAGTATGATATTGGCTGTGGGTTTTTCATAGATAGCTCTTATTATTTTGAGATACGTCCCATCAATACCTAATTTATTGAGAGTTTTTAGCATGAAGGGTTGTTGAATTTTGTCAAAGGCCTTTTCTGCATCTATTGAGATAATCATGTGGTTTTTGTCTTTGGTTCTGTTTATATGCTGCATTACATTTATTGATTTGTGTATGTTGAACCAGCCTTGCATCCCAGGGATGAAGCACACTTGATTATGGTGTATAAGCTTTTTGATGTGCTGCTGGATTCGGTTTGCCAGTATTTTATTGAGGATTTTTGCATCAATGTTCATCAAGGATATTGGTCTGAAATTCTCTTTTTTGCTTGTGTCTCTGCCAGACTTTGGTACCAGGACGATGCTGGCCTCATAAAATGTGTTAGGGAGGATTCCCTCTTTTTCTATTGATGGGAATAGTTTCAGAAGGAATGGTACCAGTTCCTCCTTGTACTTCTGGTAGAATTCAGCTGTGAATCCATCAGGTCCTGGACTCTTTTTGGTTGGTAAGCTATTGATTATTGCCACAATTTCAGAACCTGTTATTGGTCTATTCAGAGATTCAACCTCTTCCTGGTTTAGTCTTGGGAGGGTGTATTTGTCGAGGAATTGGTCCATTTTTTCTAGATTTTCTAGTTTATTTGCATAGAGGTGTTTGTAGTATTCTCTGATGGTAGTTTGTATTTCTGTGGGATCGGTGGTGATATCCCTTTTTTCATTTTTTATTGTATCTATTTGATTCTTCTCTTTTCTTCATTAGTCTTGCTAGCGGTCTATCAATTTTGTTGATCTTTTCAAAAAACCAGTTCCTGTATTCATTAAGTTTTTGAAGGGTTTTTTCTGTCTCTATTTCCTTCAGTTCTGCTCTGATTTTAGTTATTTCTAGCCTTCTGCTAGCTTTTGAATGTATTTGCTCTTGCTTTTCTAGTTCTTTTAATTGTGATGTTAGGGTGTCAATTTTGGATCTTTCCTGCTTTCTCTTGTGGGCATTTAGTGCTATAAATTTCCCTCTACACACTGCTTTAAATGTGTCCCAGAGATTCTGGTATGTTGTGTCTTTGTTCTCGTTGGTTTCAAAGAACATCTTTGTTTCTGCCTTCATTTCGTTATGTACCCAATAGTCATTCAGGAGCAGGTTGTTCAGTTTCCATGTAGTTGTGCGGTTTTGAGTGAGTTTCTTAATCCTGAGATCTAGTTTGATTGCACTGTGGTCTGAGAGACAGTTTGTTATAATTTCTGTTCTTTTACATTTGCTGAGGAGAGCTTTACTTCCAACTATGTGGTCAATTTTGGAATAGGTGTGGTGTGGTGCTGAAAAAAATGTATATTCTGTTGATTTGGGGTGGAGAGTTCTGTAGATGTCTATTAGGTCCACTTTGTACAGAGCTGAGTTCAATTCCTGGATATCCTTGTTAACTTTCTGTCTCCTTGATCTGTCTAATGTTGACAGTGGGGTGTTAAAGTCTCCCATTATTATTGTGTGGGAGTTTAAGTCCCTTCGTAGGTCACTCAGGACTTGTCTTATGAATCTGGGTGCTCCTGTGTTTGGTGCATATATATTTAGGATAGTTAGCCCTTCTTGTTGAATTGATCCCTTTACCAATATGTAATGGCCCTCTTTGTCTCTTTTGATCTTTGTTGGTTTAAAGTCTATTTTATCAGAGACTAGGATTGCAACCCCTGCCTTTTTTTTGTTTTCTATTTGCTTGATAGTTCTTCCTCCATCCCTTTATTTTGAGTCTATGTGTGTCTCTTCACATGAGATAGTTTTCCTGAATATAGCACACTGATGGGTCTGGACTCCTTATCCAATTTGCCAGTCTGTGTCTTTTAATTGGAGCATTTAGCCCATTTACATTTAAAGTTAATATTGTTATGTGTGAATTTGATCCTGTCATTATGATGTTAGTTGGTTATTTTGCTCGTTAGTTGATGCAGTTTCTTCCTAGCCTCGATGGTCTTTACAATTTGGCATGTTTTTGCAGTGGCTGGTGTCAGTTTTTCCTTTCCATGTTTAGTACTTCCTTCAGGAGCTCTTTTAGGGCAGGCTTGGTGGTGACAAAATCACTCAGCATTTGCTTGTCTGTAAAGTATTTTATTTCTCCTTCACTTATGAAGCTTAGTTTGGCTGGATATGAAATTCTGGGTTGAAGATTCTTTTCTTTAAGAATGTTGAATATCGGCCCCCACTCTCTTCTGGCTTGTAGAGTTTCTGCCAAGAGATCAGCTGTTAGTCTGATGGGCTTCCCTTTATGGGTAACCCGACCTTTCTCTCTGGCCTCCCTTAATATTTTTTCCTTCATTTCAACTTTGGTGAATCTGACAATTATGTGTCTTGGAGTTGCTCTTCTTGAGGAGTATCTTTGTGACGTTCCCTGTGTTTCCTGAATCTGAATGTTGGCCTGCCTTGCTAGATTGGGGAAGTTCTCCTGGGTAATATCTTGCAGAGTGTTTTCCAACTTGGTTCCATTCTCCCCGTCACTTTCAGGTACACCAATCAGACGTAGGTTTGGTCTTTTCACATAGTCCCATATTTCTTGGAGGCTTTGTTCATTTCTTTTTATTCTTTTTTCTCTAAACTTCCCTTCTCGCTTCATTTCATTCATTTTATCTTCCATCACTGATACCCTTTCTTCCAGTTGATCACATCGGCTACCGAGGCTTCTGCAATCTTCACGTAGTTCTCGAAACTTGGCTTTCACCTCCATCAGCTCCTTTGAGCCCTTCTCTTCATTGGTTATTCTAGTTATCCATTCGTCTAATTTTTTTTTCAAAGTTTCTAACTTCTTTGCTATTGTTTTGAATTTCCTCCCGTAGCTCGGAGTAGTTTGATAGTCTGAAGCCTTCTTCTCTCAACTCGTCAAAGTCATTCTCCATCCAGCTTTGTTCCATTGCTGGTGAGGAACTGCATTCCTTTGGAGGAGGAGAGGTGCTCTGCTTTTTAGAGTTTCCAGTTTTTTCTGCTCCTTTTTTTCCCCATCTTTGTGGTTTTATCTACTTTTGGTCTTTGATGATGGTGATGTACAGATGGGGTTTTGGTGTGGATGTCCTTTCTGTTTGTTAGTTTTCCTTCTACCAGACAGGACCCTCAGCTGCAGGTCTGTTGGAGTTTGCTAGAGGTCCACTCCAGACCCTGTTTGGCTGGGTGTCAGCAGCGGTGGCTGCAGAACAGCGGATTTTCATGAGACCACAAATTCAGCTGTCTGATAGTTCCTCTGGAAGTTTTGTCTCAGAGGAGTACCTGGCCGAGTGAGATGTCATTCTGTCCCTACTTGGGGGTGCCTCCCAGTTAGGCTGCTCGGGGGTCAGGGACCCACTTTAGGAGGCAGTCTGCCAGTTCTCGGATCTCCAGCTGCGTGCTGGGAGAACCACTACTCTCTTCAAAGCTGTCAGACAGGGACATTTAAGTCTTCAGAGGTTCCTGCTGACTTTTTGTTTGTCTGTGCCCTGCCTCCAGAGGTGGAGCCTACAGAGGCAGGCAGGCCTCCTTGAGCTGTGGTGGGCTCCACCTAGTTCGAGCTTCCTGGCTGCTTTGTTTACCTAAGCAAGCCTGAGCAATGGCAGGCGCCCCTCCCCCAGCCTGGCTGCCACCTTGCAGTTTGATCTCAGACTGCTGTGCTAGCAATCAGCGAGACTCCGTGGGCATAGGACCCTCCGAGCCAGGTGTGGGACACAATCTCCTGGTGTGCTGTTTTCCAAGCCAGTTGGAAAAGCGCAGTATTAGGGTGGGACTGACCTGATTTTCCAGGTGCCGTCTGTTACCCCTTTCTTTGACTAGGAAATGGAACTCCCTGACCCCTTGTGCTTCCCAAGTGAGGCAATGCCTCGCCCTGCTTCGGCTCACGCACAGTGCGCTGCACCGACTGTCCTGCACCCACTGTTTGGCACTCCCTAGTGAGATGAACCCGGTACCTTAAATAGAAATGCAGAAATCACCCATCTTCTATGTCACTCACGCTGGGAGCTGGAAACCGGAGCTGTTCCTATTCGGCCATCTTGGCTCCACCCCTCCCAGGAGAACAATACTGTATTGTATTATTCCCTTTTTATTTACATCAATAAAGATGGTAAGCCAGTATATCTGTATGAAATTCTTCTATAAACAATTTTGTTAACTTGGTACTACAATGTTGAGAGGTATTTTTTATTGTGGCAAAAACCACATAATATGAGATCTACCCTCTTAATTTTTTAAGTGTACAGTACAGTACTGTTAACTACATGCATATTGCTGTACCGTGGATCTCTAGAACTTTTTCATCTTGTGTGACTAAACTCTACCCATCTCCCATCTCCCCCATAATTCCCCATCTCCCCCAACAGCTCCTGACAATCATTGTTTTACTTTCTGCTTCTATGAGTTTATCTACTTTAAATACCTCATATAACTTGAATCATGCAGCATTCGTCATTCTGTGACTAACTAATTTCACTTTGCATAATCTCCTCAAGATTCATCCATGATGTAGAACATGATAGGACTTCCTTCTTTTTAAGGCTGAATAATATTCAATTATATGTACATACCATATTTTCTTTATCCATTCATTCATTGATGGACATTTATGTTGCTTCCACCTCTCGACTATTGTGAATAATGCTGCAATGAACATGTGAGTATAAATATCTCTTCAAGAACCTATTTTCAATTGTTTAGGTTAAAAACCCAAGAGTGGGATTGCTGAATCATATAGTAGTTCTATTTTTAACATTTTGAGGAAACTGCATAGTGTTTTCCATAATGGATGCAGTATTTTACATTCCCACCATAGTGCACAAGGTTTCCAGTTTCTTCACATTTTTACCAAAACTTATTATTTTCAGGGCTTTAAATTTTTTTTTTAATAATGGCCATCCTAAAAGGTATGAGGTGATATCTCATTGTGGTTTTGAATTACATTTCTTTGATAATTAGTGATGCTGAAAATAATTTCATATTTTCATGCTGGCCATTTTTGTGTCTTCTTTGGAGAAATGGCTAATCAAGTCATTTGCCTATTGCTTAATTTTTTTTTATTGCTATTGAGTTATAGAACAGGTTATATACCTATCAGATATTTGTATGTATTCTGTGGAGAAATGTCTAATCAAGTCATTTGCCTATTGTTTAATTGGATTATTATTTTGTTATTATTGAGTCATAGGACTTGTGTATTTTGGATATTAACCCCTTATCAAAAAGATGGTTTTCAAATATTCTCTCCCATTCTGTAGGTTGTATTTTTACTCTGCTGATTTTTTCCTTTGCTGTGCACAGTCTTTAGTTTAATGTAGTCCCACCTGCCTATTTTTGGTTTTGATGCCTGTCCTTTTGTTGTCATATCCAATAAATTATTGCCAAGACCAATGTTATGAAGATTTTCCCTTATGTTTTCTTCTAATAGTTTTACAGCTTCAGGAGTTATGTTTAGCTCTTTATCTATTTGGAGTTGATTTTTGTATAGATAATGGTCCAGTTTCATTCTTCTGTATGTATTCAGTTTTCCTAGCACCATTTATTGAAAAGACTATCCTTTCCCCTTTATGTAGTTTGGCACCCTTGCTAAAAATTAGTTGGCTGTGTATGCATGGGTTTATTTCTAGGTATTCTATTCTGTTCCATTGTTTCATATGTTTTTCTTTATCTAAGTACTGTTTTGTTTTGACTAGTGCAGCTTTGTAATGTGTTTTGAACTCAGCAAGTGTGAGAGCTCCAGCTTTGTTCATCTTGCTCAAGAATGTTTTAGGTATTCAGGGTCCATTGTGGTTTCATACGAATTTTAGGGTGGTTATATTTATTTCTGCAAAAATGCCATTTGGATTTTGATAGGGATAGCATTGAATCAAAAGATTGCCTTGGGTAATGCTGTTGTCTTAATGTTGGTGCCCCCCCACCAAATTTATATGTTAGGACTTAGTACCTGATGTAGTTTGGCTGCGTCCCTACCCAAATCTTGTCTTGAATTCCCACGTGTTGCAGGAGGGACCTGGTGGGAGGTAATTGAATCATGGGGGCAGGTCTTTCCTGTGCCATTTTCATGATAGTGATTAAATCTCAGGAGATTTGATGGTTTTCAGAAGAGGAGTTACCCTGCACAAGTTTGCTCTTTTTGCTTCCTGCCTTCCATGTAAGATGTGTCTTGCCCCTCCTTGCCTTCTGCCATGATTATGAGGCCTCCCCAACCATGTAGAACTGTAAGTCCATTAAACCTCTTTCTTTTGTAAATTGCCCAGTCTTGGGTATGTCTTTATGAGCAGCATGAAAATGGACTAATATAGTAAATTGGTACCAAGAGTTGAGTGCTGCTGGAAAGATACTTGAAAATGTGGAAGCAACTTTGGAACTAGGAAACAGGCAGAGGTTGGAAGAGTTTGGAGGGCTCAGAAGAAGGCAGGAAAATGTGGGAAAGTTTGGAACTTCCTAGAGACTTGTTGAATAGCTTTGCCCAAAATGCTGATAGCGATATGGACAATAAAGTACAGGCTGATGTGGCCTCAGATGGAAATGAGGAACTTGTTGGGAGCTGGAGCAAAGGTGACCCTTGTTATGTTTTAGCAAAGAGACTGGCAGCGTTTAGCTCCTGCCCTAGAGATTTGTGGAACTTTGAAATTGAGAGACATGATTTAAGGTATCTGGCAGAAGAAATTTCTAAGCAGCAAAGCATTCAAGATGTGACTTGGGTGCTGTTAAAGGCATTCAGTTTTATAAGGGAAGCAGAACATAAAAGTTTGGAAAATTTGAAGCCTGACAATGTGATCAAAAAGAAAATCCCATTTTCTGAGGAGAAATTCAAGCTGGCTTCAGAAATTTGGATAAGTAATGAGGATCCAAATGTTAATCCCCAAGACAATAAGAAAATGTCTCCAGGGCATGTCAGAGGTTTTCACAGCAGCCCCTCCCATCACAGTCCCAGAGGCCTAGGAGGGAAACATGGTTTCATGGGCCAGGTCCAGGTTCCCCATGCTGTGTTCAGTCTGGGGACTTGGTGACCCCTGTCCCAGATGCTCCAGCCATGACTAAGAGGGGCCAAGGTACAGCTTTGGCCATGGTTTCAGAGGGTGCAAGCCCCAAGCCTTGGCAGCTTCCAAGTGGTGTTGAGCCTGCAGGTGCACAGAAGGCAAGAATTGAGGTTTGGGAACCTCTGCTAGGTTTCAGGGGATATATGGAAACACCTGGATGTCCAGGCAGAAGTTTGCTGGAGGGGTGGGGCTCTCATGGAGAACCTCTGCTAGGACAATGCAGAAGGGAAATGTTGGGTGTGAGCTCTCACACAGAGTCCCTACTGGGGCACCACCTAGTGGAATTGTGAGAAGAAGGCCTCTGTCCTTCAGAACCTACAACGGTAGATCCACTGACAGCTTGCACTGTGCACATGGAAAAGTCACAGATACTCAATGCCAGCCTATGAAAGCAGCCAGCAGGGAGGCTGTACCCTGCAAAGCCACAGGGGCGGAGCTGCCCAAGACCATAGGAACATATCTCTTGCATCGGCATGACCTAGATGTGAGACATGGGGTCAAAGGAGATCATTTTGGACATTTAAGATTTGACTGCCCTGCTGGATTTCAGACTTGCATGGGGCCTGTAGCCCCTTTGTTTTATCCAATTTCTCCCATTTGGAATGGCTGTATTTACCCAATGACTGTACCCCCATTGTATCTAGGATGTAACTTGCTTTGATTTTACAGGGTCATAGGCAGAAGGGACTTGCTTTGTCTCAGATAAGACTTTGGACAGTGGACTTTTGAGTTAATGCTGAAATAAGTTTAGACATTGGAGGACTGTTGGGAAGACATGATTGGTTTTGAAATGTGAAGACATGAGATTTGGGAGGTGCCAGGGGTAGAATGATATGGTTTGGCTGTGTCCCTACCAAAATCTCATGTTGAATTCCAATATATTGTGGGAGGGACCTGGTGGGAGGTAATTGAATCATGAGGGCAGGTTGTTCTCATGCTGTTCTTGTGATTATGAATAAGTCTTATGAGATCTTATGGTTTTAAAAAGAGGAGGTCCCCTGCACAAGTTCTCTCTTTTTGCCTTCTGCCATCCAGTTAAGATGTGACTTGCTCCTCCTTGCCTTCCACCAAGATCATGAGGCCTCCCCAACCATGTGGAACTGTAAGTCCATGAAACCTCTTTCTTTTGTAAATTGCCCAGTCTTAGGTATGTCTTTATCAGCAACGTGAAAATGGACTAATACAGTACCCAATGTGATAATATTAAGAGGTAAGGGCTTTGGGAAGTTATGGAGTCACAAGGGCTCCTTCCTCATGGACCCTCATAAACAAGGCTTGAGGGAGCTCCCTTGTCCCTTCCACCATGCAAGGACACAGCAATAAGTTGCCATTTCTGAATAGTGGGCCCTCACCAGACACCAAATCTGCTGGCACCTTGATCTTGGTTCCCAGCCTCTAAAACTGTGAGCACTAAATTTTTGTTGTTTATAATTTACCCAGTGTAAGGTATTTTGTTATAGTAGCCAAATGGACTAAGAGAGGTAGTATGGACATCTTAACAATATTAAGTCTTCCAATCTGTGAAACATGAGATGTCTCGTCATTTCTTTGTCTCTTCTTTAATTTCTTTCAGCAAGGTTTTTCAGTGTACAAGTCTTATATCTCCCTGGTTAATTTTGTGCACAAGTATTTTATTTTTCTAATGCTATTGTAAATGGGATTTTTTAATTTTTGGAAGGGATTATTTGTTGTTAGTGTATAGAAATGTAAGTGATTTTTCTACATTGGTTTTGCATGCCTCAACCTTGCTAAATTCATTTATTAGTTTTAAGAGAGGTGAATATTTTTAATGCAGACTACTTGTTCCTATTTTAATCTGCCAAGTGTCCTTCAGCCTGGTCTGTTTATCCTTCTGTGTTTCTGTGTGCTTCTTGTCTGCTTCTCCAGGCCCCTAAGATCATTAAAGACAACTAGCGAGGCTGTCTTTGACTCAGCTAGACTGAGTCAAGCTGCTGAGGTACTTTGGAATCACCTGTATTTAGACATTTTAACAGAACAGGACAGAACCCAAAGCTGGGGTCAGGACTGATCCTACCCTGGCTGGTGATGTGAGTCTAGCCATGAATTTTGGTTGTCCTGGGAACCAGGAAACAGAAATGGCACTATACAACCTTTCTCTGTCCTAGCAAACCCAAATTTCACAAGGCATTGCCTCTGTTTCCTCAGTAATAGCCACTATAAAAATAACACATCCCGATAATATTTTACATGTTTCAGGCTCTGGATTACTTCAAAGATCTTCTCAGGTATGTATTCTGTGAGCTCTACAATAGTTGCACATTGTTTTGTTTTGTTTTGTTTTAACTATATAGTGATTCCCTTGGATGAGGGCAATTTACTACATTTCACACCAGATTTTCCAATGTAGTTGATATAAAACACTTTTTTCTCAGTTCAGGAGGACCACTTAAAATGGGATTTAGATAAAGCTTGGTTTCAGGTGAAAAAAGTGCCCTTGCTTGTCAAAATACAAGAAAAATTACAGCAATATATTACACCTATCAACTTAAAAATGTTTATGCATTGACATAATATCATGTGAAGAAATAGAAGCTAAAAAAAAAACCTGAACTAGAGAAAATGTTTATGTTCATATACATTTATTGTAACATTATTCATTATGGTAAAAAACTAGAAAACCTATGTGTCCAACACTAGAAGGATGGTTCAATTATCCACTAAAATTATGCCCATTAAGAGACTACGACAGAATTAAAAAGTACCTATGTGATAATATTAAGAGGAGAAAGGGAAGGTGGAGCAAGATAGCAGAATAGAAGGCTCCACCAGCCGTCCCCCCAACAAGGACACCAATTTAATAACTATCTACACAAGAAAAGCACCTTCACAGGAACCAAAAATCAGGTGAGCACTCACAGTTCCCAGTTTTAACTTCTTATCTCTGAAAGAGGCACTGAAGAAGTAGAAAAAACAGTCTTGAATTGTTGATGCCACCCTTCCTCCCCCGTCCCATCCCCACAACTCTCCCACCCCCCAACAGCCACAGCATGATGTGGTGGGCATTTCTGTGCCTTGGGGAGAGGGAGAGCCAGCAATTGTGAGACATTAGACTCAATGCTGTCTTGTTATAGCAGACAGGAAAACTGTAGCAAACTCAGCTGAGGTCCAACCATGGAGAGAGCATTTAAATCAGCCCTAGACAGAGGGGAATCATTGGTCCCAGTGGTCAGAACTCGAGTTCCAGCAAACCTAAAGCTAAATTGCTATGGGGAGCTAAATGAATTTGAAGGACAGTCTAGGCCACAAGGACGGCATTTCGGGTAAGAGTCCTAGTATTCACCTGGGCCCAGAACCAGGAGTCTGTGGACAACACATAACCTACTGAGACATCAGCTGGGGTGGCTAAGAGAGTGCTGGAATATTCCTCCCCTAGCCCCAGGCTGCACAGTTCACGGCTCCAAAAGAGACCTCTTCCTTCCAGTTAAGGAAAGGAGAGAGAAGAGTGGGGAGGACACTGTCTTGTATCTTGGATACCAGCTCAGCCACAGTAGGATAGGGCACTCGTCAGAGTTGTGAGGCCCTCTTTCCAGGTCCTCACTCCCATACATTTCTAGACGTGCTATGGGCCAAAAGAGAACCTGCTTTCTTGAAGCGAAAATCCCAGTTCTCATAGGATTCATCACTTGATAACTGAAGAACCCTTAGGCTCTGAATAACCAGCAGTTATACCCAGGTACTACGCTGAGGGCCTTGGGTGAGCCTCTGTGACTTGCTAGCTTCACTTGAGACTCAGCACATTACCAGCTGTGGTGACTATGGGGTGAGACTCCTACTTGAGAAAAGCAGAGGGAAAAGTAAAGGGAACTTTGTCTTGCACTTTAGGTACAAGAGCACAAAGCAGGCTCTTGGGATCTCTGATTCCAGAATTTGACTCTTGGACAGCATTTCTTGACCTGCCTTGGGCCACAGGGGAGCCCACTGCCCTGAAGTGTGAGTCCCAGGCCAGGCAGCATTCACCACAAACTGACTTAAGAGACCTTTGGCCTTAAGGGAACATCAGCAGTAGTCTGGCAATACTCACTGTGCTTGCAGGGCTATGTGATCAGGCTCCTCTGCCTTTGGAAAGGGGAAGTAAGAGTAGGAGGGACTGTATTTTGTTATCTGAGTGCCAGCAGTAAAATAGAACACTAGATAGACTTCTAAGGTTTTTGACCCTACTCCCTGGCTCCCAGAAGGCACCCTTGGACCCACCCAGGAACTCAGAGGATTCACCATGCTGAAAGGAAGACTGGCTTTGCCACCAACTTAATGCTGAGCCCCAGTGAACATGGGAAATAGCCAGGGAGTTGTTACAGCAAGCCTGGGGTCAGACCCAGTGCTGTGCTGGCTTCAGGTCTGACCCAGTGCAGTCATAGTTGTGGTGGCCAGGGGGTGCTTGTGTTACTTCACCCCCAGGTTCTGGTGACTCAGAACAGACAGAGAAATTCCATTTGTTTGGGAGAAAGTAAGGCAAGAGAACAAGAGTCTCTGCCTGGTAATCCAGAAAATTCTCCCACATCTTGTCTAAGACCATCAAAGTAGTACTTGTATGAGTCTGCAAAAACCATATTATTACTGGGCTTTGGGTGCCCCCTAAAGCAGATACAGCTTAGATCACAACTCCCAAGTCCTTTCAAAAATCTGAAAAGCTTCCCAAGAAGAATGGATACAAACAAGCCGAGACAGTGAAGACTAAAATAAATACCTAACTCTTCAATACCTAGAAACAGACAAACATCTACAAGTATCAAGACATTCCAGGAAAACATGACCTTACCAAATGAACTAAATAAGGCACTAGGGACCAATCCTGGAGAAAAGGAGATAGGTGACCTTTCAGACAAAAAATTCAAAGTAGCAGTGTTGAGGAAACTCAAAGAGATTCAAAATAACATGAGAAGGAATTCGGAATTCTATCAGATGAATTTAGCAAAGAGATTGATATAATTTAAAAGGAGAAATTCTGGAGTTGATAAATGCAATTGGCATACTGAAGAATGCATCAGAGTCTTTTACTAGCAGAATTGATTAAGCAGAAAAGCAAATAGTGATCTTGAAGACAGGCCATTTGAAAATACAGTCAGAGGAGTAAAAAAAAAAAGAATAAAAAACAATGAGGTACACCTACAGGATCTAGAAAATAGCTTCAAAAGGGCAAATCTAACAGTCATTGGCCTTAAAGAAGAGGTAGAGAAAGAGATGGGGTAGAAAGTTTATTCAAAGGGATAATAATGAGAACTTTCCAAACCTAGGAGGTATAGCAATATCCAAGTACAAGAGAGTTATAGAACAGCAAGCAGATTTAACCCAAAGAAGACTACCTCAAGGCATTTAATAATCAAACTCCCAAAGATTAAGGATAAAGAAAGAATCCTAAAAGCAGCAAGAAAAAAGAAATGAATAATATTCAGAGGAATTAGAATGTATATAGCAGCAGACTTTTCAGTGGAAACAGGCCAGTAAAGAGGGACATAACATAATGGAAACAGGCCAACAGAGAGGGGCATAAGATTATTAAAGTACTGGAGGGGAAAAAAAAAACAAAAACTTTTAGCCTAGAATAGTATATATCTGGCAAAATACTCTTCAAGCATGAAGGAGAAATTAAGACTTTCCCAAACAAAAGCAGAGGGATTTCATCAACACTAGATCTATCCTACAAGAAATGCTAGAGGGAGTACTTCAATTAGAAAGAAAAGGATGTTAATAAGTAGTAAGTGGTCACCTGAAGGTACACAACTCACTGGTAATAGTAAGCACACAGAAAAACACAGAATATTATAACATTATAACTGTGCTGTGCTAACTTTACTTATTCTAAGTAGAAAGACTAAACAATGAACTAATCAGAAATAATAACTACAAGAGCTTTCAAGACATAGACAATACAATAAGATATAAATAGAAACAAAAAAGTTAAAAAACAGAGGGTGAAGTAAAGAAGTAGTTTTTATTAGCTTTTTTTTTTCTTATCTGTTTCTTTGTTTATACATTGTTATCAGCTTGATTCTGTTTGTGAGCCTTATGGTAACACGAAACCAAAAAACATACAATGGAGACAAAAAAAAAAAAAAACCAAGAAACTAAATCACCAAAGAAAATTACCTTCAAAAAAGAAGGACAAGAAGGAAAGAAAGAAAAGAGAGAAGACCACAAAACAACCAGAAAACAAATAACAAAAAGGCAGGAGGAAGTCCTTATTTATCAATAACGTTGAATGTAAATGTACTAAACTCTCCAATCAAAAGACATGGACTGGCTGAATGGATTTTTAAAGACCCAAAGATCTGTTACCTACAAGAAATATACCTCACCTATAAAGACACACTTGGACTGAAAATAAAGGGATGGTAAAAGATGTTCCATGTCAATGGAAACCAAAAAAGATCAGGAATACCTATACTTATATCAGACAAAATAGATTTCAAGACAAAAACTATAAGAAGAGACAAAGAAGGTTACTATATAATGATAAAGGGGTCGATTCAGCAAGAGGATATAGTAATTTTAAATATAGATTTACCCAATACTGGTCCACCCAGATATATAAAGCAAATATTATTAGAGATAAAGAGAGAGATAGACCCCAATACTTTCATAGCTGGATACTTCAGTGCCCCACTTTCATAATTGGACAGATCTTCCAGACAGAAAATAAACCAAGAAACATCAGACTTTTAACCTGAACTATAGACCAAGTGGATCTAATAGATATTTGGAGTACATTTTATCCAACAGCTGCAGAATACACATTCTTTTCCTCAGCACATGGATCATTCTCAATGAGAGACCATAAATTGGGTCACAAAACAAGTCTTAAAACATTCAAAAAAATTGAAATAATATCAAGCATTCTCTCTGACCACAATGGAATAAAACTAGTGATCAATAACAAGAGGAATTATTGAAACTATGCAAATACATGGAAATTGAACAATATGCTCCTGAATGACCTGTGGATCAATGAATAAATTAAGAAGGAAAATGAAAAAATTCTTCAACAAATGATAATGGAAACACAACATACCAAAACCTGCAGAATACAGCAAAAGCAGTACTAAGAGGGAAGTTTATAGCTATAAGTACCTACATCAAAAAAGAAAAAAAACTTCAAATAAATAACTCAATGATGCATCTTAAAGAAGTAGAAAAGCAAAAGCAAACCAAAGCCAAAATTAGTAGAAGAAAAGAAAGAATAACAATCAGTGCAGATATAGATAAATTTGAAATTAAGAAAATAATATAAAAGATCAACAAAATGTAAATTTGGTTTTTTGAAAAGAAAAAAATAATTGACAATCCTTTAGCCAGACTTCCTAAGAGAAAATGAGACAATACTCAAATAAATAAAATCAGAGATGAAAGGGTCATTCTTTGCATTTCTGTATTATCAGTTGTAATATCTCTTTTTTCATCTCTGATTTTATTTATTGGGTATTCTCTTTTTTTTCTGAGTCTGACTAAATGTTTGTCAATTTTATTTATCTTTTCAAAAACCCAATTTTATCTATTGTTGACCTTATGTATTGTTTTCTTTGTTCCCATTTCATTTATTTCTGCTCTGATCTTCATTATTTCTTTTCTTCTACTAATTTTGGATTTGTTTTGCTCTTGTTTTTTTAATGATTATTGTTATGTTGGCTGTTTGAAGTATTTTTACTTTTTGATATAGGCACTTATAGCTATAGTATTTCCTGTTAGTACTGCTTTTGCTGTATCTCATAGCTTTTGATATATTGTGTTTTCATTGTCATTTCTTTGAAGAAGTTTCTAAATTTTATTCTAAATTTCTTTATTGACACACTGGTAAGTCAAGAACACATTGTTTAATTTCCACGTGTTTTTATAGTTTTTCAAAATTCCTCTTATTACTGATTCCTAGTTTTGTTCCATTGTAGTCAGAGAAGATACTTGGTATAATCTCAAAGTTTTAAATATTTTAATACTTGTTTTACTGCCTAATATGTGTTCTATTTTTGAGAATGATCCCTGTGTTCAGAAGAATTTATATCTATAGCCATGGAATGAAATGTTATCTAAATAGCTATTAGGTTCATTTTTTTCTATAGTGCAGATTTAGTCTGATATTTCATTGTTAATTTTCTGTCTCAATGATCTGTCCAATGCTGAAAGTGGAGTGTTGAAGTCTCCAGCTATTATTGTACTGTTATTTGGCTCTCTCTTTCGCTCTAATAATATTTATTTGCTTTTATATCTGGGTGGACCAGTATTGGGTGAATCTATATTTACAATTACTATATCCTCTTGCTGAATCGACCCCTTTATCATTATATAGTAACCTCCTTTGTCTCCTGTTATAGTTTTTGTCTTGAAATCTATTTTGTCTGACATAAGTATAGGTATTCCTGATCTTTTTTGGTTTCCATTGGCATGGAATATATTTTTCCATCCTTTTATTTTCCGTTTACATGTGTCTTTATAGGTGAGGTATATTTCTTGTAGGGAATAGATCTTTGGGTCTTTTTAAAAATCCATTCAGCCAGTATACATAATTTGATTGGGTGGTTTAGTCCATTTGCATTCAATGTTATTATTGATAAATAAGGGCTTACTCCTGCCTTTTTATTATTTGTTTTCTGGTTGTTTTGTGGTCTTCTCTTCCTTCTTTCATTCTTCCCTGTCATCTTGTTTGAGTCTTTCTATTTGTTAAATTTATCTGATAGGATTCTGTATTCGTTTTCTGTGTTATTTTGAATTTCTTTGTTTTCCTTAAAACAGCTATTTTCTTTTTTTTTTTTAATTTTTATTTTTAAGTTCCAGGGTACATGTGCAGGATATGCAGGTTTGTTATATAGGTAACGTGTGCTGTGGTGGTTTGCTGCACCTATCAACCCATCATCTAGGTATTAAACCCAGCGTGCATCAGCTATTTTTCCTAATGCTCTCCCTCCTCACACCCCACCCTCCAACAGGCCCCTGTGTGTGTTGTTCCCCTCCCTGTGTCCATGTGTTTTCATTGTTCAGCTCCCACCTATAAGTGAGAACAGGCAGTGTTTGATTTTCTGTTCCTGCATTAGTTTGCTGAATATAATGGCTTCCAGTTCCATCCATGTCCCTGCAAAGGACATGATCTTGTTCCTTTTTATGGCTGCATAGTATTCCATGGTGTATATATACCACATTTTCTTTATCCAGTCTATCACTGATGGGCATTTGGGTTGATTCCATGTCTTTGCTATTATGAATAGTGCAAAACAGCTATTTTCTTTTTTTTAATTGTACTTTAAGTTTTGGGGTACATGTGCACAATGTGCAGGTTTGTTACATACGTATACATGTGCCATGTTGGTGTGCTGCACCCATTAACTCGTCATTTAGCATTAGGTGTATCTCCTAATGCTATCCTTCCCCCCTCCCCACACCCCACAACAGTCCCCGGAGTGTGATGTTCCCCTTCCTGTGTCCATGAGTTCTCATTGTTCAGTTCTCACCTATGAGTGAGAACATGCGGTGTTTGCTTTTTTGTCCTTGCGATAGTTTACTGAGAATGATGTTTTCCAGTTTCATCCATGTCCCTACAAAGGACATGAACTCATCATTTTTTATGGCTGCATAGTATTCCATGGTGTATATGTGCCACATTTTCTTAATCCAGTCTATCGTTGTTGGACATTTGGGTTGGTTCCAAGTCTTTGTTATTGTGAATAATGCTGCAATAAATTCTCTGTCTGAAAGGTCATATGTCTATATCTCTCCAGGATTGATCCCTGATGCCTTATTAAGTTTATTTGGTGAGGTCATGCTTTTCTGGATGGTCTTGATGCTTGTGGATGTTTGTTGGTGTCTGGGCATTGAAGAGTTAAGTATTTATTTTAGTCTTTGCAGTCTGGCCTTGTTTGTACCCGCCCTTCATGGGAAGGCTTTCCAGGTATTTGAAGGGACTTGGGTGTTGTGATCTAAGTTTTTGGTCTCTGCAGCCATATCTGCATTGGGGGACACCCCAAGCCCAGTAATGCTGTGGCTCTTACAGACTCATAGAGGTACTGCTTTGGTGATAATGGATAAGATCTGGAAGAATTTCTGAATCACCAAAGACTCTTGTTCTCTTCACTTACTTTGTCCCAAACAGAGTCTCTCTCTCTCTCTCTCTCTCTTTCTCTTTCTCCCTCTCTGTGCTGAACTGCCTGTAGCTCGGGGAGAAGTGACACAAGCACCCCTGTGGCCATCACCACTGGGCCTGCTCTGGGTCAGACCTGAAGCCAGCACCATATTAGGTCTTGCTCATACATTGTGGTAACCACTGCCTGGCTACCACCTATGTTCTCTCATGGTACTAGGGCTCTACACTCAGCAGGTAGCAAAACCAGCCAGGCTTGGTGTTCTTCCCCTTTGAGCAGCCGGTTACCTTTTGCCCTGGGTGGGTCCAGAGATGCTGTCTAGAAGCCAGGGTCTAGAGTCAGAAACCTTAGGAATCAACCAAGTATTCCATTCTACTGAGGCTGAGCTGGCACCTAAGCCACAAAACAAAGTTCTTCCCACTCTTCCCTCTCCTTTCCACAGGTGGAGGAGTCTCTCTCTGTTGCCACCATTGCTCCAGGGCCATGAAGAGTACTGCCTGGCTATCGTCAGTGTTCACTCAAAGCTCAAGGGCTCTTCAGTGACCTTGTGGTGAATGCTGGCAGGCCTGGGACACTCCCTTCATGGTGGTGGACTCCCCTCTGTCCCAGGGAAGGTCCAGAAATGCTGTGTAAGAACCAAGGCCTAAAATCAGGAAGCCCAAGAGCCCACTTGGTATTTCATCCCACTGTGGCCAAGCTTGTACTTAAGCTGGAAGACAAGTTCCCTTACTCTTTCTTCTCCTTTTCTCAAGCAGAAGGTGTCTCTCCCCATAGCCAAGACAGCTGGGAATATGCTGCACTCACCTGAGAGTCAGCATGGTTCTGAGTCTTACCCAAGGCCCATGGCAAGTACTGCCTGGGGATTGCACCCCATTTTTCATATCCCAAAGGCTCTTTATTCAGCAGGTAATGAAATCTACCAAGACTGAGTTCTTCAAGGTAGCAGGTTCCCTTCTTGCCCAGGTTGTGTCTAGAACTATCATCTGTGAGCTAGGGCCTGGAATGGGGGCCTTATGACTCTCCCTGGTACCCTGTTATTGTGGCTGAGCTAGTATCCAAGCTGCAAGATAAAGTTCTCTTTACTCTTCTCTCTCCTCTCTAGAAGTGTAGGAAGGAACTGTGAGCTGTGCTGCCTGGGGTTGGGGATAATTTTAATAAACACTCCCAATTCTTCCATCCAGAAACAACCCCTGCTAATATTTAACATAGAAATTAACTTTAATTTTAATTGAACATTATCAGAAGGAAATAAACTGTAGTAAAAATAAATAAATTAAATAAGCAATATCTTTTCTAAGGTGAATTTTTAAAGTAATGATAAAAATTGTGAACAATGAGAAGAAGTTGGATTATTATTAGATTTTTAAAATCCCTAGTGCATGTTCATAGGCATAAAGATAAGTCTACAGGAAGCAAAAAGCCAGCTGTCTTATAAAAATAAAAACAAATACTACTAGCAGAAAGCATCAGGATGATACCAAATGAAACCAAACCAAGCAATAACTATTCATTTTTTAAGAACCATTTGCACCAAAACCTACTTTTGAGGTGATCTTTTCAGAGATGTTTCTGGGGAAGAACTGATTTATAAGCAAAATGCACCACAAAACGACAAATAACTTTCAGGTATAAACAAGCACATCCTACATAAATGGCTAGAACTATAATTTGTTGTAACCCCAAAATGATTATATAAGAATTCAGAGTATCAGTTGGCCCTTTCCTCATTCCTAAATTATCAGATTAGTGAAGGTGTAGCTTTATCGTATCTTACTTATTTGCACTAAATCATACTTCATCTTAGTGTAATTTATATTTACATTTTGACTTTCTTGTAAAGTTATCTGTTTTCCTCACATATTGCCACTTTGTATTCTTAATTAGAAGAGTCTGATTTCTTCATCTAATTAGCAATGAGCCATAGGTGCACTTCCGTGGTCCTAATCACGTAATTACTATTACTAGAATTTGTAAATCGTATTGACATTCTTCTTGAAAAGCTCATTCCACAACTTCTTTTTTACTCCACTCCAGTGGTGATGGCAGAGTCTCTAGTGATATCCAGATTCACAGCTTTATGCTATCTCCTCCCTTTACCCCACTTAGACTTGGGAATTATGGGTATGATTGTGAGACCTTAGGCAAGCCCCTTCATCTCTGTCATTTTCAGCTTCTGCAATAGATAAAATGGGAGTATTAGACGAGAACAGTGTATTTTAAACAAACCTTATCACTATAACTGTTATTATTGTTTATGCAATAATACTTCTTCACAAGTGTTTTACATATACACAATACAATATGTAAAACATATTACAACACAATATCTAAAAAATTGAGTTAAATGTTCAGTGGGCCTGTAAATCACAGAACACTGGCCACTCGACCTCATCCTTTACCCATATGTGCTATTCATACATTAATTTGAACAATTTTTATTGAGAACTTACATACTATGTGTCAGGAACTCTTGTAGGTGCTGGAGATACGTTGGGGAATGAAATAGACATAAATCCCTGCTCTAGTCGTGCTTCCATTCTAATAGAGGAGATAGAAAATAAATAAGAAAAATAAATAAAATATTTAATTTGTTAGATGGTTATGATTTCTAAGTGAAAAATAATGCAAGGAAGGGAGAAAGGAAGTGCTGTGTGTGTGTGTGTGTGTATGTGCGTGCATGTGTGAAGAAGGTATGATTGAAACTTTACATAGGGTTTCAGGAAAGGCTGCAATAAGATGACATTTTATTAGTGACTGAAGGAGCTGAGGGATATATCTGGAGAAAGAATACAGGGTTTGGGGATGGGTTCGAGGCAAGTGCAAATATCCTGAGGCATGAGTATGCCTGGTGTTGTTGAGAAACAGCCAGGAGGCCAGTATAACTGAAGTTGAATAGATAAGAAAAAGAGCAGGACAGAATTAGGTTAAAGAGACAACAGAACATCAGATCATGGAAAGCCTTATGGATATCATAAGGACTTTGACTTTTATTCTTGAGTAGATGGGGAACAACTGGAGATTTTGACTAGAATAGTGATATGATTTGACTCATCTTAACAAAATTACTCTGGTTACTATTTGGGAAATATACTATTAGGATGCAAGAGCAGAATCAGAGAGACCCGTCAGGATGTTACACATTAAACCCACGTGATAATTTATGTGACTCAGATAGCCAGGAGTAGTATCTACGGAGGTAGTAGGAAATCGTTGGATCTGGGTATATTTTGAAGGCAGAACCAATAAGATTTGCTGATGGATTGGGGATGACATGTATATATAGCCATGTGCTGATAAATGCTAAACAACCAGATTGGCATGCGAAAGGGGAAGAGAGGCCTGATATGTAAAATGTATTGATTTTCGTGAAGTAGATATTCCTATAATGGCTGATTTCAAGCTACCAATATAACATTACTGAACACAGAGTTGGGAAGACATGTGCACCATTGGCTCTTATGTGCCCATTTGAGCTGGCTCCAGGACACCACTAGCTATTAGAGAAACATAAGAGTGAAGAATTATTCCAAGTTTTTTGTTCTCAGCAAGTGGAGGGATAGTGTGGTCATCAAATAAGATGGAGAATGCTATGGACTCATCAAGTTGGGGGAGACTGAATATCAGGAGTTTAGAATTGAACATTTGTTTTGAGATGTCTCTTAGACATCCATGTTGAGATACCAAGTGCCTAGTAGTATATATGATTCTGAAGTTCACAGAAGACATTTGAGATGAAAATATGAATATGGGAGTCAAGGGCATATAAATTATATTTAAAGCCATGAAACTAGATGAGAACATCAAGGAAGTGAGGGTAAATAGAGAAGAGATGAAGCCCAAGGACTAAGATGTGGACGCTCTGATATTTAGCAGTCCATGAGGTGAAGGAAAATCAGCATGGGAGACAGAAATACCAGCGTTGAAAGTTAAATGGAAAACTCAGTGAGTTTAATGCACTGGAAGTAAAGGAAGTATTTCGGTAGAAATAATGATAAACTGTGTCAAACTCTATTAATGGATCAAGAAAGATGAGAATCGAAAGTCAACTTTCAAGAAAACACCACAGAGCCTGGAGCTTGGAACACTGTTTTAAAACTACTTGACTAAAATTCAGTAACTCTTTTCTAGTCTCAGTCTCTTCATGGAGTCCACTTCCATGTGATCCATCATGAGGATTTTTATTCTTTGCTGCCAGAGCATTGTCTATCACTTTGCTGACCTCTCTGAACTTGGCCACCCTTCTATACTATAATGTATCACTTGTTATTATACTCTCCCCTAAAAGCATTTATCTGCAAGAATTAACTTTCTTCCATCATCTGTGGTTGTGTTCAATACTGCCTTTAAACCTAGGCAAACTGAGCCTCTGCCCCAGGCCCCCAGCTTAAGGCTACACAGAAAGTCCAGTGCTTTAGAATGCCTTCCTTGAAAATTTCTAAGAATTCTTCTGGTCACTGAAATTGGCTGGGGCTGTCTCCCCTGTGAGTGACACTACTGGACCAGACTAAAAATAGATATTCCTTCTGCTTTTCTCACTCTGCCCAAGTGTACCTTGCCCACCCTTCCCATATGTGGTGATGTGTTGTAGGAAGGGGTACAGTCATATTCTAGAAGTGTAGTGGTTATGGAGTAAATAGTATGAGAAAAGACATGGTTGGATATGTATTTTTTCTACATTTACTCTATAAAATTCTCAAATGTAAGTTTATCATGAACAGAAAATGAATTACTGTTCACGTTTTCCTGCATACACTGGGTAAGATTTACATGAATAATCATCATCAATAAAGCACAGTAACAACTTTTAAGACAGTCACTGGAAGCCAATATTCATGGGCAGCACAATGGAGATTCAGAATCATGAGTAGTGATATAACCTCCATTAAATAAAAGATAATAGAGAACTACAGATATAAGAAGGTCTATATTATTTCAATACAAAGAGTGAAAACTCATGGTGTTGTGAGTAAAATAGTGTTGTTACCTTTTCCTTCTAGTGGGAGATATGAAATTATCCAGGAATGGCAATTTGACCACAAAATACATGAACAGATGGTTCTTGCATTTGAGTGGGAAAAGATGCTGCCTAGGTAACACAAAACATTTTTATATACTGTGATTGGACAATAAACAAATATGTAAGTGCCTCTTCTGTACCCATAATTCTGAGTATTCATCATTAAATTAGATGAGTCTATGAATTTTGCCATATATTTTTAACCAAACTGTTTCTATAGACAGAAACCCAACAAAAATATTTACTCATGACCCCATATGCCCTAGGGGAGACCCTAAACATATTTATCACCAGCATTTGTTCCCCCTGCATTTTATGGGGCATATCAAGTTTCCAGCTTCTACATCCACTAATGCCAAATAACCTGGAAACATTGTTTCTGACAGTCCATCTTGAATTGGAAAATGTTGTGACTCATAGTGCAAATTTTACACTTTTGGATGCATTTGGATTTCTTGGATGTTGTAAGGTAAGAGCATCTACCTGCTTCCCCCTTCTCTTTCTAAGGTTGTCATCTATTAAGGCAGCCTTAGCTCTTAGAAAGATCTTATTACAATTAAGTTCTGGTTATGTTAGTCCTTTAAAAATCAGATTACCTTTACTAAGTGCCTATATGTGTAACAAAAATCCTCTTTTGCAAACTAGTTGGTGGAATGCAAGGAATAATTATTTCTAGAAAACTTGCTAAATAAATGTGTTAATCACAGTCTAAGAACAGTAGCAACTCAAATGTAACTGTAGGTGAAATGGTTAAGATTGCTATATTCACTTGATAGCATATTATGCCACATTTTATAAAACATATCAACAACATTTTTGAAGCTCCTGCCATAAAAAGGTGGGGTCTAATTTCCCTTCCCTTGAATACAGGCTGGCCTTAGTGACTCATTTATAATAATAAAAAAAAGTAGTGGAAGTCATGCTGTGTGACTTACAAAGCTAGATCATAAAAGCCAATACGGCTTCTATCTGGCTTACTCTCATGGGAAGCCCACCCTTGGAATATAGCTACCATATTTTGAGGAAGTTTAAGCAACATGGAATGGTCACATGTGGTGTTTCTGCTGACAGGCCAAACTAAGGCCCCAGCCAACAGCCAGCATCAACCAAGATACATGTGCATGAGCAAGCCATCAGTTGATTCAGCCCCCAGCCTTTGAAATGCCCCAGTTAGTACTGAGAGTAGCAGAGTCCAGCTGTCCTTGCCAAGCCTTGCCAAAATTGCAGATTCTTAAGCCAAATTAATCTTCTTGTTTCAGCCACTAAGTTTTGGGGTGATTTGTTATGAAGCAATAGATAGCTGAAACAGATTGTGAAAAACTGGGAAAATAAAGTATAGGATATGTTAGGTGAAAAACTCAGGAATCAATATGTAATTATAGTTATCTAAATAATTCTATGCATAGTCCAAAGACCAGAATAAGATACCTAAATGCTAACAGGGTTTGTTTTAGGGTGGGGATGTCTACAGGTATTTCTTTCTCCTCTTTGATTTTCCAAATTTTCACATACATATATTAAACAAAACCACTAAGCTCATTTGTTACCTTTTTTTTAGTTTTTCTGATTTAAGTAATTTAAGGAACCATTAAAACAGTGAGCCTTCTACCTATGAGCTGACTCAGTCTCTCTTTGTGTGCCAAAACATTCCTGGCAGCTTACATTGTTGATCAACCAAGCATACACTGAATGCAAGGCAGACATGATTGAAACGTATTCATTTATCATAAATTAAAGATCTTAATTGGAAACAGACACCCAATGCAGACATCTCCCATCTGCTGTTGGTAATGTTGACATTAAAAATGTCAGTAGAATGAAACTCATTAATTACATATTCTGGGGATCACAAAAGCATTAACTTCCAACTGAAGGGGTTCAGGCAATCCCCTCTCACATTTTGATGGCAGGACCAGGGAGCCCTGCTCACACATACAGATGACACTTGGGATTTTCTGAGAAATAAATGTTAAGCAACTAGGATCTATTTTCATAAGCTCACTCACCTCCTCTTATCAACAAATTCCAAGGAGTACTCATTAAATACAGACCAAATTTGGAGCAAGGAACAAAATCAGGGCTCTCTTGAATAAATTCTCTCTTCTAAAAAAGTTCTGAGCCAACAGGCTTTGGCCATGACAACAGCACAATTTTCAGCAATAATTAAATATGAGCGTTCATCCCTGCTTCAGCATAGCATTAGGGTTAAAGATCAGGTCTACACAAAGTGTAGTCTCTTGGCCAGCAGCATCAGCATCAGCATCACCCAGAATCTTGCTAGAAATGCAAAATCTCAGCTCTACTGCAGACCCACTGAATCTCTGTGGTGGGGCCCAGGGATCTGCATGTTGACTAACTGTGCAGGTGATTTTAATGTTCACTAAAGTTTGAGATAATCTTCGCTCCAAAATGTATCTTTAAGTTTTTCACCTTAAGACACCACCAATAGATGCATGCCCATGTTTTGATACCCTTGCTCCTCCTCGCCCCCACCACACCCACACATAAACACGGTATTCCTGGGCATGGACAAGCAGAGTGATGATGCAGAAATAGTATTGTTTGTCAGCAGGCAAAATTCTGAAGGTGGTCAAATGTGCTTTTGTTTCCTTTTGTTTTTGTTACTCTTTTCTTCTCCTGCCCTTCTACTGTGTCTTTTAGATATGTTTTTTCAAGTATCAGGTTTCTAGAGTCCTGGGCTCCCCTAGATGCCTACAATGAAAGATGATACTCAAGTCTGTCTGAACCCTTGACAAAATATAACTGTCCTAAGTTTATTTTGCTCAGTGCCCTGCTTACTAAATGATAGCAATTGGTTTGTTAGTTAAATAAAGTTTTGGTAGAAGATACAAGTGAGTTTTATTTCAAATGAACTTTATTGGAGATTAATTTACATATAATAAAATGTGCCAATTTAAGTGTACAGTTCAATGAGTTTTGATATATTTTTAAACATATGTAGGAACCATCACAATCAAAATGTAGAACGTTTTCATTACCACAAAACTTTCCTTCAAGCCTCCTTTGCAGTCAATCCTCCCTGGCTCTTGGCAGCCACTGATCTGCATTCTATTGTTGATTAGATTCCCCCTTTCTAGAATTTCATATAAATGGCACATATAGTATATAGCTTTTTGTGTCTGGCTTCTTTCACTTAATATATTTTCGAGATTCATTCATGTTGATCCTTTGTATAGTTGTATAGTATCTCATTGCTTGTATATACCTTGATTTGCTTATCCATTTAATTGTTAATGGACCTTTGGGTTGCTTGCAGTTTTTTAATTTTTTAAATTTTTAATTTTTGTGAGTACATAGTAGCTGTATATATTTAAGTGGTGCATGAGATTCTTTAATAAAGGCATAATATGATAATAATTATATCATGGAAAACTGGGTATTCATCCCCTCAAGCACTTATCCTTTGTGTTACAAACAATTCAATTATACCCTTTTAGTTATTTTAATATGTACAAGTAAATTTTTATTTACTATAGTTCTGCTGTTTTGCTAGCAAATACTAGGTCTTATTCATTCTTTGTATTTTTTTGTACTCATTAACCATTGTCACCTTCCTCCAGCCCCCCACTACCCTTCCCAGCTTCTGTAACCATCCTTCTACTCTCTATCTCAATGAGTTCACTTGTTTTGATTTTTAGATCTGACAAATAAGTGAGAACAGATGATGTTTGTCTTTCTGTGCCTGGCTTATTTTCACTTAATGTAATAACCTCCATTTCCTTCTATGTTATTGCAAATAACAGCATTTCATTCTTTTTTTATGACTGAATAGTACTCCATTGTGTATAAGTACCACCTTTTCTTTATGCATTCATCTGTTAATGGACAAATAGGTTGCTTCCTAATCTTGGCTATTGTGAACAGTGCTTCAACAAACATAGGAATGCAGGTATCTCTTCAATATACTGATTTCGTTTCTTTTGGGTATGTACCCAGCAGTGGGATTGTTGGATCAGATGGTAGCTCTATTTTTAGTTTTTTTTTTTTTTTGAAGAACCTACAAATTGTTCTCCATAATGGTTGTACTAATTTACACTCCCACTAGCAGTGTACAAGGGCTCCTTTTTCTCCACATCCTCACAAACATTTGTTACTGGCAAACTTTTAAATAAAAGCCATTTTAATTTGGGTGAGATGATATCTCATATCTCATGTAGTTTTGATTTGCATTTCTCTGATGTTGAACACCTTTTCATATACCTGTTTGACATTTGTATGTCCTCTTTCACCCAAGCTAGAATGAAGTGGCATGATCTCAGCTCAGTGCAACCTCCACCCCCTGGCTTCAAGCAATTCTCGTACCTCAGCTTCCTGAGTAGCTGGGATTATAGGCACCTGCCACCACACCCAGCTAATTTTTGTATTTTTAGTACAGACAGGGTTTTGCCATGTTGGCCAGGCTGGTCTGAAACTCCTGATCTTAGGTGATCCACCTGCCTCAGCCTCCCAAAGTGCTGGGATTACAGGTGTGAGCTGCCATGCCCAGCCATGTATGACTTTTTTTGAGAAATGTCTATTCAAATCTTTTGCCCATTTCTTGATTGGATTATTAGATTTTTCCCTATAGAATTGTTTGAGCTCCTCATGTATTCTGGTTATTAATCCCTTGTCAGATTGGTAGTTTGCAAATATTTTCTCCCATTCTGTGGGTTATCTCTTCACTTTACTGATTGTTTCCTTTGCTGTACAGAAGCTTGTTATCTTGATCTGATCTCATTTATCCATTTTCGTTTTGGTTGTCTGTGTTTGCAGGGTATTATGGAAGAAATTTTTGCCCAGAACAATGTCCTGGAGAGTTTCCTCAATATTTCTTGTAGTAGTTTCATAGTCTGAGGCCTTAGGTTTAAGTCTTTAGTCCATTTTGATTTGATTTTTGTATATGGCAAGAGGTAGGGGTCTAGTTTCATTCTTCTGCATATGAAGAATGAAAACTGCATATCCAGTTTTCCCAGCACAATTTATTTAAAAGACTATCGTTTCCCCAGTGTATGTTCTTGGCATATTTGTTGAAAATGAGTTCACTGTAGGTGTGTAGATTTGTTTCTGAATTCTTTTTTTCTGCTTCATTGGTCTGTGTGTCTGTTTTTATGCCAGTGCCATACTGTTCTGGTTACTATAGCTCTGTAGTATAACTTGAAGTCAGGTAATGTGATTCCTCCAGTTTTGTTCTTTTTGCTCAAGATAGCTTTGGCTATTCTCGGTCTTTTTTGATTCCATATAAATTCAAGTTTTTTTGTCTATTTCTGTGAAGAATGTCATAGGCATTTTGATAGGGATTGTATGGAATCTGTAGATTTATTTTGGTAGTATAGACATTTTAACAATGTTGACTCGTCCAGTCCATGAACAAGGAATATATTTCCATTTTTTGTCCTCTTCATTTCTTTTTCTTCAGTGTTTTATAGTTTTCATTGTAGAGGTCTTTCATTTCTTTGGTTAAGTTAATTCCTAGGTATTTCATTTTATTTGTGGCTATTGTAAGTGTGATTACTTTTTTATTTCTTTTTCAAATTTTTCACTGTTGGCGTATGAAAGCGTTGCTGATCTTGATTTTGTATCCTTAAACTTTACTAAATTTATCAGTTCTAGTAGTTTTTTTTTTTTTTGGTGGAGTCTTCAGATTTTTTTCAAATATAATGTCGTATCATTGCTTACAGTTTTTTGCTTATCATAAATACAGCTATGAATTTTCATGTTTGGAATGTCTGGGATTTTCAGGTGTGCATTAAGTAACACCTGTACTGACATCTGAATAATACACTGCATTTTCCAGTGGTAAATGCTGCAAAGCAATGACAAAGGATGGGACATTTAGATACAAACGTGGGATTTGAAGGGTTGAATTTGAAACGCACAAAGATTACTGCTCTTTATGGCAACACATCTCATTTTTTTCTGTGCTGTATATTTTTAAGGGACACAGTTATATCCAGGCTCTTCAGCATTATTCTGCTCATTTATTCAGATAGAGCTGAAGACAGTCCTTATACCTTGTCTTTCCACTGCCTTGGTGAATCTGTTTTGCTAGTATGATGTTCAAATATTAATGTGACCCCAGTGGCAAGCATATAGAAGTCCAGATGAAATGCCAAGGGTTACTAATGACTTTTGAGCAAAACATGTTCAAGTGGACCTATTTCATTTGAAAAAAAATTCCCCAAGCTGTTTCAATAGTTTATTTTGTGAATGTACACAGTTGGCCTGCAGGGTATCCTTTTCATTTGTCAACAGTAGGCCATAAAAGCTGTCATTATGTAGAGGCTTTGAGAACATTAGTTCAAAATTTTTCATTTTTTATTTTGTGCTTAATATTCTACATCAAGATTGTACACTCTTAGGCATGAGAGCTTGCTTTCAAGTATTATGTACTTTGAGAGGAGAGGAAGGAAGTATATAAAATGAGATATTTTTCATTTTATTTTGTTTCATTTTTGTAAAAGACAGCAGAGTTCAATGCATCTAAAGATTCTAGGAGAGCTGCACCAAACTCAGTGATTTGGGAATTGACAGAGAGATCAATGTGAATTCATTACTAGATTCATTTCTTCATTGACTTACTCCAAGGAGATTACTTTGGTTTGTGACCCTTCCAGAAGGCTCTGCATCAATGGCTCAAGTGCAAGTAGTTTGTCTGGGAAGTGATCGCAGGAAGACTTAGTAGGAGAGTAGGAATGGAAACAGGGAAAAGAAGGAAGTGAACGTGGAGTACTTTATCAAACAAATTGTCACTATGAGTAACTGAGGTTCAATTACACTGAGAAACTCTGGCAGACAATGTAGAACAATCTTTCAAGCTGTCTACTCCTTACCCCACTCTCAAAGGGCAAGGAAGCTGAGGAGTTTATTCTCCACCTCTTATTTGTCATTGGATTAGCCCTGAACACCCTTCACATGCTCTGGAATGCATGTGCCAAGGGGATATGGTCTGTCACCAACAGCATCTGCTAAAGAGCTCATTTTCTGCACTGTATGTTCTTTTTCATTTCAACCCATTTCAAAGTGAGCATTGTAAAAGAGTCAGTAACTCTATACATTTTATCACAAACATATTTTCAAGTGTCTCCCACCACTATATTGTATTGATCTTGCCAAAAGGCATGTAATAATTTTTGGTTTTGAGTGTTACTTAATTCTGAGGGATTTCCTTCAAGATGTAATTTCCACAATATAAAACAAATATCCCCAAAGTAACTGAACTTTTCATATATCATATTGCCCCCTGTGGAGAAACTATATTGCATCATTTAAGAAAATTATTCAAGCATTAATTCTCAACTGCTTCATAGATGACTAGTCAACTCTATTTGAATTTTATTTGTAAACAAGAATACAAATCACTATTTTTTAGCACGAGGATTCTTTTTAAGATTTAGATTCTGCAATAGAAATGCAACTTGAAAATATGCACTTCTGTAAAGCTAGAGAAAGGATAAAACATGCACTAGCATAAATATATTGGGATAACTATAAATATATGACTGCATATACAATTTTATACAAAGCTTTCAGGGAAAAAAAAAGACACAACTTTTAGTCTTAACCTATTCTATTTTTACCATTCATTTTATGAACTATTTAAGGGCCAGGTTTTTTGAAAGAGGTACTTGTGGAGTGAAAGAGAGAGTGGGAGCAATTTTC
The DNA here is from genome assembly GCF_006542625.1 of Nomascus leucogenys. Classification (NCBI taxonomy): domain Eukaryota; kingdom Metazoa; phylum Chordata; class Mammalia; order Primates; family Hylobatidae; genus Nomascus; species Nomascus leucogenys. The sequence continues at coordinate 19,509,121 of NC_044406.1, read as the reverse complement.
AATATATTGATCCTCTCAGAATACTCTTATTAAGGGAAGCTAAATATCTGAGAGCAAATTGATAAATAATATGAAAATGCACTGTAATGCAGCCCTGCACATGTTTTTCTGTAAGTCTTAATGCAAGATCCCATGAAGCCATGAATGAATGTTGGAATTTATACCAAAGACCCTTTGCTAGAAGTTTTTTCTTTGTAATTCCCAACCTATGAGTTTTCTCTTTAATGATCACTTTTGTGTCTGTATGAACAATTTTTCCCCTTGGTGTTTTTTTTTTTTTTTACTTTTTTTATCTCTGTATTAAAATACATGTAAATATTAGCACATCTTCAGCACATGTTATTTACTGCTTTGTTAATGGTTCTCAAAGAGATCTGAAAATCTTTGTGTCTCAACATCCTCTATTCTTCCTCATATAATTCAGGTAAAGACAGTGCTGGATTGCCAGTAATGAAAGGAAGGGTTACAGCAAGGTTTTCTATTTATCATTCTGGCAGCCAACTTTCAAAAGTAATATGCAGATGATAGTTTTATGTGTACATCAAATGATTAGTTAGTCTAAGGTTGTTTCATGAGACACTTCCAACTTAAGGTGGGACTAAGAGGAGGCAAATGAGGTGAGTGAAGCACTTACCTAGGATGCAAAATTTATGGGGATACCAGAATTCTCAGTAATCAAATGAGATATTTTAATATGGTACCTTAAAAAACAAAAATTGATGCAAAATTCCATCTTGAAGGAAATGTAGTTATTTTTTATCAAAGAAAGAAGGAGTATTACTAATTTTTTTTTTTTTTACCTCAGGCTCTAATACAGCTGGGAAAGGCACTGTTACTGATCTTATCTTTATTTAAAACATTCATATTTAGTCCTGCAATCCTTCAGGATGTTTTGCTTATTTAGAGTGTATTGAACCTTGGGTCCTCTGGTTCAGGCATCCTCTTTTATCCTTTAATTAACCTACGGCCAATTTGACCATACACATTCATGTCTTAATAGTTCTTTTCATCAAGTTACTGACCAGCACAGCACAAACAATTTCCACGCAGAACAGATACTAGCCATTTGACCATATGAGTATACATAAGATAAATGTCATCCATGATCACATTACCAGGTGCATTCCAGGTATCCTAAAAATGTCATGGATGACTAATTCATGAATTTAGTAAAATTTCACAGGTTCTCATATCTCAGATCTTAGGTTTTACTTATTACCTTCACTTTATTAGTCAATTTAATAGCTTTATTGTTTTTCTAATACACGAAATGTATCTATTGTCAAAAATCAAATAAAAGAACAAAGAATAAAATTACAATCAGTAAAATCTCACAATGCAGATTTATACTCTCTTAATGTTTCAGTGGATAATCCTTCCAAACTTATTTCTGTGAAGATAGAAATATGTATGTAATTTTATATAAGCAGGATCATATATGATGCTTGTTAATATGCTTTTATATGTCATTCTATGTTATGGACGTGTTCTATGTCCATAAATCTAAAAAATCATTGCATAGCATTCCATTATGTAGAGTATAGCTGACACTGTCAGTGGGTTGCTCTCATTCCCTTAGATCTTTATAACTTGTTATATTTACCCACCCCCCAGATCCTGTGTGCTTTGCTTCCAATGGCTTGCACCAGTGACCTCCTTTTTTTTTTTTTTTTTTTGAGACGGAGTCTCGCCCTGTTGCCCAGGCTGGAGTGCAGTGGCGCGATCTCGGCTCCCTGCAAGCTCTGCCTCCTGGGTTCACGCCATTCTCCTGCCTCAGCCTCCCAAGTAGCTGGGACTACAGGCGCCCACCACCATGCCCGGCTAATTTTTTGTATTTTTAGTAGAGACGGGGTTTCACCATGTTAGCCAGGATGGTCTCGATCTCCTGACCTCGTGATCTGCCCACCTCGGCCTCCCAAAGTGCTGGGATTACAGGCGTGAGCCACCGCACCCGGCCACCTGTGACCTTCTTTAGAGTGTGTCCTTGGTCTATAGGAACTGCTTCACCAAGGCAATGGAGAGCCAGAAATTCCTGAGTGTTTACCTGTCTTCAGGGTGACCCTTGAGTTTCAAGGACTGATTGATATAGGAAGGAAAGCCCAGCTCAGTTTGCCTCAAGGTGGGACAAACTCTGAGGTGTAATTCATGCTCCAGAGCTCCCTGCAAGATCAGGCTGAGATTGAAACTTATCTGAATCATACACTTGCTTGGTTTCTTCTGATTCCCCTTCCTGCTTTTCCCAATCTTTCACCAGATTCTTCCAGAAGCACTTCTTTAATAAATTGCTTGCATAAAAATCCTTGTCTCAGGGTTTACTTCTGGAGTGGTGCTATTTCTAGAAATATAATGCAAGCCACAAACACAAGCCATATATGCAGTTTAAAATTTTCTGGTAATCACATCAAAAAGTAAAAAAAAAAACAGATGAAATTAATTTTAAGAATATATTTTATTTAACTTAATATATAAAAATTATTATTTCAACATGGAATTAAAATTAAAAAATTATTAAAATAGTCTCTATTCTTTTCACAGTACATCTCTGAAATTGGTGGTGCATGGTGATATGGGGTGAAATTAGGTGTGTAGCTATATTTCAAGTGTTCAGTAGTTATGGTCAGTAAAATGGCTACCGTTTTAGACAGCACAGATATGGAAAATCCAAACTAAGACATAAAACATCATATTTTACCTAACCGGTGCCCTATTGATGAATATTGAGTTTGTTTCTATTCCTCTTCCATTGTTTAATATTTTGATAAATATTCTTGAGCCTACAATATCTATGTGATTATTTGCCAAGACAAAATTTTTAAAATTGGTTTACCGTATTAAACTGGCCTCTAGAAGGACAATTGTCCATTTCCCCTCACCCTCTGCAACACTTTCTTAGTCTTTTTCATATTTGTAAATCTGATAATAAGAGTTTAGACTTTAAATGTTTCTTCAAACAGAGATTTATTTTTCCCTTCTTAACATTGAAGACAGTAGATTAATAGGGAACTCCAACTACTGTTCTCATACCAGGCATGGGAGAGTCCTGCACACACATAAATATTTAATATTACAGCACATAAAATAAAATTCTATACTATACTCTCAGCCTCCATTAAACTAAATTAGGGAGTAATCTAAAAATGGTCTTTGGGACTTTTTCTATGATTGATTCCTCTAGCCCAGCATACCTATGAATGTCTGATTGTCAAAGAGAGAAATAACAAATCTAGAGGCAGTTACAATTTAAAAAATCAAGGCCACAGTAACAAGAAAATCTGCTGAGTAATTTCAAAATACCTTACAAGCATTCCAATTTCATGGGCTGCTTGTTGATATTACCTGTTCTAAAAGAGAATTTATGTAAAGGTCCATATGGATATTGATCTTTAAATAAGGAAGATAGCCAAATAAATTTAAAATAGCTTGCAAAACAATCTCTTGAGCTCTAAGTTGTTTATGAGTCATTTTGCAGTAAAAGTGAAGTCATTTATCATGACTCAGAATTGATGGTTTCTGAGGCCCGATGATGAGTAGAAACGCTCCATTCCTGATATAAAGGATGTTATTTTCACAGATGCCCAAGGAAGCCTACTTTGGGGATGTCTAAATATTTAACTCTTACATTTCAAACAATTACAGCCACTGGATCAATGTGTCTTATTATTTGGGGAACACTTTGTAACTATTTTATCTTTCAGGACAACATGAATATAGTTCCTAAAGGAGATGTCTCACAGCACTTCAGATTGAGAGGCAATAACTGGCATTGCAGCCTACACAAACACACACACACACCAAACTTTGAAAATAAAGATGATGCTTATATCCTTTATATATTTTGCAAATCCTACTTTGAGTTTTCCTGGTGGTATCTGTGCATTTGTGAATTTATGTATTTGAGATTATTTTGCCAAAATGAAGATGGTGGAAATATGTGTGGGGTGTGTTTTTGTGTGTGTGTGTGTGTGTGTGCATGAAACTCACATACAAACACAATTATGTCATAAATGCTGAGTGTGGCTGCTGAATTACAAGATTACTCTCATGTCTCAGCTAAGAAAGGGAGGTACAATATGGAAAAAAAAAGACCTGCAGTAAAAAGCAGAAATGGGACATTAGTTTCTATAACTGCCCTTAATTTTGTAGATAATGGCCATTCATAAATAGGTTCTGCATTTGTAGCTAAAAAATTATATTGCATGACACCCAGAAACAGGAAGACATTTTTTGTATCTTTCTTGCAGGTTGGTGCTACCTAGTCAGCTGATTATTTTCACCAAGATCTTTGTTTAGTGTTAGGCTTGTTTCCTCCAAAGAACTTCTCAGAGGGCTGATATAGCTCATTGTTTTCTCTTTTCTTTCTGTAAACTGGACTTATTTTGGATGAACCACTCTTGGTTTGCCACTTTTTGGCCTCTGAGTTTCCTTTGGCTTCACTTCCTTCTCACACAATATTACCGTTTAATCAGAAAAGACATAACTGACAGATTTCACTTTTTAAAAAATATAAAAATAAATAGGGAGGGTTACTAGTAATTTCTCAAATGTGTCACCTTCTAGCAGCTTAAAAGTTTATCTGTTCATATGGCAAAATACTTTTCCACTTTTTCTCTGATGCTCTCTTCTGCATCTTCACGACTTTGCCTTGAGTAGATTGACCGTAATGATTTCCCAATTTCTACAAGTTAATTTTGTTGATATAGTCAACTCTTGAAGTCAAATTCTTAACAGTCTAAGTTAACACATGAGGATAGTGATCTTGCCACTATCATTTAAAAACCACTAAATCCTTGATGATGATTTAAAAAAATGGATAGACAGAGAAAGAAATTGATTAGTAAGTAGAGGTACAACAATAATTATAATAAACTTGAAGAGATGTTAGTTAAGTGATGGCTGGTGATTGAAATTATCAAAGGCTTTTTAATCCACGTGTCTGGCACCTTGCTGGGATGCTATGAAGACTAAGACTGCCAACTGGAGCACCTCCATGTGGCTTGGTTTCTTCATAGTACAGGAGCCTCAGAGTACTCGAACTCCTTACACGGTGATTTAGGGCTCGAAATGCAAGTGTTTTGGTTGAAAAAAAAAAAAAGAAGTTGCATTGACTTTTATGACTTAGCCATGGTAGTCACATAATGTCACCTGTGACACATTCCATTAGCCAAAGCATTGGTAAGTCAGTCCCAATTCAAAGGAGAGGAATCAAACTCCACCTTTTGATGGGGGAAGTCACAAGATAACATCACAGAAAACTGTGTTGAAATAGGAGATATTATTGCAACCATCTTTGGAAAATGCAATCTGCGATAGCTTCATTCTCACAGAGCTTAGAGCTACTGGAGAATTCATATATTATAAAATAGTCACATAAATGAGTGGATTAAATGTGATGAAGAAAAGGAATGTGGTTATAAAAGTATCAAAGAACAAAAGATATGACCCAGAATGAGAATTTTGCAAAGTTTTCCTGAAGTATTAACTCCTGAGCAATTGTCTAAAGGAGGAGTAGGAATTAACCAGGTGGGATATTTGGAGAATGGAGTGGAGCAGTAAGAGCATTTTAAATGAAGATAACACATGCAAAGATCCCATGGCAGAAGAGACCATGGCTTATACAAGAGCCTGAAAGGAAGATGCAGGTGGCTACAGCACAAAGAAGACAATGTGAGATGAAATGAATCTAGAGAAGGAGACAGGAAAAAAAAAATACACACACACACACACACACACACACACACACATATATGGTTTTGTAAGCTACGTAAAGGAGTTTGGTCTTTTCCCAAAAATGATCGCGATCCACTGGAATACTTTAATAAAGAAAGTAACAAGGTCAGAAGTGGCTTTAAAAGGTAAATCTGCTTTAAATATGGAGAATTGATTGAAAGGGGGCAGGGATTCAGAGAAGAAGCGGACAGACCATTTTGAAAACTCTTATAATCCAGGCAAGAGATGATATTGGCTTGGACTAGTTTTGTCACAGGATTAATGGAGAGATGTGAAATCACTCAAGGAATATTAGAGAGTCAAATTCACAGGATGTGAGAGTGAGGACAAATAGAAGTAAGGAAGTAGAAGGTGTCTAGGATAATGCCTAGTTTTAAGGATTGCACAACTGAAAGGATACTGATGCTACTTACTGTGATAAAGAACACAACAAGAGGCCATTTGGTTGTGGAAGATCAAGAATTTGGTCTTGGGCATGTTGAGTTTGATAGGGTTTTGGAACATTCAGTTGGAGATATTGAGTAGGCAATTGGATGTAGACAATTGGATGCTCACAAGAAGCATGTGATATGGAGATACACATTTAGAAGTTATCTGCTTATAGAGGGTTACTAAAGTCATGGGCATGAAGGACATCAGACCTATCATTTGGTTGAAGTGTGTTGGAAACCTGAAATTTTTGACTGCTTAAGACATGAAAGGAAATCTTTTCTCCTTTCTCTCCTGCCTAAATGTGACTTTTGAGGAAAACGTGGAACTCCATAGATTCAGCAGAGCAAAATTTGAAAGTCTAGACAAACTCAATCCGCTTGCTTCTTAGATTTACAAACAGATTTAGAGACAATAGTAGCTGAGGTGAAATTAGAACTTAGAACTCCTGACTGCTACTTTATCCAGTCACTGCTCAACATACCCAGAGTTACTGAAAGCTTATATGTTTTGTTTTCATTGTAGAAAAAGAGCTTAGTTACCTTGTCTATCTGAAACTCTATAGAAAAAATTAAGCCTTCTCGGCAATCTTACTGAAATAACTTTCAAAACTATATTTATAAGATGAATCCAGAAAGATAAATATTTTATAATACAATGATTCAGAATGATAATTGAACAAACTTCTCCTTAATTTTCAGAGATAAGAGACACTACAAGAAGCTATTCACTCATTTGGTAATATCAAGGACTTTCCTTCCCACTCATTCTCTGAATCTGAGACAGACATAAATACACTTATGAATGTTTTAATTTCAATTACACCTCAAACAATAATGCAAATCTAAGACATCTATGGATCCTAAGATTGTTTATTTTAGACAATCCTAACACTGCCTGAATACAATAGGCTTTCCATGCTGCAACTTCATCAATACTTATTTGAACCATTATGTTGGAGAATGATGTTTTACCAAATGACTTTGCATCAATACAAAATAGATCATAGTTGAATTCATTACTGAGTTATCTCCAGCCTTAAAATGTGTTGTGACAATGCACCAAAGAGTGAATTTTTTTGGTTGTTTTCTGAGATTGGTCTGAGGATCACTGGTGATGCATAAGGCTCCTTATTGTCCTATAGTATGAATATTTTATAACTGAACAAGAACCATATTTTCCTTTTTTTAAAGAAAATCATTGGCCTCTTTAATGGAAAATCAAGTGCCATCCCCCTGGCCCATGCACATGCAGGAAGGTCATGGTAAAATTGAAAATCAATGAGCAATTGATCTTAGGGGAAGCCATTGATTACCGCCAAAAGCCAAGGTGGCCATAAATTCAAATTTGCTCCTGTGAACCCCTGAAAATTTGAGACAGGTCCCAGTTAATTTAGAAAGTTTATTTTGCCAAGATTGAGGGCGCGCTCATGACATAGCCTCAGGAAGTCCTGATGACATGTGCCCAAGGTGGTTGGGGCACAGCTTAGTTTTATACATTTTAGGGAGACATGAGACATCAATCAATATATGTAAGAAGTATGTTGGTTCGGTCTGGGAAGGTGGGACAACTTGAGGCAAAGGCAGGAAGACTCTAAGCAGGGAGGGAGCTTCCAGGTTTTGAATTTCTGATTAGCCTTTCCAAAGGAGGCAAATCAGGTATGCACCTATCTCAGTGAGCAGAGGGGGTGAGTTTGAATAGAATGGGAGGCAGATTTTCTCTACACAGTTTGCAGCTTGAGTTTTCCTTGGTGATTTTGGGCGCCCAAGATATTTTCCTTTAACATTTCCCCCTTTTCTTTTTAAAAATCTTTTGGAGAAAGCATTTTACAAGAAAATGAGTCTGCTCTCAGGTTTCTTCTGATCTTTCCTGGCTATAATGGTTTATTTCTAGATGGGTAGGTCCCAAAAGCTCATTTTTAGCAGGTCGTGAAGTCTCTTGTCCTGTGAAGAGAAAATAGGGAAGAGGAAGGAAGAAAAACAACAACAAACAGAGGAACAATCCTGGAAAAAATGATCTAGGAAACATTACTCTGAAATCCATACAATATTAGGCAGGTGCAAAAGTGGCTGATGTATGTAAACAGGTTGCTGTTATTTTCTTCTGAAGTTTAAATTGTCTGGATTCTGTTTACAGGATTTTAAGAAAGCACTGCTTAGTTTTCAGTGACTCCAAATTAGGAAAGATGGGAAAAAAAGAAGGAAAAAAAGACAAAAATTGAAAACATCATTTTGAAGACTTGTAGCCAGCAAAAAATTAGAATTCAGCCCAAACTGTAGAAATAATGAAAATTTGAAATCATTAGGCAAGACTGGAATCTAACAACCGGTGTACAGTATTTTTGAAACAATTTTTCTTTCTCTATTTTTCTATTTTTGTTAAAGAGAAATCATGGTAGGATGGGTTTGCTTTATTATACTTGGCCTAATTGTTTGTATACAGCGCAGCAAGAATAATTATTTTTTACATAGGCTTTAAATTGGCTTTGATGGAACTTTGTTCCATGGAAGGAATCCCAGATAAGACTTTTTTAAAGCTGAGCCCAGCCATGGATTAGTGCCATCCAGTATCTGTGAGTTGGGTGAATTTTCTCACCTCTTGAGGTTCAAAGATAAACCTGGGGCTTCCGCACCTGTCAGAAAGTGACATTTTTTACTTACTACAGATCAGAAACCCTGTACAGGGACTGTCTACACAGAATATGAGGCCAGTTTTTCCAAGGGCTTTATTGGCTCCATAAGTCAAATTTGATTCCTTAAAGGAAAGCACACCATTCCAGTCAAAGCTTTCGTAAAATAACCAATTTCTCCAATTGTGTCCTGTTACAAATGAAAACAGATTCTTATGGCACTTATGCAAATAACTGTAGTGCCATAAGTTAAGAATACTCATGAATAGTTTCCAATTCTGGAGAAATCAGGCAGAAAAACAAAAATGCTCCAAATTTTGTTCATAGGAATATGCTAAATTGTTAAAAGCTGTCAACAGCTCAAAAGAAAAGTTTTAAGACTGAAAAACAAAACAAGGGATCAGCAAACATATTAAGTAAAAAGTCAAAAAGATTGTTTCAGTCCATGCAGTTAACTCCTGTTCACCTTGATACTCATGAGCATTTTAGCTCTCCATGAGTCCTGAAAGTTTTTCCTCTATTCTGATGTCACAGTGTCCAAAGTTATCTCCAAAGTTATCAGAAACCTGCTTTCAAGAGCAACTGTTGGAGTTTTATAGCTGATTACAAAACCACCTTCTAAAGAGGACCAAAAGAAGACATAATTGTCCATGGATGAAAAAAAGTTTAAAGGCAGCCATGGTTAAAACACACGATTGACAAGGAAATGTGTTACCTCTGTGGCACACAATAATTTTAACTTGACAATTATGATTATTACAAATAATGTACACTAAATTATATCAGAATTACAGGAGTTTCTCATAATTTTGGAACACATACAAATAACATATTTATAAATACAGCCTGAAGAAAACCAAACATCATTTCATATTTGACAGTGCTTCCTATAAAATTTTTATACCAAATAAGCCAAATTATGTCATTTTTGTGCTTTAGGGGAACTAATATCTTAAAGGATTAGTTAGGTTAAAAAAATACATAGTTTATAATTTGAATTTGAAAAGTTTGTCAAATATAAAAGATTTAAAACACTTGATATTACAAAATAGGATTACAAGTAATTGTAAAGTCATTTATTTAACCAAAGTGATAATTCAAGGATTTCAAAAAGAAGTGACAAACGTTATTCTTTGACAGAGGAGACTTAATTTTCCAAACAATAAGCCCTAATAAGAACAGCATGAAGCCAATTAAATTTGTTTTTCAAAATTTTATAAACAATCTATAAAATTTTAATCTTGATGATAAAATACAGCTTCCATAAGCCTTTTCTAACCTTTACTAAGGAGTTGGTTAGTGCTTCAACAAAACCTTGTTAATCTGACACAGGTGCCCATATGCTGGTCTTGCATCAGTGTGCCTTTGGCATTAATGATTGATTTATAGAGAAACTGAACGTATTTTATCTTTCAAAATTGGCCCTTACAGTCTTGCACGCCCACCTCTTCCACAACAGTCCCTGGGCCTTGAGAAGTTGAAATAGCTTTAATCTTTTGCTCTGTGTCTCAGAAATGCAGTTTATTTTTATTGGCATCTTCTATGGGGCCTAAAGATGAGGCTGTAATTGCTGTCAGTGTTTAAGATTTAGTAGGACTTGGTGTCCTTTTTAGATCCAGGAGTCAAAGCCTTGTAACTCAATGTCACAAGGACTTTAAAAGCATATACAGGAACATACATGGATGTAACAACCTTAATTTAAAAAAAAATTTTATCTCAGTTTTCTTTTCCTAAGCAAACCAAAACTTAATAATAATATTGGACTTTCTGGTTTGTCCTGAACATCCCTCCTTCTTAAATAACCAGTCATTTTATTTTAGGACTAAAATTTATCATATAAGATTCTTTCTCATATAAAATTATTTCTCTTCAAGCTTTCTTGCCATATACACACACACACACACACACACACACACACACCTCTTTGTAACTTTCTTTTCATCTCTTTTTATTTTCTGGTTCCTTTAACTTGTTTTACACATAACCTTTAAATAAGCTTTGAATTAGACAAAAACTTTTTTTTTTAAAAGGACACGCTTTTTTTTTTTTGCAAGAATTTTTTTTACAATATATATTTATTGGAAAATACTCAAATAATGAAATGTCTATTATTTAATTTAACTTCATATTCTAAATTATGACCAGCTTTTCTACAAGCATTTATCCCATTACATTAACCTAATTTTTTAAATTGTTTACCTAGATTATTTATGAAAACTGTGATAGTCATGAATTTAAAGTTATGAAGCCACTATTGCAAAATTATAACTGAGACAGTGAAATAAGATTTGACTTAATGGATTCCATCTTGCTCTTAACCTCCAAGCTGTCTTTGTTCATTCCTGGGCATAGGCCAAACTAACTCTGGAAGGAACTTAGTTTATAGCTTAGCTTTAAAACAAAAATGTTAACAGTCCTTTCCCAAAAACAAACCACCTTATTGCCTGTGGACTAGACTGCCTAAAGCCACAGGATTAGAAGTTACAGCAATCTTACTAAATTCAAGATGCAGCTATTTTCATTAAACCCATATCAATGTCTTACTTATTAAAAATTACACAGGCAAAAATCATTCTGTTTTGGACTGGTTTTATAGTTTTGTAACCCCTATACCAAGTTTTGACCCCCTATAGTATTTGGTAGGGATAAGCATGAAATTGCTTTATTAATAAATGCAAAACAAAAAATGTATGCTGGCAATTCTTAAGACTTTTCTAATAATTACTTTACCAATAATTTTAAAACTGGCTTATTTATCAAAGATTTTCCTTAAATGACATAAATTTGAAAAAGCATTTAACTAGTCTTTTCTTTTTTGGTACCTGATTTAAGTGCTTATATTTTTCTTTAAGCTAATTAATTAGAGTTCTGTTATGTATTTTTAGTAGTGAAATTTTGTACACAACACATAAATACATATAAAGATGTATTAGGCATGCCAATGGAGGTGCATTTTATAGATTTATAAAGAGCCCCCCCTTTTTTTTCTATCTAGGCTTTCAAATTCTTGATAACCTGCTTCACAATCCCAGGCAGTTATCAGCTAAAGAGCCTTGAATTTGCACATTAAAGGAAACAGCTCAGGTGAAAATCAAATAGCAAAATTTATATCATAAGGTACAGCGAGTAAAAGTCTGGTGGTGCTAAAGGGTGACACTTTTATTTTTCTTTGAGCCAAATTGAACACAAAATTAAACTATGCTCTGTCTCAAAAACCCAAGAGTAGCCTCTGTTGCAATAACTATTTTAGTCAAAAAAAGAAAAAAAACAGATGAAAACAGAATTCAGTCAACTGAGAAGAAAACAAAAACAAAAACGAACAAAAACTTCTGCTCAAAAACAAAGACAAGGTCTTAGGAGAAAAAAAAAGAAAAAAACCCTAAAACATGAAGGCCTTTCAAATACAATCATGCACACATGCACACATACACACACACACACACACACACACACACACACACACACATCTTGGATGTTAGCCTTTTAATTAAGCTAACTTTGGCCTAACTCAGCTAACAATTAGCTCCTTAAAAAAAAAAAGAAAAAAAATTTTTTTTCCGATTACTGTATTTCAGCTGGGACAAAATGCTGCTAAACTAACAGTGATCACACAAGTTATAGGATTTCTGAGTGCTCTAAGTGTAAGGAGAAATTAGCCCCAGCTGGTTGTTAAATGCTAACTTTAGTCATTTAAAAGAAATTTGCAAGACAAAATCCCAAACCAGTTTCTTACCTAGTGATGGGTCTCAGGCTGTAGACTGCTCTCTAGCATCCTAGAAACAAGAAAAAAAAAAAAAAAAAAAACAGAAACAAAACTCACCTTACCTGCCTTCCATTGTCATGGAAGCAGGAAAAAGCTTGCCTTCCTTCAGTTGGAAGCAAGTAAAAATCCAAAAAAGAGGAGTTGTACAGCGAAATAAACTTTAGATCTCAACCACATTTTGGGAGATGAGGGATTCTCTGGAGGGGGTACTCCCAGACCTCAGCAAATAGTCCTATTGGTTTGAGCCATAAAGTTAGCTCATGCCGGTACCAAGCACTAATAGGAGATTTGCCAAAGGTCAGGAGCATCTCCATTCAGAATCTCTCCATGGTTACCAAAAAGTGAACCCCGAAAATTTGGGACAGGTCTCAGTTAATTTAGAAAGTTTATTTTGCCAAGGTTGAGGATGTGCCCATGACACAGCTTCAGGAAGTCCTGACGACATGTGCCCAAGGTGGTTGGGGCACAGCTTAGTTTTACACATTTTAGAGAGACATGAGACATCAATCAATATATGTAGGAAGTACATTGGTTGTCTAGAAAGGCGGGACAACTTGAAGCAAAGGCAGGAAGACTGGAAGCAGGGAGAAGGCTTCCAGGTCACAGATAGGTGATACATTCTCTTGAGTTTCTGACTTGCCTTTCCAAAGAGGCAAGTCAGATATGCATCTATCTCAGTGAGCAGAGGGGTGACTTTGAATAGAATGGGAGGTAGGTTTTCCCTAAGCAGTTTGCAGCTTGAATTTTCCTTAGTGATTTTAGGGGCCCAAGATATTTTTCTTTCACACTCCAAATAGTCCTGGTTTATACCAACAGTCCTAGTTTATTAATAGTGCCTCTTTCACTCTCATATGTGCCTTGGATTAGATGATGTCTAACTATGCATTACTAATCTATTGTAATTAACTCCGCTCAAAGTTTGGGTATATTAGATTTTTACTCTCCACCATTTGAACTGGAAAATGAAATTAGACTTCTATGATTAACAGTGAAGGCTAAAACTGAAAATTCATGAAGTAGAGAGGAGTGGGAGGGTCATGTTAAGCCATGAGTTAGTCAACATTATTAGCAATTCAAATTTATGAATAAGTAGGGGCATCAAACTTGAGAAAAGATCTGCAGAATATAGGGTGAGGAATTAGTATGGTGGAGAGAGGAGAAGAAAAAATCAACATGTTTTATGTAACAGTGGAACCTTATAGCAAATACTCATGAAATCCCATTGCCAAACTCATTTGCCATGAGACTAAGTTTCATTCCAGTGTGCCAGTTATTGGATTCCTATGAGACTATTTCTCCCTTACTGGTTACCCGTGTTCTGTTTCCCCCAGAAGCAGACCTTAAGACAAGGAATTGAGTACTATTAGTTTACTTGGGAGATGATCCCAGAAAGCAGTGGTAGAGGAGTGGAACACTGAGACAAAGAAAGGAGGGAAGCCAATACAAGTGTGTTAATGAGCATATCACTGCTCTAGTGCTAAATCATACTGGGGATTCTTTTGGAGACAGGGTAAACGTTGACTTAGGGTCATCCACCCAAGGAGATAGAAAGCTGAGATATTTACCCACCATATTCAATTATCATCGGTGGAGGACTGTTTCCAGGAAAGTTAACTCCTTGGCACTTTCAGCCTGACCCTTATATGAGCTGGGCATTCTCCTGAGGCCAGATGAAATTCTCAAGCAGAAAGTTCTATGCGCTTTAAGTAAGACACCATTAAACAGAAACACTGAATACCAAAAAGATGTGGATAGGCACTGACAGAACCTGCTATACTGATCATGTTTCAGTAGTCTGAATGTGTTTCTCTTTATTGCTATAGAAATTGCCTAAGACAGTTCCCAATCACTTATTTATTTGATTCTTACATTTCCAAAATACTGACTGAGCAGCATCTATCATACTATTTGATTTTATGAGTTTAATTGGGATAATGGAAATAAATAGGACAGTTCACTTTAGTGGAGTTATTTGGCCTACAATAGGGGCCTCTGACTTTATAGAGTATATGAGAAAAACTTTCATTAGTATGAACCACAATGATATTAAAATTTTCTTAAGATGCATATCTCTTTCTGTTCAGTGCTAATGAGAGTCATTGTCAAAGATTGAGCATATTACAGAGTCATGGAGTTGAAAAAGCCCTTAGAAGTTTCCTAATATGGCTTCTCCATAGTGTAAACATTTGCTCTGCATCAAGAGATGGACATCCAGTTTGGGCTTTAAGTAGCTAAAAATATTTTAGCAGAGTATTCTCTTCTGAGCAGGAGTAAGTTGAAACTTATTTATAGTGACACACTTTGGTTAGGAATGAGATTTATGAAACTCCCAGTCAAGCTATTAAAATACATTAATATATTCATCCAATTTTGATCATTTTTCCCCAACACAGTTAATTATTCTTTTAATTAAAAAAATGACATTACTGTGGACATAAATGAGAAAAGCAGCCACTCACCTTCTGAAGTAGGATGATTGAGTCTTTATTATTAAAATAATATAATTTTATTATGGAATAATTAACCATTTGAACTCAAACCACTGTTTAGAATTAATTTTGCTACATGATGAGCTAAGAGCCACAATCGTTTAAAATAATCAAAGCCATTTTACAAATAGAACACAATGAAATACACTTGCAGTAGATTTTTATAAGCTGAAGCAGTTCCAGTGGGTGATTAAAATTTTCTAATAAACAAATTTTTTAAAACTCATTTGTTGAGTCTTCTTCCTGCAGGTGTTCTCTGAAAATATACTTTTATCTTTTAATTGTGGTAAAATGTACATTACATAAAAGTTAGCATTTTAACCATTTTTAAGCATACAGTTCAGTGGCATTAAGAATAATCACTGCAACTATCACCACCATTCAGCTTCAGAACTTTTTTAATCTTTCAAAACTGAAATTCTGTACCTATTAAACAATAATTTCCTAATTCCCCCTCCTTCCCCAGATCTGCAAACCACCATACTACTTTCTTCTTTATGAATTAGACTATTCTAGTGATATGATTTGGCTGTGCCCCCACCAAAATCTCACCTTGAATTGTAGTTCTAATAATCTCCATGTGTCATGGAGGGGATCCAGTAGGAGATAATTGAATCTTGGGGCTGGTTATCCCCATGCAGTTCTCGTGATAGTGGATGAATTCTCACAACATCTGATAGATTTATAAGGTGCTTTTCCCTCTTCGCTTGTCACTTCTCTTTCTGCTACCATGTGAAGAAAGATGTGTTTGCTTCCCCTTCTACCATGACTGTAAGTTTCCTGAGGCCTCCCCAGCCCTGTGGAACTGTGAGTCAATTAATCCTCGTTCCTTTATAAATTACCCAGTCTTGGGAAGTTCTTTATAGCAACATGAAAATGGACTAATACAGTAAATTGGTACCATGGAGCATGGGATGCTGCTGTAAAGTTACCTGAAAATGTGGAAGCGACTTTGGAACTGGGTAGCAGGCAGAGGTTGGTATAGTTTGGAGGGCTCAGAAGAAGACAGGAAAATGTGGAAAATTTTGGATCTTCCTAGAGACTTGTTGAATGGCTTTGACCAAAATGCTGATAGTGATATGGACAACAAAGTCCAGGCTGAGGTGATCTCAGATGGAGATGAAGAACTTCTTGGGAACTGGAGCAAAGGTCACTCTTGTTATGCTTTAACAAAGAGACTGGTGGCATTTTGCCCTTTCCCTAGGGATCTATAGAACTTTGAACTTGAGAGAGATGATTTAGGGTATCTGGCGGAAGAAATTTCTAAGCAGCAAAGCATTCAAGAGAAAGCAGAGCATAAAAGTTTGGAAAATTTGCAGCTTAATGATGTGATAGAAAAGAAAAACCCATTTTCTGGAGAGAAATTCAAGCCTGCTGCAGAAATTTGCATAAGTAACAAGGAGCCAAATGTTAGTCACCAAGACAATGGGGAAAATGTCTCCAGGGCATGTTAGAGACCTTCGTGGGCAACCTCTCCCATCACAGACCTGGAGGCCTAAGAGGGAAAAATGGTTTCATGGGCCAGGTCCAGGACCTTGTTATTTTGTGCAGTCTCAGGACTTGGTGCCCTGCATCCCAGCCATGGCTAAAAGGGGCCAACATACAACTCGGGCCATTGTTTCAGAGTGTGAAAGCCCCAAGCCTTGGTGGCTTACATGTGGTGTTGAGTCTGTGGGTGCACAGAAGCAAAAGTTGCAGTTAGGAACCTCTGCCTAGATTTCAGAGGATGTATGAAAACACCTCGATGTCCAGGCAGAAGTCTGCTGCAGGGGCAAAGCCCTCATGGAGAACCTCTGCTAGGGCAGTGCAGAAGGGAAATGTGGGATTGGAACCCCCAAACAGAGTCCCCACAGGGGCAATGCCTAGTGGAGCTGTGAGAAGAGGGCCATCATCCTCCAGACCGCAGAATGGTAAATCCACTGACAGCTTGCACTATGCACCTGGAAAAGCCACAGACACTCAACACCAGCCATGAAAGCAGCTAGGAGGGGGGCTGTACCCTGCAAAGCCACAGGGGCAGAGCTGCCCAAGACTGTGGGAGCCCACCTCTTGCATCAGCGTGACCTGGATGTGAGGCATAGAGTCAAAGGAGATAATTTTGGAACTTTAAGTTTTAATCACTGCCCTATTGGATTTCAGACTTGCATGGGGCCTGTAGCCCCTTTGTTCTGGCCAATTTCTCCCATTTGAAATGGGAGTATTTATGCAATGGCTGTACCCTCATTGTATCTAGGAAGTAACTAACTTGCTTTTGATTTTACAGGCTCATAGGTGGAAGGGAATTGCCTTGTCTCAGATGAGACTTTAGACTTGGACTTTTGGGTTAATACTGGAAGGAGTTAAGACTTTGAAGGACTGTTGGAAGGGCATAATTGTCTTTTGAAATATGAGCACATGAGATTTGGGAGGGGCCAGGGGTGGAATGATATGATTTGGCTGTGTCCCCACCCAACTCTCATCTTGAATTGTAGTTCCCATAATCCTCATGGGTTGTGGGAGGGACTGAGTGGGAGAAAATTGAATCATGGGGGCAGTTGCCCCCATGCTGTTCCTGTGATAGTGAGTGAGTTCTCACAATATCTGATGGTTTATAAGATGCTTTTCCCCCTTTGCTCAGCACTTCTCCTTCCTGCCGCCATGTGAAGAAGGACATATTTGTTTCCCCTTCCACCATGATTGTAAGTTTCCTGAGGCCACCCAGTCCTGCAGAACCGTAAGTCAAACTTCTTTTTTTATAAATTACCCAGCTTTGGGTAGTTCTTTATAGCAGCATGAAAATGGACTAATACATCTAGATGCCTCATATAAGTTAAATCATACAGTATTTGTCCTTTTGTGACTGGCTTATTTGAAAATGTGCTTCTTAACCCTTCCTTCCAAATTCACTAAAATTGATGCATGATATCAGGTGCTGCCACTTTCCTCTGAACTCAAGCTCTGGTGAAAATGCATGTATACCCAATACATAGTCAGCTCACTGATGGTTAGGAAAGAACAACACACAACTCATCCTCTGCCAGAAAAAAATTAATTTCATTGTCCTTGCAGGAAGATTCACAGAAGGCCCATCCAGGTGCTTTATATAAAAATAACAGTTCCCTCCAGCTACCTAACCCAGATTTTAAGTTATGTAAAATGAGTTACTTAGAAGGAAAATTCTAAATAAACACATTGTAGCATTGTGGCAATGGAGTTAGCCTGATTTTTTTCAGGGGTACATCCATCCATTCCTCAAAATATTCAGGAACAAAGTCTGATTGGTCTCTGCAAATCTCTGTCATCTCATTCCCTTTCCAGTGATTGGTTTGGGGGAAAATGTAAGCCCCAGTTATGTCCAGTGACTAAGGGGAAGTTAGCAAAACAGCTTCTGAGAAAGGATGTCTTGCTCTTCACAAAGATTCACATGGGAAATATCAGTCCTTTTCTTTTTCAGGAGATTTTTACACCTATCTGTGATGCTATCTTGTGACCATGAGGAGTGCTAAGCTGAATCACAAATCCACCATGCTGAGGACAGCACAACAAAGACTTGGGGACTTAATGGTTTTAACCAGTCACTGGGTTAACAAACCCTGGAACAATCCCACCTCAAGACTTCAGGTAATATGAGATTACAATTTTTTTATTGTTTAACCCAGTTGATATGGATTTATCTGTTACTTGAAGACACTTAATTGATTGCCTGATGTCACTTAACTGATTGCATGTAGGTTCCATGATGTCACAGGCTGATTTTCCTGGGAAGTAAATGCTGAGACGGAGTTTAGTTCACAGGGTGATTCTTAAGGAGTGTCTTCTGGAAGGGAGGAGAAGAAAGCAGAACTAGGCAGAAGAAATGAAGCTGTGAGGTAAGCAATGACACATGGGCTACTTCATGGAAAGATTCAAGATGGGCCAAGATAATCAGGCCTTTTTACCCTCATCTCCATTAGTCATTGGAATGCATCCGCTTGGGAAGGATATGACCTCAGGCAACTAACGCAATCTTTGCAATGATATTTGAAAATTATCTGCACCAATAGTACTCTCAGCAACTTGTGCAAGAAGTTCTTCACCAAAGAGGTATCTGGATGGTGCATGAGCGTGTCTACCACACATGATTACAGGAACCATTCAAAGAACAGACACCTACCCCAGACCCAGAAAAAATATATGTCCCTAAGACTCACAAGAGCTGCTTAACTTTTGGTAAGCTCTGGCTTATGCTAGTGATAGCAGTCACATATTTTTGCTATACTTGCCTTAATTTAACTTCATTTTACTTGGAGGTCAAAGGCTACTAATTGAATTGTCTATAAATATCTATATATTACAACTAAGCTATTGTTCATTTGGGTTTAAGACAATCAAATTTGTTTGGTGTTTACTGAATGACTAGCTAACCTTCCTTGACTTCCTTGCCAACCAGTCTCCTCTTATAGCTCCTCCCTTAGCTTCTTATACACTACTCAATCTTTTGTCTGAGTTCCTCTGTCATCTGTTTCTCCGCTTAATCTTTAACCACGGGTGCTGTCTGAGGCACCATTCTCAGCACCAACTTGATTCTCTCATCAGTGTTTCACTTATTGAGCAAGACCTGTCATGGTTTCTGCTCTCCTCCAAGCCTACAGAATTCTCAGGGGATTTCTAGCTCCAGCCTTTAAACCAATCATCAGCCCTGTATCTTCAGGAACCTCTCAGGCATATTTGTACTTTCAACTTCATGTGGTATAGAAATAATTCATTATCATTCTCCATAAAACAAAGTCATTTTCCCAACTTTATAGTTCTCTTGGGTCAAATATTTATCAGTCACCATCATTCAAAATCTTGAATTCACATTTCAATGCCAGATATTAAAGACAAGGGAGAGTTAGTCATTTACCTAATTTGACTGCTTAATCTTTAAAATCTCTTTACTCTTGTTTTTTGCTCTTTTTCTCAGTACTTCCTCTTATTTTGATAATATTTTAAATATACTTCTGTGATCATAATTAGCATACTAAATTCTAATTACTATATGTATTTTCAACGTTTTTCAACGTTTTTCCTGTACTAGACTGAAAGTTCATTGAAAGCAGGAACTACATCATTCTTCTTTGTATTCCCAGTGTTTAGAACACACTTACTATACAGTGGATGCTTAATAAGTGGTTTTGGAACAATGACTAATCCTAGTCCAATACTTTGTCACTTCTGCATTGCATCAGTGGCCTCTTTGTAGTCTCTGTAGATGTTTTGGGTGTCCCACATCACATTTCATCCAGATCAGATTACTGCCAACAGCATCCCACTTCAGGTACTTTGAGCTGCTCCAAGCCTTCCCACCTCTGGGCTTTCTCTGAAGTTTTTAAAACTGCTCGTCTCAAGGGAGTACTTGAGAAAACTGCACATCTCAAGCCCAGATGTGTGGGGTTATTAACAAGTCTATATAGGAAGAAAAAATCATTCCCTTTACCCTCTTATGTTCAGTACAAAGGGCACTGCAAAATAAACTGACAAAAGACAGATTAACAGGAAAAAAGACACAAAAATTTTATGTATTTTTTCCAACTTTTATTTTAGATTCAGGGCATACATGTATAGGTGTGTTACATGGGTAAAATGTGTATTACCATGGGTAAAATGTGTATAATTGGTAAAGAAATTATTTCATCACCCAAGTAGTGAGCATAGTATTTTACAGGTAGTTTTTCAGTCCTCACCCTCCACACACCTTCCACCCTCAGGTAAGCCCGAGTGTATATTGCTCCCTTCATTGTGTCCATGAGTAATCAATGTTTAGCTCCCACTTATAAGTGAAAACATGCAGTATTTGATTTTCTATTCTTGAATTAATTTGCTTAGGATAATGGCCCATAGCTTCATCCATACTGCTGCAAAAGACATAATCTCATTCATTTTTATGGCTGCTTCGTAATCTATGGTATGTAAGTATCGCATTTTCTTTATCCAGTCCACTGTTGATGGACATCTAGGTTGATGCCATGTCTTTGCTATTGTGAATAGAGCTGCAATGAACATACACATGCATGTGTCTTTATGGTAGGATGATTTTGGTTTTGTACTCCTTTGGGTATATACCCAGTAATGGGATTCCTGGGTCAAATGGTAGTTCTATTTTATTTTATTTTATTTTATCTTGTCTTATTTTATTTTATTTATTTATTTATTTATTTTTGAGACAGGTCTTGTTCTGTCACCCAGGCTGGAGTGCAGTGGCATGATCTCGGCTCATTGCAACGTCTGCCTCCCAGACTCAAGCACTTCTCCTGCCTGCCTCCCGGGTAGCTGGGACTACAGGCATGCACCACCACATCTGGCTGATTTTTGTATTTTCAGTAGAGACAGGGTTTTGCCATGTTGGCCAGGCTGGTCTTGAACTCCTGATCTCAAGTGATCTGCCCACCTCGGCTTCCCAAAGGGCTGGGATTACAGGCATGAGCCACCATGCCTACGCCCAGCCAGTAATTCTAAGTTCTTCAAGAAGTCTCCAGACTACTTTGCACAGTGGCTGAACTAATTTGAATTGCAACCAGCAGTGTATCAGGATTCCCTTTTCTCTGCAACATTGCCAGCATTTGTTAATTTTTGACTTTTTAATAATAGCCATTCTGACTGGTGTAAGATGGTATCTCATTGTGATTCTGATTTGCATTTCTCTAATGATTAGTGATGTTAAGCATTTTTCATATGCTTATTGGCTATGTGTATGTCTTCTTTTGAAAAGCATCTGTTCATGTCCTTTGCCCATTTTTTAATGGTTGTTTGCTTTGGGCTTGTTGATTTGTTTCAGTTCCTTATAGATTCTGGATATTAGACCTTTTTCAGATGCATAGTTTACAAATATTTTCTCCCATTCTGTATGTTGTCTGTTTATTCTGTTGATAGTTGCTTTGCTGTGCAGAAGCTCTTTAGTTTAATTAAGTCCCACTTGTGAATTTTTGTTTTTGTTGCAATTGCTTTTGGAGCCTTCATCATGAAATCTTTGCCAGGGCCTATGTCAAAAATAGCATTTCCTAGATTTTCTTCTGTGATTTTTATGGTTTTAGGTTGTACATTTAAGTTTTAATTCATCATGAGTTGATTTTTATATATATGAAAAGAAAGGGTCCAGTTTCAATCTTCTGCATATGGCTAGCCAGTTATCCTAGTGCTATTTATTGAATAGGGAGTATTTTCTCCATTACTTGTTATTGTCAACTTTGCTGAATATTGGAATGTTGTAGGTGTGCGGCTTTATTTCTGGGTTCTCTATTCTGTTCCATTGGTCTATGTGTCTGTTTTTGTACCAGTACCATGCTGTTCTAGTTACTGAGGCCTTGTAGTATAGTTTGAAGTTGGGTAGTGTAATCCCTCCAGCTTTGTTGTTTCTGCTTAGGATTGCTTTGGACATTAGGGCTCATTTTTTATTCCATATGAAATTTAGAATAGCTTTTTCTAATTCTGTGAAAAACGACATTGGTAGTTTGATATGATTAACAATAAATCTGTAAATTGCTTTGGGCAGTATGGCCATTTTAACAATATTGATTCTTCCTATCCATGAGCATGAAATGTTTTTTCCATTCATTCGTGTTGTCTCTAATTTCTTTCAGCAGTGTTTTGTAATTCTCGTTATTGAGATCTTTCACTTCCCTGATTAGCTTTATTCCTAGGTATTTTATTCTGTTTGTGGCTATTGTGAATGGGATTGCTTTCTTGATTTGGCCCTCATCTTGGACATTATTGGTGTATAGAAATGCTACTGATTTTTATACTTTGGTTTTTGTGTCCTGAAACTTTGCTGAAGTTGTTTATCAGATCTAGGAGCTTTTGGGCAGAGACAATGGGGTTTTCTACATATAGAATCAAATTGTCTGTGAAGAGAGATAGCTTGACTTCCTCTCTTCCTATTTGGATACATTTTTTTTTTTAATTTTTCTTGCCTGCTTGCTCTGGCTAGGATTTTCAGAACTATGTTCAATAGGAGTGGTGACAGTAGGCATACTTGTCTTGTTCCAGTTCTCAAGGGGAATGTTTCCAGCTTTTATATACCTGTTCAGTATGATGGCTGTGAGTTTGTCATAGATGGCTTATATTAATTTAAGCTCTGTTCCACTGATGTCTAGTCTATTGATGGTTTTTGATGTTGAATCTTATTGAAAGCCTTTTCTGCATCTGTTGAGATGATCATGTGGTTTCTATTTTTAGTTCTATTTATTTGATGAATCACATTATTGATTTGCATATGTTGAACCAACTTTGCATCCCAGGAATAAAGTCTACTTGATCATGGTGGACTAGCTTTTTTGATGTGCTGCTGGATTCAGTTTGTTAATATTTTTGTTAAGGACTTTTTTATCTACATTCATTAGGGATATTACCCTGAAGCTTTCTTTTTTGATTGTGTCTCTGCCAGGTTTTGTTATTGGAATGATGCTGGCCTCATAAAATGAGTCAGCGAGGAGTCCCTCCTCCTTGATGTTTTGGAATAGCTTCAGTAGGATTCATACCAACTATTATTTATGCAGCTGGTAGAATTCAGCTGTGAATCCATCTGGTCCAGGACTTTTTCTGGTTGGTAAGTTTTTTATTGCTGATTCAACTTCAGAACTTGTTATTGGTCTGTTTAGGGTTTCACTTTCTTCCTGATTCAGTCTTGGGAGGTTGTATGTTTCCAGGAATTTTTCCATTTCTTCTGGGTTTTCTTGTTTGTGTGCATAGAGGTAGAGGTGTTTGTAGTGGTCTCTAGGTTTTTTTTTTTTTTCTATGGGGTTGGTGGTAACGTCCCTTTTGTCATTTCCGATTGTATTTATTTGAATCTTCTTTTTTTCTTTATTAGTCTAGATAACAGTCTATCAATGTTATTTATTATTTTAAAGAAACAACTTTTTATTTTGTTGATCTTTCATATGGTTTTTCACATCTCAATTTTGTTCAGTTCTGCTTTGGATTTTGTTATTTCTTTTAATCTGCTAGCTTTGGGGTTGGTGTGCTCTTGTTTTTCTAGTTCCTCTAGATGTGATGTGAGGTTATTAATTTGAGATCCTTCTAAATTTTGATGTGGGCATTTAGCAGTATAAACTTTCCTCTTAACACTCCTTTAGCTGTGGCCCAGAGATTCTGGCATATTGTATCTTTGTTCTCATTAGTTTCAAAGAATTTCTTGATTTCTCCCTTAATTTCATTATTTACCCAAAAGTCATTCAGGAGCAGATTGTTTAGTTTTCTTGTAATTATATGGTTTTGAGAGATCTTCTTAGTATTGATTTCTATTTTAACTGCATTGTGGTGCAAGAGTGTGGTTGGTATAATTTTGTTTTCTTTGGATTTGTTGAGAATCACTTTTAGAATATGTTCCATGTGCAGATGAGAAGAATGTATATTCTGCTGTTGTTAGATGGAGTGTCCTGTAGATGCCTGTTAAGTCCATTTTGTCAAGTGTTGAGCTTAGGTCCCAAGTATCTTTGTTAGTTTTCTGCCTCAGTGATCTGGGCAATACCATCAGTGATACACTGAAGTATCCCATTATTACTGTGTGGTTATCTTAGTCTCTTCATAGGTCTCTAAGAACTTTTTTAATGAATTTGGGGGCCCCAATGTTGGATGCATATATATTTAAGATAGTTAAGTGTTCTCCCTGAATTGAATTCTTTATCATAATGTAATGCCTTTCTTTGTCCTTTTTGATTGTTGTTGCTTTAAAGTCTGTTTTGTCTGAATTAAGAATAGAACCCCCTGCTCTTTTTTGTTTTCAGTTTGCTTAATAGATCTTTCTCCATCCCTTTACTTCAAGACTATAGGTGTCATTGCATGTCAGACAAGTCTCTTAAAGATAGCATACAGTTGGGTCTTGCTTCTATATCAACTTGCCACTTTTTAAGTGGGGCATTTAGCCCTTTTATGTTCAAGGTTAATATTGATATGTGCAAATTTAATCCTTTCATAGTGTTGTTAGCTTGTTGTTATGCAGACTTGATTGTGTTGCTCCTTTATAGCTTCAATGGTTTATGTATAATACTTAAGTGTATTTTCCTGGTGACTGGTAACAGTCTTTTGTCTCCATGTTTAGCACCCTCTTAAAGACCTATTTTAAGGCAGATCTCATGGTAATGAATTCCCTTAGCATTTGCTTGTTTGAAAAGGATTTTATTTATCCTTTGCTTACAAAGCTTAATTTGACTGGATATGAAATTATTGGTTGGAATTTCTTTTTTTTAAGAATGCCAAATATAGGACCCCAATTTCTTGTGGCTTGTAGGGTTTCTGCTGAAAGGTCTGCTATCAGTCTCATGGGATTCCCTTTGTAGGTGACCTGCCCAATCATTCTTGGTGCCTTTAATATTTTTTTTCTGCCATGTTAACCTTAGAGAATCTGATGACTATGTGTCTTTGGAATGGTAATCTTGTGTAGTATCTCACAAAGGTTCTCTGAATTTCTTGAATTTGGATGTTGACCTCTCTAGCAAGGCTGGAGAAATTTTCAAGAACAATATCCTCAAATATATTTTTCATATTGCTTGCTCACTATCTCTCTCTCTCTTCTTTCAGGGTTGCCAGTGAGTCGTAGATTAATCTCTTTACATAATCCCATATTTCTCATATTTTTTTTCATTGTTTTCTATTTTTTTAATTTATTTTTGTCTGACTGAGTTGATTCAAGGAACCAATCTTTGAGCTCTGAGATTCTTTCCTCTGCTTGGTCTATTCTGCTGTTAATACTTCTGATTGTATTATGAAATTTCTGTAGTGAGATTTTCAGCTCTGTCAGATCAGTTTGTTTCTTTATAAAATGGCTGTTTCATTTTTCAGCTCTTGAATCGCTTTACTGTATTTCTTTGATTCTTTGATTGGATTTCCACTTTCTCTTAAACCTCAATGATCTGGATCCAGGTTCTGAATTCTATGTTTGTAATTTTAAACACTTTGGTCTGGTTAAGAACCGTTGCTTGGAAGGTAGTGCAGTTGTTTGGAGGTAAGATGACACTCTGGCTTTTAGAGATGCCAGAGTTCCTGCACTGTTTCTTTCTCATCTGTGTGGGCTGATGTTCCTTTAATCTTTGAAGTTGTTGTTCTTTAGATGGAGCTTTTTGCTTTTATATTCTTTGATGCCCTTCAGGGTGTGACTGTGATATAAGTTGACTTCAGTTGACTGGCTTTATTTCTGGATAATTTCAGGGACTAAGGCTCATGTCAGCACTCTTAGGCTGCATACTTTAATCCTGGAGGGTTAGGACCAGGCCCATGTCTTTGTTTCTGGTCTCTTGAGGTTAAACATTTGCTGCACTGGTGGGTCCATTGTGTTCCTGGTCCACTAGCAACAACACTCCACTGGGAGGTACAAGAAAAAGTGCTTCATCAGAGTGGTGGCAGCAGGGTCTGTGTTAATGCATGTGCATCAGCAGCAGCAGGGCAGCAATGTGTCGGGGTCTGTGGGCACATATGCACCAGCAGCAGCAGGGCAACATGGTCTGCACATGTGCATTAGGCAGCAGCAGTACAGTGGTGCAGCCAGGTTTATGTATTGTGCGCCAGCAGGGGCAAGATAGTGGCGGTGAGGTCCACATGTGCACATGCACCAGCGGTGTCAGTACAGTGAAGTCCACACATGTGCGCACACTGGCAAAGTGGTAAGGATAGGGTGCAGGTGAGTACATGCCAGTAAAGTGGTGAGGGAGGCCTCAGGCAGGTGTGCGCTGTTAGGAGTCATCGTTGAAAGCTCTCTGACAGGTGGGGTCTGTCAGCAAAAGAGCTATGGCAATGGCCTCTGGGAAACACTCTAATTTGGCATCTGAAGCTGTGCTGCAAGTGGGTGAAATGAGGCAGGGGCCCTGGTAGAGGCCAGCAGACAGGGCAGTGTTCAGATCAGACTGGCCCTGTCTCATGGGCAAGAAAGCCCTGTTCTGTCAAAGTCTGACAGTCAACAAAGGACAAAGTCACCTAGAGGATCATGGCAAGACTTGAGGGATGGGCATCCCTGGATATGTTCCAGCCATTCTCAAACCAAACCCTGTGGATTCTGTGGAGGCTGGAGTCCTGTCCCTGACATCTCTCCAAGCAGCTCTCCCTGCCGACTCAAATGTTCGTGGTTTCATGGGGTCTCCAGCAGCTAGGATTCTGATGGAGCATGGCAAGAGTGGGCCACTCCATACCTATTTAACTCACTCCTTCCCCAGGAGTCCCTTGGGACCAGGATTGAGTCCTGGTGCTCAGCAACCCCATACAGGGTTCTCAGCTTCCTCACTCTTCAGTCGAGGGTCCACATCCACCTTCTGTCCTGTCTCAATGCATTCCTTCCTAAGATCTGCTTGGAGTGTGTCAATTTTCTTTATGGTCTTGTATCTCAATGGAAGAAATTATTCTTGACTGCATCTAGTTGGCCACCCTATCTCCATCAGCTGCTTCTAGAACACTGTTAAGGAATCTCACTTGCAGCCTCTCCAGGCTGCCTCCAAAGACTCAGGGCCAGTTAGAACAAGCTGGAAGCCAGGCTGACTCTACACAGTTTTATTCTTCTCTAGCTCCTGCAGTTCCTTCAGCACTCACACAAAATCCCTGACTGGCTCTGACCAATTGACATAATCTTGAGGTTTTATAAGGAGTGAGCTAGAGCTGGAGAGGGACAATGAGGGTATCCCAATTGTGCTGGTTAGCTTGGATGAAGAGAAAAAAGCTTTTTAAGAGTAGAAGAAATTAAAAAAAAGCTATTCTTTGCTTCCATGTCCCCTACCCAAAGCTAGTCTCTCAGGAGCACTTTTTCCTTCTGTCCAGACTTGCAAACTTTTTCTCACTCAAGTCCTAAAGATCTACTTTCCTCCCACAGATTTTATTTGATGTTAATATTTTTACATGGCATAGGAGTCTCACAGAAAGGGAAGTGAAAACCACAAAGAGGCAGTCAGACCCAGGGGATTCTAAACCATTTTAACAAAGGGCAATAAATTTGTGAATCAGTGACAAAAGAAAATGATTGTATGCATCTAGACATGGTAAATTGTGGGAAATTAAATATATGGGGGAAACTAATGGAAAATAACAATTGTTTAGTAAGGTTTGTTATGCAGATTCCTCTCCTCTTGGTGTTATTTCTGGGTTAGTTAGAGTCTAGAGTTGACTTGGTGATTAACAGTCTTTCTGCCCTTCCTGGTAGGAGAGAAGGGAGGGGGAACACCTTCAAAAGGGAAATTTATTCCCTGCTTTAAGGTAAATAGGTTGGGGGAGTAGACAGTGCTTTTCTGAATCTGCTGTTTTATATTTGCCTTCAGCTAAAGAAAAAAAAAAAACTCTTATGTCAAAGTGGCATACTTGGAAGTAGCATATTTTGATCCCCTTCACCTCTCAAAGGAAAATCTTAATCAGTGGAAGGCTGGGAGCTGAAGAACAAAAGCCCTAGTCCTCCTCCTAGGAGGCTTTGTATAGGCTTTTTAGTAAAACCAGTGGAATCCTGCCCCCATTGCCTATAGCAAAGACCTACACAATGCACCCTTATAATGGCTTTCACTTTCCTCCTTTGCTTATAAAGTTTCCTGGCCTTATGTCTTGTATAAATTACCACCTTTGAATTCTTTCTTAGGCTCTGCTTTTAGGGGAACCCAAACTGGGACAATTTTCTTACTTCCACTCCTTCCCTACCCCAATACTCCTAGAATAGTGACTGGTGAACTGCTCTGAATTATTGCTTTTAAACATCACTTGCTACCCTTCACAGAACTCCCCTGCTATGGTCTGGCTGTGTCCTCCCCAAATTCACATATTAAAACTTAATAACCAATGTGATAGGTGATGATTAAATCATAAAGGCAGAGGATTAGCATTCTTATAAAAGAGGTGCAATGCAGCTATTTGCCCCTTTTGCCATGTGAAGACACAGCAAGAGATGCCATCTTGGAATCAGAAAGAAGACCCTCACCAGACACTGAACCTGCTGGTCCCTTGATCTTGGACTTCCCAGCCTCCAGAACTGTGAGCAATAAATGTATGCTGTTTATAAATTACCCAGTCTAAGGTATTTTGTTATAGCAGCATTAACAACATTAAGATATTATCTAATTATTAGGGTTTTAGATTTAGTGAATAAAAATAGAGGATACCCATGTAAATTTGAATTTCAGATAAACAACAAATAATTTATTGCTATAAGTACATTCCAAGTAATATTTGGAATATATTTGTATTAATAAATTATCTTTTGTTTATCTGAAATTCAGATTTAACTGAGTAGTCTGTATTTTATTTAGCAATCCTGCCAATTGCTCCCTTATTTTCAAAAAGCCATCTAAATTCACATCTCATCATTTACACGTTTCTATGATATGAACCTCATTCTATCAATATAACCTCTTCCACTTCTTCCAAATGCAAGCTCTTCTTTCCAACTAGAATTTGAGAGTAAGAGAGAATTAATCATCATCATTATCATCGCCATGATCATAATTCCTTTGATTTTCTGAAGCATTTAACAGTTTTCTAAATATTTGTCTTTGCCTTATTAGTTTTTCTCAACACCCTGTGTAATAGCTTGAACAAAACTTTTAATTACAAATGTAAAATTTGTGGAAATTGTGACTAATAAGAGGTGATCATATTGTGAAATCTGGTATTAATAAGACCTCAGGCCTCAGGACTGGCCTGAGGTCAATGGACAGGTATTGGAGAAGGGCTCTCAAACCTAGGATATCAATCTCCAAGTCATGTGTTTCTTTCATGGTATCATGAATTTCCTATTTAAATTTCTTCTTTTTACAGAGTAGGAAGCTGAGGTACAAAGAAGTTAAGTGAGTGAGGCACAGGACAGTACTAGTTCTCCACTATTTATTTGACGGTCAGCAAGTTGTTTACTATGGGTGGGACTTCATTTCCTCATCTATAACATGAAACTCTCAGAGTAGAAAGCCTCTGTTTTCTTTAGTTTCCAACTTTTGTAGTTTGCCCAAGTTCATGCAGCTAAATAATCCAAAGCTAATGGTAGAGCATAACCCACTGAGAGCTTGTCAGATAGAGGGTCTCATAGATAGCTCTGCCCTTCAAATATTTGTCCTACTATAACTTATAGTCGTCTAGCCTTCATAAGGAATTATTTAGTATTATTTGTTCTTACGAATAAAATGTTTTGTTCTCTACACTTAAATTAAAAAGTGGGCAGTTTGGGTCTTTTATAGTGTAACAGAAACCACACTAAATTATGTTGCTATTGGTTCTTAATTAATTTTGATTTTCTCCACTTTCCCCTGGGGGAAAAAATTGATTCTTTATCCAGGGTTAAGCAAATAATAATTATCTAAAAAGTCAAATATTCATTGTAAGTTGTGCTTATTGATCTTATTTTTTAATAAATTAATACTTTTCATAGATCAAAGAACAGGACTTATTTTTCCTTCCCTGGGCTAAGTGAATGAATGCCTTCTCAGAACATTAAAAAAAACACTTGTAGTAGCAAAAGAAGGAAATCCCATAACATAATTTTGTTTCTACTATGAATTTGGCCATCACCACAAACTTTGCTCTGTCTTCCTACCTTCCTGTTTGAGAGGTGGTGAGAAAAAGTACAAAGAATGTTGGGTTTGAATCCAGAAATATGTAGATTTAATTGTGGCACCTCCACCTAGCTGTGTGACCTTCAACAAGTTACTGAACCATTGGCATTTGTAACTATTGTTTTTTTCAATTGCTTAGTGCTATGGTTTGAATGTGTCCCCCAAAGTTCTTGTGTTGGAGACCTAATCCCCAATGCAACAGTGTTGGCAGGTGGGGCCTTATAAGAGGTAATTAGGTTATTAGGGTTCTGCCCTCATGAATGGTTAATGTCATTATCACAGGACTGAGTTAGTTATCACAAGTGTGGGTTGTTATAAAAGTGAGTTCAGCTCTCTCTTGCTCTCTCATACACACCTTCTCTTGCCCTTCTGCGGTGGGTTATTATTGTTGATTGTTGTTTGGTGAATGGATTGAACAAGTAGGTTACCCAAAAGCAGCTTCCTCTTGCACCAAGTGAGTAACATTTGTAACATGCCCTTCTTGACAACAAGAAGAGCCTTGTCAGATGCAGGCCTCTCAACCCTGGACTTCCCAGCCTCCAGAACTGTAAGAAATAAATCTACTTTTTATAAAAATAACTCAGTCTTGGGTATTTCGTTATAACTGCACAAAACAGGCTAAAACACTTAGTAAGCCTTCTATTGAAGAGATAAGTGACAGAACGTTCCCTGGTTATTTTGGGGGAGTATTATTTATCATTTAGTATTGAGTGTTTCCTACTCCTGCACATAGGAAAGTGTAGCAGTGGGACTACTGCCCCACATTTGCCATCAGATTTGATACATCTTAGAAAACATATCATATGCAAAAGTGCAATTCACAGGAAATAATATCTCTCTTATCTTAATGGCCCGTCAGTTCTCTGGTATCACTCTCTTCTGGGTGCTGTGCCTGCAGATTCCTTGGGTCCAGGTGGTATTGCTAGGCTGACTCTTAGAAAGATCCCTGCTGTAATTTTCCCAGGCATTGGAGGGGTTGAGGCCCTTTCCCAGTCAATCTTCCTTACCTCCCCAGGGCATTATCAATTTCCTTCTCTCTTTCCCTGGAAAACTTATTGAAATGACCAAAAAAATACCCACTTTACTATAAATGACATGCCATTTCACCCAGGAACATAAAACTATATCCTTTCTCCCAGAGTATATTTTTTCAGCTTCATTTTCTGACCAAGCATGTCACAGCATGCCTCTCACCCTTGGCAACTTTCTACTCTAGATAAAGATTTATTCCTCCATACAAGGATCAGAGTCATTTTTGGCAAACAGAGACATTCAATCATCATCATGAGCTAAATGCCTCATCTTCCCTCTGGATCACAGAGTCCTAGAGGGTAGGATCCAAATCTTATGGTCACAAGCACAGAATTCCAAGAAGAAATGGCCTCTACATTTCTAAAACTCTGATTTTGTAGTCTTTGCTGGAATCTGCTTTACAATTTATTTGTCAAGCAGTCATTTATCTCCTGTCTGAACATCTCTGATTTCCCTCTCTGTCTACTCATAAAAGATATTTGGTTATTATTGCTGATTGCTGTTTGGTGAATGGATTGAACAAGTAGGTTACCCAAGGGCAGCTTCCTCTTGCACCAAGTAACTAACGTTTGTAGGGGGAAGAAAAATATTCCTCTACCCACCCTAGGTTTGTTGCTGAGGCCACTGTAACAAAAGATTAACAAGAGAAAAGCCATACAAATATATTTAATATAAGTTTTATGTAGCAGGGGGGCCTTCATAAGGAAATAAAGACCCCAAAAGACAGGTAACTTTAATTTTTTTTATAATAGGTTTGATGAAGAGAGAAGAGTCATGAAGAAATGTGAGAGCACAAAAGGGGTGTGATCTAATGGTAATAAACTAAGCAAGACATGTTTGCTCAGATTCTTTCTTCTTCTCTGTGTGCCTGTGTCTTCAGAAATAAGAATGCTCCTTTCCTTCATGGTATAGGGAAAGCACCTCTCACCTGAGGGTCTTATGACCTGCTTCCGGGAAGGCCTGAAAATCCTTCCTACGTTTTATGACTTGCTTCAGTGAGGGAAGAAAGGGGGAAGGTCAGAGAGACCTTCCTGCTTCTGCGGTTTTCTCAAATTTCTTCAGCTTAAACATTCGATATGCCAAGGTAACATTTTGGGGTAGCATGTCCTGAACCCATCATAATGTTCATTGTTCCAAAATGTTGGTCCAAAATACATGGAGACCCTATTATACGCAGGCACCTCTTGGCCTATATGTGAATATGCATGTGCGTACCGCCCCACCCCACCCCACACAGGTGAAACTCAAAGAATGCCATAAGCAAAATAAGAAATCTTTGGAGGAGTATCTTCACTTTTTTAAAAAGAATACTGTAGGAAGTAAAAAAACAAACTGAAACTTATCTCTGTTTAGGCTTTCAAGCAGTTATACCTAATAGAAAAAATATGAGACCATAAATCCTGTAGTTGGTTAATAAATGAGGAAAAGAGTGAACAAGCCCTACTTTGAAAGTCAATCCTGTTACCTCTGATTGAGAAAATGATCTTTTTGGAAGGAAGTTAAATGAATATATTTTGTTCATCCAAGGGCCGTCACACATCAAATGATCATCTTGTCTAAACCTAACTTATTTTTTGAGAGAAAGCAAGCAGCAATATCCCAGGCACCTTCTTTCCTTTTCTGATGGATCGGCCTCACATGCCTCTGAATAGTCAATTTCCACCAGAGCATTTCCAAGTCTGTAACTAAGGACAGTGTAGGTAAAGATGTACAATGATTTGTTTTTTATTAATCATTCTTCAGTGGTAGGATCAATTAACATATGTAAATGTCAATTAGTTATAAATAGACAAAAGCTGGGATGGTTTCAGTAGGACACTGGAGAAAGAACACTGTATGTTCAATGGTTTTTGAACCTTTTTTTTAAGCTGAGAAATAGTATGTGGAATCCTAATGCAGTACATAAAATAGCTAAAAGAGTGTATGCTGGGCTTAAATTTGGCAGGTGAGCAGGACAGACAAGACATGAACAGGGACTGAGGCTACCTTGCAGTCTTTCCTCCTCCTCTCTTCCCCCACCCACCCTCAATCCTCTTAATAGCCTTGAATATCTTGAGAGGACATTCAGGATTCCTTAGAACATAATTTAAAAATTAATGGCAGAGTGCTAAATAGATGTACTGTAGCAATTGATGAAGTCTTATTCTAATCCTGGATCCAAAGTATTAGCCATAAGAATCAGTGCAAATTATCAGGACTTTCTGAGCTCATTTGACATTTGTAGAATGGAGATGGCATTCAAATTAGGATAAATTAGGTAACACTTATACAGTAGTCCCACCCTTATCCATGGTTTCACTTTTGCAGTTTCAATTACCCACAACCATGGTATGAAAATATTAAATGGAAAATTCCAGAAGTAAACAATGTATAAGTTTTACATTGTGAGCTATTCTAAGTAGTGTGATGAAATTTTATGCTGCTCTGCTCCAACTGGCACAGGATGTGAATCATCCAGGGATTTAGTAGCCATCTCAGTTATCAGACTGTTGTGGCATAAAAGCGCTTGTGTTCTTGTATCCTTTATTTTACTTAATAATGGCACCAAAGCACAAGAGCAGTTATGCTGGAATTCTGTTATAATTGTTCTATTTTATTATTAGTTGTTGTTGTTTATCTCTCACTGTGTCTAATTTTTAAGTTAAACTTTATCATAAGTATGTACGTATAGGAAAAAACATAGTCTGTGTAGGGTTTGGTACTATCTGAAGTTTCAAGCATCCACTGGGGGCCTTGTAACATATCCCCTGCAGATAAGCATTGGAGGGACTGTTGTAAAAAGTCAAGTAGGCATGCCTGTCATATAAGAGTTGCTTAATAAATCGCAGCTATTGTTGTTATCCAGGGGAAATACTTAAGTTTTCAGTGTTGCTCTGAAAGAACTCTGTGCTGAGGGTTTCTAAAGAATCACATTGTTGAAAATCATGGTTTATTTTGGGTGTGTTGATGGACATAGAGACAAACACCATCTTTTACAAATTCTGTCAGGTGCTTTCAGGATCCCAGTTTTAACAACCCAAACTATGAGAGTAGTATCAGTGGGATTATAAATGAACATAGAGGAAGAGAGAATAAATACAACTGTAGTTTGAGGAAAAATGTGAATGGAGGTAAGAAGACACTTTCACTGCCAGAAGGTATCTCTTGCCTCAGCATAACTCCCAGGCCCAGGCAAGCTTTTTTTTGACCTAAGGCATTAGCATTCTTCAGAATCAGCAGGTCAGACAACTTCAGTGCTTGGAGTGGACTTAGAAATCATTTACAGTCATGCACCGCATAAGAACGTTTCAATCAATGATGTTGGTCTCATAAGATTATAATGGAGCTGAAAATTCCTAGCGCCTAAGTGACATACTAGACTTTGTAATATCTCAGTGCAACACATTACTCACGTGTTTGTGGTGATGCTGGTGTAAATAGTAACATGTTGTACAGGTTTGTAGCCTAGTAGCAATGGGCTACACCATATGGCTTAGGTGCGTAGTAGGGTGTACCATCTAGGTTTGTATAAGCACACTCTATGATGTTTGCACAATAACAAAATCACCTGACAATGCATTTCCAAGAGCATGTCCCCATCTGATACAGGACTGTTCAAATGCCTCATTTTACTGGGCAGCAAACGGTGAGGAGGGTTGCAAGGGAGACAAGGAAGACTCAGAAGTAGTTTTTGAAATGTAAATACTTCTGGGAGAAAGACCTGTTAAGTCTTTATTAACTCCTTACTATGAATTACAATGGCGTTTCCATTGTAGGGTAGGGAAGGACTGTTGTCTCCTGTGGACCAATACACTGCCAAGGTGGATAGTGAGGGGTCTTAGATAGCCAAGCCCAGTCTCAGGCCTTCAGGTCAGGGGAGCTGAAAGTAAAAAGGACCCCCGGGAAAAGGAGCCCCTATAAAGTAATTTTTACCATCTTTTTACCCTCAGTGGAGCTGACTGAGCTGACCATGTTGAGGACCTCAGCAAATTTGGTGAGGCTCCTGCCCTCACACATCTCTTTCCCTAGAATCTATCTAATTACTTCCTCCTGCCCCAAAGAAGCAGAAAGTGATTGGACTTCATCAAGGCCATGCCTCTGCTGTCTAGTCAAGATGAAGACTTTGGGGAGTTGGGGGTAAGAAGACTGTAGACAAGTAAAAAGTTAAGCAAGGTTCAGACTATTTGGGATATGCTAAATTCTGGCCCCTCCCTCTTTCGTGCTTTCCCCTGCACCATCACTCCCAAAACAAGGCAAGAGTGAGATGAGCCAGGAGCATGAGCTACTGAGTCTAATTCTTTTGTCAGGGGTTGTTTTGCAGCTTAGGAACTGAGTAGATTGTTACTCCAGAAAGCCTCTGTCCGTTCCCTGAGAGATCTACCTGGTGTCAGGATTGGCACCTATCTCAAGAAAGACGAAGTTTCCCAGTTTAGAAGCCTCCAAAAAAATTGGCAGTTGAGTGGAGATTCAAACAGACCTTCTAATGCTGTCCAATAGCACTTTCTGGGATGACGGAGATACCTTAAATATTCTATGCTGCCTAATACCATAGCTACTAGTCGCACATGGCTATTGAACATATGAAATGTGACTAGTAGGACTGAGGAAGTGGATTTTTAATTTTATTTACTTTTAATTAACTTAAATGTTATGATATCCACATGTAACTAGTAGCAGCTGTGTTGGACAGCACAGCTTAGTCACTACCACTCTCCTCCCACTGCATTATCTTGTTGCCTCTTGTTACTGGGGGTCCTTGCTCCCAGAGCTCCCAAGATGGTGGCGGGCGGCTTCCAAGATGATGGCAAGCCTCATGTTCTCGACCTGGGATTCTTGGCCTCACAGATTCCAAGAAATGGAATCTTGGGCCATGCGGTGAGTGTTATAGCTCTATTAGAAGCCATGGGTCACGGAAGAGAACCATGGAACCCAGTGACTAGTGTTCAGCTTGATTAGGACAAACCCGGGCACTAAGCCGTGCAGGAACAATGGAAAGCCTTTAGCCCAATCAGGAGCGGCAATGGGCACCTCGCTGGATAAGGAGCACAGCAGACGCACTGCCTGATCCTGAGGGATGGAAGTCAGCAGCGGATCTACAATGGCGGCAAACAGCAGTAGTGGACGGCGAGCGAAAGCTCAGCTCAAGCAGTAACAAACATGGACCAGAAGAGAATGCAGTTGCAAAATTTAATAGAGTGAAGACAGAGCTCCCATACAAAGGGAGGGGACCCAAAGAGGGTAGCCATTGCCTGCTCCAATGCCTGGGTTTATATCCCGATCATTGTCCCTTCCGTTGTGCTCTCAGGCAATAGATGATTGGCTATTTCTTTACCTCCTGTTTTAGCCTAATTAGCATTTTAGTGAGCTCTCTTTCCTACCTGATTGGTCAGGTGTGAGCTAAGTTGCAAGCCCCGTGTTTAAAGGTGGATGCGGTCACCTTCCCAGCTAGGCTTAGTGATTCTTAGTCAGTCTAGAAATCCAGCTAGTCCTGTCTCTCACTCAGTGGTCACTGCCCAAGGTTTTATGACCTATCAAGACAATATGATTGATTTCACTGATGTCATTTTATTGCTCTGTTGAAAAAATTCTTTCCAGGAAGTTAAAATTGTTAAGGAAAGTTTATTAATTTTACAAGTGGATGGTATTCCACACATTGCTTATAACTTACTCAAAAATGCAAAGTTCAAAACTAGTAAGACGCTGATGTGCCGAGTTTTTTAGGCAAGACATTTAACCTCACTGGACCTTTGATTCTTCAACTATAAAATAACAAGTTTATGCTAAATGAACCTGAAGGCCTTTACCAGCTCTAAAAGGAGATGATTTGAAATGGCTGCTACGATGGTGAAAAGATTATATATGTTCAAATAAGTAAAATTATGGAAGGAGTTGCCATTTCTGATAAGGTGGTTAGAAATTTAGTAATAAACATGAATTCAGTATAATTACAGGGAGCAATAGCAAAGCATAAAAACAAAGTATAAGATGAATATGGGCCAGGCGTGATGGCTCACGCCTGTAATCCCAGCACTTTGGGAGGCCGAGGTGGGAGGATCACTTGAAGCTAGGAGTTCAAGGCCAGCCTAGGCAACATGGTGAAACCCCATCTCTACAAAAAAAGAAAAGATGTATATAAAGGATCTAACTTCAAGGCAGAAAGTGTGAGAAGGCTGGTTGCTCCCTATACTGCTCACTGTTCTGATTACCCATTCATTATACAAAATGAGCATTTCTGTAATCAATTCTAATGAAGCTCATAAGTCTACCTTACAGTTTGCTATAAATACTGAAACATGTACTACATTTGTTTATATGTTACTTTGAGAACTTTTAAAGACCCATTGTAAAGCAAGAATTGACAAATAAGTCAGTTTCCAACTACCATGAGGAAGTTCCTTTGACCTCAACCCTGGTGAAAAGATGCACTGGCTGTACTATCAAAAGCACAGTTTTCACATGAACTGACATCACCCAACATCAGCCCAAACAACTTATGAGCCTAAATCCTAAGACAGCCAGAACTGAAACTCTTCTGGGGGAAAATGTTGCTTCTACAATTGGCCTCCATAAGTAATAAAACATTTCTAGCACCAGAAATCCAAGTACACCAAAGACCAACTGAAAATGTTGGTCATGCCGGTACTATTAAAGGACAAATTCTGGCAGCCTGTAGCTAACGTTGCATATGAGGAGAATTCTACAATCTGGGTGCAGCATTCTCAGGAAACTCTGCCCACAGCATGAATCTGTAACCCACCAGAAACACAGCACTTCTAAATGCTAATAATAATGGCTAACGATTACATAACACTTACGATGGCCAGACATTGATCTTGTGTCTGGTAAGTGTCAGAGTAAGCCTGAATCTTCATGAAAGGCATGAAAGCTTGACTCATTTATGTTTAGTTTGGAGTACTTAGCCAGTGATACTAACGAAGCACTGTCTAATTAAAATGCTTAAAACTTCTGAATAGGTGAAATTCTGTAACAACCATATTTATATAAATTATTTTATAAAATGCATTGGAAATTACCCAGAAATCAAAAAGTTATCAACATGAATGTAAAATTTTCCTTCTTTTATCTGGAAAAAAAAAAGTCTCAAACAATTGGGGAAAAAAATGTGGTGATATCTGTCATAATTTACAGAGACTCCAGCGTAGGCAAACAAAAAAGAATCATTCCAGACTGGTGAGCCCCTCCCATGGGAATTTTGCACCTCAATACCACTTGGTGATGTCAATAGATTGTCTTATTCACTGTTCTGGTTTCTCTTTTTACAATTACTAGTTCCTTCTGACTAACCTTAGAAAATGTCATAAAACAGAAATGTGTTACCAATGACCTGCATTGGTAACATTTCTCTCAACAGGCCTTCTTCTAGAAAACATTCCTTTAAATTTTCATCTTGCTTTACTTTTTTCCCTTTTAGCCTTGCTTAGTGCCATTTTAGCTACAATCAAAAACATATATGTCTTGGATTATATAAAAGTGTTACTTGTGGAGAATCCATACATGTCTGCAGCAACCTCAATTCTTGCCTCTGCAGAAGAAAGAATTCGATGGAGGGGCATAAGGCAGAAGGAGAGACCAAGGCAAGTTTTAGAGCAGGAGTGAAAGTTTATTGAAAAACTTTAGAGCATGAATGAAAAGAAAGTAAAGTATACTTGGAAGAGGGCCAAGAGGGCAACTTGAAAGACAAATTTGTGGTTTGACCTTTTGACATGGGGTTTTATACACTGGCATACTTTCAGGATCTTGTGTCCCTTCTTCCCTGATTCTTCCCTTGGGGTGTGCTGTCTGCATGCACAATGGCCTGCTAGCATGTGGGAGGGGAGCATACGCAGTGTGTTTACTGGAATTTTATGCATGCTCACTTGAGGCTTTCTTCCCTTACCAATCTAGCATTCCTGGACAAAGGTCATATACCAGTTAAACTCTGCCACTTTGCCTCTTAATGCACATGCTTGATCTCACTCCCCCAATCCCTGAGAGCTTATTGGAAAGCTACTAATCACCAGTTTCAGGTTTTTGCTATCTATAGGGAGACTGCCTTTCCCTGGCTCTGGCTGAGTCCAATTATTATCTTAGAGAGACAGTTAACAACTGCCTGACCATCACCTGATGGTTGCCTGACATTCCTGATGGGGTGAGGGGAGCCCTCTCCTGCCCTGCTCATGCCTGACTAGCTACCTACTATAATAAAATTATGTTCTTAAAATCTATTATATAAGCTTCCTCAGAATTAAGGAGTTAAGCTTTACAGTCTGGAAAATCAGTATTTGAGCTTACTAGAGGACAATCTTTGCAACTTACTCCACCTCTTCACCTTTTGTATATTACTATTCCCTGTTTTCTTTTGTTTGCTTTTCTTTTTTTTTTTTTGAGATGAAGTTTTGTTCTTGTTGCCCAAGCTGGAGTGCAGTGGTGCGATCTTGGCTCACTGCAACCTCTGCCTCCTGGGTGCAAGCGATTCTCATGCCTCAGCCTCCCAAGTAGCTACAGGTGTGTGCCACCATGCCTGGCTAATTTTTTTTTTTTTTGTATTTTTAGTAGAGATGGGGTTTCACCATGTTGGTCAGGCTGGTCTTGAACTCCTGACCTCTAGTGATCCACCCACCTTGGCCTCCCAAAATTCTGGGATTACAGACATGTGCCACCGCGCCTAACCACTATTCCCTATTTTCAATGAAACTGGTTAGTAAAGTCAACCTCGCATATAGTGGTGCCCTCGATTCATAAGAACTCTTAAATGTTCAAAAATTTTGTGAACTAGTTTTTATACACAGCCTTTATTATAAATTAAATTATATAAATTATGCTTTTATATTAAAACAAAAATAATACCCAGAACCCATCACTTTCTAATTATTTTACTAAATTTTATTATTATCTGTGTTCTTGAAGTTACTTATGTCTGCTGTACTTGTATGGTGGAAATACTATATAATAGTATGCTACTGGGTGTCTCTTCCTAGCCCTGCTGTGTTTGTGAAGTCAGGTTGGTAGCTGGAATTCAGCCAAGGTGAAAATATTTACACTGTAGAAATCATCAAACACTACAAATCTGGGCTGTTTGTCCTCTGAGATAGTTGTTTATCAAGCATTTACCAGCACATCACTGCTCATGTGTATGGTATAAGAATCAAATGAGATAATGTGTAATAGGTGCTTAAGTGTTGTATTAGTCCATTCTCACACCATTATAAACATACTACCCAAGACTGGGTAATTCATAAAGGAAAGAGATTTAATTGACTCACCGTTCTGCATGGATGAATAGGCCTCAGGAAACTTACAATCATGGCAAAAGAGGAAGCAGACACCTTCTTCACAAGGCGGCAGGAGAGAGAAGAGTGCTCAAAGGCTGAAGAGTCCCACACTTATCAAACAACCAGATCCTGTGAGAGTTCACTATCACAGGAACAGCATGGGGAAAAAGGACCAATGATCCAATCACCTTTCACTTGGTCCCTCCCCTGTTACAGGGGATTACAATTCGAGATGAGATTTGGGTGGATTTGGGTGGGGACACAGAGCCAAATCATATTTGTGTGTAACTCATATTTTGTAGTCAATAAATGTTAGTTGTTCTCATTAGTATTTTTAATTTTTATTATCACACAGTCAATTAGTAAATCAATTCTTCATTGTCTAATTCAGTGCATTTAAAGGTTTCTTAGAGCATATAAAAATGCAATACTATGAAATATTTCCATAATGACATAGATCTCAGCTTCCTTAACATA
The DNA here is from genome assembly GCF_006542625.1 of Nomascus leucogenys. Lineage (NCBI taxonomy): Eukaryota > Metazoa > Chordata > Mammalia > Primates > Hylobatidae > Nomascus > Nomascus leucogenys. Next base: position 19,467,830 of record NC_044406.1, on the reverse strand, counting down.
ATAGCATTGTTATCTACACCGTGTGCTAATTTTGATTAGTGATGCCTTTTATGGAAATTTAATTTTTTTTTTTTTAGTTCTAGTTCAACCCTCTCATTTGTCAGAGAAGGAAAAGGGGTCCCAAAAGCCTGGTGTTTTGCCTAAGGTCTCAAGGGCATCTAGTAGTAAAATATGTTACCAATGTAATTTACAAAGTCTTTGGATACTTTTATAAATGAAAATGTTGTTTATTAAGAGTGTGAGTCAAAGGTTTTTACTTTGGTATTTATGATGTCCTTGTGAAAACTTGGTGCAACATATATAGAAATTGAACCATAGGAAATTACCATGTTTGTAAGTAAGAAATAGTCAAATATTGGTAATGTCATATGGCTCTACCTAACCTGATATATTTAACCTAATAAGCTGATAGTCAAAGTGATATGATCTTTCCATTTCTTCTGCACTCCTGTCTTGCAAACATAACATAATTTATTTATTTGTTTATTTTGAGAATGAATTTCACTCTTGTTGCCCAGGCTGCAGTGCAATCGTGTGATCTTGGCTCACCTCAACCTCCGCCTCTCGAGTTCAAGTGATTCTCCTGCCTCAGCTTCCCGAGTAGCTGGGATTACAGGCATGTGCCACCATGCCCGGCTAGTTTTTTGTATTTTTTTTTTTTAGTAGAGATGGGGTTTCTCCATGTTGGTCAGGCTGGTCTCAAACTCCTGACCTCGTGATCTGTCCACCTCGGCCACCCAAAGTGCTGGGATTACAGGCATGAGCCACCGCACCTGGCCATAATGTAATTAAGATGAACTCAGTCATATGCACATGAGCTACAGAGGTTTAAATCAGGGGTTTATGGAATTATTTGGCTAGATAAACTTTATGGTTTCTATGTTAAAGAGTGATACTATGCTACCATTGTACTTCACAAAAGAATTATCCCCAGGCTTTGAGATGAAGAAGGACAGAATAAATAGTTGATATATGTTTGTATGGAATTTGTGTCATTTTCTGGTTTGGATTTAAAACCAAAGAATGGCTAAATTATATGTATTACCCTAGGCTTTTAAAAAACACTCACCACATAAGCATTAGCTTTGAAAACCCTAAATTGCTTTTAAAAAATGGTCAAGCCAAAGTAGAAGAAAATCAGTGGTTTTATGCCCAATATACAATTACACAATAACAGAATTTATATGCTTGCAGTTGGATTCACAAAATCTCCTTAATGTACTAAAGTGTGGTCTAATTGCTTACTAATAAAAGGGGGAAACAGTCTCTAATTAGATAAATACCTTTTATAGCAATCTTAGTAAACATACTCTGTCAGGGGGAAGCAAAGAGTTGGGAGTGTGTGATTAATGACTGTTTTCACCCTGTTTTTCCTGGTGGGACAGGGTCAGCTTGGAATGCATGGTTCTTGCCCAGAGCTGCTCAGCATTCCAGACTAACAGCTCTAATCAGCTCCTCCTTTAGTCAACAGTATTCAAGGGATGAAAGACGGGAATGGTTTCTATTATTATTTTTTTAACCACATAATTGGAGTCAAAATAGTAATTGACTCTTGTTTGTTTCTCCAACCTGTCCTCTGGGAATAACTTCAGGGTGCAAGTAGTTCTCAAAGTCCCTAAACAAGTTTCTGTTTTCATTAGTTCCTGGAGATTCTACCTTTCTTCTTCTTTTTTAAAAAAACTTGCTTTGAATTAAGGGCTCTTATTCTGAAAAGCTGAAGAAAGAAGCTGTCCCTTTAGCAAACTCAGTTGGAGAACACTAGAATGTGTGGTCATGGGAGCCATAAGGCCTGAGTTCTATTCCTAGGTGTGTTACTAATTCATTGTGAAACCTTGACAGTGTCACTTGAATTCCAAGTACCTCAGTGTTCCCATTTGTAAAATAAAGTTTGAGGAAGAAGGCATAGAGCTGGTGTACTCTGAATTGCTGTGAGACAAGAGTGACAAAGGCATGGGCAAAAAGGGAATAAGGAATGGAACACACAAACTGCACTGGGCTTAAGAGATGGACTATATTGGGTGTGCTGGGCTATGCTTAAGAGAGAAATCATGGAAACATAGGTGAGGTGCTGGAAGCATGTGAGGAGAATGAGGTTATTAAATAAACCAGTTCCTGCTCTTCTGAATATTTTCTACATCTACGTGTCCTGGTAGAGGCCTCACTAGTTTCATCTATATTTGTAGCCTAGTCTCAACTTTTAGTAAAAACTCCGTTCATGTTTGTTGAATCTGATCTATTCTACCCGAAGTTAACTGAGTTTATCTTTTTTCTTACTCCTTAAGACAAGGGTAATAGTTCCTTAAAACAACAATAATAACAGAACTTAAAACAAATAACAAAGCAAAACAAAACCCATAATTTTTCTTATTATAAAAATCATCCATGCTTACTAGAAAAATTTAGAAAGTAAAATGAGAATATATAGCATCCATAATCAACAACCATTTCTTCTCAGTGATTTTTTTCTAAACATTTTTTGTATAATTAACATCATATAGAATAGATGATTTTATATTGTGACTTTTCATTTAAAATGACAAAATTTAACTTCTATTATACTTTTTAAACTTTTTTGTTTTTAATTTTTGTGAGTACATAGTAGATGTGTGTGTGTGTATATATATATATACGTATTTTATATATGTATATATATACATATACGTATATATATACATATATATTTCTGGGTTACATGAGCATGAGATATTTTGACGCAGGCATGCAGTGCATAATAATCACATCAGGGTAAATGGGTATCCATCACCTCAATTAAATTATATACTCTTTTGGTTATTTTTAAATGTACAACTGAATTATTATTGATTATAGTTACCCTCTTGTGGTTGTAAATAGTAGGTCTTATTCATTCTATCTACTTTTTTGTACACATTAACTATCCACACTCCCCTTCCAGTACCCTTCCCAACCTTTGGGAACCATCATTCTACTCTCTATCTCCATGAGGTCACTTTAATTTTTAGCTCCCACATATAAGACAGAACATGTGAAATTTGTCTTTCTGTGCTTGGATTATTTCACTTAACATTATGACCTCCAGTTCCATCCAAGTTTTTGCAGATGACAGGATCTCATTCTATTTTATGGCTGAATAGTACCCATCGTGTATATGTACATTTTATTTATCCATTCATCTGTTGATGCACACTTAGATTGCTTCCAAATCTTGGCTATTGTGAATAGTGCTGCAATAACATGGGAGTGCACATATCTCTTTGATATACTGATTTCCTTTCTTTTGGGTATATATCCAGCAGTGAGATTGATGGATCATATGGTGGCTCTATTTTTAGTTTTTTAAGGAACTTCCAAACTCTTCTTCGCTTTTATTTAATTTCCATTGGCACGGAATATCTTTTTCTATCTCTTTATTTTCAGTCTGTGTCTTTCTAGGTGAAGTGGTTTTCTTGCAGGCAACAGATCACTGGGTCAGCCACTCTGTCTTTTAATTGGAGAGTTTTGTCTATTTATGTTCAATGTTATTGCCGATAAGTAAGGACTTACTCCTGCCATTTTGTTATTTGTGTTCTGGTTGTTTTGTGCTCTTCTCTTCCTTCTTTCCTTCCTTTCTGTCTTCATTTTATTGAAGGTAACTTTCTCTGGTGGTTATGATTTAATTACTTCCTTTTTGTTTTCTGTGTATCTGTTCTGTGTTTTTTGATTTGTGCTTACCATGAAGCTTGCAAATACTATCTTATCACCCCTTATTTTAAGCTAATAATAACATTGCATAAACAAATAAGCAAAAAGAAAACCAATAAAAACTCTACACTCTCCCTTTGCTTTTTAGTATTTTGTCGTTTCTCTTTATATCTTATTTTACTGTCTATGTCTTAAATATTTCTTGTAGTTATTTTTGATTGGTTCATCTACTTAAGATAAGAGTAGTTTACACACCACAGTTACAATGCCATAATATTCTGTGTTTTTCTGTCTACTTACTATTAACAGTGGGTTGTATACCTTCAGATGAATTCTTATTGCTCATTAACATACTTTTCTTTCTGATTGAAGTACTCCCTTTTGCTTTTACTTGTCTGGGAAAGTCTCTACTTCTCCTTTATGTTTGAAGGATATGTTCACCGGATATGCTATTATAGGGTAATAGGCTTTTTTTCCCTTCAGCACTTTAAATATTCCATACCACTCTCCCCTGGTTGGTAAGGATTCTGCTGAAGAGTCTGCTGCCAGAGGTAGTGGAACTCTTTGTATGTTATTTGTTTCTTTTCTCTTACTGCTTTTAGGATCCTTTCTTTATCCTTGACCCTTGAAAGTTTGATTATTAAATGCCTTGAGGTAGTCTTCTTTGGGTTAAATCTGCTTGCTGTTCTATCACCTTCTTGTACTTGGATATCAATATGTTTCCTAGGTTTGGAAAGTTCTCATTATTATCCCTTTTAATAAACTTTCAACCTTATATCTTTCTCTACCTCTTCTTTAAGGCCAATAACTCTTAGATTTGCCCTTTTGAGACTATTTGCTAGACTTTGTTGGCAAGCCTTTTCTTTTTAATTCTCTGTACTTTTGCCTCCTCTGACTGTATGTTTTCAAATAGCCTGTTTTCATGCTATTTATTTATTCTGCCTGATGAATTCTGCTATTAGAAGACTCTGATGCATTCTTCATTATTGAATTTTTCTACTCTGAAATTTCTGTTTGATTCTTTTTAATTATTTCAAACTCTTTGTTAAATTTGTCTGACAGAATTCTGAATTCCTTCTTTGCATTATCTAGAATTTCTTTGAGTTTCATCAAAACAGGTATTTTGAATTCTTTCTCTGAAAGGTCGTATATCTCTGTTTCTCCAGGATTGGTCGCTGGTGCTCTATTTAGTTCATTTAGTGATGTCATGTTTTCCTGAATGATCTTGATGGGTGTGGATGTTCTTTGATGTCTGTGAATTGAAGAGTTAGGTATTTATTTTATTCTTTGCAGTCTGGGCTTATTTGTACCCATCCTTCTTGGGAAGGCTTTCCAGATATTCAAAAGGACTTTGGTATTGTGATCTAAGCTGTATCTGCATTAGGGAGCACCACTAGTCCAATAATACTGTGCTTCTTGCAGACTCATAGAGGGACCACCTTGATGGTCTTGGATAAGATCCAGAAGATTTACCTGGATTACCAGGGAGACTCTTGTTCCCTTCCCTTACTTTCTTCCAAACATACAGAGTCTCTCTCTCTTTGTGCTAAGCTGCCTGGAGCTGGAAGGAGGGGGAGACAACACCAAGACTGGGACTGCACTGGGTTAGACCTGAAGGCACCACAGCATTAGGTTCCACCCAAGGCCTGCTTCAACCACTACCTGCCTATCACCTATATTCACTCAAGGCCCTTAAGAATCTACAATCAGCAGATTGCGAAGCCAGCCATAATTGTGTCCTTCCCTTCCAGGCGGCAAGTTCCCTTAGGCCCTGGGTGGAGCTGGAATAAAAAACATTAGAAATCTACCTGGTGTTCTATTCTACTGTGGCTGACATGGCACTCAAACCATGAGACACAGTCCTTCCAACTATTCTCTCCCCTTTTTACAAACAGAGGAACTTCAACCCATGGCCAACACCACCACCACCACCACAGGCCCACAGGAAGTACTGCCAGGCTGCTGCTGGTGTTAACTTGAGGCCCAAGGGCTCTTCAATCAGTTTGTGGTGAATGCTGCCAGGCCCGGGCCTTACCCTTCAGGGCAGTGGGCTACCCTCTGGCCCAGGGCAGGTCCAGAAATTCTGTTCAGGTGCCAAGGCCTAGAATTGGGACCCCCAAGATCTTGCTCAGTGCTCTACCTCACTGTAAGTCAAGTTGGTACCTAAGGTGAAAGAAAAGTTTCCTTTACTTTTCCCTCTGATTTTCTCATGCAGAAGGAGTATCTCACCATAGCCACCACACCTGGGAATGTGCTGGGTCTCACCTGAACTCAGCACATCTCAGAGTCTCACCCGAGGCTCATGGCGTACTACCTGGGTATTGCTGGTGGTTATTCAAGGCCAAACATCTCTTTAGTCAGCAGATGATTGGTCCTGCCACAACTGGGTCCTTCCTTTCAAGGTAGTGGGTTCCCTTCTGGCCCAGGATGTGTCTGGGAATGTTGTCCAGGAGCTGGGACCTGGAATGGGGGCCTCATGACTTTTACTAATGCTCTATTCTACTATGGCTGAACTGGAATTCAAGACACAAGACAAAATCCTCTCTTCTCTCTCCTCTCATCAAGTGGAAGGAAGGGGTTTCTTTTTGAGTCACAAGCTATGCAGCCTGGGATTGCGGAGGGGTGGTACATGCACTCCCTTATCCTCCCCAGCTGGTGTCTTGGTAGGTTATATGCCCCTCAATTCCAGTGGTTCCAAGCTCAGCTCAGTGCTAAGACTCACCTAGGAGTTGCAGTCCTTGTGGCCTAGACTGCCTTTCACATTTAAGAACACTTGGTCCCATGGTGGGAAGTCTTGCTGGAACTCAAGTTCTGACTGCCGGGATGTGTGATTCCACTCCAGTTTGGGCTAGTCTATATGCTCCCTCCATGGGCAGGCATCATCTGAGTTTAGAATGGTTTTACTTTTAGTTGTGACAGGGTAGCACTGAGTTCAATGCAAAGTTTTACAATTACTGCCCTCTGCCTCTCCCAAGCACAAATATTCTTTCTCCATGCCACACAGCTACTGCCAGGGGATGGGGCCAGGGGACGGGGGACAGGTGAAATCAGTGATTCAAGACTGTCTTTCCTATCCTCTTCAGTGCCTCTTTCAGTGATATAAAGTTAAATCTAGGCACTATGAGTGCTCACCTGATTTTTGGTTCTTACGAAGGTACTTTTTCATGTAGATAGTTTGTTAAATTTGGTGTTCTTGCATGGGCGACACTTGGTAGAGCTTTCTATTTGGCCATCTTGCTCCACTCTTCAATTTCTATTTTATGAATGCTTCATAATTTACTTAATAACTCCCCTGCTGTTGTCTATTTCTAATTTTCCTTATTATATGAATATTTTTCTGATGACCATTACTATGTAATAATTTTTCCCCATATTTTTGGATAGTTTTCTGACAAGAGATTTCTGAGACAGACATTGCTAAGAATAAAAACATAAACATTTAAGGAATAAAAATGTAAAAATACAATAGAAATATAAACACATGTAAATATTCGTACATGTCACTAAGTTGCTTCCTAAGAAACTGATGATATCAATTTCTACTGTCATTGGAAGGAACCATATGTATTGAAATAAGAACTGTTGGTTGGAATGGTCTACCATATCTAATTGTGAGTTGTTATCTTGGCTGTGAGGGAAGGCTGAATGACCCAGAAGGTTCCTCCCAACTACAAGAGTCACTGATTACAAATAACTAAATGGCTATCAGAGAACTGGCTATTCAATGACCTCCTTATGAAGTTGGAGCCTCAGTTTGCTTCAAGCACTGTACTAGCTTCTGAGGATGAAATCCCTGTTTTTAAAGAGCTCACACTCTAGTGGTGGAAAGGTATTTAAATAGGGAATTTCAATATAATGGTAAATAATAATATCTGGGGCATTTTTAGGGTAGTATGGGAGAGGAGAGACCCTGAAGCAAAGAAAGATGGGGGAAATATTGTAGACAGGGGAATCAGCATTATCAAAGTATTGGTGAAAAGCATAGAGTGTATGTATTGTGTGTATGTGTCTACAAGCTATTTGGTTTTATTTAAGGATATAGTATGAAATAAAAGATGCTAGACACTTATAGGATAGGCAGAGGCTAGGTCATAGGGGACTTTGTATGCCACACTAAGAAACCTGAACTTTATTATATAGGCAGTGAAGAGATATTTGAGGTTTTAAAGAAAGAGAGTGATGAAGCCAAATGTCATGATACATAACATTTCTCTCTCTCTCTTTTTTCTTCTTTTTTTTTCTGAGATGGAATCTCACTCTGTCGCCTAGGATGGAGTGCAGTGACACGATCTCAGCTCACTGCAACCTCCATCTCCCAGATTCAAGCAATTCTCCTGCCTCAGGCTCCCAAGTAGCTGGGATTACAGGTGCAAGCTACCACGCCTGGCTAATTTTTGTATTTTTAGTAGAGATGGGGTTTCACCATGCTGGCCAGACTGGTCAAGAACTCCTCACCTCAAGTAATCCACCTATCTCAGCCTCCCAAAGTGCTGCGATTACAGGCATGAGCCACCACCCGGCCAATAGATAACATTTCTGATTGTGGTGGAAGAATAAATACATTTTTAATGAGGCAAGACTAGAAGCAAGAAGACCCGTTAGGAGACCTTTGTAATATCCAATTGAGAGATAGTAAAAGCTTAAATCAAGGCAGTGGAAGTATGGAGGGAAAAGGAAAGGCTCAAAAATTATGTCGAATATCAATTTGGCAGAAGTTGATAATTACTTGAAAGTGGAGGCTGATGGAAAGAAAATAACTGCATAAAAGTCAAGATAATAAAAGTTGCCAGAAATTAGAGCTCAACCGGTTAACTGCAAAAGAAAGATTCCAGGGACACAACGGAGAAATGTCTATTTGATTTGGCAACATGGATGTCACTGGTGGATTTTGCATAAGTCCTTTCAGAGGAGTAGCAAAGGAGCAGTAAGTTGAAGAGTGAGTTGAAGGTGAGGAAATATAGACAGTGAATATAAGTGTACTATAGTTATCTCTTAAGAAGCTTGGCTCAAAGGAACAGAGAAAATTAATACAGTTGCCAGAGTAGTAATCTAGAGTCAACAGAACTTTTTTTTTCTTTTTAAATTTGGAGAAACTCAAGATTCTTTACAAGGAGGAGAAAAAGGATCACCAAAGAGAGAGAACTTGAAGGTATAGGACAGAAGAGAAAGTTGATGGAACCAGATATTGGAGTAAATAGAAGAAAGTACGATTGAGATTAAATGTAGAGATGTTGACTTTGTACAGAAAGGGGAGACTCTTTGCCTATAACTGGATGGGAAGAGGGAAACTTGGATGCAGAAGTAAGTTTGTTAGTGGAATCAGGAAGATAAAGTTGTTCATTACTAAAGAGTGCAGAGTGTTCCAGAGAGAAAGAGAAAATAATATATGCAAAGACCTGGAGTGAGAGGTGGAGAGAGTATGATGGGTTTGAGTAACTGAAATGAAAATTCAGTAGGACTAGGACATAAACTGAGAGAGGCAGGTAAGAGAAAGGATTAAAAATGAGGAGAAAGTGGTAGCTGAGACCAGATCAGGGTGGGTCTTCTAAGCCACATTATGAGTTTGAGCGTCATTTCAAGGGTAGAAGAAAGTTTGTAAAGGTTCGTGTGTGACATGATAAGCTTTGTATTTGGAAGCATCACTTTGGCTGTACTGTGAATAATGGGTAGGGAGGCAAGGGATAAGGCAGGGAGAACAATGTGGAAGCTGATAGAGTAGTCCTAGTAATGGATAATAGTGACTGGACTAATGCATTGCCTATGCAATGGAAAGAAATAGATGAAATTGAGAGATTTTTTTAGGAAGTAAGAATTGACAAGTCTTGATGATGGATTGAATGTAGAGGAAAGGGAGAGAAAGAAGTCAAGAATAACTCTCAAGTTTTCTAGCTTGGGCAACGGAGAGGATGGTGGCACCATTTATTGAGACAAGGAACTCCAGGGGAAGTATGTTAACAAGTTAATATTAAGAGGTATATTAACAAGTTCATTTATGGACACATTGAGCTTGAGATGCCTATGAAACATAATATGCTAATTAACTTATTCACCCACTCAATAAATATTTACAGAGCACCTACTATGCCAGGCACTGGGCTATGTCCTGGAAATATAGCAGTGAACAAATTCCAAGACTCATGGAGCTTGTAGTCTAACTTAAATTCAAGTAGTCATGTTGATATTTGAGTGAAGCTAAGGAGAAAGTGTAAGGCTAAGGTATAGAATTGGGAATTTGAGTGAAGCTAAGGAGAAAATGTAAGGCTAAGCTATAGAACTGGGAATATGCATGAAATCACCCAGAGTCACTGGGAAAGATAAAAATATGTGGGGCAGATTAAGGAAGAGGTACTTATAAAGAAAGCTGAGAAGTAGTGACCAGAGGTAGGAAGGAAACAGGAGATGTGGTATTACAGAAACTAAAAAAGATAAGAGTGGTTCAAGGATGGAGTGGTTAATATTTCTGACAAATTAGCTGAGAATGTCACTGTTCGTTAGATTTAGTGACAAGGTGAGCATTGGCTAGCTATGGGGAATATCACCAGAGTAGTATGGGCAGATACTCAATTTCAGTGGGTTTAGGAACGAATAGGAAAGGAAATGAAGAAGGGTTTTGTAGATGTCTCTCAAAAATTTTAGCCAAGAAGAGGGAAAGACATATCAGTAGTAGCTGGGGAAGAAATGTGGGTACCCTGAGTTCAGACTGTGACACTGAAGATACAGTCCTTCAGACTTCCAAGCCTGCCCAAGATTTCTGACCCAACTGCAAGGAGTTAGGGTCTGCTATGATTTAAATGTGTTTCCTCCAAAATTCAGGTTTTGTCAATGTGATAGTATTAAGAGGTGATTAGGCCATAAGGGCTCCTCCCTTATGAATAGGATTAAGACCCTTATAAAAGAAGTTCCACACAGCATTTGGTTTGCATGTGCTTCCCATCTTCTGCCATGTGAGGACACAGCATCCCTACCCTCCAGAGGATGCAGCAACAAGACACATTATTGGAAGCAGAGAGTAGCCCTCACCAGATAACTGAACCTGCCAGTACCTTGATTTTAGACTTCCCAGCCTCCAGAACTGTGAGAAATAAATTCATGTTCTTTATAAATTACCCAGCTTATGGTATTCTGTAACACAGAATTATAGTATCACAAATGGACTAAGACAAATTGGTACCAGATGAGTGGGGTGTTGCTATAAAAAATACCTAAAAATGCAGAAGAATCTTTGGAACTGAGCAATGGGTAGAGGATGGAACAGTTTTGAAGTGAATGTTGGAAAAAGTTTGTATTGCTGTGAATGGATGATTAAGGGTGATTCTGGTGAGACTAAGAAGAGGAGAGCACTAGAAAAAGCCTCAGTATTTTTAGAGATTACTTTAGTGTCCATGAACAGAATGTTGGTAGAAATATGGACAGTGATGAGGTCTCAGACAGAAATGAGAAACAAGGTTTGGAAACTGGAGGAAGGTTCATCCTTGTTATAAAGTGACAAATAACTTGACTGAGCTATGTCCATGTACTATAACTTTGTGGAAGGCAGAACTTACGAGCAATCAACTAGGATATTTGGTGGAAGAAATCTCTAGGCAACCAAGTGCTTAGGGTACTGCATGACTTCTCTTAACTGCTTATAGTAAAATTTAAGATGAGAGAGACAATTTAAAGATGGAATTTATAATCAAAAGGGAAGCAGAACATAAATATTTGGGAAATTCTCAGCCTGGTCATATAAAGAATAAAAGAAGATATTTAGGAGAGAAAATCAAGCATGTGGCCAAGAGACTGTCTCATCGGGAGATTAGCATGGATAGAAGGAAGCCAGGTGCTATTCATTAAGACAATGGGAGAGACCCCAGAGGAATTCCAGAGCTCTTCAAGGCTGGCATCATGCCAATCACAGGCCCAGAATCCCAGAATTCTCTGGCTTTGAGAGAGGCGCCCAGGGCACCTGCAGGACCTTGAGGCTTGCTGCCCAGGGCTACCTCAAATCTGTGATCCCTGAATTCTGGTGTAGCACTTCTTGGCCACCATAGCTGTGGCTCAGGTGGGCTCAGGTGGGCCCAGGTGGGGCACTCTCTAGAGGGTGCAAGCGGTGAGTCTTGGCAGTGTCCACATCGTACTAATTCTTCAGGTGCACAGAGTGCATGAGCTGTGGAGGCAATGCTTCCTCCACCAAGATTTCACAGGATGCCTCAGAGAGCCATCAGAGGCCTGGACTGAGAGCTATCATAGGGGTAGAGGTGTTGAATAAAGCCCCCACTTGGTCAATGACCAGCAGAACTGTGGAACTGGGGCCACTGCAGAGAGCCTCCACTAGGGAAATGCTTAGTGGAGCCATGGGGGCAGGGCTGCCCAAGGACCTTCAAACTATAGAGCCACCAGTGTGCAACACCAGACTGGGAGAACCTCAGGCACCTGACTCCAACCTATGAGATCTGCAGCATGGGCTATGCCCAGCTCTGGGGACACAGCCCCAGCCCAGTGTGTTCAGAATTTTGAGTAAATATCAAATGCTCATAGGGGCCTGCCTTGAACAACAAAGACACTCCTGTCATTCCAGAAATTCCAAGGGTTTAGAGGTTACCTCTCAAGAGTCAGGGATGAAGGCCAGACCTCTCTTTGAGAAGTCCAATTTTTTACTGGACAGTGGATTAAGTGAGTTTTGTTTTATATTTATTTAGTCTTACTTGGTTGAATTGGGTTTGGGCATGCTAAAATGCTAATTGGTAATGGGGAGCTTCAAAGTTGGAGATAGAGGGCCAAGTTAAGATTCTTGAGAAGAAGGGATGGATCCAGACAACAGGAGCACAAAGGGATTAGCCTCCTGCCACACAACATTAGGGAAAAAGGAAAGGATGAGGATTGATTTGATGACAGGACATATATGGAAGCCTTGACCAGTGGCCTCTAATTTATTTGTGAAGAAGGAAATAAAATCATTTGCTGAGAACAAGGACCCAGGAGAAGGTCAAGAATATGAGGAGAATGGATAATATGGGAACTAGTTACCACAAACCAGGAAAATCCAGCAAGCCAGGAGAGCTGAGCCAAGAGTCTATTTGATATTTTAACATTGATGACCAAGAATTTATAGTGGCACCAATCTGCATGGTTTTATAATAAGTTCAATAACCCAGCTTAGGCTTAGAGGATTCTGATGAAAATATTCAGAAATGGCATTCTGCAATGTTCCCAATTACAGGGCAAAGAAAATGAAGTTTCTTATAAAGCAAGGAGGTAAAGGAAGTATCTGGTGACAATTCAGAGGCTACTGGGCACCTCCAAAGGGCACAGCTAAGTGGTTTGGAAGGAGGAGTTGCAACTAGTGCAGGAGAGGAAGTGCAAGACAGTATGTGTAAAGGAGTACAGATGAGAAAGAGGGTCCAGAGAGATTTGCATTTGGGTTCTAAGGTGACAGTATGAGAGGCATGGTAGATTTCGTAGTCCTTAACACTGAAAACTACTGGGCCAAGTTAATGACATTCATCAGGACTCTCCCTTGTAGTGCTCTGTGCAGAGTTATAGGTGTCAGTCTTTAGATGGAAGTTCAGCTCTGTCTGGCTCATGGCCCTGAGATTGGGGTAGCAGGGCAGAGAGGAAAGGGGTCTATGATGACCGCTTCTTCACCCAAGTGCAACGAATTAATGTTAGTCACTGTTGTCTTTTTTTTTTTTTTTTTTTTTTTAGATGGAGTCTCGCTCTTTCACCCAGGCCGGACTGCAGTGGCGCTATCTCGGCTCACGGCAAGCTCCGCCTCCTGGGTTCACGTCATTCTCCTGCCTCAGCCTCCTGAGTAGTTGGGATTACAGGCGCCCGCCACCGCGCCCGGCTAATTTTTTGTATTTTTAGTAGAGACGGAGTTTCACCGTGTTAGCCAAGATGGTCTGGATCTCCTGACCTCGTGATCCGCCTGCCTCGGCCTCCCAAAGTGCTGGGATTACAGGCGTGAGCCACTGCGCCCGGCCCTCACTGTTGTCTTTTAAGTAGTGAAACAGGAATGTCTCTCTGATCAGAAAGCACAATTAAGATTCTGCAGAAAAGGAAATCCAGCTTGGTGCCATCAATCTGTATTAGGAATGAAGATTTGGTAAGTACTTTTACAACAGATAATATCCGTGCACTGCCTATGCTCCTGAGACCTTACATATTAATATGCTCTGAACAACTTCCACCTGCAAGTATTCTTGTCTTCATGCCCGAGGGATTTTGCCAGAGGACCACCTGTACTGTCTCACGGCAGGCCATAAGCGCTGGGGAATTCTCAACCTCAAAAGTAGCCCTCAATCAATGACTGACAGAAGTCAGTGTATAAATACCCAAGCCTTGTTTATTACTGAGTGGAGTTATCTGAAGCATGTATTTTTTACCAGTTCTTAGAGTTTTCCCAGAGGATTAAGCTTCAGTCACTCTGGCAGCAGTCTTAATAATCATGCCCCTTATTGGCTGCCTTTTCTTCCCTCACTTCCCTACTTCCCTGGATGTGTTCCATGAACCTCCTTGAAAACCATGTACACTGGAATCCTTGTTTTGGGGTCTGCTTTTCAGAGACCCCAAACTAAGCCAGCCTTCTATGAGCCTGTTATTTTGCCTATATTATCTAATTTAATCCTATCAACAACTGTCAGCAATAGATATGATTATTCTCATTTTAGAGATGAAGAAATTAAGGTTCAATATGCTTGGGGAACTTAGCCCAGGTAAAAGTTTTAAATAGCAGAGCTGGAATTTGAACCCACGTTTTATCACTTCTAATCTACAGCACCACAGGAACAGGAGATAGCTATTTAGCATAAGGAGATTTCAGCACAGAAAAACTCTTTATTGCTTTTATTTCCTGCATTTTAGATATGAATATTTTATACTACTTATTTTGGGGCAATTATTTGTTTTGTTTTCTTAGCTTTTGGTAAACTTCCCTTTGAAAATATTAGTCTTCCTTTCCATTCTAAAGTGGGGAAAAAAAGGTGTTTTCATTTCATTCTAATTACAAGGAGACGTGAGTGCTCAGCCGCTAGTGTGGCTGTCCCACTCAGCCTGGCAATCATTATTCTGAAGCTCATTATTGCTCAGACCTTGAGGTTTAGTTTTACTAAGGAATCCCATTCATTATCAAGGGCATGCAGCAAAAAATAGATTCTGGAGAGTTAAATATAGAAAGTCCAGGCCATCATTTAGATGTCAGAGTCATAAAGAAAATGACAATGATTTATAGAGTGTCATAACAGAAGGAAACCTCAAATACCACCCTGTTCACTCCATTTACAGATGAAAGACCTGAGACCCAGAGAGGTTAAATAACATGCTAGTGCCGAGGTCATAGGAAGGTAGTACAGAATCGGGGCAGAGCCAGATCACCTGAATAAAATGATTTTTCTATCCATGACATCACAGTGACCCAGATTTTATTTTTTCAACTTCCTACTCAAAATTCTCAAGTTGAAAGTCTTAAAAAAATGCTTCTAATTGCCAAGTCGGCCGCACAAATATTGGTCTCTTCTTTTGCTTTGTTCCTAGAGTAGAAACTTAGAAACATCTAAGAAGACGAGTGTGAAATGTGTGATATTTCTCAGGTGTCTTTTCTGTGTTTCTTACTCCTCCCTTTTTGTTTCTTACCCCCAGAGATTTATTTTCCCTTTCTGGTTGAAGAGTTTAAGCTTCAAGGTGTCTATGTTGGTCAAATATTGTAGCAGTTTTAGAACATGGCCCCCAAATTCTTTGACATTCCTCACAAAGCAAGTTCTATATCCTCTGCCCTTGACTATGGGTTCTGAGAATTCTGGACTGATAAAATATGGCAGAAGTGAGGCTGAGCCAGTTTCTGGGTCCAAGACTTAAGAAATTGGCAGTTTCTACTTTCTATCTCTTAACATGCTCATTCTTGGAACCCAGCCACCATATGTGGGAAAGCCAAGGAGAGGTATATGTGGAGAGGCCCCCAGTGAGCTCAAGCTGGAAGCCAGCACCAACTTGCCAGTCAAAAGTGAGCCTTCCTGGAAGTTGAGTCTTCCACATTCCTTCAAGCTGCCCCATGTGGAAGAGGGAGGAGCCTTCCCTGCCGAGCTCTGCCCAAATCCCAGATCTGTGGGCAAATAAATGATCGTTGCTGCAAGCCACTAAGTATGTTTTTTTTTTTGAGGGTGGTGTTACATAGCAAAAGAAAACTCAAGCAGGTATTTCCACAAAAATGCTACATAACAAACCACACCCAAAATCGTTTGGCTTTAAACAACAGATGTTTGTTCTCACAGATCTTCGGGTCATTTGTTACAGCTCTGTTCTATGTTTGCCTCCTCTGTGGTTTTGGCTGAGGGGTCGCAATACCCAGGAAAAGCCTTTCTTAGTGGATGGCAGAAGTACAAGAGGGCAGGCAAAAGACACAAAGCCCCTTAGGGCCTAGGCTCAGAACTGTCTAATCTTGTTTCTGCCAATATGCTATTGGCCAAATCAAGTCACACAGCTGAGCCCAAAGTCAACTGGTGAGGAAATATACTTGGTCCCTGTAAGCAGAGGACCTGCAAAGTCACAAGTCCCACAACAAAGGTGGAAATACAAAAAGAAGTAAAAATTAGTACCAATTGTGCACCCTACCACAGTGTCTGAATAGAACTGAGCAACTTTGGAATAGGCTGAAAATACCTACTTTTAATTTAATTTTATTTATTTATTTTTTTGAGATGGTGTCTCACTCTGTCGCCCAGGCTGGAGTGCAGTAGTGCTGTCTCGGCTCACTGCAACCTCCGCCTCCCGGGTTCAAGCGATTCTCCTGCCTCAGTCTCCTGAGTAGTTGGGATTACAGGTGCATGCCACCATGCCCAGCTAATTTTTGTGTTTTTAGTAGAGACAGGGTTTCACGATGTTGGTCAGGCTGATCTAAGCATTACTAGATTCTCTGAGATCTACTATCAGGTTGTTTTACTGCTTTTAGCAAATTTAAGAATAAAATGAAAGTAAATTCAAGAAGAAGAAAAAATAACTTGTATGCACAACATTTTTTTTTAACTTTGAGTGGGCTGGGAAAAAAATACTGAACTCAGAAGAAACAGCTACTGGAAAAACAAGACTTTTTTTTTTTCCTGTTTGAACTAAGCTCTATGATATCTGGAGGTGAATAATTTTGCCTTTGTAAAGTAGATTCTTCCAGGGAAGGTGTTTGTAATATTCCCAGTAAAACCATAGGTTTCCCATGAGGGTAAAAATACTATTTTGGGGGAGCAATAGAAAGATATAGTATTCTTCTTTGCCTTTCTATAGATATTGAGGATTAAATTGGGAGGTTAGTTTAGTCTGTGAATGCTTCCTTTTAGATAACCCGATTTGGGGTGATATCAAAAGAAAGCAAACCCTGTTGATGGTGGATTTATTCTGTGTCAACTTAGCTAACCTGGAACTATGTTTCCCAGAATTCCCTTCTCTCATACTTTTTAGTTCACATAGGTCACAAGAGACATTTTGGGTAAGATTTGCACAATGGAGGTAAAGCAGTGTCCATATTCTTTTTTACACTTGAAAGGACAGTGCAGGGCACAGGGTGATGTTGCAATTCCCACACATTGTCACTGATCTGCTGGCTTGCCCTGTTGGTGTAGGGCAGCAGCTGGTCCCAGAGCTCCTCCAGCTCCTGCCAGATCTTCTAGAGCTTCTCCAAATCCTGGACTACTTCATGCAGCTTCTGGGGCAAAAGTCAGATCTATCTTTCCTCCAGTTACAAGTATGTCTTTCCCTTAACGTCTCTGACTCCTGCATCAAATCCATCTTCAGCATTATGAGGAAGGGCATTGAATTCTCCTTCGTGTCACTGCATCATTGAAGTTGGAGGCTTGAGAGAAGTTTGAGACTGGCACACATCCTGGCTTGTCCTCGGATGGGTTCTAGTCCGTCCCTACTTTCCCTTACTTTTTGTCCATCTTTCCTTCCCAGTTACCTGTCCTGCTGACGTCAGACCCAGCACCAGGTGCAGAAGCAACCATCATACAAAAATCAAGCTTCCTTAATTATGTAAGTCAAATTCTTATAATAAATCCTTTACATAATTGCTTATAGTTTTGCTTCTCTAATCAAACCCTAAAATATATAAGGATCTTACGTAAAATTCAAAATGATTTATCTTTCTAATATTTCTTCCAAATACTCAAATCGTTCAATCTATAGTGAATGCTTTTCAGATGCCAGGCACTGTGTTAAGCATTAAAGGAAACAAGATGAGTAAGACAGATGATGGTTCCTGCCCTGGGAGTCTCAGTATCTATATATGCTGAGCTATGTTAAACCAATAGCCACGGTTAAATACAAAAGATATTACAATTATCCAACTCCTAGAACTGAAATTTATATTCTCAACCCAGGATGCTGTAGTGATTTCTCTGTTACCTGTGATGTCTGGGTACAGTAGGGCTGCTTGATGACATACATGTATGATAGGGAATTGGGTAACATGGCAATTACTTACCATGATACTCCAGTGACATGTCACAGTCTTAAATGGCCTAGCAATGCTGGAACAAATTTTTCCCATGTCCAGAGCATAATGCCAGAACTATATAAAAGTAGTGCTACTAATAAAATAATATAGGTCAAGAGGTTAGAAATTAGCCTTCTCACTGAAGAAAAGAAAAATGGTTCCCAGGCATCAGGGGTCTGGTGGCAGAGAGGTGGTATGTGTGTGTGTTTGTGTGCATGTGTGTGCAGGCTTCAAGCTATGGGGAGGTTTAGCACCAAACTTAGTGCCCTTGGGAAGAGGCACAAATAACATATAACTTGCTGGAACAAGATAAGAGGAAACTGTGCGGTGATGCTGCTCCTTGCAACAATGTCTTCTGTGCATATATTTCTAAGTTATGGATGACCTCATAATTGGTTAAATATACTATGGTAAATCCAAGGCCCAAAATACTGTGCAGCTATAAAAAAAGAATAAGGTATGTGTATATGGATTGATGATGGAAAAAGCTCTGAAACATATAAGTGAATCAAGCAAGGGGTCCAGCTATGTATGGTCTGCTACCATGTGGGTTTGTAAAGGAGTAAAAATATCCTGTGTACATAGTTGCTTGTATAAGTATGGAATATCTTTGGAAGGATTCAGAAAGAAAACAGTAACATTGGTAAGTTACCTCTGAAGGAGAGGACAGGTAGGCTGAGGGACGGGAATAAGAGGAAGACTTTTCACAAAATACTCTTGTACCTTTTCCATTTTGTGTCATGTAAATTTAGCACTAATTCAAAACACAAATAAATAAAACAAAATGTAAAAGTTAGGGGGAATGTGGTCATGTGAATGTAAAAAGCATTTAGAAGATAACCTACCTGTCCTGGGAGCCCCCAGAGAAAACTGGTGCTCTGAAGGGTGAGAAGGTGCCCATTGGCTCTGCGACTTACTACAGCATTTGTCCAAAGATACCACATTTCCAAGTACAAGAAAATCCAGGTTCAAAAATTAAGTACCTTGCAAATATATGGTGCCCATCCAGTCTGGGGTGAAGAGATTAAGGGTAATCATTTGCAGTGAAGACTATTACAAATGACCATAGCCACTTATTTGATAGAGCGAATGGCTCCTCTTCTTGACAAACTCCCCAATGTAATGGGGAAACTGGAAGCCCACAAGGTTGTTTTCAAAAATCATTCCATCCATCTACCACATAAACTATCAGAAACAAAACAAAACAAAACAAAGCACAACCAAGAATCCAAACATCCTGGAGAGAAGCTAAAACGTGAGTAAGTGCTGAAACAACTGAAAACTCCTGCCTGCTAAGAACTAACAGAGCACTTGTTAACCACCTTGTCAGCATACTCAGTCAGCAGAATATAGCCTTGTAGGACAGAGCCTCGGGGTTTAAAAAAAGTGAAGAAGAGAATCCCATTAGAGCCTTCTGAGGACTAGCTCAGGCACTCCCACATCATACTGCATTCCTTAGAGAGTGCATTTCCCATCTCTTTTAGGAGAAATCGGCCTCTCATTTGCTTACTCGATCACAGGTACTTCCACCTTCATGTCTGTCAAACCACCAACACATAAATTCCACAAGCAGCTGCTTTTTCATCTGGAAGAGAGAGAGGCAATGAAGTCCTCAATCTCCCCTCGCAAATCCCCCAGGCCCCAGAGTTTAGAAAGAACGTTTTTTGAGCACAAAATGCTCAGCCTAGCCCTGTCAGGATTGTAGTCTTGGTGTTTGTCATTATGCAGGTTTTAAGTGTTCAGAGGGAAACGGGAGATGAAAGGGCTTAGGACCCTCAGGCACATGGGAAGTCATCTCACCTCAATTAGCTTTTCGTCTATCCTGTCACTGGGTTTAAGGGGGACATGAAAGGAAACTGCAGCTGCAGGATGCCCCTTTGCCCATCCCCCTCCAAGTCCAACCTACTTTCATCTCTTGCCCTAAAAAATAAATAGGACAGTGTGAAGATAGAGGGAGAAAAGAGAGGCTGGGTCACAAATCTCACTTTCCACCCTGACTGTATTTCTCTCCTGTTTTAAGATAATCTTTACCTGAACCTTCCTCCCTGCATTCATGATCTTTCTTTTAAGGGACCTTCAGTTTATTATAGAGTCAAAATCAAATATCCAAGTTAGGAAAAGCTCTGCAATGCAAAACACATCAACCTTTTTTTCAGAGCATGGTTTTACATGATTATAGCATGTTTGAGCTGGCAGAAAATTTAGACATCGTTTTTTTCAAACCTCTCATTTGTAGGCAACTGAAGCCCAGAAAAGTTAATTGACCTGTCCAAGCTAGTTGCTGAGTGAGTAGGAGGAGGGAAGCTCCTTACTCCTTTCAAGGATATTTATCAATAGATATCAAGGTAATAACTATGTTTTTATTTTTTATAATGCATACCGTATGCTGAATCTTGAGCATATTACAATATCCATATTGGAAAGTCACTTATCAAATAATATCAACTACCCACAACATAGTTAATATTCAGGAAGTAATCAAAAATATCAAATACTCTAAATAAAGGTCTTCAAGTTTATACACTAAGTTTATTCAGTTCATATATAGGAAAGGTCCTCAAGCCTTAACTCAAAGTCTATTTACTCTAACTTTGCACACAATTTTTACAAGGTTAGATATTTTATTTTCTTCATTTACTTCATTTACTAAACATTCATTGAACCCCTCTTATGGAACAGGCACTGTTCTCAGAGTAAGAGTTTAAAGATAGGTAAGGCATAGCATTGGGGCTCACATTCTAGAATTGTAAACCTACAATTCCAAGGCAATATGCTTGTTTAGAGGTTGGTGCAGGTGTCATGGGGGCATGCAGTCCAGCCTCGGAGAGTCAGAGGAGACCTCACAGAGCAGGTGAAGTCTGCACTAGTGCTGAGAGGGGAAGTATTTGGTTACTTGCCAAGACAAAGAAAAAAAGACATTCCAGGCAAAGGGAGCAGCATGCAAGTTACAGAGGCATGCAATTGTGTATGGTGTCTTCCAGGAAGTACAAGTTTTCTATGACTGGAGTATAAGGTAAGTTCAAGGAAAGGTAGGCTTATTATACCATGCCCAGGAATTTAGACTTTGTCCTGAAAGCAAGGAAGAATCAAACAAAAATGATCATTAAATTTTCATCTTTGAAAGAAAACTTCAGTGACCTGTGGTAAGTGGATTGGGTATGTAGGTAACTGTGAGACTGAACAGGGAAAGGGCTCAAATTTCCCTGTAATGACTGTTAGGTATAGTTGTATCCTCCTATGCAAAATGGAGCTGAGACACACTGTCTGCAAATTCCTTCAGGGTCTGTAAATATTGAAGTTCCTAGTGAATATTCTGACCAGGATTATGATGATTATGGTGGCCAAGGTGAACTGACTTTCCAGGTCCTGCTACAATGAAAGTGGAGATGTGCCATTTGTCCACTCTTACTCAAAAGAGATTGTCCAAACAGTAGGCTCTGTTTAAATATAGAGATAGACCAAAAGGTCTTTAAGTGTATTTTATACAAAGCCCAAAACCCAACCCTAATGATTCAAAATCCAGGATGAAAATAGAATTCCAACAATAATAATACTTTAACAACAAAGACAAAAAGATTTCAATAGGTATTAATCATAAATTTGGAAACAGAAACTACCTAATCTATAGAGACACCAACAATTGAAAATGACAATAGCTGCTTTTATTGAGCTATAGTGCCAGGCACTATGCTTTGCTTTTTAAGTACATTATCTGTAATCCACAATAATCCTACAAAAGAAGATAATAATATCTCCCATTATGTGGTTTTAAAAACACAGTAAAATGATGCTAAATAAACTTCTTAAGATTGTCCTACAATTATGTAGACAGAACTGGGAAAGAAACTCAAGACTGTTTGAAGCAAAATCTCAAGCTTTATCCGCATGGCTATATATTTGCTAAATTTATGTACAATGCCTTAGTTTACAGATAACTTTCCTGTACATTTTTTCATCTCATTATTGTGTATGACAGGTTATTAGTATACCCATTTTGCAAATAAGGAAAAGCATGGGTAAGTCATTCAATATGATGAGGCCTCAGTTTTCTCTGCTGTAAAATGGGATAATAATGTCCACTTTGAGTTGTTATTGGAGCCTGGACATGTTAACCATTTCTAATTATTAGTCATTAATTGATGTGCAATAAATGCTAGCTGTCATATTGTTATTATCATTGGCATAGTCATGAATTGCCCAAAGTCACACAGCTCTAAGGTGACACATCAAGGACTCACATGTAGGTTTTCTGATCCTATCCCAGTGTTCTACTTTCTATAACTGAATCCAGCAAAGCTTTGGGAGGATGTTTCTATAGGCCAGCATTTAAGCCAGACAAGTAGCATAAGGTATGAGCAAGAATCAGGCATCCAAAAGTCATTACTCCACAATACTTTGCAGTGTTTCTTGACCTTGACAGCAGGTTAGAATCACCTGGGAAGATTTTAGAAATCCTTACGCCTAGACCACACCCCAGACCAATGACATCAGAGTCACTGGTGGTGTGATCCAGGCATTAATATTTTAGAGCTGTCCCATATGCAGCTAGGGTTGGGAACAATTGATTTAGAGAAAAGCATCGTCAGAGATTTGTTTACCATGAGGTATTCCTGACTTCCAATGGCCTTGTCACTCACAGGAAGCCTCATATTATAAAATTGTAGCTTCACATGATGTTCTGCAGCTGGCAAAGTACTTTTTCATTCCTCTTTAGGCCATCAAAACACAGAGAAGTGGGGCAAACAAAGATCATACCTCACTTTCCTGATGAGAAAACTCATACACATCGACATAATTTGTATTATCCAGGGTTAAGCCTAGTTAGTGGCACAACTAAGTTTGAAAACCTCTGAGTCTCATACTCAGTTTTGTGCCCAGACCTCTTTTTAGTAGAGTTCTCTTCCTTTGTATATCATGAAAGAAAAGGAGTGTTGCCCTGTAGTCTCCATAACAATTCCTTAAATTTCTTTAAGGAATCCCCACTCTATAAGCCAAAGGTAAAGAAACTTCAGGTTTAACAATGATTTGTGGGCAAAACAAAATTCAAAACCAGTCACTGTTCATCTTAATGGTAAGTGGCATTTATATGGACAGATGTTAAGAATGTTATTATAGAGCAATGTGATTATCAGACTAATTGTATTCCTGATTCTAGTAGAATCTTGAAATTGAGAAGCTAAATTTCTGAATTCTTCAAAATTAAAATAGCAGTGGTCCTTGGGGGAGATTTGATCAAGCCCTCCTTGTTGAGTTAGCTAAAATCTGACTCCTATACATGATACACATGTATAGTGTAAAGGTGTTCATTTCTCTGTAGGTGAGAAAGATAATCTATTCATTGTTTTGAATTTCAACTGAATTGTGTCCTTATGTAAGTCATATTTATAGCTGAAAAGGTTACTTCTAATAACTGAATACTAATACTTCTAATACTAATACTAATACTTCTAATAACTGAAATGTAAATAAGGTCAATGTTTGCCCTTTTAGACAAAATCCCACAAGCAAACCAAGGATCTCTTATTTGAAACCTAAAGAAAATAAAGTCAGAAGTATGTTTTCCAATGATGGGTGAAAACAAATAGGCCTGAAGAGACTATTAGGGGAAAGTCAGTATGGATTTAGCAACAGCTTAGAAAGGCTAATGTCCTGGTTGCTAATTCTAACCATCCTTGACCTTCTATTAGTTCAGTATTTAGATTGCGTATTTCCTAAAGTTAAGAATTATCTATTCCTCACCAGAGATTGTATTTGCAAAACAACATGAAAAAATAAAATAAAACAAACAAACAATCCTGCCTCCTAATACTGGATATGTGGATATATATATACTTTGAGCTAGGATAATAATGCATGACACACATCACAAAAACAAGACAAACATCCTCATCACTGTGTAAAGTATTCTCACTTCCCAATTACAAAAAAAACTTTAGAGATTGCCCATGCTCATATTGCCTGGTTTTCTCCAATCCATATTAGTGTCAATGTGTCCTCCTCCATCTAATTCTCTGAAAGGGTGCTGGCACCTTTTCCTCTTAGATAAGAAGCTGTTGGATCTGAAGTATAGGCTAATACACTTTTTCAGTTGCTGTCAAATCATTTTGCAGTTACTCAGGAGTCATGCTGCTGCTCACTTAATTATTAAATGTCCTAAAATATCAGGTGTGCAATTTGCAATGAAAATGTAACAATAGGCCATCTTCTCTAATGGGATTTCAACAGGGATGAAACTAGAAAGATAAATCTGGCTCCACAAGTCATTAAGAATATAGGGCATTTTGGTTCCAAAGGGGTTCCTAACAAGGGGAATCATGTAGCAAAGAAGTGAAAAAATATGCAGGTATTTAGTTACCATAACTGCTTACTCCAGAGAAAGATATAAGTTATAGATTTTGATAAAGAATATATTTTTAATTCTTGATACATAAATCATGATCTTGTTCACTTGTGTGTTAGAAAAGATTTTTGCTCCGCGAATAAAACAAAATAAGCTTGGTTTGTAGTTTATTGGAAACTCTTATCCAGGCCATTTATTGAAAATAAGCATATGAAATTTACCAGGATCCAAACATTGCAAAACTGCTTTTCTTTTTCAAAGTTGCTGGTGACAGGGATGGGTTTATGTGTATGGAGGAGGGACGTCATAGTTAGTAGAAGAAAAATGGAATCCTAAGGCAAATCAAGAGACAAGCTGAATCCTTTACTGCACACATAAATCATGTTTGGCCTAGGGCAGCTGACAATTTGCAAGGCTGACCTATAATATAATTGTTTTTATTCTTGGAATCCCATTAAACTCAAAATTATTCTTATATAGCCATCCAGAGCCAGTTATTTTTTGTTTTGTTTTTCTTTTTGTGGCGTCTTTACCTCCATTAATTAACAATGATCACAAACAAAACAAGCAAGAAAATTAAACGGATAATGCTGGGTGCATTCACTTTTACACTGTAAAAGTTATCCTAAATCAGTACCTGAAGGAAGGGAATTTATTTGCCTTAAGGAAGGGATAAGTAGTCCCTCCACTCCATGTCTGTTTACTCTTCACTGTTAGTTCTTTTTAGAGAGCTATGGTCACAACCATTAAGGCAAGCCAGTTAGATATACCAAGCAACCCTCTCCCTCCTCATCTGCTTCATTTATCTTTACTTAAGAGCAAATCTCACAGGAGTACAGCTTGTGGTTAAAATGTGTGTGAGTCTGTACTATACTCCATGAGAATACAAAGGGCTAGCCTTATGAGTTATGGAACTATTTTATGTCGTTGGACTGAGAAATCCCATCCTTTTAGCCTTATTTCTTAAGCTGATTAAGTGGAAAATGCTCCTCAGGGCTCCAGTTAAGATCCCAGCTATCACAATTCTTGCCCCAGAAAGCCTTGAGGTAGGTCCTACCCCATCTATGGGGAACGTGAACCCTACAGAGTGGGTGTGCTTTTCTGAAGATGTGACAACAAATGCTCCTGGAAAAATAAGGAATTTTTCAGTGAGAAACGTGATCTGTGCTGACAAGCATTGTAGATTTGTTCTGTGTCAACTTAGCAAAGCTAATACAATATTTCTCCAGAGTTTCCTTCCCTGTGTAGTTCTGGGTTAGTGTGGGCCACAAGAGATATTTTGCATATGATGCAAGAGATGATGATATAAATGAAGCAGAACCATCTTCTTCTTACTCTTGAATTATCAGTATAGGGCATAAGGTGCTATTTCAGCTCACACAGGTTCACTCCCATCTGCTGCCTCACCCTAGTGTGAGGCAGCATCTGGGCCATAACTCCTCAATCTCCTGCCTCTTACAGCTTCTCCAACTCCCCCAACAATTAGGTGTTTATCTCTGAGATGAAAGGTGCTAACTTCTGCAGGAAAGCTTCATCATCAAAGAAGGAGGCATAAAGTTTATGGTGAGAGACCAACATGGTTCTAGTTCATCTTCATGTGTTCCAGCTCAGCTTTGCAAGTTCCAGTTTATCTTTGTTTCCTCTGCTTTATGTTTGTCTTCCCTTCCTGGCTTCAAGTCCTGAGAATTTGGGCCCCAGCATTAGATTCATCAGCAACAGCCTCATATGGGCTGTTTAATCTACTTCCACAAATTGCAGAAGGTCAAATTCCAATAATAAATTCCTTAATAGAGCTATCTATAGTTGTAAATACATAGATATAGCTAGAGATAGAGATAGTAATAGGGAAAGAGATAGTGATAGAGATAGAGATAGGGAGAAATATCTCCCAATGATTCTGCTTTTCTGATTGAACTCTGACTGATACTAAAACCCTGGATCCTTTAAGAACTTGGGGAGCCACTTCAAAGGGAAGATGCTGAGCTGATGGTAACTGAAGGAAGTGACTGAGACCTGAATTAATGTCATTTCTATTGCTACTGTCTGAGGCTTGGCTTCATTGCTGACTTCTGCTTTTTGTTCAATCCTCCGACTATCTTGTCTAATCCTACCATGATCCCAAACCATGATGACATTTAAGCCTGCTCTATGAATTACTGTTGCTTTCATCCTTGTTCGTGACCATTTTCCCTTGACCTTATTTCTGAATCTTGCCTCTGCCTGTATAAATGTACCTCTCACTGAAGTTCTCCCACATCTCTGGAGCCTATGTTGCTTTTATGGTCACATCTCCTGCCTCTACCATCTTCTTACCATAGTCTGCCACTGTATGCTGACTTCTGTGCTAAGAAAAATGTCATCACACAGAAAATTTGAGGTGGGAGGTTGGGTAGCTGAGAATGAGACATTCAGGATACTGATCAGCAAAGGCAAGCTCGGGTAGGAGACCACATGGTGGCCACATGGTAACCAACGAATGTCAGAAAAGTAGGGATGCCTTAAGAGAACTCTGGGAAGCTTTAGATGAGGCTCTAAGGAAAGAGGAGTTGAGGAGCCCATCACAGACCTCACCTGCTTCCTGAATCTGTAGAGAAGCCACCTTACAAGCAAAGTAATTGGTAGTGACACTCTTAGCAACCAGGAGTATGCCAACTCTTTTAGATGTGACAGGATATTGCCCTCCCTGAGCAGCCCTCTGCAATGAATAACCTAGATTTGAAATTGTGTGTGTGTTTGAGATCACTCATGATTTTTGAAGTCTCAACTCAAAGTTAAAAAAAATGGCCTTTTGTGAAACTTTCAATTAAAAACAACTCTTTATAAGAAAGCAATTCCAGGAGAAAGGCAGAGTAAGGTGGCAGAACAGAAGGCTCTATCAATTGTCCCCTCCTCAAGGACACCAAGTTAACAACTATCTACACAGGAAAAAAAAAATCTTCATGGAACCAAAAATCAGGTGAGCACTTATAATACCTAGTTTTAACTTCATATCACTGAAAGAAGCACTAAAGAGATAGAAAAAATAGTTCTGAATGGCGGACGCCACCCCTTCCTTACCCCCAGCAGTGTGGCCTGCTGTGGAGAGCATCTCTGGGCTCTGAGGGAAAAAGAACACAACAATTGTGAGGCATTGAACTCAGTGCTGTCCTGGTAGGGCAGAAAAGAAAACCGGACCAAACTCAGCTTACACCCGCCCACCGAGGAAGCATTTAAACAGGCCCTAGCCAGAGTGGAATCACCAAGCCCAGCAGTCCAAACTAGAGTTCTTGCAAACCTCATCGCCTGGGGCTACAGTGCTGTCTGTCTCCAAGTAAACTTGAAAGGTAGTCTAGGCCAGAAGGATTGCAACTCTTAGGTGAGTCCTAGTGCTGAACTAGGCCCAGAGACAGTGGACTGAGGGGGCAGGTGCCATACTGAGACATCAGCCAAGGCAGCTAAGGGAGTGCTGGCATCACCCATTCCCTGACTCCAGGCTACACAGCTAATGACTCCAAAAGAGACTCCTTCCTTCTACTTGAGGAGAGGAGAGGGACTTTGAGAGAGAGAGACTTTGTCTTGCATCTTGGATACCAGCTCAGCCACATCAGGATAGGGCACCAGTCAGAGTCACGAGGCCCCAATTCCAGGCCCTAGGCACTTCTAGACACACCCTGTGCCAGAAGGAAACCTGCTGCCTTGAAGGAAAAGACCAAGTCCTGGCACTATTCATCACTTGCAATACCCAGGTTGAGGGCCTTGGGTGAGCCTCTGAGACTTGCTGGCTTTAGGTGAGGCTCAACACATTACCAGCTGTGGTGGCTATGGGAAAAAACTCCTTCTGCTTGAGAAAAGTAGAGGGAAAAGTCAAAGGGACTTTGTCTTGAACCTTAGGTACCAGCATGGCCATGGGAGGTTGGAGCACCAAGAGGGCTCTTGGGGTCCTTAACTCTAGGACTTGACTCTTGGATGGCATTTCTGGACATGCCCTTGGCAAGAGGGGAGCCCACTTTCCTGAAAAGTGAGTTACAGGCCAGGCAGCATTCATCAACGGTGATTTAAGAACCCTTGGGCCTTAACAGAACATCAGCAGTATTCTGGCAGTACTCCTCATGGCCTGGGATGGTGGTGACTATGGGGTAAGGTTCCTTTGCCTTTGGAAAGGGGAGGGAAAAGTGGGAAAAACTGTGTCTTGTGGTTTGACTAAGCTCAGCTGTAGTACAATAGAACAACAGGTAGACTTTTAAGGCTTTTGACTCTAGTCCCTAACCCCCCAGACAACTCTGGACACACCTGGGGTCTAGGGGACCTCACCACCCTGAAAGGAAGGGCACAGGCCTGGCTGATATTGCCACTGGTTGATTCTAGAGCCACAGAACCTAGAGTGAAATTAGGCAGTGTCCAGGGGGTGGGTACAACAGCCCTCATGACAGATCCAGTGTTGTACTGGCTTCAGGTATGATCCAGTGCAGTCATAGTGGTGGTGGCCACAGGAGTGCTTGTGTCACTCAACTTCCATCGTCACGTGGCTCAGAACAGAGAGAGAGTCTCTGTTTCTTTGCGAGAAACTAAGGGAAGGGAATAAGAGTCTCTGCCTGGTAATCCGGAGAAATGTCCTGGATTTTGTCCAAGATCATCAAGATAGTACCTCTACAAGTCTGCAGGAACCACAGCATTACTAGGCTTGGGTTACTCCCTAAAGCAGATACAGCTTAGATCACAACACTCAAGTCCTTTCAAATATCTGGAAAGCTCTCCCAAAAAGGATGCCTACAAACAAGCCCAGACTATGAAGACTACAATAAATACATAACTCTTCAATGTCCAGACACCAAAGAACATCTACTAGCATCAACACCATTCAGGAAAACATGGCATCACCAAATGAAGTAAATAAGGCACCAGAGACCAATCCTGGAGAAACAGAGACACGCCACCTTCAAAAAGAAAATTCAAAATAGCAGATTTGATTAAACTCAAAGAAATTCAACATGACAGAGAGGGAATTCAAAATTCTACCAGATAACTTTAACAAAGAGATTGAAATAATTTAAAACAAACAAGAAGAAACATTGGAACACCCAGCTATATAAAGTAAATAGTATTCGATCTAAAGAGATAGACCCAAATACGATAATAGCTGGAGACTTCAATACCCCATTTTCAGCATTGGACAGATCTTCCAGACAGAAAAGCAACAAAGAAACATCACACTTAGTCTGCACTATAGACTAACTGGATCTAATAGAAACCTATAGAACATTTTATCCAATGGCTGCAGAATACAAATTCTTTTCCTCAGCACATGGATCATTCTCAAGGATAGACCATATGTTAGGTCACAAAACAAGTCTAAAAACATTCAAAAAACGGAAATAATATCAAGTATCTTCTCTGACCACAATGGAATAAAATTAGAAAATAAAAAAGATAAAATTTGGAAACTATACAAATACATGAAAATTAAACAATATGCTCCCAAATGACCTGTGGGTCAATGAAAAAATTAAGAAAAACATTGAAAAATTTCTTGAAACAAATTATAATGGAAACACAACATACCAAAAGCTATGGGATACAGCAAAAGCAGTACTTAAAGGGAAGTTTATAGTTATAAATGCCTACATCAAAAAATGAGGAAAAACTTCAAATGAACAATCTAATGATGCATCTTAAAGAACAAAAAAAGCAAGAGAAAACCAAATTCAAAATTGGTAGAAGAAAAGAAATAATAAAGATCAGAGAAGATGAAATTTAGATGAAGAAAACAATACAAAAGATAAATGAAACAAAAAGTTGGCTTTTTGAAAACTTAAACAAAATTGACAAACATTTAGCCTAAGAAAAAAAGAGAGAAGATGCAAATAAATAAAATCAGAAATGAAACCAGAGACATTACAACTGATACTGCAGAAATTCAAAGGATCACTAGTGGCTACTATGAGCAACTATATGCCAATAAATTTGGAAAACCTAGAAGAAATGAACAAATTCCTAAACACATGCAACCTACCAAGACTGAACCATGAAGAAATTCAAAACCTGAACAGACTAATAACAAGTAACAAGGTCAAAGCTGTAATAAAAATTCTCCCACTAACGAAAAGCCTGGGACCAATGGCTTTACTGCTTAATTCTATCAAACATTTAAAGAAGAACTAATACCAATTCTACTCAACCTATTTGGAAAAATAGAGAAGGCATGAATACTTCCAAACTCATTCTACAAGGCCAGTATTACCCTGATACCAAAACCAGACCAAAACACATCAAAAAAGAAAACTACAGACCAATATCTCTAATGAATATTGATACAAAAATTCTCAACAAAATACTACCAAACCAAATTCAACAATACATTAGAAAGATCATCCATCATGACCAAGTGGGTTTTATCCCTGGGAGGCAAGGACGGTTCAACATATGCAAATCAATCAATGTGATGCATCATATCAACAGAGTGAAGGATAAAAACTATATGATCATTTCAATTGATGCTGAAAAAGCATTTAATAAAATTTAATATCCCTTCAGATAAAAACCCTAAAAAACTGGGTATAGAAAGAACATACCTCAACATAATAAAAACCATATACAACAGACTCACAGCTAGTATCATCCTAAATGGGGAAAAACTGAAAACCTTTCCTCTAAGATCTGGAACACGACAAGGATGCCCACTATTACCACTGTTACTCTATATAGTACTAGAAGTCCTAGCTAGAGCAATTAGACAAAAGAAAGATATAAAGGGCTTCCAAATTGGAAAGGAAGAAGTCAAATTATCCTTGTTTGCAGATGATATGATCTTATATATTGGAAAACCTAAAAACTCCATAAAAAAACTATTAAACTAATTCAGTAATGTTGTGGGTTACAAAATCAACATACAAAAATCAGTAGTATTTCTACATGCCAACAGTGAACAATGTGAAAAAGAAATTTAAAATTAATACAAGAGTCACACATTAAATTAAATCACTAGAAATTAACCAAATAAGTGAAAAATCTCTATAATAAAAACTATAAAACACTGATGAAAGAAATTGAAGAGGACACCAAAAATGGAAAGATATTTCATATTCATGGATTAAAAAAATCACTAATGTTAAAATATCCATAGTACACAAAGCAACCTACAGATTAATCCAATTCCTATCAACATACCAGTTACATTCTTCACAGAGATAGAAAAAAAAAAAACTATCCTAAAGTTTATATGGTACCACAAAAGGCCCAGAATAGTCAAAGCTATCCTAATTAAAAAAAACAAAACTGGAGGAGTCACATTACTTGACTTCAAATTATCCTACAGAGCTATAGTAACCAAAACAGTATGGTACTGGCATAAAATCAGACACTTAGACCAATGGAACAGAAAAGAGAACCCAAAAGCAAATGCACACCTATAGTGAACTCATTTTTGACAAAGGTGCCAAGACCATATACTGAGGAAAAGACAGTCTTTTCAATAAATGGTGCTGGGAAAACTGGATATCCATATGCAGAAGAATGAACCTAGCCTTCCATCTCTCACCATATACAAAAATCAAATAAATGGATTAACAACTTAAGCCTAAGACCTCAAACTATGAGACTACTACAAGAAAACATTGGGGAAACTCCAGGATATTAGTCTGGGCAAACATTTCTTGAGTAACACCATGCAAGCACAGGCAACCAAAGCAAAAATAGAGTAATGGGATCACATCAAGTTAACAAGCTTCTGCACAGCAAAGGGTACAGTCAACAAAGTGAAGATACAACCCACAGAATGAGAGTAAATATTTGCAAACTACCCATATGACTTGGGATTAATAACCATAATATATAAGGAACTCAAACAACTATAGAAAAAATAATCTAATCAAAAATGGGCAAAAGATTTGAATAGATGTTTCTCAGAAGAAGACATACAAATGACCAACAGGCATATGAAAAGGTGCTCAACATTTTCATGCTCAACATGAATACATTAAAAGCCATTTAGTGCATACTTTAAATAGTTAAAACGTGGATTTAGAATTATATTTTCATAAACCTGCTTATTTTTTAAAAATCAAAGAGTAATAAAGAAACCTTGCTTAGCAAAAAAACTTCTCCACCATCAGACACATCTGGATCACTGGGAGAGAGGAGGCCAAAGGCTGGCAGAGAGAGTGTTGAGGATGCTAGTGGATGAATTGCTTGTTCACAGGAACAGGTAATAAGCATGTTTGGCAGATTTGTTCTCCAGGGCGTAAATTAATAGCTGGAATTAACCTCAGTTCAAAAAGGGCATTCTTTAGCTAATTCAGATTGTAAAAACCTGTCATGTTTAGTAGCGTGGTAGATACTATTTTCAGAGTGGGCTTAACTGTAACATTAGAGCAAAAAAAACCTTTTGTAAATTATAAGCAGTAAGTGTTTTAAGTGTTCTCTCTGAATTGGTACGTATTAGAAAAAAATCCTTCCACACATATCTGACTAGTTTATAACCTCTATCTTTAATGTACAGACTTAAAACGAATTCCATTAATTATCTTATATATTGTTATTATTACAATTTAAAAATACTTACTATCTAAAGCTATTCTCCATACTCTGAAGAGTAAAAAGTACTGTCTCTTGTAGTCAAACATAGGAAGGGGAGGAAAAAGCCCTAATTTAAAAATGAGTTAGTGGCTCTTGTATCAGACTAGAAAATAATTCTGACGAACCGTGGAGAAATTATCAATGCTAGGCTTGCAAAAAAGCTGATCAGCTCCTTACACAATGGCATCTCTATGAAAGTAAAGCTTCTCTGATAATTGTTCAAATTTCAACTCCATCAGCAAGTGTTTTCTAAGTGGTTTGCCTGTTACTGTCCAGTCTAACTCTGCAATGCTGAGACCTCATGGGATGGGTTGCATGGTGGAACTTGGAGCTGGCATGGACAATATTTGAGGGGTATATATTATCTCTCCAGATGAACTAAAAAAATACTAACAGTGTCATTGATTGAGCACCTTATATGTTAATTGATTAATGTATATAATTTCTTTTTCTCCACACAACAAGCTGAAAATGCAGTTGTTGCAATTAGTTGTATTCTCATTTTGCTAATGAGTAAACTGAAGTTTAGTAAGGTTAATTAGGTTCCCCCAAGGAACTAGTTACAGTTAAATTAGGTAGGCCAGCTTGAAAACTGTTGCCATATCATATCCACTGATTACAAAGCTCTTAACCATTGTGTTTCCCAAGTGCAGACCATGGAGAAAGTGTCCTTATGTCCTGCTTTGAACAGAACAACTCTGATTTACACCTGCGGTCTGAGTGAAACTATTAAAGATGCCCCCATATTTGTTCATGGTGGCTGTGAAAATATACCTCTATGATCTTCAACTGCAGGGGGTATAATTGATCGCCTCAGGTACTATGCTCTACAATCTACTCCATGCTTGGGCTGATTCCACTTCCCCCATGGCAGGACGCCTGCCCATTTCTGGGTGATGCAGAATTTCTCTAACGCTGAGCTTTGGCTTGAGGACTCCCCTATTATCTCGCTGCACTTTCTTAGAATTACACTGTGCTTCTATCCATCTTTTTTTCCCTTCCTTTTTTCCTTCACTTGGGGTCAGACCTGCATCGAAGTCTAACAGCACTTCCAGCCTCTTTTAGCCCTCTCTATTTTCTCTCATAGGCATTTCCCCTAATACATTTCTCATACGTCTAACTCCATTTGGCCATCTGCTTCTCAGAGGATTCAGACTAACATAAAGTGTTCTAATTTGGACTATAAAAATTATATAGTCACCCTAACCATGTACTGAGTTGCATCAGAACACATGGGGAGACAAGTCATAAGGCAAATTCCTGAACCCCATTTACACTGACTAAATTGGGATATCTGGAGTGGGGATGGTAGAGGGACTGCAGGCCACTCTATTTTTTCAAAATTTCTGGGTAAGTCTAATACAAGTAGGAAGCCACTGTGCTGGATTATACACCAGTGACCCTCCATTCTGGCTGCACAACATAGTCATCTAAGCCCATTCTAGTCCTCTTGAGTTAAAATTTTGAGGTACATGAATTTTATAAGGCATCATAGGTGATTCCTATGGCCAGCCAAGGATGAAAACCACTGTGATCAGCCTCATTTTATTTATTGTTTCCCATTAATTATCTTCCTCCACCCAACCCCATCATAGATCCACATAACATTAAGAGTTCCACCAAGGAGAAAATCAATAATAATAATAATAATAATAATTTATTTTTGCTATAATGCCATGAATTTGTATGGTCCTTTAAAGATATTCACACAGTCTAACATTTATGATCTCTTTATTCTCACAACTACACTTTGAGAAAGTACTGCAGATATTATTATCCCTATTTTATAGACTGAAAGAGCTGAGTCTTAGAGAGATGTTAGGTGGTTTGTCCAAGGCAAAAAGAGAAAAAAATCAAAGGAAAAAATGCAATCAAGACCCCAAATATTAATTATCTATTCTTTCCACTACATTATGTTGCCCTGTCTTGTTACCGAACCTCATTTTGAGAGACTAATAAAGAAGATTGGGGGAGAATTGTGAATATCAATCCCTAAATTATATTTCTAAATATTCTGAGTCCAAGTGTGAACAGCTGAACAGGAAATACCTAGTGAATGAGAGAAATTGCCAAACATTTCTAGTCTACCTAGTCAAAGCCTAGAGTTTAGAAAATATCTGACAGAACAGTGGCTAAAGCCATTTCCAGCTTTAGTACATTGCCATTCTGTAGCCCCTAAGATAGACTAAGGGATTGTCCCAACAGGAATTATTTCTGTTTCTGTCATACAAGGAAACACTGTAAGGGCAAATATCTAATAAGAATTAAAAGGCCGGGCGCGGTGGCTCAAGCCTGTAATCCCAGCACTTTGGGAGGCCGAGGCGGGCGGATCACGAGGTCAGGAGATCGAGACCATCCTGGCTAACAGGGTGAAACCCCGTCTCTACTAAAAATACAAAAAATTAGCCGGGCGTGTTGGCGGGCGCCTGTAGTCCCAGCTACTCGGGAGGCTGAGGCAGGAGAATGGCGTGAACCCCGGGAGGCGGAGCTTGCAGTGAGCCGAGATCGCGCCACTGCACTCCAGCCTGGGGGACAGAGCAAGACTCCGTCTCAAAAAAAAAAAAAAAAAAAAAAAAAAAAAAAAAAAAAGAATTAAATGAAACACTCAACCATTTGGGGTAATTTGAGTTATTTAAAATATAAGTGTGCCAGTATTGCCTGACTCCTAAAACAACCCCCAAATCAGTGACTTGCCTCAATAAAATTTTATTCATTGTTCACATCATGGTCCATGGCGGGTCACCTAGGGGTCCTGTGTCGTGTAGTCATTTAGGAACTAAGGCTTCTTCCATCATGTGGCTCCATCACCAGACAAAGGGAGATAACATGGAAAATAATAGGAAGATTTATTCCCATATCAAACAGATGTGAAGTACATCTGTTTACATTCCATTGACCATAATTCAATTACAAGGGACCCTAGGAAATGTCTAGTCAAGTGACAAGGAGGAAGAGAACATGAATATCAGTGAACAAATAGCCAGTGTATTTCATAATTGCCATACTTTTGTTATGATTATTATAACTGGCATCTTATTCAGGAGCAATTATCAGTAAGAAAAAATATTTAACTATTACATGGTCACATGTGATCAGAGTCCAAGAGATATAAAACATTCACTTATTTTGGATTATCTTTCAGTGTATACAGAATCTGCCTGAGATGGCATTTTGGAGACCTCATTTTCTCTTACTCTTTTCCCCCAACCATTTTTTCTTTTTCCTGTGATCACTTTAGTCTTTCTACCTCTGTTCTTCCCAAGCATTCTAGCTCTACCCTGAAGAAAATGCACATCTTCTCAAGGTTCTTAGAATCCTCCCCTGGTGCCACTAGAAGGGAAGGGGGGATCAATTTTTTGAAATAAAATGAGGCAGCACTAAATCCTTCAGATTCCTCAAAAAAATGGGAAATCCACAGATCAAACTAACCCTTTTCTTGCCAATATTGACCACCACTCATGGCATAACCTCAATGTGCTTTGTATCCTATTGTGTTTCCTTAAATAATTTCGTATTTTTTGATCCAGCAATTCTATGTTGAGAAACTGATCTTCAGAAACAAATCAGACAAGTTAGAAAAAACACAGTCATAAGATATGTATGACTGAATTGTTTATAAATAGTGAAGAACCAGAAACTATTGTGTCTGAATGGCTTACAATAGGAAATTGTTTCAATACATTGTAGTACATACATACAAAGTATGAATACCGTGCAGTCATAAAAACTGATGACAAATATCTAATATTTAGTAAATATTCATAACATAGAAGTGAAAATGTATATTGCAAAATATTAATAGTAATTATAGTGTTATTCTAATTTGAAAATGCATATATTTTCATTGGAAAATGTTAGGAAGTTGACACCAAAATGTTAACAGTGATTATCTTGAGGTCATAATATTTCATAGTTTTAATATTGCTTGATTTACTTATCTATATTTCTTAAAAGGTTTGCCAAATTTAATACATGCACAATAAGAGAGTGGAGATATAGAATAGCAATCAGAGAGTGGTAGACGAAGTCAAGTCTCAGAAGGTGGTCTGGTTTAGAAGTAGAGTGCTGACATTTTCTGTGGTGTTTATGAAAACACTTGCTTCCCAATGTCCCCCACCCATTCTCTTATCTATCTTCTCCACTTCAGGAACCGTTAAAGGGAAATACTCATTTGTTAACTGCACTTAAATTGAAATCCAACAATAGATATATTAACTAATTTACCCAAAGGTATACAGTTAAATTTTAATATAGTAGTTCTTTTGTCCTTTGTCAAGTCAATTCCTTTGATTTTAATGTGTTCTAAATAAAAAGAATCTTATAATATTGTTTTTCACCAAAATAAAAAATTATCCCACTATGCTTGGAAGAATAGAGCTTGTAAATCACTTTTGTGACTCAAGAGCAAAACTTAATAATAACAACTTTCACTGATTTCAAAGACAGTAGGCTAGTAAAATGTGTGGTGGCCAAGAGAATGCATCTTAGATCTTCTACTCTGAGGAATTCAGTGGACTGGCAGTCCCAGTTGTCATAGTCTGTAATCCATCTGCCATTTGCTCCAAAGCAACTCTTCTCAGGTAATGACAGCTTGGTGGGGCTCCTCACAGCTAATGACTAAGGACAGCAAGGGTACCAAAGTGAGCATATTCCTGAGAGGATTCCTCTGATGGGTGACAAGCACAAGGATTCCCCTACAGTATTGCCAGTCTATCTTAGAACTGCATTACAGACTAAGATGCTTCCACTCAAGCTTCTTTCCTTCCCTATGTTCTTCACTTGGGTTTAGACCTGCATTGCAGTCTGATGGCTCTTCCAGCCTCTTCTAGCGCCTCCCAATTTTCTCTCACAAGCAAGTCTCCTACTAAGTTTCTGACAAATTTAATCTCATCTTGGCATCTGTTTCTCAGAGGACCAAGACAACTACAAATCATTTATAATGTTCCCAGGAGGCTAAAGGTTAAGTGATGTTCATAACCACATGTATTAATCCATTTTCACGCTGCTGATAAAGACTTACCAGAGACTAGGCAATTTACAAACAAAAGAGGTTTAATGGACTTATAGTTCCACATGGCTGGGGAGGCCTCACAACCACAGTGGAAGTCAAGGAGGAGTAAGTTATGTCTTACATGGATGGCAGCAGGCAAAGAGAGAGCTTATGCAGGGAAACTCCCATTTTTAAAGCCATCAGATCTCTTGAGACTCATTCACTATCATGAGAACAGCACAGGAAAGGCCTGCCCCCATAATTCAATCACCTCCCACTGGGTTCCTCCCACAACACATGGGAATTGTGGGAGTTACAGTTCAAGATGAGATCTGGGTGGGGACACAGCCAAACCATATCACCACACTTGCCACAACTCAGGTGCAGAACTGGAACCAGAAGGAAACATTTTCTCTTGGGGATGTCCTTTATGGGTTCCATTGAAACATAAACTTAAATTCTATTAAGAATTTAATATTTATTTCACTTTGAATGGACAGCCTTAAGAAGTCTATTAATAACCTAACAATCAGAACTACTCATTACCCTGGAGGAATCACAACTTGGAGACCACAATCACAACCATCATCCAACAACATCACTGATTTTTAAAATTAATCTGTGTTTATCTTACAATATTTACTAGTGATTCATTACTGGCCTTGGACATACACCTTAATTTCTCTGAAGACTATTTTCTTTATTTAGAATGATTTACTATAAGGGAATCTCCTTGTTTTTAAGAAAAGTGGCTCTGGAGCCATATTTTGTTTGTATCCTGGCCTCAGAACTTACCAAGTTACCTTGGGTAAGTTACTTAATATATCTTTGCCACAGTTTCCTTATCTACAACATGTGTTTAACAATAATATCTATCTCCTAGTGTTATTATAGGAGAACAGTGTTTAGTACACAGTACCTTATAAAAATATTGGCCATTGTGCTTAGCATTAATATCAATTATCTCCTACGTGCCAAGCAATCCTCAAAGGTCTCTGGGAAAAACTGTGAACATAATACACTGTGGTTAGGGAACTCACAGAAAATTAGAAAAAGCTGAACACAAATAATTGTACAGCTGTGGTATAAGGACTATAAGAAAGGAAAATAGACTGCACAGGTGTTCTATAAGAAATAGGATCAAGTGGGGTTTAGGGAACACTTTCCAGGAGACATTAGTTACACATGAACTGAGTCCTGAAAGCTGTAGAACTTGATGAGTCAAAGCAAAGTTTCCACAGAGAGAGGACAGCTCATGTGAATACATGTGGATGTAGAAGAGCATAGAGCACTCCAGGCAGGTGCAAGAGATTTGATCTAGTCCAGCTGAAGGATGTGGGAGGAGAAGCATGAAGACGCATGTCTTCAGAGTTTCGCCTTCATTTCTTTCTTTCTTTTTCTTTTTGGTGCTTTCTCATCTTTTTTGTTTTCATCTTATTATTATTATACTTTAAGTTTTAGGGTACATGTGGGCAATATGCAGGTTTGTTACATATGTATACATGTGCCATGTTGGTGTGCTGCACCCATTAACTAGTCATTTAGCATTAGGTATATCTCCTAATGCTATCCCTCCCCCCTCTCCCCACCCCACAACAGTCCCCGGAGTGTGATGTTCCCCTTCCTGTGTCCATGCGTTCTCATAGTTCAATTCCCACCTATGAGTGAGAACATGCGATGTTTGGTTTTTTGTCCTTGCGATAGTTTACTGAGAATGATGTTTTCCAGTTTCATCCACGTCCCTACAAAGGACATGAACTCATCATTTTTTATGGCTGCATAGTATTCCATGGTGTATATGTGCCACATTTTCTTAATCCGGTCTATCGTTGGAGATTTGGGTTGGTTCCAACTCTTTGCTATTGTGAATAGTGCTGCAATAAACATACGTGTGCATGTGTCTTTATAGCAGCGTGATCTATAGTCCTTTGGGTATATACCCAGTAAGGGGATGGCTGGGTCAAATGGTATTTCTAGTTCTAGATCCCTGAGGAATCGCCACACTGACTTCCACAATGGTTGAACTAGTTTACAGTCCCACCAACAGTGTAAAAGTGTTCCTATTTCTCCACATCCTCTCCAGCACCTGTTGTTTCCTGACTTTTTAATGATGGCCATTCTAACTGGTGTGAGATGGTATCTCATTGTGGTTTTGATTTGCATTTCTCTGATGGCCAGTGATGATGAGCATTTTTTCATGTGTTTTTTGGCTGCATAAATGTCTTCTTTTGAGAAGTGTCTGTTCATGTCTTTTGCCCACTTTTTGATGGGATTGTTTGATTTTTTCTTGTAAATTTGTTTGAGTTCATTGTAGATTCTGAATATTAGCCCTTTGTCAGATGAGTAGGTTGCAAAAATTTTCTCCCATTCTGTAGGTTGCCTGTTCACTCTGATGGTAGTTTCTTTTGCTGTGCAGAAGCTCTCTAGTTTAATTAGATCCTATTTGTCAATTTGGGCTTTTGTTGCTCTTGTTTCTGGTGTTTTAGACATGAAGTCCTTGCCCATACCTATGTCCTGAATGGTAATGCCTAGGTTTTCTTCTAGAGTTTTTATGGTTTTAGGTCTAACATGTAAGTCTTTAATCCATCTTGAATTAATTTTTGTATAAGGTGTAAGGAAGGGATCCAGTTTCAGCTTTCTACATATGGCTAGCCAGTTTTCCCAGCACCATTTATTAAATAGGGAATCCTTTCCCCATTGCTTGTTTTTGTCAGGTTTGTCAAAGATCAGATAGTTGTAGATATGCGGCGTTATTTCTGAGGGCTCTGTTCTGTTCCATTGATCTATGTCTCTGTTTTGGTACCAGTACCATGCTGTTTTGGTTACTGTAGCCTTGTAGTATAGTTTGAAGTCGGGTAGCGTGATGCCTCCAGCGTTATTCTTTTGGCTTAGGATTGACTTGGCGATGCGGGCTCTTTTTTGGTTCCATATAAACCTTAAAGTAGTTTTTTCCAATTCTGTGAAGAAAGTCATTGGTAGCTTGATAGGGATGGCATTGAATCTATAAATTACCTTGGGCAGTATGGCCATTTTCATGATATTGATTCTTCCAACCCATGAGCATAGAATGTTCTTCCATTTGTTTGTATCCTCTTTTATTTCATTGAGCAGTGGTTTGTAGTTCTCCTTGAAGAGGTCCTTCACATCCCTTGTAAGTTGGATTCCTAGGTATTTTATTCTCTTTGAAGCAATTGTGAATGGGAGTTCACTCATGATTTCGCTCTCTGTTTGTCTGTTATTGGTGTATAAGAATGCTTGTGATTTTTGTACATTGATTTTGTATCCTGAGACTTTGCTGAAGTGGCTTATCAGCTTGAGGAGATTTGGGGCTGAGATGACGGGGTTTTCTAGATATACAATCATGTCATCTGCAAACGGGGACAATTTGACTTCCTCTTTTCCTAATTGAATACCTTTTATTTCCTTCTCCTGCCTAATTGCCCTGGCCAGAACTTCCAACACTATGTTGAATAGGAGTGGTGAGAGAGGGCATGCCTGTCTTGTGCCAGTTTTCAAAGGGAATGCTTCCAGTTTTTGTCCATTCAGTATGATATTGGCTGTGGGTTTGTCATAGATAGCTCTTATTATTTTGAGATACGTCCCATCAATACCTAATTTATTGAGAGTTTTTAGAATGAAGGGTTGTTGAATTTTGTCAAAGGCCTTTTCTGCATCTATTGAGATAATCATGTGGTTTTTGTCTTTGGTTCTGTTTGTGTGCTGGATTACATTTAATGATTTGCGTATGTTGAACCAGCCTTGCATCCCAGGGATGAAGCCCACTTGATCGTGGTGTATAAGCTTTTTGATGTGCTGCTGGATTTGGTTTGCCAGTATTTTATTGAGGATTTTTGCATTGATGTTCATCAAGGATATTGGTCTAAAATTCTCTTCTTTGGTTGTGTCTCTGCCAGGCTTTGGTATCAGGATGATGCTGGCCTCATAAAATGTGTTAGGGAGGATTCCCTCTTTTTCTATTGATTGGAATAGTTTCAGAAGGAATGGTACCAGTTCCTCCTTGTACCTCTGGTAGAATTCGGCTGTGAATCCATCTGGTCCTGGACTCTTTTTGGTTGGTAAGCTATTGATTATTGCCTCAATTTCAGAGCCTGTTATTGGTCTATTCAGAGATTCAACTTCTTCCTGGTTTAGTCTTGGGAGGGTGTATTTGTCGAGAAATTTATCCATTTCTTCTAGATTTTCTAGTTTATTTGCATATAGGTGTTTGTAGCATTCTCTGATGGTAGATTGTATTTATGTGGGATCGGTGGTGATATCCCCTTTATCATTTTTTATTGCATCTATTTGATTCTTCTCTCTTTTCTTCTTTATTACTCTTGCTAGCGGCCTATGAATTTTGTTGATCTTTTAAAAAAACCAGTTCCTGGATTCATTAATTTTTTGAAGGGCTTTTTGTGTCTCTATTTCCTTCAGTTCTGCCTGATTTTAGTTATTTCTTGCCTTCTGCTAGCTTTTGAATGTGTTTGCTCTTGCTTTTCTAGTTCTTTTAATTGTGATGTTAGGGTGTCAATTTTGGATCTTTCCTGCTTTCTCTTGTGGGCATTTAGTGCTATAAATTTCCTCCTACACACTGCTTTGAATGTGTCCCAGAGATTCTGGTATGTTGTGTATTTGTTCTCGTTGGTTTCAAAGAACATGTTTATTTCTGCCTTCATTTCGTTATGTACCCAGTAGTCATTCAGGAGCAGGTTGTTCAGTTTCCATGTAGTTGAGCGGTTTTGAGTGAGTTTCTTAATCCTGAGTTCTAGTTTGATTGCACTGTGGTCTGAGAGACGGTTTGTTATAATTTCTGTTCTTTTACATTTGCTGAGGAGAGCTTTACTTCCAACTATGTGGTCAATTTTGGAATAGGTGTGGTGTGGTGCTGAAGAAAATGTATATTCTGTTGATTTGGGGTGGAGAGTTCTGTAGATGTCTATTAGGTCTGCTTGGTGCAGAGCTGGGTTCAATTCCTGGATATCCTTGTTAACTTTCTGTCTTGTTGATCTGTCTAATGTTGACAGTGGGGTGTTAAAGTCTCCCATTATTATTGTGTGGGAGTCTAAGTCTCTTTGTAGGTCACTCAGGACTTGCTTTATGAATCTGGGTGCTCCTGTATTGGGTGCATATATATTTAGGATAGTTAGCTCTTCTTGTTGAATTGATCCCTTTACCATTATGTAATGGCCTTCTTTGTCTCTTTTGATCTTTGTTGGTTTAGAGTCTGTTTTATCAGAGACTAGGATTGCAACCCCTGCCTTTTTTTGTTTTCCATTTGCTTGGTAGGTCTTCTTCCATCCTTTTATTTTGAACCTATGTATGTCTCTGCATGTGAGATGGGTTTCCTGAATGCAGCACACTGATGGGTCTTGACTCTTTATCCAATTTGCCAGTCTGTGTCTTTTAATTGGAGCATTTAGTCCATTTACATTTAAAGTTAATATTGTTATGTGTGAATTTGATCCTGTCATTATGATGTTAGCTGGTTATTTTGCTCATTAGTTGATGCAGTTTCTTCCTAGCCTTGATGGTCTTTACAATTTGGCATGATTTTGCAGTGTCTGGTATGGATTGTTCCTTTCCATGTTGAGTGCTTCCTTCAGGAGCTCTTTTAGGGAGGCCTGGTGGTGACAAAATCTCTCAGCATTTGCTTGTCTGTAAAGTATTTTATTTCTCCTTCACTTGTGAAGCTTAGTTTGGCTGGATATGAAATTCTGGGTTGAAAATTCTTTTCTTTAAGAATGTTTAATATCGGCCCCCACTCTCTTCTGGCTTGTAGAGTTTCTGCCGAGAGATCAGCTGTTAGTCTCTTGGGCTTCCCTTTGTGGGTAACCTGACCTTTCTCTCTGGCTGCTCTTAACATTTTTTCCTTCATTTGAACTTTGGTGAATCTGAAAATTATGTGTCTTGGAGTTGCTCTTCTCAAGGAGTATCTTTGTGGTGTTCTCTGTATTTCCTGAATCTGAATGTTGGCCTGCCTTGCTAGATTGGGGCAGTTCTCCTGGATAATATCCTGCAGAGTGTTTTCCAACTTGGTTCCATTCTCCCCGTCACTTTCAGGTACACCAATCAGACGTCGGTTTGGTCTTTTCTTTAAATAGTCCCATATTTCTTGGAGGCTTTGTTCATTTCCTTTTATTCTTTTTTCTCTAAACTTCCCTTTTTGCTTCATTTCATTCATTTCACCCTTGATCACTGATACCCTTTCTTCCAGTTGATCGCGTCGGCTACTGAGGCTTCTGCATTCTTCACGTAGTTCTCGAGCCTTGGCTTTCAGCTCCATCAGCTCCTTTAAGCACTTCTCTGTATTGGTTATTCTAGTTATACATTCGTCTAAATTTTTTTCTAAGTTTTTAACTTCTTTGCCTTTGGTTTGAATTTCCTTCTGTAGCTCGGAGTAGTTTGATCATCTGAAGCCTTCTTCTTTTAACTCATCAAAGGCATTCTCCATCCAGCTTTGTTCCGTTGCTGGTGAGGAACTGCATTCCTTTGGAGGAGGAGAGGTGCTCTGCTTTTTAGAATTTCCAGTTTTTCTGCTCTGTTCTTTCCCCATCTTTGTGGTTTTATCTACTTTTGGTCTTTGATGATGGTGATGGACAGATGGGTTTTTGGTGTGGATGTCGTTTCTGTTTGTTATTTTTCCTTCTACCAGACAGGACCCTCAGCTGCAGGTCTGTTGGAGTTTGCTAGAGGTCCACTCCAGACCCTGTTTGGCTGGGTATCAGCAGCGGAGGCTGCAGAACAGCAGATTTT
Source organism: Nomascus leucogenys (assembly GCF_006542625.1). Lineage (NCBI taxonomy): Eukaryota > Metazoa > Chordata > Mammalia > Primates > Hylobatidae > Nomascus > Nomascus leucogenys. Next base: position 19,423,082 of record NC_044406.1, on the reverse strand, counting down.
CATAAACTGTGAATGCTGCTGCCTGATCGTTCCTCTGGAAGTTTTGTGTCAGAGGAGTACCCAGCCATGTGAGGTGTCAGTCTTCCCCTACTTGGGGGTGCCTCCCAGTTAGGCTGCTCAGGGGTCAGGTGTCAGGGACCCACTTGAGGAGGCAGTCTGCCCGTTCTCAGATCTCAGGCTGCATGCTGGGAGAACCACTACTCTCTTCAAAGCTGTCATACAGGGACATTTAAGTCTGCAGAGGTTACTGCTGTCTTTTTGTTTGTCTGTGCCATGCCCCCAGAGGTGGAGCCTACAGAGGCAGGCAGGCCTCTTTGAGCTGTGGTGGGCTCCATCCAGTTTGAGCTTCCCGGCTGCTTTGTTTAGCTAAGCAAGCCTGGGCAATGGCGGGCACCTTTCCCCCAGCCTCACTGCCACCTTGCAGTTTGATCTCAGACTGCTGTGCTAGCAATCAGCGAGACTCCATGGGCATAGGACCCTCTGAGCCAGGTGCGGGATATAATCTCCTGGTGTGCCATTTTTTAAGCCCGTCGGAAAAGCACAATATTAGGGTGGGAGTGACCTGATTTTCAAGGTGCCATCTGTCACTCCTTTCTTTGAGTAGGAAAGGGAACTCCCTGACCGCTTGCGCTTCCTGGGTAAGGCAATGCCTCGCCCTGCTTTGGCTCACGCACAGTGCGCTGCACCCACCGTCCTGTGCCCACTGTCTGGCACTCCCTAATGAGATGAACCTGGTACCTCAGATGGAAATGCAGAAATCACCTGTCTTCTGCGTCACTCACGCTGGGAGCTGTAGACCGGAGCGGTTCCTATTCGGCCATCTTGGCTCCCTCCTCACTTTCTCCTAGCCTTCATTTCTGTACAATGAAGTCTGAATTTCATTCCTAGGGAGTGGAGGGTCATCAATGAAGAGGTTATAACAGGGAAAGAACATTACCAAGGATGTATTTTAGAAAGTGTTTTTTGGCAACTTTGTGGAATATGAACTAGGTGTGGGCAAGACTCAAGAGAGTTAGGGAAACCAGTAGGGAAGTTCTTACTTGTAGACGCTGGAAAGGGGAGGGCTAGAAAAAACAGAATAGAGGATAGAAGGAGGGGAGGAAGTTTGCAGAAAAAGATCATAATTGCTTCCTTTTATTCCTACTGTGCTTAATTTCACAAAAAACTTGAAATGACTTGCAGAAAGTGCACAAGAAAAATAGTTAAATAAAGCACTAAGACCAGGGGTAACATAAATTAGATTAGGAAATATGGGCTGGAATAGAATAAGACAAAAATAGGCCAACCATTTGGGCTTGGGCAGGTACTATTCTGGCAGACAAAGTGAAAAATTTGATTTGATATATAGTTGATCAGTTATGCCGTAAATCAGTTTTTCTCATTAATATCCTCAAAAGCATCAGCTAATGAGACCAATTGGAGTGTTGTATTTAAGTGCATATGAGATATCTAGCTAGGAATGTGAATAACATCTCTGTGTATCGGCCTTGTGCTTGACAGATGGTCATGGGTGGGAGAAATACATGAGTGAGGCCTCATTTAGTACCATGTGGACAGCAGAACCATGATAAAGATTGAGCTCACTCTGGGAGACTGTGTTGACCAACTTATTGGCAAAGTAAACTACCACAGATGTTTTCTAAGGTTTTTTTGTTTTTGTTTTTGTTTTTGTTTTTGTTTTTTAGCTCTAGCATCTCATGGTGTTGCCTTTCCCAAAGAGAGTGCTAGCTATATGATTCATTAAATTATTGACAAATATTTGTTTAACACCCACTATGTGTCAGCTACTGTTCTGTGTACTGGGGATATGGTGGTGAATGAAACAAACAAAAATCTCTACCTTCATGGATCTTATATTCTAATGGGGGACCAGGGAGGACAGTCAATGCACAAGACCAGAGACAAGAAGTAATGAGTGGGTTTCACTACTTTCAAGTAGTATACACTGGTCTGAATACAATTCTTGAGATTAATTCTTTTATCTGACTTTTAATAAGGGAAAGAGCAGTGCAGAGTGAATCAGCATGCTAGTTCAATACGTGACTGGCACAGACCTAGAGAATCCCATTAACTCAGGTCAGAATATAACCAAGAGGTTCCTCTTTAATAACTTAGATCCTCTTTAGGCAGAATTAGTTGTTGCTTCCAGTTAGGATCGTAAGAGTAAGCCCTAAAACACAGAATATCTAAGGAGCTGGGATTCTCTAGCCTCACCTTCTCCAGACTTTGTGGGCTGCCTCAGGTCCAATTGTGTCCAACTCAGTTCAGCCTGACTCCTTCAAAGCAACAGCAAAATTTTTCCAACTGGGAAGGGCAGGTAAAGGAGAACTTGTGGAGCAGCTCAACATTCATTGCCTGTGTTCATACTTGCACATAAGCCAGATACCTGGATTATATGAGACATTTAATGCTTGAACTTCAGAACCAAGCCACTGTACTCAACAATTATTAGTGTATCATAAAAATGTGACCTTTATTTAGTATGTTGCCCACCTGGTAGAAGCAGGACACATAATCATAATGCCTTTGAAATTCTTCCTTCTTACTTTCTTCATAAGCATTGCTTGAGTTTTATTTTTGCTTTTATTCACTCATATTCTAATTTTTACTTCTAGTAGTTCAGAAGATATACGTATTTCTATTCTTTTGTGGTGACCTCAGGATTTTTATATGCTTATTTAACAAGTCTAAAGTAAATAAATAATTTTATCTTCTTCCCAAATAATGTAAGGACCTTAGAACTTGAATGCCAATCACTCCCCACTTACAACTTCTATACTTTTTATTAACCATACAACCACATAATTCTATCTCAATTTTTAACCCCACAAAATACATACTATTGATATCAATATATGACCGATTTTGCTTACATGTTGAGCATTTTATATGGTTAACATTTTTTCTTTCATTTCATACATTCCTTCTGTGTTGGTCTTCCTTTTCCTAGAATTACATCCATTGAAATTGCCTTTAGTGATGATGTTGGTGATTAAGCCATTAAAACATAGTAGTAGTAATAGCCATAATAATGATAATAATAATAAAAGGAATAACTACAAATTATTGCATGGTTACCATGTGTTAAGAACTATGCTAAGTGCTTTAAATGGATTATATCTGTAAATTCTCACTAAACACCTGTCAGATACCATTATTATCCCGATTTTATAAATACAAAAACTTAATCTTAGATTAAGTAACATGCTCAAGAGCACACAACTAGACTGGAAATAATTTTCCAGTGCACATGCTCTGAACCATTCTTCTTGCATTCATACAACTGTGAATATATTTCAAAATTTCCTCAACAGGCTTTTGCATCTTACTTGTCACTAGACTCACAGATTTGATTCACGAATAACTTGTTTAATAACAATCGGAGCCTTTGAATGGAATGCATTTTCTATTCATTTAAACTCTTTAGAGCTTTTTCAGATATCAAATTAACATTATAACAGAGTCCTTCACTTGTGGCTATACAATCAATACATACATAAACACCAGGCAAACTATGTCACAATGCCACATCATTATTCATGCTGCAGTGGAATGGACTTCAAGCTATTTTAGTCTACATGGAAGGAAGAGCTACTCTCAAGTTTGTGACCTCCTGCCCAAAATGTTGTTCTCCATTATTCAAAGCAGGCACACATATTGAAACTTTCCTTCTCTAGAACCTTTTGAAATCACTTTCTTGGGCACCAATATCCCCAACTCATGATAATATTGTTTATCCAAAATAACTAGTAACAAGGAGGACTTTGCTATTGTCCCTCATTTTGTGATGCTGAATCTCACTGCAAATAATCTATATATTATCCATATAGATTTGCTTTAAATCTTGATGAGATTACATTACTTATCAATGAAATACCATTTAAGTACCATCAGGTAAATATCTGTAGTCACCATCTTAAGGTTCAGCACAACCCAAGAAGGAAACTGACTAGAAAGCTCATTCCCACATTGGGAAAAGAAGGTTATATGGTGCTCCATGTAAATCAAGACCCAGGAATTACTGGTCAACAAATTATGTGGAGTAAGATAAACTGGTATAGCTACACTGATATCAGACAAAGTAGACTTCTTACAGACATACCAGGCTACAAGTAGTACCAGGGTAAAGGAGACATTTTATGATAAGAAAAAAGATTCATATATTGACAAGGCATAATAATCCTAAATGTGTATCCATCTAATAATAGAGCCTCACTGTATACAAAACAAAAACTTGCAGAACTAAAAGGAAGAACAGAAAAAGCCATACATGGAGTTGGAAATTTGAATGTACCTCTTTCAGTAATTGCCAGCATAACTAGAAAAAAAGAAATCAATAGGAATAGAAAAGATCTGAGCAACAATATCAGTTAACTTAGTGTCTTAGTCCATTCAGGCTGCTATGACAAAATACATGAAACTGGGTAATTTATAAACAACAAAAATATACTGCTCACAGTTCTAGAGGCTGGACATTCTAAGACCAAGGTGTCAGTAGATGTGGTATCTGGTGAGAGCAGCTTCATAGACAGCACATCTTGCTGTGTCCTCATATGGCAGAAGGGCAGAAAAGCTAACACACTTCTTCAAGCCTCTTTTATAAGGGCACTAATCCCATTCATAAGGGCTCTGCCCTCATGACCTAATCACCTCCCAAAGGCCTCACCTTCTAATACCATCTCCTTAGTAATTAGGTTTCAATGTATGAATTTTGGGAGGGCACAACCAAAACATAACATGTAGTCTAATTGATATTTGCAGAACACTGTACCTAAAAATAGCAGAATGCACACTTGAAAGATGAACAAGGATAACAAGTACAGAGATAGAATTAGTAATCACAAAATTACCTACAAAAAATAGTCCAAGCCCAGATGTCAACACAGGTGAATTCTACCGATATTTAAATAAAAATGAATACCAATCCTTTTCAAGCTCCTCCAAAGAGAAGAATAGGAGAAACACATCCCAATTCAATCATTTCATGAGGCCAGTATCACTCTGATACCAAAATAAGACAAAGTCATAAAAAAGAAAACTATAATAATATATATTATTAATACAGACACAAAATAATCAAATATTAGCAAACAATCCATCAGCATGTAAAAAAAGTTATATGCTATGAACAAGTGGGATTTACCCCCAGCAATGCAAGTTTGTTTTAACATCTGAAAATGAATTGATATATTACACCATATCATTAGAATAAAAAACAAAAACACATGATCATCTCAATAGATGCAACAAAGCATTTGATAATACCTGACACCTTTTCATGGTAAAAAGAAACTTCAGCAAACTAGAATTACAAAGAAACTTCTGCAGCCTGATAAAGGGCATCAACAAAAACATATAGATAACATCATACATAATGGTAAAAGATGGAATGATTTCCTCCTATGATCAAGAATAATACAAAGATATCTGTTCTCATCATTTCTATTCAACATTGTACTGGAAGTTCTAGGTAGGGAAATTAGACAAGAAAATGAAGACTGGAAAGGAAGGAGTAAAACTATCTGTTTAGCGATGATAATCTTGTATAAAGAAAATCCTAAGACATCACTAAAAAGAACTATTAAGAGTAATAAATGAATTCAGCAAGGTTGGAGGATATGAAATCAACATACAAAAATCAATTATATTTTTATACACTGGCAATATACAATTAAAAATGGAAATAAAGTAATTTCATTTAGAATAATTTCAAAGGCAAGGCTAAGCAAAAAGAACAAATATGGAGGCACCACATTATTTGACTTCAAACTACACTACAAGGATGTAGTTACCAAAACAACATGGTACTGGTATAAAAATAGGCACATAGACCAATGAAACAGAATAGAGAACTCAAAAATAAAGGCAAATACTTACAGCCAACTGATCTTCCACAAAGCCAACAAAAGCATAAATTTGGGAAAGGACACCGTATTCTACAAATGATGCTGGGATAATTGGAAAGCCACATATAGAAGAATGAAATTGGATCCTCATCTCTCACCTTATACAAAAATCAACTGAAGATGGAACAAAGACTTAAATCTAAGACCTAAAACCATGAAAATTCTAGAAGATAACATTGGAAAAACTCTTCTAGACATTGGTTTAGGCAAAGAGTTCATGATCAAGAACCCAAAAGCAAATGCAACAAAAACAAAGATAAATAGACGGGGCACAATTAAACTAAAAAGCTTCTGCACAGTAAAAGAAATAATCAGCAGAGTAAACAGACAACCCACAGAGTAGGAGAAAATATTTGCAAACTATGCAACCAACAAAGGACTAATATCCAGAATCTACAAAGAACTCCAGCAAATCAGCAAGAAAAAAACAAATAATCCTACCAAAAAGTGGGCAAAGGACATGAATAGACAATTCTCAAAAGAACATATGCAAACAGCCAACAAACGTGAAAATATACTGAACATCACTCATTATCAGGGAAATGCAAATCAAAACCACAATAAGATACCGCTTCACTCCTGCAAGAATACTCATAATTTAAAAAATTAAAAAAAAAACAGATATTGGCATATTGGCATAGATGTGGTGAAAAGGGAACACTTCTACACTGTTGGTGGAAATGTAAACTAGTATAAACACTATGGGAAACAGTATGGAGATTCCCTAAAGAACTGAAAACAGAACTACCATGATCCAGCAATCCCACTACTGTGTATCTACCTAGAGGAAAGGAAGTCATTATTTGAAAAATACACTTGCACACACATGTTTATAGCAGCACAATTAGCAATTGCAAAAATATGGAACCAACCTAAATGCCAATCAACCAATGAATGGATAAAGAAAATGTGACACACACACACACACACACACACACACACACATAATATATATTATGTAAATATATAATGTATATATATTATGTAATATATGTTATATATATTATGTAAAATATATTATGTAATATATATTATGTATATACACACACACACACACCCCCACACACACATACCATAGAATACTACTCAACCATAAAAGGGAATGAAATAATGGCATTTGAAGCAACCTGAATGGAGCTGGAGACCATTATTCTAAGTGAAGTAACTCAGGAATGAAAAACCAAACATCGTATGTTCTTACTTATAAGTGGGAGCTAAACTATGAGGATGCAAAGGAATAAGAATTATATAATGAACTTTGGGGACTCAGGGGGAGGGTGGGAGTGGGGCAAGGGATAAAAGACTACACATTGAGTACACTGTACACTGCTCGGGTGATGAGTGCAACAAAATCTCAGAAATCACCACTAAATAAATTTTCCATGCAACCAAACACCACCTGTTCCCCCAAAACTATTGAATAAAAATAAAAATTAAAAAATATGATATCTAGATGCTTGCAGTTCATTTACAATATGAATAAAATAGGAATAAATTTAACAAAAGAAGTACAAAACATATACTCTGAAAACTACAAAACATTGTTGAAAGAAATTAAAGAAGATATAAACAAATGGAAAGACATTTCACATTCATGAGTCAGAAAATTTATTATCTTTAAGTTGGTAATGCTTCCCAAATTGGTCTACAGATTCAATGAAATTCCTATTAGAATTCCAATTGGCTTCTTTGTAGAAATTGACAAGTTGATCCAAAAATTTATATGGAGGAACATCCATACTGTTCTCCATAGTGGTTGTACTAATCTGCATTCCCACCAACAGTCCCCATTCTCCACATTCTCACCAGCATTTCTTATTGCCTGTCTTTTGGATCAAAGCCATTTTAACTGAGGTGAGATGATGTCTCATTGTAGTTTTGATTTGCAGGGCACCTGTCACCTGAGGTTCTTATCATCTACTTTCAGGGGCGGTAGATCAGAAAATTCTTCTATGACCATGCTTCAGAGGAGAATGGCAGGAGGTCAGAGTGACCTTCTTGCTTCTGCAGTTTCTCAATTGCTAAGGTGCCATATTTTGTGGTATTGTGCTCTGAGCCCCAACATGCCTGTTTTTCTGAGGACAATAGGAAGCTATTGAAGGATTCTAATCAGGACAGTAAAAAGATGATGAATACAAGTGGTAATCCATATCTTCTGTGTTTACTTCCTCCAGCATTTTGGGGAGAGGGGAGAGCTTATCTGATTTGGCTCATGAGTTGTCCACACAAAAGTTTCTTCAGTGTGTAGGTTGCTACCCACCTCTCTGTGCTGCCTCACTCCTGCTCATTCCACTGCAGTTGTAGCTTAGACATTGGGTAGAGTCTCCTAATGGGCTACAGCTCCCCTTTGTATGGCCCCAGTGAGGGGAAAATGTGGGACAGGACACATTTTCCTCCTTTGTTTATTTATCCCAATAGTTCCACACTTTAAGGCTGAAGGTATATTAGAATTCCATGCACGGTTGAGAATTACAGTGGAGAAGGGAAGAAAAAATCTCAAAGAACATAGCAAATATATTTCTCCCCATAACTCAAAGGAAAAGGATTCAGTATGTATGTGGGGAAGGGTATCCAAATTCCACACCCATGTTTTTCCAAATCTTCATTAACCTTCCAAGACATCTTTCCAGTACACACAAGTGTTGTTCTTAGTCCTGGATATATCTGTCTGCTGCCAGCAATTACCATAAATCTGAGTTATTCAACCTAGGGTCTAGCAAGACAGTCCATAGTAATCTTTGACATTCCACATCCTATCGAAATATCCAGGTGTGCATTGGCACTGCTTTTATGTTCTAATCAGAGCTTCTTCCACCAGTATAAGTTGCAGCTAAGTCTATTTTTCTGATTGCTCAATGGTTAAGTGTTAGAACACATACTTATGTGTACACACATACACTTACTCATGGTCTTTGAGGACAAACACTATTTGGCAGAGACAATACAAACAAAGCCAGTAAAAAGGAAAAGGCAATAATTCCCTAAGGTTCCATAACTTACAAGGTCACCTCTCTCACATGGAGTTAGTACAGCAGATTATTATGCAAAGCACTGTTAGTGCCTTTCTTTTATCCCGTTCTCTCAAATTGTTCCTCCTTGAGCCTGCCAAGAATAAGAAATGACCCATTACTAAGCCATATACTTCTTAATGACCACTCTGCTAGCTACACAAAAACCTGGTCAAAGCTTGAAATTACCTCTTGAAATTTTCCAATTAGCTATTAGACAAAGGCCATCCTTCTCCCCAGCCTCTGTCCGGGGAGGAGGACTTCAGTGTTTGGGAAGTAAGGGAAGCGAGTACAGTCAGATTTGCAATTTTATCAGACTGTCCTGAGTGTCAAGTAGAAAGTAGATGGGGGAAAAGTATGAGTACCTGCTGGGGGACTAGGAAGATAAAAAGGCCAGACAATATGGTCTTAATTTTGCAGTCAAACAAATTGGACTGACAAAAAAAAGGAGTTCAAGACAAATAATATTATCAAGCAAGATAGATTCTGGTTTACACTATGGAAATTGCACTGAGAAGGTGATCTCTTACAAAATGTACACAGTTTTATGAATTCAAAATAGTGGATGGGCACTATTTTATAGATAGAGGGAAATATATTAAGATAAAATGGCACTCCCCACCAAAAAAATCACGAAATGGTGATAGAGTCTAAGATCTGCACAAGCTAATATAATCTTTTCATCATCACTTTCCAAAGGCAGACCCCATCAGCAACAAAAAGCTCCAGAAACCTTTTGTGTGATCATAACCACTTTAAAAGCATTTGGATCAAATTGATACAATTCAAATAACTATGAGGGTTTTGTTCTAAAAATTAAATTCCACAAAAGACAATTCAGAAAACAGAGCCCACCACCGCACGCCCCTCTCGCCCCACCCCCAACACCAACACACACACACACCCCTCAGATACTCTTCCTAAGAAACGAGTTTTCAACTTTCCTGACACTAAATTTGGGCAGAGGTGTCAAGTCATTATAATTACTACAAGCTGGCTTGCTAAAATAGCATTTCAGCAGCCTGCCACTGGCATATAATCAACTGCACACCCACTGCTGGACTTGATATACAATTGTGGCACCAAAAAATGTACCTGTTGATGCCAAGTATTGCAATGCAACAAATTAACCTTTGACCAGAAAAATTATTTTTCCACTTTCTGGATGTCGAAGTCAGTTAAGCATTTTCGGATCAGTGCAACCATATGTCCACCTGTAACAATTGAGAAATTATTCCTTATTTGCAGAATAACCCTTCTGTCTCACAAAGGACACGTTATGTCTTAGAACTCAAAAGAGTGGGCAACTGGCTATTTCAAAGTATTTGACATGCTAAACAATTCAGAAGTGCTTATCTATTTGCATAATATTAAGATATCATATTTACACATTTAAACATTTCACACAAAGTTGGCCCAAACCAATAGTGTTTTACAAAGTATTTTCAATTTTCTCAGGATTGTCAAGATCAATACTTTTCTCTGTACCATATATCTTTGTGGCAGTAATTAGCTTTGTAGAATTGTTGTTAGGGAAAAGTAGGTTTCCATGGAGAATAAGAAAGATGTATGAGTTGTTATGTATGTGAAAGCAATTTCAGGAGGAAAATGATATAGTGTGGGCAGCAGCTTTACATACTCTAGATTTGTTTCTTTACTTAGGTCCTGATGTTTCCTATTTTTCTATTTGTGGACTTTTAGCTAAAATACAAAACTATCATTATTAAATTGCTCATTATAGTGATCTTTTGTAGAAACTTAATTTATATTCGAGGTTGCAATGTTCAGGTTTACAAGTATTCCAGTTTATTTGCAGCCTACTTCTTCCATAAAATCTCTGTGGAAATCTTACTACAGGGCAGCCTCTCCAAAATTGTGTCTCATTTTCCACCAAATAAATGTAATAATACAAATGTGCTCCCCTTAAAGGAGGCCCAAAGGAACCAAAATAAGCCACAAACAAAAAAATAATGATTAAAAACATTTAATGATTAAAAATATTTATTTATAAACAATTTGTCATGTATAAGTGTACTCTTTAATGTAAATTCAGAATAAAGGCATAATTATTAAAGTTTTATCTAGAGGTGTTAAATACATAAAATAAAAAATTAGGAAAAATAGTTCATGCTGAGGGCTTTAAATTACCATTCAGCTTTGAATATGTGCTTCAGCACATACAGGAGTTGATTTGTAAGGACCAGAGAACATATCAGCTACATCCCCACTTCATGCTGGACAGATGTAAAAGTAAGAATAATTTGGTATGATGTGTAACTTTTCCAAACAAGACAAGCAGCACACTTTGTTTTGTATAAGAGGTGATAAGTTATAGCGAAAGGGGCACGTGTTTTGGGATTAGAAACATACAATTTTAGACACTAGTCCTGTGACTTCTTTGCACCCGGGGGCTCCTTTTTCTCAAGTACAGAAGAAGGATGAAGCCAACTGACAGAGGTTGCTGTAAGAATTAAGTAAAATGTTTGTGAGAACACCTGACTCAGAGTAGATGCTCAATCCTCTCTGGTCCTTTCATCTTTAGAGACATAATTTGTATGGGTTTTAAGTGGGGTTTACAAGACTCTTAAAGCTGTTTTCCCTTAGGAACATACCCATTTCATAGCATATATGTAGAAAACAGGAATATATTCATTTGTATAGCAATTGACTCTTAAATATTGACATCCTCATACTTACCAAATCCATCAGTTATAAAAATCAGCAAGTATATAATATCAGTTTTACTCTTTTCTTGGCTTTAGAATGACTATAGAATGATAGTGACAACAAGATGACTGATGCTTAATAAAGATGATTAAGACATGGAAAATACAGAGTCTGAAGAATGACAACCTCATATTTTTTCTACTATAAGAAGAGATGACAAATGGTTAACATCAGAGTTTGGTTGTCATAAAAGTATAAATTTTGATATGCTTATATATACAATGTGTACTTGCTTATTATAAAAAAGTTACAAAACAACCACACACATACACAACACAATCCGTATTCCCACACTCCCAGAGATAACTACTGATATCAAGGTGTAGTTTATTATTCCAATTTTTTTTCTACACATTATACAGTGTCACATATTTTCTCTTTGTTGCCATAAACTAACCACTGAGAAAGTGCCCAACTGATTCTGAGGCCACACAAGCAGCCAAGAACCAAGTATCTCCAGCTCTTCTTCTGTGACCTGTGATCAGTGACTCTTGTGAGATTGTCCCTTGTAGCAGAGAATGCTAGTTGCCCCTTAATATTCTCCTCACCTTCATTTATTTTTTGCTAGTAGAACACCCAACTTTTATCTAAGCACAAAGCCAAAGGCTCATTTCCCAGCCTCACTCGCAACTAGGTGGGACCATGTGACTAGATTCTGGCCTATAGTGTGTGAGTATAAGTGATTTGTGCAAGCTCCAAATTCATGCTCTCAAAAGAAAAGAAGTCTATCTTTCCTTTTCCCCCTTTGCTTTTCTCACTGGCTAAAATACAGATCTGATGGTGTCTTTGCCTTTAACAAAGAGATGGAAATTTCATGTTGAGGATGACAGAACAAGACGGCAGGACACTAGGCTTTTGATCCTGGTGTCCTGTCATACCAGTATTAGACCATCTTTGATGGGCAAGAACTAAACTTCTGTCTTTTTTTTTTATTATTATTATACTTTAAGTTTTAGGGTACATGTGCACAATGTGCAGGTTTGTTACATATGTATCCATGTGCCATGTTGGTTTGCTGCACCCATTAACTCATCATTTAGCATTAGGTATATCTCCTAATGCTGTCCCTCCCCCTTTCCCCCAACCCACAACAGTCCCCAGAGTGTGATATTCCCCTTCCTGTGTCCATGAGTTCTCATTGTTCAATTCCCACCTATAAGTGAGAACATGCGGTGTTTGGTTTTTTGTCCTTGCGATAGTTTACTGAGAATGATGTTTTCCAGTTTCATCCATGTCCCTACAAAGGACATGAGCTCATCATTTTTTATGGCTGCATAGTATTCCATGGTGTATATGTGCCACATTTTCTTAATCCAGTCTATCATTGTTGGAAATTTGGGTTGGTTCCAACTCTTTGCTATTGTGAATAGTGCCGCAACAAACATACGTGTGCATGTGTCTTTATAGCAGCATGATTTATAGTCCTTTGGGTATATACCCAGTAATGGGATGGCTGGGCCAAATGGTATTTCTAGTTCTAGATCCCTGAGGAATCACCACACTGACTTCCACAATGGTTGAACTAGTTTACAGTCCCACCAACAGTGTAAAAGTGTTCCTATTTCTCCACATCCTCTCCAGCACCTGTTGTTTCCTGACTTTTTAATGATGGCCATTCTAACTGGTGTGAGATGGTATCTCATTGTGGTTTCGATTTGCATTTCTCTGATGGCCAGTCATGATGAGCATTTGTGCATGTGTTTTTTGGCTGCATAAATGTCTTCTTTTGAGAAGTGTCTATTCATGTCCTTTGCCCACTCCCATTCACAATTGCTTCAAAGAGAATAAAATACCTAGGAATCCAACTTACAAGGGATGTGAAGGACCTCTTCAAGGAGAACTACAAACCACTGCTCAATGAAATAAAAGAGGATACAAACAAATGGAAGAACATTCCATGCTCATTGGTTGGAAGAATCAATATCGTGAAAATGGCCATACTGCCCAAGGTAATTTATAGATTCAATGCCATCCCTATCAAGCTACCAATGACTTTCTTCACAGAATTGGAAAAAACTACTTTAAAGTTCATGTGGAACCAAAAAAGAGCCCACATCGCCAAGTCAATCCTAAGCCAAAAGAACAAAGCTGGAGGCATCACGCTACCTGACTTCAAACTATACTACAAGGCTACAGTAACCAAAACAGCATGGTACTGGTACCACAACAGAGACATAGATCAACGGAACAGAACAGAGCCCTCAGAAATAATGCTGCATATCTACAACTATCTGATCTTTGACAAACCTGACAAAAACAAGCAATGGGGAAAGGATTCCCTATTTAATAAATGGTGCTGGGAAAACTGGCTAGGCATATGTAGAAAGATGAAACTGGATCCCTTCCTTACACCTTATACAAAAATTAATTCAAGATGGATTAAAGACTTACATGTTAGACGTAAAACCATAAAAACCCTAGAAGAAAACCTAGGCAATACCATTCAGGACATAGGCATGGGCAAGGACTTCATGTCTAAAACACCAAAAACAATGGCAACAAAAGCCAAAATTGACAAATGGGATCTAATTAAACTAAAGAGCTTCTGCACAGCAAAAGAAACTACCATCAGAGTGAACAGGCAACCTACAGAATGGGAGAAAATTTTTGCAACCTACTCATCTGACAAAGGGCTAATATCCACAATCTACAATGAACTCAAACAAATTTAAAAGAAAAAAACAAACAACCCCAACTTCTGTCTTTTTTAAACAACTAGACTTTTGGTACATCTGCCTAATCTCTATTTTAATAAATATACCTCTCTACTAGACAGAGTTGTTCCCTACTATTAATTGCCCTTGTCTCCATAACTCTGACCTTGAGAGTGGGGCCATTGCTCATTGTGATACAACTTCACCCCTAGAGTAAATTATGAATTAAATGTCTTTGAGTTCATCCTTTTTTCCCTTGGAGTGATCAGATGGTTTGCATTGCAGTGTCTACCTTTGTCTCAGGACCATGTGCCCCTTCAGAAGTTTATCACGGAACATGATTTAAGGCAGAGACTTCTAGTATTGTATTATGGATCCAATCACTTCTTGTTTTCACTCCCACTTCAGTGTTTACTACCCCCTGAGGTACCTTTTTGGGGACAAGCAGCCTCTGTGGTAACTGTCTAGTCTTTGAATAGAGGGGAAATCAACCAATCAGAGCCATACTGATTCCTGTTGGTTCTTCATTTTATCAGGATCTTGGATTCCCCAATCTTACGCAGCAGTGATTGCCATTGCTGCCTTTCCTAGCCTTGGATACCAGTGGGGCTAACAGTGATCATCCCTGGGCAAATGAGGAAATACAAATCAGAATTAGAAAGCTTTCCCTCAACCCTTCCCCATCTCATTTCTCATCCTGTCTTGGCACAGGAGATGCCATCTTTACTGCTTTTGCTCATCACACACAGAAACCCAGCTACTTTCATTTTCTCCAAAGGTTTTTCTATATATTATGTGAATTCATGGAATCCATCTACTGTTTCACCTCTTCTGAGGCATCTCTAGGTTTGCTATGGGGGCAGGTAGCCAGCATCCCATGCTAGTTCATCATCTTATATGAAATTTGGAGTTCTTCTCCTACTTCCTGCTCACCTTTTTCATATACTCCAAGTTTACAACCTGCAATGGGCTGAATGTGTTCCCCCAATATTTGTATATTGAAACCTAATCCCAATGTAAGGGTATTTGAAGGTGGAATCTTTGGAAGGTTGTTAGGCCATGAAGGTGAAGACTTCATGAATGGGATTAGTGCTCTTATTAGAGGCCAAAGAGCTAACTAGCAATTTCTGTCGTGTGAAGACACAATAATAAATTGACAAAATGCAACCCAGAAGAGGACCCTCGTTGGAACCTAACGATGCTGGCACTCCGATCTCGGACTTTCAATCTCCAGATTGTTTCTAAGCCACCCAGTCTATGGTACTTTGTTATGGTGGCCTGAACTAACTAAGCCACTACCATTCTAAGTCCTATTCAGAAACCAGCAAGTCAAATTACTCTCATTTGATCCATAAACTATTTGGTTCCACTGTATTGGAGTTTGCCATAGACTTTGCATACAACATAGTTAGAATTCCAGACTAGCCCAAAGCTAAATAAGTTTCTGCACTCCACTAGACAAGGCTCTATCAACTGCAAAATTTCTCCAGTCAGCATATGATATGGAATATGTTTTGTGGAAGAGATTTGGCTATATGTATTCATGAGTTTTTGGTTTCCATTAGTCAAAGAAAAACTCTTTCTGTCTGACTGAGTGTCTTAGTCTGTTGTGTGCTGCTATAACAGAATACCAGATACCAGGTAGTTTATAAAGAAAAGACATGTATTTCTCACAGTTCTGGGGGTAGGAAGTCCCAGACTGGGGAGCCAGCATCTGATGAAGGCCTTCTTGCTGCATAATAACATAATAGCAAGCATTACATGGGCAAGAGAGAGTTATAGAGGGGCTAAACTCAACCTTTGTAAGGAACACACCTACAATAATGAATCCATCCCCATGATAATGGCATTAATCAATTCATGCTGCAGAGCCATCATGATCTAATTACCTCTTAAAGATCTCACCTCTCAACACTGTTGCATTTGAGATTACGTTCCAATATAAGAACTCTGAGGAACACATTCAAATCATAGCACTGGGCTTCAGGTCCAGCATACTGAAGAGTTGTTTGTTTGTTTGTTTGTTTGTTTTTAACAATAGAATGTAAAATGGTCAGCAAAAAAGCTCAGAAGTTCAAACCCATGAGAATCTGCTTTTGATAAAGGCTTTCTCCCCAGGTCCTTGGTATTTAGGACTGTTTTTTTTCCCGATATAAATGGAATAAGCATTCCAAAATTCTCCTGTTGAGGTGTGTACTTCAACAAGTATTTCCTGAGCACTCGCAAAGGCTCCAAAGAACTCACACTGAGGGGAGCTTGTTCTCATGTCATACTTCTACTCAGAATATAAGTCTTTGTTTTCTCTTCTGTCTTCTCACTCAAATTTAAATATTTCTCCTCATCTTACTCCTTATTTTTCCTACATCATTTTAACTGTTCATATTTCTCCCTTTCCTATTTGATCTTTTTCATATTTGGTGTACCCACTTTGGAGTAAGGGCTTGAGGATAGTGCCTGCCAGCACTCAGAAGCCTCACAGAGTTCCACTGAAGAGCCAGACCCACATCTTATCAAATTTATCTGAGACTTGAGAATGCTGAATTGTCCTCGAGGCAATGGTTTGCATTGGGAAGAAAAGAAAAACTTGTTCAGGGGGCTTTAAACCAAGACTATGAGCAGGAAGGGAACTGTCCATGGTTCTGAGTGGCCCCACTGAGAGTCTAGAAAATAAAAGAGTAGAGGTGATAGAAGCTATCTAAGCTGGTCTAACTGCCTTTTGCCTCGGAGCCTTGAAAGTATTTTTAAAAGTGTACAAAAGTGAGTTTGATGGCAAAGTGTACACACAGGCATTATTATTTGTTAGATCTCTGCCCTTTCATAGAATTTATGACCACTTAAGAAAGAAAACATTCTAAAACATTTTTTTGCTACAAACTTTTCTTCCCTTATGTTGCTTTTAAGCACGTGTATTTGAGGAGAAGTTTAAAATTCATGTCTTGAATTTGTGTCTCTGATTACACATAATTCATCAAGATCTTACTCTTCAAGAGCTATTTAATACTCAGGAAGTCATTTAAGTCATTTCAGAATCTTACTAAAATCCAACAGGAAGTTGTGTTTACAAAGGACACACAAACCTGGAGCACTTGCACATTTCATTTGAATCCAAATGCAGAAACCATACATATTTTGCAATTGAAGAGAAATTTAGCCTATCTCTACTCTGTCAAGAAGAAAGGTTCAGTACACTGTCATCTAAGGTTGCATCCTGATATTCCCATCTGGATGTGATGTGTGGAATCTTATATAACGTATACATCATTCATTGTTTATGGTCTTGTGTTATAATCACTTGTGTGTATATATATATGTCTTCTGTCCTTAATGGAAATCCCTGATACAAAAGGGAGAAAACTAGATATAAACTCAGATGACCGAGGCTTGAGTCCTGATTTTCCCAGCTCTGTGACCTCGAGCAAATCACTGAACATCACTGAACTTCACTTATGAATGAATATTAAACACATTAAAAGTCATTATGAACCTACACATATTCCATAAACTCCTAAATGATAGTCCCAAGTAATTGCCATTTTTTATTAAATCCACATAATTTGTGCTTATGTATTTATACTTATCATTTCAGCAAGTATTCTATATTTATTGTTTCAACAAGTATTTGTTAGGGTACATGACAGAAATATCATGGGAGAAGAGGACAGACACATGGTAAAAGAGGGGAGACATTTTATTGTAGCAGACATTTCTTTTTATGACAAAGTGCAATGTCATTATCATAATTTTGTGCCACTACATACCCTGTTGTGACCATTTTTAAATAGAAGATGGAAAACCCTACCAAATCCTGGAGAGCTCATTTTTATAAATGTCTCCATATTATCCATTTTAGCATATTTTATGGTAAGTTTATTCAAACTATTGTAGCTTTCAAAGAATATACTGCTTATTTTCTCCTTAAAGCATATATTACTTGTGCTATGTAATACAGTATGTTAGAAATAAGTAAGTCACTTGCCTTTCTCTGCTTCTCGCAAAAGAGGAAGTAACTGTGTTTGTCACCACATGTGATTCCCCAAGAGAGTGCATTTTATCCTGGATGTTAAACTTTAAGTGGAGAAATAACAGGGTGCAAACATACTGAGAACACTGTCTTGGTAGCTGGTGTTTTTTCCTCCAGTGGGTGATAAAAATTAAATCCCTAAATTTCTCCTTCTAGAGTTTTTACTAATTAACCTGACATCTATGGTGAAGCGGAACATAGGCTCACCTTGTTCATTCCCAGTCCCACAATTAAACTGCTGGTAGTTTAGGTCAAAAGCTTTTCTCTGGAAATTTGAGAGTAAAATAATTTTAAATTGGCAAAAAGTATAAAACAACTTTTAAAATATTTATATCAAAATATTCAGGAAAAGAAGGAGCTTTCATGTAGAGTAAACATTGCACTCTTAATTCACCATTATTCCCTACCTCATTTACTGTGATTGTTCTCCGCTTATGGATGACAGAACAAAGGATCCATGAAGATAGGATCATTCATGTAAAATAGTTCCTGTTATAGAGTGATGAGTGGAGTAATGCTATGATTGGGATGTGATGCAGACAGAGATGGAGGTGGGAAAATCAAGTGGGCAGAAATTTCTTGAAACATCTATGGAAGAAAAAGATTTTCTAGAAAAAGAACGTTGAAAGTTTAATAT
Organism: Nomascus leucogenys; assembly: GCF_006542625.1. Classification (NCBI taxonomy): domain Eukaryota; kingdom Metazoa; phylum Chordata; class Mammalia; order Primates; family Hylobatidae; genus Nomascus; species Nomascus leucogenys. The sequence goes on along the minus strand of NC_044406.1, from coordinate 19,404,129 downwards.
AGCAAAAACATGTTTCATGCAACGAGAAAATGTTAAATTTCCCTCATTCATGGTACTATCTATCACAAAGTGCCTGTTGATATAAGTGTATCAGTAATAAGCAATCCAGACAGTCAAAACCATTGGGTGACCTGTGGCTTAAAAAAAAGAAAGGAAATGAAGAAATTATGATGAGAGAAACAAGAGGCAGACTACCTTTATGTATAAATTAGAATACAAACAAAATGAAAGTATTGAGGGGCAAAAGGATGTGGTGCATTTGCTATAAAATACTCCATAATTTTTAAAGTGGAAGAGTGAAACAAATTACTTATACATGCAGTATAGATAAATCTCAAAAACATTGATAAATATCAAAAAACAATGTTTTTGAGATTTATCTGAGTGAAAGAAGCCTTACACAAAAGAACATATACTACATGATCCATTTACATGAAGTTCTGAAGTACATAAAACTGATCTAAAGGTAAAAAGAGAAACATCAGTTTCTAAAGGTAAAAAAAGAAATACCAGAAAAGTGGCTGTCCCTTGCAATAGGGGTTCAAGCATGAATTGACTGGGAAGGGGCATGATTTTCTAAGGTAATGGTTATTTTCTATATTTTATAGTTTAATAGGAGTTTAGGCTACATAGGTCAAATTTGCATATGTCAAAACTCATCAAACAATGCACTAAAGATTTGTGAATTTCACTGCATGTAACTTTTACCTCAAAATAAGAAAGTATAAATAAATGCACTCTAAAATTCACTAGCTGAAGTATTTGGGGGAAAAAACTGATGTCTGCAACTTACTTACAAATACATCAAAATATAAGTGAGATTGATGGATGGATAGATGGAGGGATAGACAGATATGTTATAAAACAAATATAGGAAAAGGTTAATTATAGGATCTAAGGCTTGGACACATGCATGTTACTTTACGATCTTTCAACTTTTCTTTATATTAGAAAAGTTTTATAATAAAATGTTGAGAAAAAGTGGCAGGTGGGAGAGATGAAATGAAGTTGGCAAAAATGTCAATAACTGGTGCAGCAAGAAGACAATTGATGGATTCATTATACCTTTCTGTCTACTTTTCCACGTGCTTGAAATTTTCCATAATCAAAAGTTAAAAAAAGAATTTATGTATATTCATATATATACATATATTAAACATATATATGTATGTATATTCATATATATACATATATTAAACATATATATGTACGTATATTCATATATATACATATATTAAACATATATATGTATGTATATTCATATATATACATATATTAAACATATATATGTATGTATATTCATATATACATACATACATACACATACATTAAAATGAGAACAGTTTATCCAAATTGAATATAGAGTTGTATTTAAGTCATGTAATTATGCGTACGTATTTTCTCTCATTTTCTGTATTTTTGATAACACTATCTTGTCATAATATAAGAAGAAACTGGAGAAAAGTGGGCTCAGGTAGGAATCCAGGGAAATTAGATGATAGGGTTTCAAATTAAAAATACTAACTCTGGGCCAGGCGCGGTGGCTCACGCCTGTAATCCCAGCACTTTGGGAGGCCAAGGCAGGCGGATCAAGAGGTCAGGAGATCGAGACGACGGTGAAACCCTGTCTCTAATAAAAATACAAAAAATTAGCTGGGCACAGTGGCGGGCGCCTGTAGTCCCAGCTACTCGGGAGGCTGAGGCAGGAGAATGGCGTGAACCCGGGGGGAGGAGCTTGCAGTGAGCCGAGATCGCGCCACTGCACTCCAGCCTGGGCGACAAAGCGAGACTCCATCTTAAAAAAAAAAAAAATGCTAACTCTGAAAAAAAAGATCATCATATTCATAAGTCACTTCTCTTTACTCCAGTTCAATTCAACAGTGTATCCTTATCCCTACCAAGAAAAAAAGACTCTACCTCTTTGTGGTGTGAAGAGTAGAAAAGGTGGTCATTAAGAACACAGACTCTTGTGTCTTTATAGCAGCATGATTTATAGTCCTTTGGGTATATACCCAGTAATGGGATGGCTGGGTCAAATGGTATTTCTAGTTCTAGATCCCTGAGGAATCGCCACACTGACTTCCACAATGGTTGAACTAGTTTACAGTCCCACCAACAGTGTAAAAGTGTTCCTATTTCTCCACATCCTCTCCAGCACCTGTTGTTTCCTGTTTTTTTAATGATGGCCATTCTAACTGGTGTGAGATGGTATCTCACTGTGGTTTTGATTTGCATTTCTCTGATGGCCAGTGATGATGAGCATTTCTTCATGTGTTTTTTGGCTGCATAAATGTCTTCTTTTGAGAAGTGTCTGTTCATGTCCTTTGCCCACGTTTTGATGGGGTTGTTTGTTTTTTTCTTGTAAATTTGTTTGAGTTCATTGTAGATTCTGGATATTAGCCCTTTGTCAGATGAGTAGGTTGCAAAAATTTTCTCCCATTCTGTATGTTGCCTGTTCACTCTGATGGTATTTTCTTTTGCTGTGCAGAAGCTCTTTAGTTTAATTAGATCCCATTTGTCAATTTTGGCTTTTGTTGCCATTGCTTTTGGTGTTTTAGACATGAAGTCCTTGCCCACGCCTATGTCCTGAATGGTATTGCCTAGGTTTTCTTGTAGGATTTTAATGGTTTTAGGTCTAACATGTAAGTCTTTAATCCATTTTGAATTAATTTTTGTATACGGTGTAAGGAAGGGATCCAGTTTCAGCTTTCTACACATGGCTAGCCAGTTTTCCCAGCACCATTTATTAAATAGGGAATCCTTTCCTCATTTCTTGTTTTTGTCAGGTTTGTCAAAGATCAGATAGTTGTAGATATGTGGCATCATTTCTGAGGGCTCTGTTCTGTTCCATTGATCTATATCTCTGTTGTGGTACCAGTACCATGCTGTTTTGGTTACTGTAGCCTTGTAGTATAGTTTGAAGTCAGGTAGCATGATGCCTCCAGCTTTGTTCTTTTGGCTTAGGATTGACTTGGCGATGCGGGCTGTTTTTTGGTTCCATATGAACTTTAAAGTAGTTTTTTCCAATTCTGTGAAGAAAGTCATTGGTAGCTTGATGGGGATGGCATTGAATCTATAAATTACTTTGGGCAGTATGGCCATTTTCACGATATTGATTCTTCCAACCCATGCACACGTATGTTTATTGCGGCACTATTCACAATAGCAAAGAGTTGGAACCAACCCAAATGTCCAACAACGATAGACTGGATTAAGAAAATGTGGCACATATACACCATGGAATACTATGCAGCCATAAAAAATGATGAGTTCGTGTCCTTTGTAGGGACATGGATGAAACTGGAAAACATCGTTCTCAGTAAACTATCGCAAGGACAAAAAACCAAACACCGCATGTTCTCACTCATAGGTGGGAATTGAACAATGAGAACTCACGGACACAGGAAGGGGAACATCACATTCCAGGGACTGTTGTGGGGTGGGGGGAGGGGGGAGGGACAGCATTAGGAGATATAGCTAATGCTAAATGACGAGTTAATGGGTGCAGGAAATCAACATGGCACATGGATACATATGTAACAAACCTGCACATTGTGCACATGTACCCTAAAACCTAAAGTATAATTAAAAATAAAAATAAAAAACTGTCAAAAAAAGAAAAGAAATTAAACGACTACTTAAAAAAAAAAAAAAAAGAACACAGACTCTTGAATCACGTGAAAGAGCATGGTGGACACTGGATCCAAAATGTAAACCTTCTTCGGTTTCCCCCACCCTTCCTTCTCAACTTAACTTTGTCTCTCTTTCAGTGATGTTCAGATAACGTACAAATGTGCTACTGAAAAGACTGATTTTACAAATTCGAATTCTACTAACTAGCCCTGAAACCTGCAGCTTTTTCTATGCTTTAGATTCTCATTCCAAATCCTCCCTTTGATCAATATTGCCTTCTCAACTGATTCCTCAAAAAATGCATCCACAAAACTACCATTAACATTATGTCTTAATTACTTATATAGGACTAATATAAAAATGGGCATATAAAGAAGGTCTCTGTAGTTGATACAGAATTGTACTGAAGATCCTGTTCATTACATTGTTCAAATTTCCCAACCCATTGTTCAGTTTCTCTCAGAGATCTGGCCTAGGAGATGGTCTCTCCTGATAATTTGTTGTGTCCCTTATGTTTGCCTTTTACTTTGGCTTCCAGGAAGCTTAGAGTTATTTGATTCATTATACCCCAGACTCTCTTAGCTCTGTTTTATGTTTTAATTATTCCACTCTTGTCTTTCCCATCTTTATCCCAACCCTTGCTCCCATTACTTAGAACTTACACTTTAGTAATTATAGATATGTTGACTTCATGGTATCTAAGTTTTTGTAAATTGGTCTAGGTTTAGAAGTGGGTAGAGAATACATGATAAATAATTTCTATAAAGCCTCCAATACCACTAATAAGTTATATTACTCTAGTTCAAATTTTAGCGTAGTGACATCCAAGCATATTGCAATAAAAGATGAGTTCAGCTGATATTAAAAAAGGAAAATCATTTGTTATGTTAGGAAGCCATCAGGAAACACTAAGAGGAAGAAAATATGCAATCTTTAGAGTTATTTTATTTTTTAGAAAAATCATCAAGGCCAACCTCTAACATGCCATATTGTCCATTCAGTCTCCTGAAGGTACATGTGTTCTAAGTTTCTCATCACAATGGTCACACTAATCACTGATGTGGAAACAGATCTCACTCCTCTCAACTTTTGTAAGACAGAGAATGAATCTAGGTCATCTCGGAGATAGTGCTGTACCTCTGTGGATTACAAAGAAGTTCAACAGTATGACAGAAAAAATTCAACTGTCAAAGTTAAAATAAATATCTTTTAACTTAATCCCTAAGTGTGTATTCCCTAAGAAAAGAGAAAAGATTCTCCCACCACAGTTCACCTGGAGTAATTCATTCTTCCTAAACACGTAAGCACTGGGAGTTATGATTGACCCTCCGATTAAATATTCAGAAGCATTAAAAAATTAAAACATAAAAGCACAGAATAAAATGGCTGAATAGTTATCTGATTTAAGGATTAAGAAAAGTTTTCTAAACTGGAAAGTAATAAAAATAATCAAGTGAAATCTTCAATATAATACAATGCAATGTAAGACTTATGTTTATCAAAATTAGAAATCAAACAAGTTGGGAGTATTCAATAAATGTGAGACAAAGATTAAAATTCTTAATCTATAAAAAGCTCACAGGAATTTAAATCTTTTGATAAATGAAAGAAATGACATAATCAGAAAATTCTTTCAATATAAAAATGAAAATTGGTAAAATACTTGAAAAATTAGTCAACTTTACTGGCAATAAAAAAGTAAAATAAAGCAGTAAGATTTATTTTATGTCTTTCAAAATAGCCCAGATTTTAAAATAAGCATATACTTAATCCATGCATAATTATATTTAAAACATAGAAAGAAATGTGCTAAAATGTTAACTACCTCTGGGAAACAGGATTATAAGTGACTGTTTTATTGTTCTCTATCATGTTCTAGGCAATGTACCTAGTGAAGGTGCATTGAAAGACTCTCACTCATTCACTGAAGTCAGAAATGGAAATTGATGCCATCATTTTTGGGGACAATTTGACATATTTCAAGAGCCTTAAAAATATTAATGCCCATGGGCCGGGCACAGTGGCTCATGCCTGTAATCCCAGCACTTTGGGAGGCCAAGGCAGGTGGGTCATGAGGTCAGGAGATCAAAACCGTTCTGGCTAACACGGTGAAACCCCATCTCTACTAAAAAAAAATACAAAAAATTAGCAGGGCATGGTGGCACATGCCTGTAGTCCAAGCTACTTGGGAGGCTGAGGCAGGAGAATCACTTGAACCCGGGAGGTGGAGGTTGCAGTAAGCCGAGATCACACCACTACAAATTAATGCCCTTTTATCTGATAATTCTACTCCTGGGCATATGTCCTAAGAAAAATAAGCATATGTCCTAGAAACATAAGCATTTATACAGAGATTTATACACAGAAATGTTTGCCATATTATTTATATCAACTTCCTATGAAAGATAATTTAATTACACATTATTTTATTGGAATATAACCTAAAGTCAATAGTAATATATGCACAGAATAGAATATTGTATAGCAATAAAAATTATTTTACAGAAACATTTTAATGGGAAACTGTTAAACATGCATTTTAAAAGAAAAGAAAAACCGCATATAAAACATTATAAAAGATTAAAAACCATGCATAATTATATTTAAAACATGGAAAGAAATGTGCTAAAATGTTAACTACCTCTGGGAAACAGGATTATAAGTGACTGTTTTATTGTTCCTATCGTGTTCTAGGCGTGTAGTAATTTTATTATCCAAAATGTACTACTAAAAGCCCCAGAAGAACCCTTCTGTTTTCTATTTTTAACTCTTCTTCATATCACAAGGGAGAGTCTTTTCTCTTTGGGCTAGGACATGCTACTTTATGTAGCTACAGAAATAATCAAATGTTTCTCAAATTTCTCAAAATTCTACTGACCTCATAATACTGTGGTATATACTAGGACAATCTTAATCTTATTTTTCTTAATCCTTATTTCTTGAATATAAATTTTCAAACTAGGAAGTCAAGTAATATAAAATTTTTCTAGAAACTCTTAAAAGAATAGAATGCTACCACAAATAAAGTATTAAAAGCAGAACATTCCAAGAGGAAAAGTGGGACTTATGCGTCATAAATTTGAATTCTCAAACTAAAATCTCTTTATTTTCACATAAATGCATGGCTTGTAATTGTAGTATGGTGGTATTTTGACAAATTGGTTAGCTTTTGCCGTATAAAAAACCACCCTAAAACAAAATGACTTAGAGCAATAACCATTTATTCAGTTCACAATTGGCAATTTGGGCTGGGCTCAGCTGAGCAATACTTCTGGACTTGGCTGGGCTTACTCAAGTGTCTGTGGTCAGCTGCCTAGGTAGTCAGAGGAAGTCTGGTCTAAGATGGCCTCAGCTGCCATGACTTGTCTCTGTTCTATGTGGTCTCTCATCTTCCAACAGGGTTTCCCAGGCTTGTTCTCGTGACACAGGCTAAAGTCCAAGAGGGAGGGCAGAAGCATGAACATTTGTAGCCCTGGCTCAGAACTGACACAATGTCGTTTTTACTTCATAATAGTCACCAAAGCAAGTCCCAAGGGCAGCTCAGATTCAGAAAGAGGGGAAACAGACTCCATCTATTAATAGAAAGAGCTGCAAAATCTCATTGTGAGAACACCAAGGGAGTGAAGAATTGCACCCCCTTGCAACCCACCACCTTAGGTTATAGCATCTAGGCACAAGCACCCAATTTTACTTATAAGTGTGACTAAATAAGTTTAAAAACATGGAAACGTGGAGCCAAGATAGCCAAATAGATGCAGCCAGGAGAAACGTCTCCCAAGAGACCAGGACATCAAGAAGACTGGCACACTCTCAGCAGATCATCAGAGAGATGACACTGAGAGTGGATGGAGGGAGAATCAGATGCTGCGCTGAAGGAGGAGGAAGCTGGGAACCTTGCATTGGGTTACAAGGCACTGGGACTTGTTCTTGGCCCCCAGCAAATCATGGAGAAGGGGTGAGTTGAACAATGAGGAGTGGCCCACTCTCACCACGAATCTCCAGAATCTTGGCAGCAACAGACCCTGCATCCCCCCCACAGACACTTGAGCTCTCTGTGAGAGCTGTTTAGAGAGGTGGTAGTACCAATACTATAGGCTGTGCTTAACCCAGAGGATTTGGTGTGTGAATATCTACAGTGGAGCACAGCCAGGGATGCCCATCCCTCAAGGCTCACCATGCTCCTCTAGGAGACTTCAGCCTTACAACAACTGTTAGACCTGGACACAGCAGTATGGTCTTGCCTGTGAAATAGAGCCAGTCAGATCTGAGCACCTGCCTGTCTTCTGGCATCTCCCAGGGCCCTAGCCTGGCCACACCTGCTTGCAATGCAGCCTTGGATGCCCAAACAGATTGCTTCCCAGGGGCCTTCATCATAGCTCCTCTGCCAGCAGGCCACAGCTGGCCATTGGAGAGCTTCAGCAAACTAGATCCCGCCAATGCACACCAACCCATCCCCCAACCCCCACAGGCTCCCCATCCTGTTTTGCCAGCACATACTTGCCTGTGACCACCCCACCACCACTTTACTGATGCACAGGCATGGGTAGACTTCACCTCCCTTCCCCCACCAGCTTGCATGTACATGTGTACCCCACCATGCCACTGCTGCTGGCACAACAGCACCCCACTGCATTTCCCCACTAGTATGCAGTCACCTGGCCAAGTTGCCATTGCTGGCACAAACACATGCAGTGATGCCAGCAACCTTACTATTCCCTGCTACTACCGCTCGTGTCAATGTGTGCACAGATGCCAGCAGACCCTCCCCGACCACTGCAGGCACAAGCAAGAATACTGCAGCCCTGCTCCCACTGGTACTCTGCCCCAGCTGACACATATGCACCTTGTCACATTGCCGCAGTGGCTGGCATGAGCAATCAAGCACAGATACCACTGCCACTGCCCCAGTGAAGCAGTTTGGCCAGCACTGCCCACTGGAATATTGTGGCCAGTGGACCAGAAACACCTTGGCCCCTAAAGTAAAGCAGGTTCCTAACCTTAAGAGGCCTGTTACCAGCCCCTGAGAGTTAGCAGATGCAGCCGAGGAGTTCTAAGCTGAGCTGTGGCCCCCTAAAATCTCCTAGAAATGAAGCCAGTTGACTGAACTCACCTCATACCAAAATCAAACCCCCAACGACATCAAAGAAGATAAAAGCAAAAGACAGCAACATCAAAGACCGAGGGAACATCAACCCACACAAATGAGAAAGAACTAGCACAAGATCTCTGGCAACTCAAAAACCAGTATCTTCCTTCCTCCAAACAACCACACAAGTTCCCCAGCAATGGTTTTTAACCAGGCTAAAATGGTTGAAATGACAGAAATAGAATTCAGAATGTGGATAGGAACAAAGATCATTGAGACTCAGGAGAAAGTTGAAACCCAATCCAAGGAATCAAAGGAATACAACAAAAATGATACAGGAGCTGAAAGACAAAATGGCCATTTTAAGAACCCAACTGATCTACTAGAGCTGAAAAACTCACTTCAAGAATTTGATAATACAATCACAAGTATTAACAGCAGAATTGACCAAGAGGAGGAAAGAGTCTCAGAGCACAAAGACTAGTTCTCCAAAATAACTCACTCGACAAAAATAAAGAAAAAAAATAAAGAATGAACAAAACCTCTGAGAAATATGGGATAATGTAAAGAGACTAAATCTATGACTTGCTGGCATCACTGAAAGAGAGGGAGTGAAAGCAAGCAACTTGGAAAACATATTTGAGTATACAGTCCATGAAAATTCCCCCAACCTTAGTAGATAAGCCAACATTCAAATTCAGGAAATGCAGAGAACCCCTGTACGATACTACACAAGACAACCATCCCCAAGACACATAATCATCAGATTCTTCAAGGTTGAAATGAAAAAATATATATTAAAGATAGCCGGAAAGAAAGTGCAGGTCATCTACAAAGGAAACCCCACCAGGCTAACAGCAAACCTTTCAGCAGAAACTCTACAAGCCGTAAGAGATTGATGGCCTATACTCAGCATTATCAAAGAAAAGAAATTTCAACCAATAATTTCATATCCAGCCAAACTAAGCTTTATAAGCAAAGAAGAAATAAGATCCTTTTCAACAAGTAAACACTAAGGGAATTCATTACCACCAGACCTGCCTTACAAGAGATCCTTAAGGGATTACTAAGTATGGAAAGAAAAGACCACTACTGGCCACCACAAAAACAAACTCAAATACATAGACATTTGACACTATAAAGCAACAACATAATCAGGTCTGCATAATAACTAGCTAACAACATGATGAAAGGATCAAATATGCACATGTCAATATTAACCTTGAATGTAAATAGACTAAATGCACCAATTAAAAGGCATAGAGTGGCAAGTTGAATAAAGAAGCAAGACCCAAATGCATGCTGTCTTCAAGAGACCCATCTCACATGCAATGACACACATAGCCACAAAGTAAAAGGATAGAGAAAAATCTACCAAGCAAACAAACAACAACAACAACCAAAAAAAAAAAAAAAAAACACACACGCAGAAAAAAGCAGAGGGTGCTATTCTAACTTCAGACAAAACAGACTTTAAACCAAAACCAAAATGATTTTGAGAACACAAAGGAAGTCATTATGTAATAGTAAAGAATTTAATTCAATGTGAGGACTTAAATCTCCTAAGTATATATGCACCCAACACAGGAGCACTCATATTCATAAAGCAAGTTATTAGAGACCTATGAAGAGACTTATAACCACCCAATAATAGTGGGAAACTTCAACACAGTATAAGACACATCATCAAGGCAGAAAACTGACAACGATATTCAGGACCTGAACTTGATTCTTGACCAAATGGACCTAACAGACATCTATAGACCCCCTCACCCCCAAACAACAGAGTATACATTCTTCTCATCTGCACACATCACATAATCTAAAATCAACTGCACAATCAGCCACAAATCAACTCTCGGCATATTCAAAAAAAACCAAAATCATACCAACCACACTCTCAGATCACAGTGCAATAAAAATAGAAATCAATACTAAGAAAATCACCCCAAAACCATGTAAATACATGGAAATTAAACAACCTGCTCTTAAATGACTTTTAAATAAACAATGAAATTAAGGCAGAAATCAATAAATTATTTGAAACTAATGAGAACAAAAACAAAATATATCAGAATCTCTGGGATACAGCTAAAGCAGTGTACAGAGGGAAGTTTATAGTGCTAAATGCCCACATTAAAAAGTTAGAAAGAACCCAAATTAAGAAACTGACATTACACCTAGAGGAAGTAGAAAAACAAGAACACACCAACCCCAAAGCTAGAAGAAGACAAGAGATAACCAAAATCAGAGCTGAACTGAAGGAAATTGAGATGTGAAAAACCATACAAAAGATCAATGACTATAGGAGTTGGTTTTGCGAAAGAATAAATAAGATTTATAGACTGCAATCTAGACTAATAAAGAAAAAAGAGGGATTATTGGAACAATCACAGTCAGAAATGACAAAGGGGACATTCCCACTGACTCTGCAGAAATAGATAAAAGCCCTGGAGACTACTATGAACACCTCTATGCACACAAGCTAGAAAACTGAGAAGAAATGCATAAATTCCTGGAAACACACAACTTCCTAAGATTGAACCAGGAAGAAATCGAAGCCCTGAACAGACCAATAACAAATTCTGAAATTTCATCAGTAATAAAAAGCCTACCAACCAGAAAAATCCCAGGATTACATGGATTCATAGCTGAATTCTACCAGATGCATAAAGAAGAGCTGGAACCATTTCTCCTGAAGCTATTCCAAAAAATTGAGCAGGAGAAACTCCTCACTAACTCATTCTATGATTCCAGCATCATCCTGATACCAAAACATGGCAGAAACACAAAAAGAAAAGAAAACTTCAGGCCAATATCCTTGACGAACATTGATGCAAAAATCCTCAACAAAATACCAGCAACACATCAAAAAGCGAATCCACCACAATCAAGTAGGCTTTATCCCTGGAATGCAAGATTGGTTCAACATACACAAATCAGTAAATGTGATTCACCACATAAACAGAACTAAAAACAAAACCACATGATTATCTCAATAGATACAGAAAAGGCTTTTAATAAAATTCAACATCTCTTCATGTTAAAAACCCTCAACAAACTAACCATTGAAGGAACATACCTCAAAATAATAAGAGCCACTTATGACAAACCCACAACCAACATCATAATGAATGGGCAAAAGCTGGAAGCATTCCCCTTGAGAACAAGAACAAGTAAGGATGCCCACTCACAGGACTCCTATTCAACATAGTACTGGAAGTCCTAACCACAGCAATCAGGCAAGAGGAAAAAAAGATATCCATATATGAAGAAAGGAAGTTATACTGTCTCTGTTTGCAGTTGATATGATTCTATATCTAGAAAACACCATAGTCTTTGCCAAAACCTCCTAAATCTGATAACTTCAGCACAGTTTCAGAATAAAAAAATCAATGTACAAAAATCAGTAGCATTTTTATACAACAACATTGTCCAAGCTTAGGGCCAAGTCAAGAACACAATTCCATTTACAGTAGCCAGAAAAAGAATAAAAGACCTAGGAATACAGCTAACCAGGGAGGGGAAATATCTCTACAAAATGAATTATGAAACACTGCTGAAAGAAATCAGAGATGACACAAATGAATGGAAAAACATTCCATGCTCATGGATAGGAAAAAGTCAATATTGTTTAAAATAGCCATACTTCCCAAAGCAATTTATAGATTCAATGCTATTCTATCAAACCATCAATAACATTTTTCACATAATTAAAGCATTCTAAAATTAATTTGGCACCTAAAAAGAGCCCTAATAGTCAATGCAATTCTATGCAAAAAGAGCAAAGCTGGAGGCATCACATTACCTGACTTCAAACTGTACTACAAGGCTACAGTAACTAAAACAACATAGTGCTGGTACAAAAGCAGATACATAAACAAATGGAACTGATGAGAGAACTCAGAAATAAAGCCTCACACCTACAACTATGTGATCTTTAACAAAGCTGACAATAACAAGCAACAGGGAAAGGACACCCTATTCAATAATTGGTGATGGGAAAACTGGCTAGCTGTATGCAGAAGATTGAAACTGGACCCCTTCGTTACACCATATACAAAAATTAACTCATGATGGATTAAATACTAAATGGATTAAATGTAAAACCCAGAACTATAAAAACCCTGGAAAACAACCTAGGCAATACAATTCTGGATATAGGAACAGGCAAAGATTTCATGACAAAGATGCCAAAAGCAATTGCAACAAAAGCAAAGATTGACAAATGAGATCTAATTACATTAAAGAGTTTCTGCACAGCAAAAGAAACTACCAACAGAGTAAACAGACAACCTGTAGAATGGGAGAAAAGTTTCGCAAACTATGCATCTGACAAAAGTCTAATGTCCAGAGTCTATAAAGTTCTTAAACAAACTTACAAGAAAAAAAAACAAACAACCCCATTAAAATGTGGGCAAAGAATATGAACAGACACTTTTCAAAAGAAGACATGCATGCAGTCTACAAGCATATGAAAAAAAGCTCAACATCGCTGTTCATTAGAGAAATGCAAATCAAAACCACAATGAGATGCCATCTCACACACGTCAGAATGGCTATTATGAAAAAGTCAAAAAATAACAGATGCTGATGAGGTTGCAGAGAAAAAGGAATGCTTATACATTGTTGTTGGGTGTCTAAATTAGTTGAACCATTGTGGAAAACAGTGTGGCAATTGCTCCAACAGCTAAAGGCAGACTATCGTTTATACATCCCATGACTGGACACATACCCAAAGGAATACAAATGGTTCTGTCATAAAGACACATGCATGTGTATGTTCATTGCAGCACAATTCACAATAGCAAAGACATGGAATCAATGTAGATGCCCATCAATGGTAGAATGAATAAAGAAAATGTAGTATATATGCACCATGGAATGCTATGGAGCCATAACAAATAATGAGATTATGTCCTTTGCAGCAACATGAATGGAGGCCATTATCCTAAGCAAATTAACACAAGAACAGAAAAGCAAATATCACATGTTCTCACTTGTAAGTGGGATCTAAACATTGAGTATACATGAACACAAAGAAGGAAACAACAGACACCGGGGCCTAGTTGAGGGTGGAGAGTAGGAGGAGGGTGAGGGTCAAAAAACCACCTATCAGGTACTATGCTTATTTCCTGGGTAATGAAATAATCTGTACACCAAACTCCCATGGCATGTAATTTACCTATATAACAATCATGCACAAGTACCCCTGAATGTAAATAAAAGTTTTAAAAATGCTAACAATAAAAAAATCTGACAACTAGGAAATAGATTTTTTTCCTATAATCTGTAGCAAAAAAACAAAAAAAATAGAATCATACTTTTCTAAATTTCAACTAGGCCATTATATACAATTGAGTCATTATTTCCTCCCAAACACTATCCTTCTTTGCAAACCCAATTTGCTTTTTTTTTCAAAAGCAATAATTGAAAAGCTTTCCCTTTCTTTTATAATTACATTTCATTTTTATTGAAGTAGTATTTGCACAGAGTTTTAAATGTCAAGTAGTATTTAGAGGCTTCTAACAAAAAAAATAATACCACCTTATTTGAACTTTTCTCCTCCCACCCATGACCACACACAGGCACTGACATTTTCTAGAAGCAACTTCTTTTTTGGCTGTTTCTTTTTTAGAAATAATATGGATATAATTTTTAAAATACATTTTTGTTAGTCATTAGATATTGTGGTAGGCAAATAATGGACTTAGAAATATGTTCATGTCCTATTCCCTGGCACCTGTGATTGTTACCTTCAATGGCAAAAAGGACTTTGCAGATTAAGGTTAAAGATCTTGAAATGGGAAGATTATTCTGAATTATCTGGGTGGGCTTAATCTAATTATGTGAGTTCTTAAAAGTGTAAAAGAGAGGATATGAGAAATATAGGACATAAGAAGGACTCCCTCCCCCCATGCAACCCTCACAATTGCTGTCTTTGAATATAGAAAAAGAGAGCCATGAGCCAAGGAATATGATGACCTTTAGAAACTTGCAGCAGGCCTCAGCCTACAGACAGTAAGAAAACCAGGAACCAGCCAGACATGGTGGTTCATACCTGTTATCTCAGTACTTTAAGAGGCAAAGGTGGGAAGATCACTTGAGTCCAGGATTTCAAGGCCAGCCTCGGCAACATAGTGAGACCCCATCTCTATAAAAAATAAAAAATTGGCCAGGCATGGTGATGTGCACCTGTAGTCCTAGCTACTTGGAAGGCTGATGTGGGAGACTGCTTGAGCCCAGGAGTTCAAGGCTGCAGTGAGCTTTGATTGAGCCATTGTACTCCAGCCTGGGCAACAGAGAGAGACCCTATCTCAAACAAAACAAAACAAAAAAACAGAAAAAAGAAAACAGAGACCTTGGTTCTACAACCACAAGAAACTGAATTCTGCCAACAACCAGAATAAATAAAAAATGGATTCTTCCCTAGAGCTTCCAGAAAGAAATGCAGCATCCAATACCTAAATTTTAGTTCATGAGACCCATACTGGACTTCTGACCTCAGAACTGAAAGATAGTAAATTTGTGTTGTTTTAAGCTACTATGTTTGTCATAAATTTGTTATGGCAGCAACAGAGATCTCATACGGGTATTGACTTCCTTGTAAAATTCATGAGGGTTTTAGTTCTTCCACATTATGCATTGTGCCCTCTCCTGCTTGCATAATAGTTATATCACAATTTTCAGTTAAATTTATATTCTGTATTTTTCACATTATTATAATATTGTAAAGAATATTCACACCTGAACCAAGAAATGTGTGATGACTACATTTCCTTTCACATACAACTAATTCCTTGTCAAACTCCACCCTCCCAATCTTATCTGGCATTAGTAATTGCTTAATTTGCTGAGTTTTAACTGAACCTATGGCTTGGTCTTCTAACACCTGACAATAGCACTATAAAATGAGAAGCCTTTTCTTCAAAACAAAAATGTCTGAGGTCGGAATTACAGTAATACCCCAAGGGTAGAGACAGTACAGTTGGCAAACCAGAGACAGTTGAGGTACTGCATCTTCTTGTTAGCGTTTGTCATTCTAACCTACATGGTAATCACAGCAATGGACTTAAAGTTCTACGCAAGTAAATTTCTACAAAGATGGCATTCAAATATTTAAAAAGTAGACATTTTTAGTAATGAAGAATGATAATTTTCTATTCCATACATGCATAAGCTCTTTTAATTATTCTAATACATGATTTTATATTACTATATATAACCATTCAAAATTTCCTTTGAAGGCAAATTGAAGTGACAATGAAGATTGCATAGGTAAAGACAAACATTTGAAATGAAGAAAAATTGCCACATCTATGGATCTTTTAAGCTGGAAAATACCACTCCAAATTAGATAATTATTATGGTCTCCTCATATGAATCTCTTACTCACTGGATGAAGTATTTAAGCTTGGTCTTTTAAGATTTAACATAATGACACACTTGAGCTACAGCATTATTTTAGTGTTTAAAAATTTAAAAAGAGGGGGATAACCACAATGGTGAAATAACCTATCTCAGGAGACATAAAAGCTCATCCATTCTGTATTTTATGGGAATAACTGAATGGTATAATAATTACAACTTCAAAAGTTAACTCATTTTCCCTATTGCTGAAAGGCTCGTTTATGCTTTCTCTACTATGCAAAAAAATAGGCAATTTTTCCTCATCCTTACCCCTTTTTTTAAACATGCAACATCTATGGTACCATTTTCATTCACCATCAGATTCATATTATTGGCTATATCAGAATCATCAGAAAATATTTTATAGATTAGAAAGTGGGGTCTCTGCATACTAGAATCTTCCAATCTTTTTAGTGAATACTATTACACGAATCAAAATATCAAAGTAGTAAACTATTAACATACAAATCATAGTCTTACAAACATTTACACCTGATTCAAAGAAAGAATAATTGCATCAGCAAAAAGGCATGAAGATGTAGAAGGTGATGATGCCTTTTGGAATAGATGAGTGTTCAGAAAATGGCTGGAGACTCAAAATGAGGCAAGGATGAGGCTGGTAAATTAAGCAGGGACAGAAGATGAAGGCTTTTAGACCATGCCAAAAAGTTGGGATTTTATATGATAGTATTTGGGGATCCATTGAATTATGTTAGTAATACAACCAGATTTGCCTTTCAGAAAGATTGTTTTATTCTGGTAGCTTTGTGTTAGATGAGTTGGAGGTAAGAATGAATTGAGGCAGGAAAGCCAACAAGGAGGTGGTAGCAATAGGCCATGAAACATTTGATGAGGGTCTGAGCTAAGGTAGGAGATGGATTTAGAGAGAAAAGTGGTTTGGACAAGCGTTTTAGAATTAAAAGTGATGAGATGTGGTAAGGTCAGCATTTTGTATTAAATTCAATACACATATATGTAATCCAGTGCATACAAATCAGTGTTTCTATTCTGTATCATTTTCAGTTCTGATTTCTCTTTTTAATTCCTTATTCCAGTCAGGTGTACCTGTTTCATTTTCTATCTAAGGTTCTAGCTTCCTCAAATCCTGTCTCAGCCTTGGTTACATTTTGGCTGAATATTTACCCACCTGGAGAGCTTTTAAAAATACTTTTATCTAAGATTCTAATATAAGTGATATGCAGTGTGACCTGAGCTTTGGGATTTTTAAAAAGTCCTCAGGTAATTCAAAGTGCAGGCAAGGCTGCCAAACACTGATACAAGTTATTGGTTGTGATAGAAGCTGAGGACTGACAAGAACTTCTGCCATTGGTTGTTAGGATTCTTCCAGCTCACTCATCACTTGCCAGAGATTTTAATAGCTCAGCTTAATTTCATTTATTATCTCACTTTACCTGATTACTGGCTTTGACTTTTCCCTCAATTTGTGGTCAAGCCCTCTGATAGGTCAGTTTTAGCTGCAAGAATAAAAACAAATTCTGACTAACTGAGGCAGAAAAGGAACTTATTTAAACAATACTAGAATTTTCCAGGAGAGCCAGAGAACCAAGTTTGAAGTAATGATCAATGACCAAAATAACATTTCATAACTGCCCTCTTGAAGTTATAGTTATTGCTGTCACTATACACAGACACAATGGATTGCATAGCCAACACCACCAATGCTGGCCACTATATTATAGCTTGAAGTTATGGCCATTGCTACTCCTGGAAAATAGAGTAGTATTGTCCGCACATGGATAAATTTCCTATAGGTCTTGCTTCTTTGTTTATTAATTGCAGAGTCCAGAGAGGGTGCAACTGATTGGAAAGGATGTGACCACACTCCAGCAGCAAAGGAGGCTGGGAAAGCGAATACCTGGTATTTGCTTCTATAGTGTTAGCAAAACTCAGTGGCAGGCTTCATATGTAGGGATTTTCCATATATGGAAAGGAATTTCAGGTCCCTTATGAAATGGTAAAAAGATGATGAATAGTTATTACTACATCTTTCCTCCATTGCCTGGGTATTCCTGCTTGCCTAATATCTCCACAACTATTTTCTTAAAACTTAGCAGCATGAAGAGGCATTTCTTCCTTCATTCATTCATTCAATACTTATTTGGTATCTATTACATGTGCCTACCACTTCCTCTTTTTTAGCCCTACTATAACCTATATAGGCTATGATTATAATCCCTATAACTCTTCATTGATTTTGTTTATATGGAAGGAGGTGTCTTTCATCAAGGCTTCATATTCTTAGCTCTATTGCAATGTTTTTGAATGAACCAATGAATCATTGCACGAGGCAATGAAACATTGCATTGGTTTAGGGACACTGATTCCTTGGTGTGCAAGTCTTGAACTCTTTTCTCAAGGATTTTAGTTTAGTCTTTTATTATTATGGTTGATTTCCATTACTGGCCCTAATTCTTCACCCTTCACTGTATCCAACTCCTTTGCCACGTGATTTTAATATAGCTCCTACTAAAGGAATAGACTATGTTTCCTTTTCCCCACTTAACTTTGGACTTAACTACGTGACTTGCTTTCACCAATGTAATGGGGACAACCATGATGGATCTGAGCTTAGACCTTAAGGTATCATACATATTTCCACTTGATTTCCTGCACATTATCATTGCTATAAGAATTATGTGCCCCCAGTTAACCCACTGGTACAGAGAGGATAAAAGACAATTGGAGCAGAGCCACATCAGTGGAATGTAGATTTCTAAGTTTTAGGGTAGTTTTTTATAATAAGCCACCCGAAAACTCAAAAGTGTTGTAGCCAATCTGACTGATGCATCTGATAATAATGAACTAGCAGAGAACTTTGAGAATTGGGGGCATCACTATTTTATATACCCTTGTAGAAGTAGAAAGTGATGGCCAATGCTAATATATTAAGCTAATGGTCTATAGAAGGTCTTTAGGTGGATACTTTGGTCCCTGAATGTTGTTATAGGATTTTGAATATAATTACCTAAGAAAAATGATCTGAGAAATAGTAAAGACTGAAGGTAGACAAAGGCAGAAAAAGTCCCTTATGGAGAAAAAAGTCCCAAATTAAAGGCAGAATATGTCCCAAATTATAGCAGATCATCGTCATCATAATCATCACTAATATCCTCTGCTATTTGAACACTTACTATGTTCCCAGAATAGCATTATCACCTCCACTTTCCAGATGAGGACACTGAGGCTAAGGGATGTTAAAGAATTTTCCTAAGATCACACAACTATTAGAAGAATCAAGATTTTCCCCAGGACTATCAAACCCCATAGTCTAAAATCTAACTATGCATTTGACACTTCAGCCAGGGAAAAATGCTAATCCATAATCAAACAATAATGCTTATATGTATATGGTACATTATGAAGGGTTTGCACAGATATTATCTCATTGGTTTGCACATTTTCTTTGTGAAATGAAAACTATCACATATGTGATCATTTTAAAGACAAAACCCAAAGTTCTGAGAAATTATATGATTATGGCCAAAGATCAAATTATTGGTAAGTCCTGGCACTGGTTACAAACCCACAAAAGATGGGAAATGTATATCCTAGTGCCATAAAACATTTGCAAAAAAAAAAAAAAAACCCTTAGACAAACAATTGAGGACATGGTTCAAATGAGTGAAAATCCCTGGGCAGTTAGTTAAAATATCTGAAGAAAATAATAGTCTAATATAACTAAGCCAAACGATTGAGTCATTCATTCCTGTTGAAGATTTTAGTTCACTTTCCCTATTCAGCTGATGTCCAAAAAGAACAACCCTAAACATATTCTCTTGATACTTTCAGGATACATCCTAAGTTATTTATTTTTTTCTCATATTTGATTTCTAATTATTTACCTCTACTTCATTTCAATTTTATTTATTAAAGGTTTATTATTATTATAGTACTCTGTATATCATTGTAGGCCATCAGTATGTATTTCATTTTGGCTTTGTTTCCCCCTCAAAAATATTGTCGCATAATACCATTTACAAAGACAAGTTGTTAGCAGTAGGTTACAACAATAACAAGTGCATTTCTCTTTTTGAACATTATCATGCAAATGTTCTGTTTTTTAAAATAAAGGCTCATGCTTTGATGGGTATTCCATTTTGCATTTGTCTCTTTTAACTTTTCAAAAATGGAAATAAAGTTGTCAATCAAAACGACAATATTGGAAGTGAATTATAGGCAAAGAATTTGCAAAGGCAGAAACATTAACAGAAGGAGACAAAGGAAAGACTATTGTTATATTTTTAAAAAGAATAAGTCACTAATGACATTATCTATTCCTTGAAATCTGGGCATGATTATATTGGCTGTTTCACAAATCTCGCCTCACATAAAGTCATCTGGAAATAGAAGTCTTTCCTTTATTGCTATTAGTGCAATTTAATGGGGAGAGAACTGACCCAAGAACCAGAAAAAAAGACATGGATTTAAGGTTGTGTGTAGAACCCATACCATTAATGAGATCTTGGGCAATCTTTCCCATTTGTCACTGCAACTGATCCTCAAACTTTTGGTAGTAAACACATTTGGGATCATATAAATCATTTTTTTAAATCATTTGAATACCAAAGTATACACCATTTACATTGGATTTCCCCAGAAACTGAACCTAAGACAAAATTTCAAGAGCCAGTATTACATTTGGGATGTCATCTCAGGAAACATTGGTAGAGGAGTGTGCAAGTGAGACAGAGAAAGGAAGAAAGCCATTATGGGGTTGAATCAGGGTAGTTACCACTGTGGGAAACTGGATCTCAATCTCCCTCGGGGACTCCAATGGCTAGTATAAGAACATGCCTCAGAATTATCACAGCTGAGGTATGAGGAAGTTGCAGTATTGAGCTACCAACTCATCCATTCTCAGGTGAAGGGCTGCTTCTGAGCCCATAAACTCTATGGCACTTCTGGCTTGCTGTTGGGCAGGCCAAGCACTTCCATGACCAAACGAACAGTTTTGTCAGAACAAACAGTTTTAGGTAGAACCATGGTTTTTGCAGTAAAATAGCCTTTGATGATGTGTGAAGGTGAGAGCTGAGGTAATAAGAGCATGCACACATAAGGTGTGCTGCATTTTCCAACCAAGATTTTTACTAAGAGTAGAGTGGACATTAGTCACTGATGATTTTTTTACTGTCCAGGATCTGAACCATCCTCCTATGTTTGAGCAATTCCCTAGCACACAGTGTTAGAAAAGAGCAGAGCAGACCCTCTTAAATGCTAGAAGAGCTTACTTCTAGCACGTAAGCTGAAAAGGGAATATGCTCATTTTCCAAGTTTCCTTTGCAGTTAGGACTCTACCAATCAGATGCTCCTGCTTGAGATGTTGAATCTGGAGCAAGTGACACAAAGAAGCCAATGTAATGGAAAACTAAATTTTTTGGCATTGTCTGGCAATGGCAACAGCAGTCAGTCTCTAGAACAGCTGTGGCAATAGGGAGGGGTCAGTGGTACTGCCCAGTGATTGAAATTTCTAGTAGCTGTGGTGCTGGCTACTGAGTACAGCGTTTAGCGGTGGCCATAGTAGTGTCCTCACCAGACACTTCCTTAGCCTCCCTCACCAATGCTCATTTTCTGTGCCCCATTCTTGTCTTCCTAGTGATTCTGTGAATGACTATTGACTTGCCAATAGTGTTGCTATTTGCTTGTATTATCAAAGGTCAATTTCTATTGCTCGCAATTCAAAATCTTAATACAACCGATCTGGGGTATAACCCAGTTACTGCTGTTTTTAACAGCCTCTCAAAGTGATTCTTTTTTTTTTTTTTTTTGTGAGACGGAGTCTAGCTCTGTCACCCAGGCTGAAGTGCAATGGCACGATCTCTGCTCACTTCAGCCTCCACCTCCTGGGTTCAAGCAATTCTGTCTCAGCCTCTCAAGTAGCTGGGATTACAGGTGCCCACCACCATGCCCAGCTAATTTTTGTATTTTTAGTAGAGATGAGGTTTCCCATGTTGGCCAGGTTGGTCTCGAACTCCTGACCTCAGGTAATCCGCCTGCCGCAGCCTCCCAAACTGCTAGGATTACAGGCACGAGCCACCTGTAATATCAGACCTCAAAGTGATTCTAATGCAAACTATGAGGACCACTGCTCTGTTTCTGTTCCTAAAAGGGAAAATAAGTATAAGAACATATGCTCAGTATAGCACTTGTGATGTTGAAATAAACTAATTACCAGAGAGGAGTTTCAAAAGCATGAGTAAGATGATTTCATAATTAAAGGCATCAACTAAATAATGATTTGAAAGTATTTTTTGGCCCAAAATGAATTCCAACTACCATATGAAGAACTCTATTTAAATATTGCTATCTTACACAGAACTACCTGGCCATCTCTGATCCCAAATCCCTCTAGTCCCCACATTTGGAGCCAATGAACCTGTGGTAGATTACATACAAAAGTGACTATAATGCCTTACCCCTCCCTGTGTCCAGGTCCTTTTTAATGTGACTTTGTAGCTCCTATCACTGAGTAGAGAAATCTAATTCTCCACCCTTTGCTCTGGACTGGCTTTGGAACTTTTCTGGGCTGGTAGAACTTGGTGAAAATGAGAGTGAGACAGTTTCGAGATTTTGTATATTTCCACTCTTTCTTGGACTCCTATTAGCTAATACGTGAACAAGCACAAGCTAGACTACTGGAGGATGAGAGACCACACAGAGGGGAGAGCTGACATGCCCAAACCAATAGCCAGCCAACTGACCTTCAAAAGCAGAGATGCCCAGTTGACCTAGGCTAAATTGTTGACCCACAGAATCTTGAGTTTCACCTATTAAGTAATTTTTGCTTTAAGTCACTACGTTTTGGGATGGTTTATTGTGCAACAATAGATACCTGATACTGTCTCTGAAATACTTGTTGGATTCTATTCAGGCTCTGAAACCACTCAGGCCCACAGGATTGTTGATTAGGAAAATAATTGGCATGGTTCAGGTACTCAACATCATGTAGTACATATATATGTAGTGACCTTGCTGCTATCTTACTCTGGTTTACCCCCTTATTTTCAATGTTTTTTAGGTTCCTGACTTATCATTCTCTGCCTGAGTAACTTAAGTTCTCTGCTCCATGCCCCATCATATATTCATGGTTAGCTTTTTTCTAGAGATGTCCCAAATACACATCTTGCAAAATATCAAATAGTCAACTTTTAAAATCAACATTTATATAAAGCTGAATATCTCACTATCATCATATTACCTTTTGGGGAAATTTATAATTTTATCATTAAAAATTGAGTGGTTAGACTTTAAATGTTCAATATAGTGCAATGACAATGATAATATACTCATTAACAATATAATTATTAATCAATAATAATAATGATAATATCAATATTTATATGCTAATATAGTGCAAGAACAATAATTTACTTAGCACTGGTTTGTTCCCATTATACTAAATAGTCTCCTGCTTTTTACTGAAGTTGGTAGAGAAACAGAAAAATTTTTAGATAGCTTTGTCAGTGTAAGATACTGATGGTGATGTTGCCACCAAATTATTATGTTTTCCTTCCTCTTTAATAGTGAATTGCTAAAGTAAAGACTTACCTCCTTTTTAACTCCTAGTCTTGATGGTTGGCTGATGGTGATAATGCAAATGCATTATAGCAATTCCACAAATGGAAATGTTATACACTGCTCAAAGAAGAAGCTTTCTGAACATTTTCAGAAGCAAAAATACCATTGATTTCCCATTATATTGTTTATTTCTAATACTTTTCATGCATTTGCTACTTAAAACAAGAACTTGAAAAAATGTTATTTCTAAATCTTCAGTCTGGAACAGGGAAAAATAATTAACTTTGAAACTAAGTTATTGGCTTTCAAGATAAAATCTTCCCTGAATTTCCATCTGCATTTCAGCTTTCATCGCCTGGATAACACTCTTAGCATTTTGACTGGAAAGGAATGATAGAAGTGTATTTCCATCAGCTATCATATAAGAAACACTTCATTCTCCAGGCACAATGTTATTTTTTCAACACGTTCAAGCAACTTTACGACTTTCTCTACATGCGATCATCAGTTCTTATTAAGTTCTACAATGCTATTATTATCTACAAAATATGGTATAAAAGCTTTCTTGTATTTAAGCTGCCTTTTTAAGTGTGTAGCAGTGCTTCTTCCGTCATGCTTGGACATCTTGTAAAACACATGGTAAGGTAGTTCTAAAATAGCTTGCATCTCTTTATAAAATAACATTCCAAAATCTCTTGTATGACATGAAGTCTGTTTCTTGCTGAAGAATGATGGAAGTGTCTCACTACCTTTCCGCTGTACTATAATATTTTTTCTGAATGCACAACCAAAAAGAGTGGACAAGATATTATATGATTGTGGATCCCACTATAACTTTCAATATAAACAATTATAATTTTATTCAATAATTTTCCATTTTATAGTTTATCAATGAGCCGTGGTATGTTAATGGTTATGCAAAACCTAGAAATCCCTTGGTAAGCAAGTAAAGCAGAAAAACAATTAAATTCATATTGATCTACCAAGTAGTTAAACTTTAAAGAAACTTCTGCTAATTTCTGAATTATCAGTTGTCAAATTTACAAGATACAGAGGTCATATATTCAGTAATATCTCTAGATTTTTGTGGATTGCAGAATATAATTCAGGATTTTTTTTCAGTAATATATTCTAGATGAAACATTGTACCTAGGATTTTAGAAATGTTAAAATTGAGGGAACTCAAGAATCCTTTCTCTTAAATCCCTAAAAAGATTGGCTCTCTGTAGAGATAATTTAAATAGGATTTTTGTTTTAAAGTTTTAGGCTCTGAAAACTTAAATCTATAAGGAATTGTCTTCCCAAACGTATGATTTTAAATTCTCTTATTTTGAAGTTTGATGGTACAAACAAAATGAGATAAAGATATCTCATTTTTCTCTAACATTTATTCTTTGCATTCTTTACATCCTTTATTATATCAGGATCAAAAGTTATTTGTTAAGTTAATTTATAGTTTATCATTTAGTTTTTTTTCTGCTTATGATAGTTTGAGGTGGCAAAATTGACATTTACCTTTTAAATCATACTCCCAAGATGTGATGAATTATCAATAAGGCTTTTTAAAAATGTTTTGCCTAAATGGAAGTAAATAGCAATATTTTAAATTCTTAAACATTAAGTTCTTAAAAGTTTATTTTGTTTGGTGTTATAATTGTTCATACAACAAACAATTCTGCTAAATTCGAATTAATATGTAATCTAATCTCTTTTTTCAGTCTTTTATTATTATTCTAACTGTATAAATAATTATTAGACAAAAAAGAAAATGTGTTCTTTCTAATGTTATTTTCCTCATACATTTTCATAATATATATAATAACTGTCAACCTTTTTCCTTATTCATTTAACTCTGAAAATTCTTAACAACGGTTCTATACATAAAAAAAAAAATTAATGGCTTTCACAGCCATCATTAATTATTATAGGATTTTACTTCTGTAATAAAAATACACATTTATATTACAATTGACTGTTAGAATTTCAACAAATAAAGCACACAACAAGATTTTAACTTCATGTTACACTCAAAATGCTTATCTATATTTGAAAGTGAATATCAAGAAATTAACTATAAATCCCAATAATCTATCTTACTGTTATTGTACTATTGTATTACTATTGTTATTGTACTAAATGTATTGTACTAATACTATTGTATTACCATTGTTATTACACTAAGTATATATAATGGCAACCTAGGTAATTGCACAATGTTTCATGTGATGTTAAAGTAGGAAAGAGGCTATTTAGCTTTCCAAAGGCTGCAGCCAAAGCACAAGTTGAAAACCAGACTTTGATGCATTCCCAGGTCAAATGCAAACTTTCATACCTCCTTGATTTGTGTATTTAAAACTTCAATCTCAAGGAATAATTTTAGGCACATTGTAAGATTTACCTAAAGGCATTTATGTGCATGTAACAGATCCCTTTCTACCTGGAAGCAAAACATTAGGTTATACGTTCAGACGTTTTGAAAGGTTGAACTTGAAATTTGAAAATTTGAAATCCTTCTTTGTTGGCTACATGCTAAAGAATGTGTACTAGACAGTCCCCAAATATGGTTACCAGCAATTGCCAATTATTCCTCAACATTCATATGCATATGCATGCTGCTCCCACTTCTCCCATTAAAAAGTAGTCTATTTCCCTCTCCCTTGAATGTAGGCTACCCAGTGACTTTCCCAGTTCCTGGCCTACACCTTCAGGGAAAGATTTCACCTTTGCTTTCTTGAAACCCGGATGTCATGCTATAAGAAAGTCTAGGCTATCCTGCTGGAGAAAGAGGATATGTAGAAACGCCCTAGAGAATGAGGAGGATAAGCTGCCACATAGAGAGAAGACATATTGGGTAGAATTGAATCCTCAATGACAGTCAATACTGAGACCTCAGAAATGCAAGAGCAGCCATCTTGTGCCTTCCAGCCCAGCCCATGCAACAACATGAGTGATTCCAGCTGACATTAATGGAACATAAGTATCACCAACCAACCTGCAGAATTATAAGAAACAGTAAATAGCAGTTGTTTCATACACTAAGTTTAAGGGTGGTTTGTTACCTATCAATAAGTAACAGGATAGACATTTGTATCTAGTCTGGGGTCTTGCCAAAAAAAAAAAAAAAAAAAAACTTAGACATGTGACATTAGCTTTGAGACTGGGCAGAGGGTAGAGAGTGGAAGAGCAGTAAGGAAAATGCTGTTGGAGACTGACAAAGGGAGAATCAGTTATGCACTGTTAGAATATTTGGCAATACTCTTGCCTGCAGCAAGGAATCCAATGAACTTATGTATTTGGCTGAATTTTCAGAAAGAATGTTGAAGATGCCAATTGACTTCTCTTAGCCCTGTATAATGTATTGCAAAAGAAAGATAGGCTAATGAAAAAACTGTTAAAGTTTTTGATAAGGATTTGGAGAAAATATAGAGAGTTTAAGAGAGTCTCTTCAATTGCTGAGAGACTTTAGTTTGAAGGAAACTTGGGGAAAACATTAAATTCAGGATACTACCAGTAAACTGTGGCCTCAGGATCAAGATCAAATCAAAAGTGAGGCTGAATGATTTAGTGCGATGCCTCAAAAATCCCTTTCAGCTGGACAAAGGGACTTTAAAAATTCATAAAGCCATTGTTCCACAGCACTTCGAATCATGGCCCAGTTTAGAGAAAGGCTGTTAAGAAAATAATTATAGGTGAAGCTTTCGTTTAATGGAGTAGATTATAATTTGATTAGTAGAAAATCTATAAGGTTCAGCAGAGTATGGGGTCCTGACATTATGTAGCTGGGTGGATTTCAGAATTGCTATGGGCCAGTGACCACTGTGTGCCTTTCATCCCCTCCTTTGGATGGATGTGTCTGTTGTAATTTTCCTATTCTTATCTCACCTTTGTATGTTGGGGGACAGATAACGTGCATTTTTAATTTACAGTTTTCTTGTTAGAGAGAAACTATACCTAAGCAGCTGCAATCAACAAACTGCACCTAAGGATCCTCATCCTCATCTGAACTAATTTTAGATGATGAGACCCTCGACTTTGAGCTAATGTTACAGTGGTATGATATTGTTGCAAATGACATTGAATGCACTTTGCATATGGAAGGGATGTGAGTTGTTGTGGCTAGTGGGTGAATTGTGTTAGATAGTCTCCAACTATGCTCATGAAAATTATTCTTTTCTCTGTACTTGCATACTGTTACGCTCATAAAGTGTTAGAGTCTAGCTTCCCTTCTCTTGAAGCAAGGCTAGTTTGTGACTTTCTTTGAGCAATATAATATAGCAGAAGTTCCACTGTGCCAGTTCTGGGCCTGGGACTTCAGTGGTAGTTTGTTTTATTCCATTGGAACCCAGTTGCCATACTGTAAGAAACTCTCAGCTGTCATGCTGGAGACAAAAGACATGTGGCAAGGCCCTAGAGAATGAGCTGCCATGTGGAGCGAGATCCCACATGGAGTAAAATTGATGACCCCCAGGTGACAAGCAACATCAAGGCCCAGACATGAGAAAGAAGCCTTCATGAACCTTATATATTAGACTAGGCACTAACTGAATGCAGTCACGTAACTGAGCCTAGCTAACACTACAAAGAGCAAAAGAACTGCACAATCAATACACATAATCATCATAATGAATTGTCATTCTAAACCACTAAGTTATGAAGAAGTTTGTTACATAGTCATAGGTAACTGAGGAGAGTGGAAATGCAAAACTCTTTATGTGGTTTTGGGAAAAAATGTCATCTATATAAAGAAGCCTTAAAATTGACCTGCTATATATAGAATTAATTTGGTTAAAATATGCTCCTTTAAGAGAAGATGTAGATTCCTTTTGGCAAAATTAATTTGTGCCACTTGAAAAACCTGTGGAGGATATGAAACTGTGGTTAAGAAACTCTGACTCAAAAATGTACTATAGTTAAAAAAAAAAACAAACTCCTAGGAGGCATAAGTCAGCAAAATGGCAGAATAGGACTTTTCAGCACTCAGCCCACCACAGAAACATCAATTTGAACAACTGTCCACACACAAAAATATCTTCACAAGAGCTGAGAAAACCAAGTGAGAGATCATAGCACCAGGTACAAAACAGAAATAAGAAAAGACACATTGAAGAGCATAGGAAGGACAGTTTTATACTACCCATGTCATCTCTCCCCCAAAACTCAGTCAACATAGTATGGAAAGAGATAGCTTTGCTTGGGAGAAGGAAATGAGCACCGGACTTTGTCGTAAACCCCAACACCAGACTCACTAAAACCCAATGCCAGGTAGGTCCCCATAGCCCCAGACTCTAGGCTCCTCCACTGAGTCTCTGGGCATGCCCCAGTACCAGGTTGGAACAAACAGCCCCAGGCTCCAAGCCTGCCAAGTGGACTCAGGCTTCAGGCCTGTCACAGGTCAGTCTGCCATGGCAACCCTGAGTTCTAAACCACTCCCAGCATTGAGTCGGCCCCCATTTCCTCAAGTTTCAGGCCGTCCTCTGCACCAGGCTGACCTCCACAGCCTAAGTCATGAGGCCAGCACCTATGGACAGTCTCCAGGCAGGATTTTGTGGATATAGGCTCCAAATTTACCCAACACCAGGCCAGGCCCTGTGAGCACAGTCTCAAGGCCTTCCCAGTGCCAAGTCAATCCCAGTGAGCCCATCCTCCAGACCAGACCAGCAGACCAAGGGTATAGATCTTCCCAGTACTGTCCCAGTAGACCTCAGTGCTGGGTGGGCCCCCATGGAGACAGGCATCATGACTGTCGCTATGGACCCAGGTTCCAGGATGGCCCCAAAACCCCAGGACTCAGGCTAGCCCACATGGACCTAATCTCCAAGCCGCTACTTGCACGCTCATCTTCTAGGCTAGCCTTTAGGGACCTAGGCTCCAGGGCAATCCATATGGTTAATATTGTTAAAATGTCGCTACTACTCAAAGGGATCTACAGATTCAACACCATCCCTGTCAAAATTCCAATGACATTTTTCACAGAAATAGAAAAACAATGTTAAAATTTACACAGAACCACAAAAGACCTCAAGTAAAGAAAGCAATCTTGAAAAAATGAACAAACCCAGAGACATCACACTACTTGATCTGAAATCTACTACAAAACTATAATAATTGAAACAGTATGATGCTGGCATAGAAACAGACACATAGATCAATGGAACAGAAAAGAGAGCCTGAAACAAATTTACCCATTTATGGTCAATTGATTTTGAACAAAGATACCTAGAAAACACAATGGGAAAATAAATGGTGCTGGGAAAACTGAATATCCACGTGCAAAAGAATAGAATTAGATCCTCAATTCATACCATATACAAAAATCAACTCAAAATGGATTAAGAACTAAAACATAAAACCTGAAACTGTAAAATTACTAGAAGAAAATGTAGAAGGAAAGCTGTATGACATTGGTAATTTTTTGGAATTCAGGATGTATTTTTTATTTTTAAATATTGTGGGTGCATAGTAGGTATATATATGGCATACATGAGATATTTTCATAAAGGCATATCATGTGTAATAATCACATCAGGATAAATGGGGTATCCATCATCTAAAATATTTATCCCTTTGTGTTACAAACAGTCCAATTATACTTTTTTAGTTATATTAAAATGTGCAATACATTATTGTTGACTGTAGTCAGTCTGTTGTGTTACCAAATACTAGCTCTTACTCATTCTAACTATAATTTTATAACCATTAACGATCACCACTTCTCCTCACCTCACCCCTCATACCCTTCCCACCTCTGGTAGCCATCATTCTACTCTCTATCTCCCTGAGTTCAGTTGTTTTCATTTTTAGCTCCCCAAAATGAGTAAGAACATGCAAAGTTTGTCTTTTTGTGCCTGGCTTATTCCACTTAACATAATATCCTCCAGTTCCATCCATATTGTTGCAAATGACGGGATCTGATTCTTTTCATGGCTAAATTTTACTCCGTTGTATATATGTATCACGTTTTCTTTATCTATTCATCTATTGATGGACACATACATTGTTTCCAAATCTTGACTATTGTGAATAGTGTTGCAATATACACGAAAGTGCAGTTATCCCTTCTGTATACTGATTTCCTTCCATATGGATATACACCTAGCAGTGGGAGTGCTGGATCATATGATAGTTCTATTTTTAGTATTCTGAGGAACTTCTACACTTTTCTCCATAGTGGCTGTATTAATTTACATCCCCTCCAACAGTGTATGAGGGTTCTCTTTTCTCTGCATACTCACCAGCATTCATTATTGCCTGTTTTTTTGGATAAAAGCCATTCTAACTGGGGTGAGATGACATCTCATTGTAGTTTTGATTTGCATTTCTGTGATGATCAATGATGTTGAGCACCTTTTGGTTTTTTTTAATTTTACTATTATACTTTAAGTTTTAGGGTACATGTGCACAATGTGCAGGGTTGTTACATATGTATCCATGTGCCATGTTGATTTCCTGCACCCATTAACTCGTCATTTAGCATTAGGTATATCTCCTAATGCTGTCCCTCCCCCCTCCCCCCACCCCACAATAGTCCCCAGAGTGTGATGTTCCCCTTCCTGTGTCCATGAGTTCTCATTGTTCAATTCCCACCTATGAGTGAGAACATGCGGTGTTTGGTTTTTTGTCCTTGTGATAGTTTGCTGAGAATTATGGTTTCCAGTTTCATCCATGTCCCTACAAAGGACATGAACTCATCATTTTTCATGGCTGCATAGTATTCCATAGTGTATATGTGCCACATTTTCTTAATCCAGTCTATTGTTGTTGGACATTTAGGTTGTTTTCAAGTCTTTGTCATTGTGAATAGTGCCGCTATAAACATATGTGTGCATGTGTCTTTATAGCAGTGTGATTTATAATACTTTGGGTATATACCCAGTAATGGGATGGCTGGGTCAAATGGTATTTTTAGTTCTAGATCCCTGAGGAATTGCCACACTGACTTCCACAATGGTTGAACTTGTTTACAGTCCCATCAACAGTGTAAAAGTGTTCCTATTTCTCCACATCCTCTCCAGCACCTGTTGTTTCCTGACTTTTTAATGATGGCCATTCTAACTGGTGTGAGATGGTATCTCATTGTGGTTTCGATTTGCATTTCTCTGATGGCCAGTGATGATGAGCATTTTTTCATGTGTTTTTTGGCTGCATAAATGTCTTCTTTTGAGAAGTGCCTGTTCATATCCTTTGCCCACTTTTTGATGGGGTGGTTTGTTTTTTTCTTGTAAATTTGTTTGAGTTCATCATAGATTGTGGATATTAGCCCTTTGTCAGATGAGTAGGTTGCAAAAATTTTCTCCCATTCTGTAGGTTGCCTGTTCACTCTAATGGTAGTTTCTTTTGCTGTGCAGAAGCTCTTTAGTTTAATTAGATCCCATTTGTCAATTTTGGCTTTTGTTGCCATTGCTTTTGGTGTTTTAGACATGAAGTCCTTGCCCATGCCTATGTCCTGAATGGTAATGCATAGGTTTTCTTCTAGAGTTTTTATGGTTTTAGGTCTAACATGTAAGTCTTTAATCCATCTTGAATTAATTTTTGTATAAGGTATAAGGAAGGGATCCAGTTTCAGTTTTCTACATATGGCTAGCCAGTTTTCCCAGCACCATTTATTAAATAGGGAATCCTTTCCCCATTGCTTGTTTTTGTCAGGTTTGTCAAAGATCAGATAGTTGTAGATATGCGGCATCATTTCTGAGGGCTCTGTTCTTTTCCATTGGTCTATATCTCTGTTTTGGTACCAGTACCACGCTGTTTTGGTTACTGTAGCCTTGTAGTATAGCTTGAAGTCAGGTAGCGTGATGCCTCCAGCTTTGTTCTTTTGGCTTAGGATTGACTTGGCGATGTGGGCTCTTTTTTGGTTCCATATGAACTTTAAAGTAGTTTTTTCCAATTCTGTGAAGAAAGTCAATGGCAGCTTGATGGGGATGGCATTGAATCTATAAATTACCTTGGGCAGTATGGCCATTTTCACAATATTGATTCTTCCAACCCATGAGCATGGAATGTTCTTCCATTTGTTTGTATCCTCTTTTATTTCATTGAGCAGTGGTTTGTAGTTCTCCTTGAAGAGGTTCTTCACATCCCTTGTAAGTTGGATTCCTAGGTATTTTATTCCCTTTGAAGCAATTGTGAATGGGAGTTCACTCATGATTTGGCTCTCTGTTTGTCTGTGATTGGTGTACAAGAATGCTTGTGATTTTTGCACATTGATTTTGTATGCTGAGACTTTGCTGAAGTTGCTTGTCAGCTTGAGGAGATTTGGGGCTGAGATGATGGGGTTTTCTAGATATACAATCATGTCATCTGCAAACAGGGACAATTTGACTTCCTCTTTTCCTAATTGAATACCCTTTATTTCCTTCTCCTGCCTGATTGCCCTGGCCAGAACTTCCAACACTATGTTGAATAGGAGTGGTGTGAGAGGGCATCCCTGTCTTGTGTCCATTTTCAAAGGGAATGCTTCCAGTTTTTGCCCATTCAGTATGATATTGGCTGTGGGTTTGTCATAGATAGCTCTTATTATTTTGAGATACATCCCATCAATACCTAATTTATTGAGAGTTTTTAGCATGAAGCATTGTTGAATTTTGTCAAAAGCCTTTTCTGCATCTATTGAGATAATCATGTGCTTTTTGTCTTTGGTTCTGTTTACATGTTGGATTACATTTATTGATTTGCATATGTTGAACCAGCCTTGCATCCCAGGGATGAAGCCCACTTGATCATGGTGGATAAGCTTTTCAATGTGCTGCTAGATTCGGTTTGCCAGTATTTTATTGAGGATTTTTGCATTGATGTTCATCAGGGATATTGGTCAAAAATTCTCTTTTTTTGTTGTGTCTCTGCCAGGCTTTGGTATCAGGACGATGCTGTGGATCTGTGATAACTGGCTTTTATTATGCTGAGATATGTTCCTTCTATACCCAGTTTTTTTAGTTTGTATCATGAAAGGATGTTGAATTTTATCAAATGATTTTTTGGCATCAATTGAAATGATCATATGGTTTTTATCCTTCATTCTGTTGATATGCCATTTCACAGTGATTGATTTGCATATGCATCCCAGGGATAAATCCCACTTGGTCATGATGAACAATCTTTTTATTTTTGTTTCTGGTACCCAAGAATTTCCTCAATGGATCCATCAGTAAACTAAGCACTTTTGAGGACAAACTCAGTTAACTGGAAGATAGGTTAATGTAAATTATCTAAACTGAAAGAGATAAAAACATGGAAAAATATGAAAGGTCATTCCAAAACTGTGGAACAGTATCAAATGCTCTAACCTCTAGTCCCAGAAAGAGAAGGGAGGAAAGGAGAGGACAAAAGAGGGAAGGGGAGGAAAAGAAAGAAGATGGAATAGTGTTAAACAGATATGTGAAGATATAAGCCCTGATAGTTTTATTAAATAATGAACTATATTAAAATACTTATCCAAGAATCTCAGAGAACCCAAAGAAAAATAAATGTCAACAGAATCACACCTAGATACACCATAGTCAAACTGATGAAAACCAAAGATAAAAAGAAAGTTTTAAAACAATTATTTTATTTTTTTAAGTTCTGAGTTACATGTGCAGGATGTGCAGGCTTGTTACATAGGTAAACGTGTGCCATGGTGATTTGCTGCACAGATCAACCCATCACCTAGGTATTAAGCCAAGAATGCATTAACTCTTTTCCCTAATGCTTTACCCCCCTACTCTCCCCCGATAGGCCCCAGTGTGTGTTGTTCCCCTCCCTGTGTCCATGTTCAGCTCCCACTTATAAGTGAGAACATACGGTGTTTTTCTGTTTCTGCATTAGTTTGCTGAGGATAATAGCTTCCAGCTTCATCCATGTCCCTGCAAAGACATGACCTTGTTCCTTTTTATGGCTGCATAGTATTCCGTGGTATGTATGTACCACATTTTCTTTATGCAGTCTATCATCGATGGGCATTTGGGTTGATTACATGTCTTTGCTATAGTGATTGGTGCTGCAATAAACATATGTGTGCATGTATCTTTATAGTAGAATGCTTTATATTCCTTTGGGTATATACCCAGTAATGAGGTTGCTGGGTCAAATGGTATTTCTGGTTCTAAACTTTTGAGGAATCACCACACTCTCTTCCACAGTGCTTGAACTAATTTACATTCCCTTCAACAGTGTAAAAGCGTTCCTATTTCTCCACAACCTCACCAGCATCTGTTGTTTCTTGACTTTTTAATAATCCCCATTCTGACTGGCATGAGATGGTGTCTCATTTTGGTTTTGATTTGCATCTCTCTAATGATCAGTGAATGTTGAGCTTTTTTTCATGTTTGTTGACCACATATATGTCTTTTTTTGAGAAGTGTCTGTTCATGTCTTTTGCCCACTTTTTAATGGATTCATTTGTTCTTTTCTTGGAAATTTGCTTAAGTTCCTTGTAGATTCTGAATATTAGACCTTTCTCAGATGGATATATTGCAAAGTTTTTCTCCCATTCTGTAGGTTGTCTGTTTGCTCTGATGATAGCTTCTTTTACTGTGTAGCAGCTCTTTGGTTTAATTAGATCCTATTTGTCAATTTTTGCTTTTGTTGCCATTGCTTTTGACAATTTTATCATACAATTTTTGCCCACGCCTATGTCCTGAATGGTATTGCCTAGGTTTTCTTCTAGGGAGTTTATAGTTTGGGGTTTTACTTTTAAGTCTTTAATCCATCTTGAGTTAATTTTTGTATAAGGTGTAAGGAAGGGGTCCAATTTCACTTTTCTGCATATGTCTACCCAGTTCTCCCAGAACCATTTGTTAAATAGGGAATCCTTTCCTCATTGCTTGTTTTTGTCAGGTTGTAGATGGTTGTAGATGTGCAGTTTTATTTCTGACTTCTCTATTTTGTTCTGTTGGTCTATGTGCCTGTTTCTGTATCAGTACCATCCTTTTTTGGTTACTGTAGCCTTGTAGTATATTTTGAAGTCGGGTAGTGTGATGATTCCAGCTTTGTTCTTTTTGCTTAGGATTGTCCTAGCTATAAAGCTCTTTTTTTGTTTCATATGACTGTTGAAATAGATTTTTTCTAATTCTGTGAAGAATGTCAATGGTAGGTTAATGTGAATAGCATTGAATGTATAATTGCTTTGGGCAGTATGGCCATTTTCACAATATTGATTCTTCCTATCCATGAGCATGGAATGTTTTTCCATCTGCTTGTGTCCTCTCTGATTTCCTTGAGCATTGGTTTGTAGTTCTCCTTGAAGAGGTCCTTCACTTCCCGTGTTAGCTATATTCCTAGGTATTTTATTCTCTTTTTGGCCATTGTGAATGAGAGCTCATTCATGATTTGACTCTCTGTCTGTTGTTGGTGTATAGGAATGCCTGTGATTTCTGCACATTGGTTTTGTATCCTGAGACTTTGCTGAAGTTGCTTATCATCTTAAGAAGATTTGAGGCTGAGCTCATGGCATTTTCCAGATACAGAATCATGTCATCTGCAAACAAAGACAATTTGACTTCCTCTCTTTCTATTTGAATACCATGTATTTTTTTTTCCCTCGCCTAATTGCTTTGGCTAGAACTTCCAATACTATGTTGAATAAGAGTGGTGAGAGAGGGCATCCTTGTCTTGTGCTGGCTTTCAAGGGGAATGCTTTCAGCTTTTGCCCATTCAGTATGATATTGGCTGTGGGTTTGTCATAAATGGCTCTTATTATTTTAGATATGTTCCATGAATACCTAGTTTATTGAAAGTTTTTAACAAGAGGATATGTTGAATTTTATTGAAGGACTTTTCTGCATCTATTGAGATAATCATGTGGTTTTTGTCTTTAGTTCTGTTTATATGATGAATTACCTTTATTGATTTGTGTATGTTGAACCAGCCTTGCATCCCAGGGATGAAGCCAACCTGATCATTGTGGAGAAGGTTTTGATGTGCTGCTGAATTCAGTTTGCCAGTATTTTATTGAGAATTTTCACATCGATGTTCATCTGGAATATTGGCCTGAAGTTTTCTTTTCTTCTTGTATCTCTGCAAGGTTTTGGTATCGGGATGATGCTGGCCTCATAAAATGAGTTAGGGAGGGCTTCCTCCTTTACAATTGCCTGGAATAGTTTCCGAAGAAATGGTACCAGCTCCTCTCTGTGCCTCTGGTAGAATTCACCTGTAAATCCATCTGGACCTGGGCTTTTTTTTTTTTCTTTTTTTTTTTGGTTGGTAGGCTATTTATTACTGCCTCAGTTTCAGAAATTGTTATTGGTCTATTCAGGGATTCAACTTCCTCCTGGTTCAGTCTTGGGAGGGTGTATGTGTTCAAGAATTTATTCATTTCTTCTAGATTTTCCACTTTTTTCCATAGAGGTGTTTATAGTATTCTCTGATGGTTGTTTGCATATCTGTAAGGTCAGTGGTGGTATTCCCTTTATCATTTCTGATTGTGTTTATTTGAATATTTTCTCTTTCCTTCTTTAGTCTAGCTAGCAATCTATTTTGTTAGTTTTTTTTCAAAAAAACAGCTCCTGGATTCATTGATTTTTTAAAGAGTTTTTTGTCTCTATCTCCTTCAGTTCCACTCTGAGCTTGGTTATTTCTTGTCTTCTGCTAGCTCTGGGATTTGTTTGTTCTTGGTTCTTTAGTTCTTTTAGTTGTGATGTTAGGGTGTCAATTTGTGATCTTTCTGGCTTTTTGATATGGGCATTTAGTGATGTAAAATTTCCTCTTACCACTGCTTTAGCTGCATCTTAGGGATTCTGGTACATTGTATCTTTGTTCTCATTGGTTTCAAAGAACTTCTTAATTTCTGCCTTCATTGCATTATTTACCCAGAAGACATTCAGGAACAGGTTGTTCAATTTCCAGGTAGTTGTGTGGCTTTGAGTGGGTTTCTTAATCTTGAGTTCTAACTTGATTGCAGTGTGGTCTGAGAGACCATTTGTTATGATTTCAGTTCTGCATTTGCTGAGGAGTGTTTTATGTCCAATGTCCAATTATGTGGTTAATTTTAGAGTAGGTGCCATGTGACACCGAGAAAAATGGATATTCTGTTGTTTTGGGGTGGAGAGTTTTGTAGATATCTATTAGATCTATTTGGTCCAGAGCTGACTTCAAGTCCTGAATATCTTTGTTAATTTTTTGTCTTGATGATCTGTCTAATGCTGGCAGTGGGGTATTAATGTCTCCCACTATTATTGTGTGGAGTTCTAAGTCTCTT
Source organism: Nomascus leucogenys (assembly GCF_006542625.1). Lineage (NCBI taxonomy): Eukaryota > Metazoa > Chordata > Mammalia > Primates > Hylobatidae > Nomascus > Nomascus leucogenys. The sequence continues at coordinate 19,366,294 of NC_044406.1, read as the reverse complement.
TGCAGGTCTTTAAGAACTTGTTTTCTGAATCTGGGTGCTCCTGTATTGAGTACATATCTATTTAGGATAGTTAGCTCTTCTTGTTGAATTGAAACTTTTACTGTTATGTAATACCCTTCTTTGTCTTTTTTGACTTTTGTTGTTTTAAGGTCTACTTTTTCAGAAACTAGGATTGCAACTCCTGCTTTTTTCAGCTTTCCATTTTCTTGGTAAATTTTCCTCCATCTCTTTCTTTTGAGCCTACGTGTATCTTTGCACATGAGATGAGTTTCTTGAATATGGCATACTGATGGGTCTTGTCTTTTTATCCAGCTTGCCATTTTGTGTCTTTTAATTGGGGGCATTTGGCCCATTTAGATTAATATTGTTATGTGTGAATTTGATCCTGTCATCATGATGCTGGCTGGTTAATTTTTCTGACTTGTTAATGTAGTTGCTTCTTAGTGTTGTTGGTCTGTGTACTTCAGTGTGTTTTTGTAGTGGCTGGTAATGGTTCTTCCTTTCCATGTTTAGTGCTTACTTCAGAAGCTCTTGTAAGGCAGACCTGGTGGTGAAGTCCCTCAGCATTTGCTTGTCTGAAAAGAACTTTATTTCTCCTTCACTTACAAAGCTTAGTTTGGCCAGATATGAAATTCTGGGTTGGAAATTCTTTTCTTTAAGAATGTTGAATATTGGCCCCCAATCTTTTCTGCCTTGTAGAGTTTCCACTGAGAGGCGTGCTTTTAATCTGATGGGATTACCTTTGTAGATGATCTGGCCTTTCTCTCTGCCTGCCCTTAATATTTTTTTCTGTCATTTTGACCATGGCAAATCTGATGATTATGTGTCTTGAGGTAGATCTTCTTGTGGAGTACGTTATTAGAGTTCTCTGGGTTTCCTGAATTTCAATGTTGGCCTGTCTAGCTGGTTGGGGAAGTTCTCCTGGATGATATCCTGAAGTGTGTTTTCCAACTTGATTCCATTCTCCCTGTCTCTTTCAGGTACTCTAATCAGTTGTAGGTTTGGTCGTTTTACATAGTCCCATAGTTCTAGGAGGTTTTTCTCATTCCTTTTCACTCTTTTTTCTCTAATCTTCTTGTCTGCCTTATTTCGGCAAGATAGTCTTCAAGCTCTGATATTTTCTCTTTCACTCAGTCGATTCAGCTATTAATACTTGTGTTTGTATCATGAAGTTCTTGTGCTGTGTTTTTCAACTCTGTCAGGTCATTTATGTTCGTCTCTAAACTGGTTATTTTAGTTAACAGCTCCTGTAATCTTTTACCATGTTTTTAGCTACTTTGCATTGGGTTAGAACATAATCCTTTAGCTCAGTGAAGTTTGTTATTACCCACTTTCTGAAGCCTACTTCTGTCAGTTCATCCATCTCAGCTTCAGCCCTGTTCTGTCCCTTTGCTGGAGAAGTATCGTGATCATTTGGAGGAGAAGAAGCATTCTGGCTTTTGGAATTTTCATCATTTTTGCATTGGTTTTCTCGTCATCTTTGTGGATTTATCTACCTTTTCTCTTTGAGGCTGTTGACCTATGGGTAGGGTTTTTGTGGAGTCTTTTTTGTTGATGTTGTTGTTGCTGCTTTCTGTTTGTTTTTCTTCTAACAATCAGGCCCCTCTTCTGCAGGTCTACTGCAGTTTGCTGGGGGTCCACTCCAAACCCTGTTTGCCTGGGTATCACCAGTGAAGGCTGCAGAACAGTGAAGATTGCTGCCTGCTCCTTCCTCCAGAAGCTTTTTCACAGAGGGACACCAACTTGATGCCAGCCAGAACTCTCCTGTATAAGGTGCCTGGTGACCCCTGTTGGGAGGTCTCACCCACTCAGCAGGCCTGGGATCAGGGACCTGCTTAAGGAAGCAGGCTGGCTATCCCTTAGCATAGCTGGTACACTGTGCTGGGTGAATCCCCCTTGTCTAGATCACCCAAATTCTTCAGAGCCAGCAGGCAGGAAAGATTAAGTCCACTGAACCTGAAACTGCAGGCACCCTTCCCCACAGGGCTCTGTCCTAGGGAGATCAGAGTTCTGTCTATAAGCCCCTCACTGCAGTGCTGGAATTCCTGGAGGGAGGCCCTGCCCAGTGACAAGGAATGGATCCAAGTCCCACCTAAATAATCAGTCTGGCTATGATCTGCCACAGCCACTGTGCTGCACTGTGGGGAGTACCACCCAGTCCAAACTGCCCAGCCTTCCTAGCACTGGCAGGGGAAAACTGCTGATTAGAGCCACAGTGATGGCGGTTGCCCCTCCCCCCAGGAACTCCGTCATCTTAGGGGCCGAATCCAAGCTTCTGTGACTGGCTAGCAGGGATTCCAAGCCAGAGGGTCTTAGTTTGCAGGGTTCCATGGGAGTAGGACCCACTGAGCAAGGTTGTTTGGCTCCCTGGTCTCAGCCCCCTTTCAAAAGGAGTAGAAGGTTCTCCTCCCTCACAAGAGTTCCGAGAGCAACTGGAGTATGTAAAAACTCCTGCTGCTCAGTGCTTGCCTGAACGGCTGCTGACTGGCGCAGCCGCCATGGGTCTGCCCAGTTTTGTGCTTGAGACCCAAGGCACTGGTGGTGTAGGCTTAGGAGGGAATCTCCTGATCCGTGGATTGCAAAAATCCGCAGGAAAAGCCTACTACCCCAGACGGGTAGCACATTCCCTCACTGCCTTCCTTGGCTGGGGGAAGGAGTTTCCTCCCAGGTGAACCGTTATTCCACCTGATTTTCCTTACTCTATGTGGGTCACACAAACCGCCTAGTCAGTCCCAATGAGATGAACTGGGTACCTCAGTTGGAAATGCAGAAATCACTCGCCTTTTGCATTCGTCTCAATGGGAGCTGCAGAAAAGATCTGTTTCTACTCAGCCATCTTGGCCCCTTCCCCCAAGAGAAAATTTTGAAAGAAGCCAGGGAAAAAAACAATATAGTATGTACAGATGAACAAAGAAAAGGATTATACGGCCGGGCACAGTGGCTCACACCTGTAATCCCAGCACTTTGGGAGGCCGAGGCGGGCGGATCACGAGGTCAGAAGATCGAGACCATCCTGCGCTAACACAGTGAAACCCCGTCTCTACTAAAAATACAAAAAATTAGCCGGGCATGGTGGCGGGCGCCTGTAGTTCCAGCTGCTCAGGAGGCTGAGGCAGGAGAATTACATGAACCCTGGAGGCGCAGCCTGCAGTGAGCAAAGATCGTGCCACTGCACTCCAGCCTGGGTGACAGAGCGAGACCTCGTCTCAAAAAAAAAAAAAAAAAAAAAAAAGGATTATACAATATAATTCATCTAAAGTTACAAAAGACAGAAGTTAATGGGATGACTTTAAAATACTGAAAGATGAAAAAAATTGTCAATTCAAAACTCTATTGCCAATGAAAATTTTTCTTAAGAAATAAAATTAAAATTAAAACTTTTTTGGACAATAAAAGCTGAGATAATTCACTGGTAACAGACCTGTACTATAAGAAATATTAAAGTAAGTTTTTTAGATAACAGATGAAAAGTTGAATCTATATTTAAAAAGAGCACCAGAAATTATAAAAATCAAGGTAAATTTTAAAATATGTTTTTTCGTATTTAATAAGGGATCTAAGAATATTTCTACTTTTTTTATTTATTTAGGGAAGTCTATCCTAAAGAAGTGATGGAAAATATTTATCCACAAAACTGTATTTATAACATTTACAGTAACAAAAAAGTAGAAACTATTCAAATATCCTATAATGTAGGAATTGTTAAGCAAGTTAAAATAAATTCTTTCTCAGCACCATTTTAAGGCAGACATAAATGCTGATCATGAGGAACTGAGTAACAGAGGAAAAATATTATGACAATATTAATCAAAAATAAATAGGCACATAATTTTATGTAAAATATGCTTTTATTTACATGTAAGAATATTAAAAGTGATTATCTCTGAGTTTTGGTATCGTTGAATTTTTGTCTTATTTAAGATTATCTGTAGTATCCATAGTTTTACAATAATATATTACTTTTGCTATCATACAAAGTATTTAATTGAATTGACTGCTTTTGCCCTTTGAAATACAAACATATAACCATCTGAATGTTAAAATCTTTAATATGTTTTATATATGCAATCTCTGTTCTGATTGGGAATCTTGCAGGGGATCTCAGTTTGTATGTCCAAAGCTAACCAAATTTAAATCACTCTGATGCTAGAATTCCCCTAAAGACAGAGACATCATTATTGAGTGTTACTGTTGGGGAGAACATTTTTCCTGGAATCATTTAAGTTGAAAAAACATTCTATTAGCCCATTCTTCATACTAGTAAAACCATAACCAAAAGAAAAACAAAATATATGCCTATGAAATATAATGTTAAAATCAAATAATAAAATCTGCTTATTTAAATCCACTTCACATCATCTTATATCATCAAAAGATTTGTTTTTTCTTTAGATGCTTTTCTACTTGTATCAGTGTGAGTGAGGCTAGTCCATTCCCCGGTATACATCTGTCGTTGTCCTCTTAGGCTTCTATAACAGAATATCATAGCCTGGGTGGTTTATATTTTTTGAAAAATTATTTCTCATATTTCTGAGGACCGGGAGGTCCAAGATAAATGAGACAGCAGTTTTGGTGTCTGGTGAGGGCTCATACTGTTCTCCTGGTAGTGAATAAGTCTCATGAGATCTGATGGTTTTATACATGGGAGTTCCTCTGCACAAGCTCTCTTGCCTTCCGTCATGTAAGATGAGTCTTTGCTTCTCCTTTGCCTTCCACCATGATTGTGGGACCTCCCCAGCCATGTGGAACTGTGAGTCTATTAAACCTCTTTTTCGTTAGAAATTACCCAGCCTCAGGTATGTCTTTATTAGCAGCATGAGAACAGACTAATAGAGGGCTGTAGTGCTGCAGCTGTCCACTTTCAGTTGGTTCCTGCATACCATGCAGAGCCATCTGAAAACCAGGCCCTTGTCTTCTCTTCCTCTGTCAATTTATCATAAGAAACTCCCCATGAGGCCATCAGTGTAGGCTGAGAGAGAGAAGGCAGGGTGGCAGGAGTGGGGAACATGGGCATTTGAGCCACCTCCTCGTGTAACTTACTTGTGTCCTCAGGACCTGCTCAAGCCCAATCATGTATATACCACTATCATTCAATGATGGAATGCTGCTGTGCACACCCCACTTTATGGCTAGATGGGTCAGAAAGCACCCAGTTCATGATAGATGATAGGCAGTTCAGGTCACATGGTTACTTGATGACCCATAGTCAAACATTTAGTTTCTACCAAACCCCAGTAACAGGCCAAGAGCTGTCTCTCAAAAGGAGAGTAGTTATCTGCAGAAGATGGCCAGGCCTTGCTCCAAAATCCTAAAGACCTCCGCTGTGATTCACCTATGGGGTCCTGCCAAAGGCTCCAAACAGCATACCTATCTGCCACTGACACCTCAAGCACCATTGGATCTGCTGGGTCATATGGCCCAAGTGGCAAAGCAGCTTGCACAGCAGACTGGACCTGTTGCAGAGCCTTCTCCTTTTCTGGACACCACTCAAAACTGGCAGCCTGTTGGGTCACTTGATAAATTGGCCAGAGTAACACACCCAAATGAGGAACATGTTGCCTCCAAAATCCAAATAGGCCCACTAGGTGTTGTGCCTTCTTCTTGGTTATAGGAGGGGCCAAATGCAGCAACTTATCCTTTGCCTTAGAAGGAATGTATCAACAGGTCCCACACCACTGAATCCACAGAAATTTTACTGAGATAGAAGGTCCCTGAATTTTGGCTGAATTTATTTCCCATCTTCTGGCACGCAAATGTCTTACGAATAAGTCCGATGTGTTTGCTACTTCTCATTCACTAGATCCAATCAGCATAATGTCATCAATGTAATGGAACAGTGTGACATCTTGTGGAAGGAAAAAGTGACCAAGATCTCTGTGAACAACATCATGGCACAAAACCAGAGAGTTGATATGCCCCTGAGGTAGAACAGTGAAGGTATATTGCTGGACTTGCCAGCTGAAAACGAATTTCTTCTGGTGGGGTTTATTGGCAGGAATGGAGAAAAAGGCATTTGTCAAGTCAGTGACTGCATACCAGGTACCAGGAGCTGTGTTACCTTGTTCAGGCAATGAAACCACATCTTGTACAGCAGCTGCAATTGGAGTCACCACTTGGTTATTCTCCAAGATCCAATTGTCTCCTGCACAGGCCAAATAGGAGAGTTAAATGGGGATGCGATGGGAATCACCACCCCTGCATCTTTTAAGTCCTTGATTTTGGCACTAATCTCTGCAATCTCTCCAGGGATGCAATATTGTTTTTGATTTACTGTTTTTCTAGCTAGAGGCAGCTCTAATGGCTTCCATTGGGCCTTTCCCACCACAATAGCTCTCAGCCTACCAGTCAGGGAGCCAATGTGGGGATTCTGCCAGCTGTTTCTGAAAGGTCTGATCTTTCCCCTTTCCCCAGTGCAGAGTTACCTTGGTAAAAGGCTGGAGGTCTCCTTGAGGAAGGATGGGAGAAAGATTAAAAGCATAAATTGGTAGTGTAGAGGGGTTCTTCCTTAAGGGGACCCAGCCTCCCCTTCATTCAAGGGGTTCTGGGTCTGTAAACTGGTTCAAGTCTGAAAATTGATTGAAGGGCCCTGATTGTCTGTTTTTATAATTCAAATTAGTCTTTTGTCCACTCGACCTGGAAGTTTTCTGCTTATATAAATTAAGTAAGAATGCAGTAGCCTTCCTATTAATTTCACTTCTACGAACACTATGACTAATTAGCCAATGCCAGAGCTCTATTCGAGTCAGACTATTCTGATTGCTGCTTTGCCTCTGCTGTCCATTACGATAACTATGCCCACTTTCCCTTTAACGGTTGAGTGCTACCACTTGGCCCCTGCCACCTTGGGATCCAATTATTCCCATTGAATTTAAATTTTGTAATTGCATGACTGCAATTACCACCGTAAAAGCTGGCATACAGAGAAGAGCAATCACAGAGCTCTTCAAGGACGCATGTGCTGCCCTCACAAATCTATTTCACAAAGTAATGGTGAAGGGTATGTCTTCTGGACCCAACCCTCCCCCACCACTGGGATGAGTAGGTCTAAAGTGACTAATCCACTCTAGCATTCCCATCTCCCTAAGCCTTTGGATCCCTTCCTCTACATTAAACCAAGGGAGATCAGGCATTTCCAGCTCAGTCACAGAAGGCCATCTTTTGATCCATGTTTCAGCTAACCAAGCAAATAAACTATTAGAAACTTTTGTAACTCCCCGAGCTACAACATTAAATGCAGAATCCCTGCCTCATGGGCCCAAATCAATAAATTCAGTCTGATCCAACTTTATGTTCCTTCCACCATTATGCCACACCCTTAATATCAATTCCCATGTCTGTTCTCCAGATTTCTACTTATATAAATTAGAAAACTCAAGCCATTCTTTTGGAATGTAGCACACCTCCTTGTGGGTCACACTCTGAACCTCACCTCTAGGGACCTGCCAGGGCTTTAGTCTAGCTATAGGTCTAGAAGCAAACGGGGTGTCGGGGTTGGGTCCTGGGAAGAATCAACATTGTCTTGCTTGGCAACTGCCTCAGGGGAGGCCATCACTGTTGCCTCAGGCAGTGCAGGGTTAATATCCTCAGACAGAAGTGGAAAGGCTGATGGCAGTGTGGGTCTGGGAGGGGATGTTGCCACCACTCGGGATGGGGAAGCTGTTTCCTCTGGCAAAAATGGCTCATCAGAGTTTTCAAGCTCAGTGTTCCCAGCTTCATCAAGGCCCTCGCATGCATCCCCATTCCAAGTTGCAGGGTCTCATTCTTTTCCAATGAATGCTTTCACTTTAATAGTAAACACCTTGCAAAGCTGTGTGTGCACCTTTCATTGAAGGTCAGCCAATCGCATGATAAGAGCATGTGTCTGATTTTTCACAATTTCAGCTCTTTCTTTACAGAAGCTAAGTAAGGCTCTCGCTCAGGGCAATCTTAGAAGATTTGAGGCTCAGTATGTGCTTCTGGAGCCAAGAGTTAGAATCTCTGAGTTCATGGTTTTCTTTCATTACTTTGTCCAGTGAACTTAGAAGCAACCAACCAACTTCATTATATTTCTTGGTTCTCCACATAAGGTCAAAGATATTGTGTATAGAGTCACTAAACTCCTTGCCTCTCATGATCGGTGAATCAGGAGTATCAAATGCATTTATTTGCATAGCTCTCTAAACAGTTCATGCCAAGGACTATCAGTGTTCTTCATACTACTAGAAGTAGAGTCCTTAGCATTTTGGGGTCTAATCAGGTTAAGCAGCCAACTCCAGAAACCCCAAAACCAATGAAAGAACTCCATCCTTAAAAGTCTGTTCTTCTAGAAACACTCCCAGTATGAAAATCTGTATTAGTCAGGGTTCTCTAAAAGGAAATAACTAATAGGATTGATGAATATATGAAGGGGAGTTTATTAGGAGGATTGACTCACACTCTCACAAGATGAAGTCCCACAATAGGCCCTCTGCAAGCTGAGGAGCAAGGAAGCCAGTCTGAGTCCCAAAACCTCAATAGTAGGGAAACCGAAAGTGCAGCCTTCGGTCTGTGGCTGAAGGCCCAAGAGCCCCTAGCAAACCATTTGTGTAAATCCAAGAGTCCAAAAGCTGAAGAACTTGGAGTCCCATGTTTGAGGGCAGAAAGCATCCAGCAAGGGGAGAAAGATGAAGGCGGGAAGACTTAGCCAGTCTATTCCTTCCACGTTCCTCGGCCTGCTTTTATTCTAGCTACACTGGCAGCTGATTAGATGGTGCCCACGCAGATTGAGGGTGGGTCTGACTCTCCCAGTCCACTGACTCAAATGTTAATCTCCACTGGCAATACCCTCACAGACACACCCAGGAACAATACTTGGCATTCTTCAGTCCAATCAAGTTGACACTCAATATTAGCCATCACACATGGGGGTAGGGAAGAACAACACACACTGGGGCCTGTTAGAAAGCAGGGGGTGGGAGGAGGGCGAGAATCAGAAAGAATAGCTAAGGGATGCTGGACTTAATACCTGGGTGATGGGATGATCTGTGCAGCAAACCACAATGGCACACATTTACCTATGTAACAAACCTGCACATTCTGCACATGTACCTCTGAACTTAAAAGTTGGAAATTAGAAAAAATTAAAATTATTTAAAAGAAAAAAATATTATGTTGAGAGCAGTGTCAGTGTGAGATATTTCTGGCAGTATAAAATTAAACATGCTAGTAAAACAAATCAAAGCTTTATTGTTGAATGTACATTAGCAAGTGTTAATTTTCATTTACTTAGTTAATAATAAATAAAATAGAAGTTTCAAACATCTAACAAATAATTTTAAGTACAGTCATCCCTTGCTAGCTAAGGCAGATTAGTTCCAAGACCTCCTGTGGATACCAAAATTTGTAGATGTTTAAGTCCTTTACATAAAATGGCATAATATCTGTGTATAACCTATACACATCTTCCAGTGTACTTTAAATCATCTCTAGATTACTTATAATACTTAACACACTGTAAATGCTATGTAAATAGTTGTTATATCATATTGTTATAGAATAATGTCGAAACAGTCTGTACATATTCAGTACAGACAAAATTTTTTTCAAGTATTTTTGATCTTCAATTAGTTGAATCAATGGATGTAGAACCCTCCAGTAGGGAAGGCCAACTGTAATTAAATTTAATACTACTGGAGAGAGATGAGGATGGTGAGTAGTATTGAGAGCTGTTTTAAACAAAAAGAGTAGCAAGCTAAGGCAAAAGCATTGAGTAGAGGAGCTCCACAGGGCATTCTCCAAAATTTCAACCTAGCATGGGAATTGACCTCTACTTTTTCAGACAGAGAGACATCCAAACAAGGAAGTGGCTATTTTGGAGTGACAGAGTTGTGGAACTCCAAAATAACATCAATTGCCTTTAAAGATAACTCTAGCCTAAGGAAAAGTCTGCTGGTGGATTTCAGCACTACCCATTGACATTATAATTTTTTCTCAATGACCTGCTTCCAAATAATCTCACATGTAGAAGGAAAGGAGCTCCAACATTAGTGGACAACTAAAAAAATAAATAGATCATAGCAGGGTATCAACTTAGATTCAAATATTATGCCACTAAATTACCACTGTGTGATTCTGGCCAAGCTTCTTAATTTCTCTGAGCCTTAGTTTCCTCCTCTATAAAATATGCACAGTAGCAACAAACTCAGAAAGTTGTTGTAAGTACTACACTAGATGTAATATTCCTAGTAAAATGTATATTGCAGTAGGAGTGTAGTGAAAGATAGATAGCATTATCCTTAACAGTTTTATTGTTAAAATATTGCATCATACTCTGCATGAGCCATTCTTTAGAGGTGCATAAAGCGGAGAGAAGATGCTCCTGCGATATAACAAGAAACAAAATCTCTGTTAATTTGTTCTCCTGGGCATCTGCACTTATAAAACTACTTTAGGATTGGGAAGGGATTATTTCAAAGAAGAAAGTTTAGTGCACTACAAATTATTTTTAATAATAAAGGCCAAGAAATCATAGATTCTGTTTTTTTCTTGTTTAACATGTTAGTTTGAAGTAAGAGATTTTTCAAGCAAACTCTAATAAACAATAAAGGTAGAGAACTCCAATCCCACTGCTCATTTACATTCCTCAATTTCTGATTGAATCCCTCGCCAGGAGTCCCATAAATCTCCTGCAATGGGGGCTTCCTGTAGAGCACACTGTGTGACAAAATTAGAGGAGACGATTGCACATCGACATTAAAACAACATGAAGTAGAGATCTTCAACTCAACCAGGAAAAGGAGATTTTTAAGAAGTTGATTTTTTTTGAGCCACTGAGCCTCAGTTTGTGGATATTAAAATTATTTCACAGCAGCTGTTAAAAATCTAGTTCTGACTTGATGGGGGTGGTGAATTACAAAATTAAAGAGATTCTAAAATGAGTTAGCATATTCCTTATTACTCCCATCCCCCACTACTCAGAATGAAGAGCAGAAGAGAAACATCATATGAAAAATAATTTCTGTACTTAATATAAATAACAATGAGAACGAGATGCTAGAAAAAATGAGACAGATTCCATACCAAACACAGCAAAAGGACAGGTACTCACATCTCACATTGCATATTTGTTTGATACAGTACTGTTTCTGCATAGTACTAAAAGGTTCTAGATAGCGCAACAATGCTCTTCAATTTTTCTGTATGCCTTACACCTGTGAGATACAGGGAAGAGATAAAAAGTATACTAAAAACTTTTCTAATTTTAATTTACTCACACGACAGTAATTTTTCCTAGTGATACTTAGATAAAAGAAAAAAAATTTCTCATATGTGGAAATGTCATAGCATAAATGTGCAGTCATGCTACCATTGTATAGGCATTTTACCCAAAGGTAGTGGATGGAAATCCCACTGTTTTTTGGGCCCAAAATAACATTCTTTTGTTCCCCCCATAGATAAGTAAATGGCCTTTCCATGGCCATAAGGGGTTTCTCTAATTCTCTATTCCTACTTTCAAAAACAAAGTCTTTATGCCTGCTTCTGACGTTTGTATATATAAATACATTGTTTTGATTTTGGCTTTTAAATTGGTCTTGTCTGACTTGTAACAACTTCTAGTAGCACTGAGCTGTTAGTATGAAGGTCAGTAAATTCCCTTAAAATGAAAAATGCAATGAAAGGCTCAAGGTTTATAGATTTATATTTATAACTCCTATAGAAATGTCCTCTGTGGTGATCAAGGTTTATTGATTTATATTCATAATTCATATAGAAATGTCCTCTGTGGTAACCAATATAGTTTAGTGTAAGAATGATGTAGAAAATTGAAAGCTGTTCACCAAACCTCTTTTCTCTTCTTCCTGAACACTTAACTAGAACTAACTTTTCCCAACCCCTGATAAGACCACGTGACTGAGTTTTAGCCAGTGTAGTATGAGCAGAATTGACATACATAACCTCCTGCATTGCCCATTTAAAAAACCCCACTGTGCTATCCTCCATGTTCTTTCCTCATCTCCTGGCTTGATGCAAATGAATATAGGAACTTCAGAAGCAGTGTAGACTACTGGATAGCCAGGAGCACCATATTGGACTATTCCATGAGCAAGAAATAATTTCCATATTAAGGGTTGAGGGTTCCTTTGCTACAGAAGCTAGCTTTATCCCAACCAGTGCAGTTGACAGCTTTTGCCCATTGTATTTCTCCTTCACTCTATGTCATTAGTTCTCAAACAGGGACAATTTTGCCCCATAAGGGACAGTTGGCAATGTCTAGAGACAGTTTTGGTTGTCACAACTGAGAGGTACTACTGGCATCTAGTAGGTGGAGGTCAAGGATGCTGCTAAATATTCTATAATGCACAGGACAGCCCCCATAACAAATAATTATCTAGTCTGAAATATCAATAGCCTTAGCTGAGAAACCCTGCTGTAAGCTTAGATGAGGCCATAATATCCTTCTCAACAACCCATCTATGGTTCAGCAAATGTTTTTCTTCGTCTTTCTTCTTTAAGTGTCCTGTTTTTATAAATAATCAAAAAATGATATTATTGTTGGCTTCCTATAGCAAAATAAAAAAATTGTGCAAGGATATGGCCTGTTTCCCAGCCTCTGTGCAACTCCCCTCAGTCCACAGGTGTCACACACTTGCAAACTCCATAGGAAAGTAGAAAGTTTGTTTTCTTTTTTTGTCACTGAATCTTCAGACCCTAGAACAATGCCTGCTACATATAAGAAACAGCATCAGTACTTTTGAGTGAATAACTGTGTTTCAGAAACCACAGAAAGTGGGGGAAACTGAACATCTAGGGAGAAATTTCCCCATTTCAAGGGCAGCAACTACTCAGATCTTGCAATTGTTGCCTGGAGAAGGAAAGCTGGGTTAGCTGATTTTATGTAAACTCTCCCAATTTTAAAATATTGTAATTGACTTTAAAAACTTACGAACATTGTACAGGTGCTACTGTTTATACCAGGCAGTATACAACTGTGAGGCTTATTTGGCTCTAGGTATTTCACCTGGCACTCAGTTAATACTATTATTAATCACAGCAGCTATCATCATTGGGTGCTAACTCTGTGCCAGGGACTGTATCAGCTTTTTCAGCATAAAAATTACCCCAATGGCTTAAAACAACAATTTTTAATTTATCTCAAAATTTGAGTTGGCAACAGACACTGAGCTTAACTGGACATTTCTGGTCTTAGCTGGCTCTACAATCAACTTTCAGTCAGCTAATTGGTTATGCTCTGGGGGATTGGCTGGCTGTCCTATCAGATGTTTGGGGCAACAGAGCCATATGCTTGTTATCTTCCAGCAGGCTAGCCTGAGCTTGTTTACATGGCAGCAGCAGTGTTGTAAGACAGCAAAAGGAGATGTGCAAGGCCTCTTAAAGCATACATGCAGAACACTTCTGTTGCATTCCATTGTCCAAAGCAAGTAAAAAGACAATTCCAGGCTCAAAGGGTAAAGAGAGAGACTTCACCTTTTGGTATAAGAAACTACAAAGTCACATTGCAATGAGGCATGGATACAAAGAAAGGGAGAATTGAAGTCATATATGCATAAACTCTACCAAGATGCTATTTAGTTGCTTTACACTGATGTCATTTAATCTTTATTACACTCTTGAGAGGCAAGTTGTCTTACTTCAGGCCACTGTAACAGAATACCATAGACTGGGTAGCATAAACGATAGAAAATTTATTTCTCGGCCAGGCGCAGTGGCTCATGCCTGTAATGCCAGCATTTTGGGAGGTTGAGGCAGGCAGATCACAAGGTCAGGAGATCGATACCATCCTGGCTAACATGGTGAAACCCCGTCTCTACTAAAAATACAAAAATAGCCAGGCATGGTGGTGAGTGCCTGTGGTCCCAGCTACTCAGGAGGCTGAGGCAGGAGAATCACTTGAACCTGGGAGACGGAGATTGCAGTGAGCCAAGATTGCGCCACTGTATTCCAGCCTGGCGACAGAATGAAACTTCAAAAAAAAAAAAAAAAGAAAATTTGTTTCTCACAATTCTGGGTAAGAAGTCCAAGACCAGGGTGCCAGCATGGTCTAGTTCTAGTGAAGGACCTCTTCTGGATTGCAGACAGCTGACTTCTTCCTGTGTCTCACATGGTGAAAAGAGAGAAAATTAGCTCTGGCCTCCTCTTGTAAGGTCACCAATCCCATTCATGAGGGTTCCACCCTCATGACCTAATTGCCTCTCGAAGGCCCAACCTCCAAATGTCATTACATTGAGGATTACAGTTTGACATATGAGTTCTTGAGGGGGCATGAACATTTAGTCCATAGCACAATTATTACTTCACGCATTTTAAAGATGAGAAAGCTGAGACTCCAAATGTTAAGTAATTTCTCAAATATTCACAGCTAAATCTTGAACTGAGATCAAAGACATGCAAATAATTACATGTAAGGGATCTCTGACCAATTCTCTTGAGGCTTATGGCCCTACCATACTCTTCTCTTACTCTACTGCCACCAACTCATACCCCACCCCATTCTCAAAGAGCAGAATGAAGGTCTTGTTCTCTGCCTAGAGATTGAGCCAGTGGTAACTACTGTCCTACTTAGTGTATTAGTCCATTTTCACACTGCTATAAAGACACTACCTGAGACTGCATAATTTATAAACAAAAGAGGTTTAATTGACTCACAGTTCCACATTTCTGGGGTGGCCTCAGAAAACTTACAATCATGGCAGAAGGCAAAGGGGAAGCAAGGCACATCTTACATGGTGGCAGGAGAGAGAGACAGAGATCACAGGGGAAACTGCCACTTTTAAACAATCAGATCTCATGAGAACTCCCTCAATATCTTGAGAACAGCATGGGGGAAAACAGCCCCATGATCCAATCACCTCTCACCAGGTCCCTCCTTTTACACCTGGGAATTACAATTCAAGATGAGATTTCAGGGGACACAGAGCCAAACCATATCATTCTGCCCCTGGTTCCTCCCAATCTCATGTCCTTTTTACATTTCAAAACAAATCATACCTTCCCAACAGTTCCCCCAGAGACTTAACTCATTCTAGCATTAACCCAAAAGTCCAAGTCCAAGGTCTTATCTGAGACAAGGCAAATCCCTTCCACCTGTGAGCCTGTAAAATCAAAAATAAGTTAGTTGCTTCCAAGATACAATGGAGGAACAGGCATGGGGTAAATGTTCCTGTTCCAAATGGGAGAAATTGGCCAAAACAAAGGGGCCACAGGCCCCATGCAAGTCCAAAACCCAGCAGGGCATTTATTAAATCTTAAAGCTCCAAAATCATCTCCTTTGACTCCATGTCTCACATCTGGGCCATGCTAATGCAAGGGGTGGGTTCCCATGGCCTTGGACAACTCCACTCCTCTGGTTCTGCAGGGTACAGCCCCCATGGCATTGTATCCCTGTGTTGTAAGCTGTCGTGGATCTACCATTCAGGGGTCTGGAGGATGGTGGCGCTCTTCTTATTGCTCCAATAGGCAGTGGGGACTCTGTGGGGGGCTTCTACCTCACATTTCTCCTCTGCATGGCCCTAGAGGGCTCTGCTCCTGCAGCAGACTTCTGCCTGGACATCCAGGCATTTCCATACATCCTCTGAAATCTAGGCAGAGGCTCCCAAAGTTCAACTCTTGTCTTCCATGTTCCTGCAGGCCCAACACTATGTGGAAACTGCCAAGGCTTTGGGCTTGACCCCTCCAAAGCCATGACCTGAGGTGTACGTTGCCCCTTTTAGCCACAGCTAGAGCTGGTGCTGCTGGGATGAAGGATGCCATGTCCCAAGGCTGCACAGGGCAGTGGCCTCCCCCATGAAACCACTTTTCCCTCCTAGGCCTCCAGGCCTGTGATGAGAGGGAGTGCTGCCAAGATCTCTGACATACATGCCCTGGAGAGATTTTCCCAATTGTTTTGGTTATTATTATAACATTCAGCTCCTTGTTACTTATGCAAATTTCTATAGCTGGCTTGAATTCCTTCCCAGTAAATGGGTTTTTCTTTTCCACTTTCTGGTCAGGCTGCAAATTTTCCAAACTTTTATGTTCTGCTTCCCTTTTAAATAAAAGTTCCAGTTTCAGATAATCTCTTTGTGAATGCATATGACTGAATGCTTTCAGAATCATCCAGGTCACATGTGAACACTTTGCTGCTTAGAAATTTCTTCGGCCAGATACCTTAAATCATCTCTCTCAAGTTCAAATTTCCACAGATCACTAGGGCAGGAGCACATGCTGCCACTCTCTTTGCTAAAGCATAGCATGAGTGACTTTTACTCTAATTCCTAATAAGATCCTCATCTCCATCTGAGACCACCTCTGCCTGGACTTCATTATCTGTATCACTATCAGCATTTTGGTCAAAACCATTCAACAAGTCTCTAGAAAGTTCCAAACTTTCCCACATCTTCCTTCTTCTTCTGAGCTCTCCAAACTGTTCCAACCTCTGCCTGTTACTCAATTCCAAAGTGACTTCCACATTTTCAGGTTATCTTTATAGCAGTACCCCACTCCCAGTACCAGTTGTCTGTGTTAGTCCATTTTCACACTGCTATAAAGATACTACCTGAGCCATGCTGTTTTGGTTACTGTAGCCTTGTAGTAAGTTTGAAGTCAGGTAGCGTGGTGCCTCCAGCTTTGTTCTTTTGGCTTAGGATTGACTTAGCAATGCGGGCTCTTTTTTGGTTCCACATGAATTTTAAAGTAGTTTTTTCCAGTTCTGTGAAGAAAGTCATTGGTAGCTTGATGGGGATGGCATTGAATCTATAAATTACCTTGGGCACTATGGCCATTTTCACGATATTGATTCTTCCTATCCATGAGCATGGAATGTTCTTCCATTTGTTTGTATCCTCTTTTATTTCACTGAGCAGTGGTTTGTAGTTCTCCTTGAAGAGGTCCTTCACATCCCTTGTAAGTTGGATTCCTAGGTACTCTATTCTCTTTGAAGCAATTGTGAATGGGAGTTCACTCATGATTTGGCTCTCTGTTTGTCTGTGATTGGTGTACAAGAATGCTTGTGATTTTTGCACATTGATTTTGTATCCTGAGACTTTGCTGAAGTTGCTTATCAGCTTAAGGAGATTTTAGACTAAGACGCTGGGGTTTTCTAGATATACAATCATGTCATCTGCAAACAGGGACAATTTGACTTCCTCTTTTCCTAATTGAATACCCTTTATTTCTTTCTCCTGGCTGATTGCCCTGGCCAGAACTTCCAACACTATGTTGACTAGGAGTGGTGAGAGAGGGCATCCCTGTCTTGTGCCAGTTTTCAAACGGAATGCTTCCGATGCTTCCAGTTTTTGCCCATTCAGTATGACAAGTGGTCGAAGGATATGAACAGACACTTTTCAAAAGAATACATTTATGCAGCCAAAAGACACATGAAAAAATGCTCATCATCACTGGCCATCAGAGAAATGCAAATCAAAACCACAATGAGATACAATCTCACACCAGTTAGAATGGCAATCATTAACAAGTCAGGAAACAACAGGTGCTGGAGAGGATGTGGAAAAATAGGACCACTTTTACACTGTTGGTGGGACTGTAAACTAGTTCTACCATTGTGGAAGACAGTGTGGCGATTCCTCAGGGATCTAGAACTAGAAATACCATTTGACCCAGCCATCCCATTACTGGGTATATATCCAAAAGATTATAAATCATGCTGCTATAAAGACATGCACATGTATGTTTATTGCGGCACTATTCACAATAGCAAAGACGAAACCAACCCAAGTGTCCATCAATGATAGACTGGATTAAGAAAATGTGGTACATATATACCATGGAATACTATGCAGCCATAAAAAATGATGAGTTCATGTCCTTTATAGGGACATGGATAAAGCTGGAAACCATCATTCTCAGCAAACTATCACAAGGACAAAAAACCAAACACCGCATGTTCTCACTCATAGGTGGGAATTGAACAATGAGAACACATGGACACAGGAAGTGGAACATCACACACTGGGGCCTGTTGTGGGGTGGGGGGAGGGGGGAGGGGGACAGATAGCATTAGGAGATATACCTAATGTAAATGATGATTTAATGGGTGCAGCACACCAACATGGCACATGGATACATATGTAACAAACCTGCACGTTGTGCACATGTACCCTAGAACTTAAAGTATAATAACAAAAAAAGACACTACCTGAGACTGCGCAATTTATAAACAAAAGAGGTTTAATTGACTCACAGATCCACATAGCTGGGGAGACCTCAGGAAACTTACAATCATGGTGGAAGCCAAAGAGGAAGCAAGGTACATCTGACATGGTGGCAGGAGAGAGAGAGAAAGAGAGTGGAGGGGAAACTGCCATTTTTTTAAACCATCAGATCTTGTGAGAACTCCCTCACTATCATGACGGCAGCATGGGGGAAACTGCCCCCATGATCCAATCACCTCCCACCAGGTCCCTCCCTCAACACCTGGGAATTACAATTTGAGATAAGATTTGGGTGGCGACACGCGGCCAAACCATGTCACTTGGATTTCAGAAGATTGTTAATGCTGGATTCCTCTTTACTGTGCCTCAGAAATCTGTCAGCTCCTCTACTTCCTCCATGGTTCTCATGTCAGGCAGGGACTACCATCTACTGTCTCTTAGCCACCCTCCAGTTCTGGAGCTCACCTGTCAGTGTACTTTCTTCTTTAGTCCTCACCACAGTCCACTGGACAGATCTAGCTCTACTTCCCTGTCCCAAACCCTTACCATGCTACTTTCCCCTGTAGCTGACCAGTAAACATACAACTGTGCCCAAAACTCAGCCAAATTGAGCTCCCATTGAAAAGTTTAGGGCAAATGCCTATGAATATTTCTAAAAGGGGCCTCTATCTGCTGTCCTGTAGATTTGGGAGGTTTGGAAGTCCTTCCTTTATAAGCATTGTGAAAGGCCAATCCCATCAACAGTCTATGTATCACAGAGGCTGAAAATTCCAAATGTCTTTGGAGGGCTACAAGTGTATTTGGTGAATGCCTAGGGAACTAGTTTCAAGAATCCTGAGTTGCTGAATGGTAACCCTGTGTATGTTGGAAAAGCATGACTGGTTTGCAAACTGCTGGGGACAAATGCCTTGTTTTTCTTCTGGCTGGGTTTTGAATAGAGAGTAGGAGGTTGGGCGGGGACTGAGGGGGAGTTGAGCAAGAACAGCCATTGTTGTGTAGGGTTGTGGATGCCCTTGCATGAAGTCTGAAACAAAAACCAGAGCCTCATTCGGCAAACAGCTTTTAGGATGAGTCATGGTGAGGGAAGTGGGGCTGGGTGTCCACCCTTTGTGCTGCCTGGGATCACAGCAAATATTTAAATGGTTGGGAAAGTAGAGTGGGTGGGAAACAAGAAGAGGCTAAGAGAGAGATGAGTTACAGGCTTCACTAACTTTAAAAGAAATTTTAAAAAGGAGATCCTTTGTTCAACATTATTAATTTTAACCAGAGAAATGGCCTGTGATTTTAGGAAGCCCTTAGAAACCCAGGGGTTCAAAAGCTGTAAGAAGCCTAAGTTGAATCCTCTACCTCAGTGGTTCTCAGGCTTGGCTACATATTAGAAACACTTGGAAATGAAAAAGCCCAATGCTCATATTGCTCTCTAGACCAATTACATCAGAATCTGTGGGAGTGGATCCCAGGCATCAGTATTTTCTAAAGCATCCCAAGTAATTCCAATGTGCAACCAGGGTTGAGAATCACTTTTCTAAGTAAAACTGTATGAATAGTAGCTATATGATAAGATCCGTGCCACATATGGAAACCATATAGAGTGACATGTAGTCAGAATCTTCATGAAAAAGAGACTAATATCATAAAGTGCAACCTGTTCCCCTTCTGACAAATTATTGTTCAATTTGGTTTTATATTTTAGGCTATTTTCAAATGGAAAATAATGCGATTTTTTTATGTTCACATTATCCTAGGAATATAATACATCTTTGTTTGGTACTCCTAAACTTACTGTTTCAGCTTCTGTTTTCAGCATTTAATCCATTAAAACAAAAGAAATAAAAGGAAAGAAAAGTTCCCAAGCAGCTTCCTATCTTGCTAGTAAGTTTTATCATAAAATATTCTGGTTTCTATGGATTCAGTATTAAAAATACATAGAACATCCCCTTCCAATGCTTTTCTTCACAATTCTGAAATCTGACTTAAAACTACAATGAATAATTTAATGGGTTGTCCTAGAAATAACTTCACCATTTGACAGGATTTTGTTGTACCATAACATCTAATGACAAAACAACAACAAACATCTTTGATTTCAGGAAGAGGCTGAACATATAGGGCATGGTTCATTTGATGTCTATTTTTTATCCAAATGTAATCTAATGTCGGTAGGGTCTAGACTGAGCTTGTGGCTTAATTCAGCAGTATTTTTACTATTATTCCTATTATACAGTTCTTCCAATTATTCTTCCTTTGAGGCAATTTAGACTATTACAACTAGTTGCTATTACTACAACTAGTTGCTATTATTATCATTATAAAAATGATGGCAATAATCCACTGAATCTACCCTTATCCCAGGTGAAAAAGAAAACTTAGAGTTTACTGGTTAATAAGAAATTTGAGTATGATTTGAATATCAGATCTTGTAGGACAACCCCTGACTTTGTGATAGCAGAGCTTATCTGTATCTATACCTATTATATCTACATTTATTTCATTGATGCCTATACCTATATCTATTTTAAATATATATTATATACACGTGCATTTTATAAACTTAGTTTCCCTTTTCCACTGGCTTAGAAGTTACACATTTTTATCTCCATTCCTTAATGTTTTAACACACATTGTTTACAAAGATTAAATTTAATATCTCATTTTGTAGAAGATCATTTTAATTCCATTCAACTCCTATCTTCTTACATGTTGTTTTCCGAAGTATTTTAGTTTTATTTTGTTTTAATTCCCAAAGTAGTTCTAATTATGAACTCGACATGCCCCTCTACTTCCACAGGTAACACCCCTCCAATTCAGGGTTCTGTGATAAAAATCAGATTTCTCAAGGCTCAAGATTCAGCTCTCCCAGGTCTACTAAATAAGTTAATACTTATTCCTCTGCTTTCTTTCCCTCTTCCATATTGCTATCTCTATTCTTTGTTTGCATTGTCCTTATGAACTCAAGTATTTAAAAAATTTCTTTATATTTGTTTTAGTGGAGTTTCAGGAGGCTGTAGAAGTAAATCAGTGTGTTCAACTTGGACAAGTCAGGATGTATTCAAGTTAAGGCTATCATTATTCAATGATTTTATTCCGGCATACCCATATGTCTTCCAATTCCTTTGCTCACTGTTCTTTTTGCATTCAGTCCTTTCTTTGAGATGATTGTCCTTCTTAAAGCATGTGCTTTAGAAGTTCTTTTAATAAAGGTTTTTTGTTGGTAAGCTCTCAGGTTTGTCTGAAAAAATATTTAGTTCACTTTTTTTTCTTGAGAAATCATGTATCATATGTTACAATTCCAGATTGACAGTTACTTTTTCTCAGCATACAGATCTTAATCCATTGTTATTGTTGAAAATATGTAAGGTCTTATTCTATTCTCTATTTCTCAATCTTTTTTATATTTGCCATGTCTACACCTCTATGCTACACCTCAATAATTCTTCCTTGTCTCTTTTCAGCTGAATCTGTTCTACCATTTAAACCATCCACTGAGTTTTGTTTATTTCAGTAACTATATTTTTTATTCCTACAAGTAACATTTAGGTGTTGTTAGTCTGTGTGGGAATATTTTATACTGGGCCGTGTTATCACTTCTATTTTCTCATTCTTTAATCACTTTAAATGTCCTTATTTTGTGGTATATGGCTAGTAATTCTATCTGATTTTTTGGAGGTTCTAATTCTGCTGATTCTTACTCATAGCAGTTTTTCTCCCTGGGCATTTTCTCACTTTGGATTGTGAGCTTCTATTTTATTGGATTTTATCTAAGAGAATTCTGTGAGGACTGAAGCATGACCCTTCTGAAAAGGTTTAAATTTTCTTCTGCCAGGCAAACTCAGAATCATTTTAATTTCTTAGATGTATTTGGGACTTCCTAAAATACGTAAATTGTATAAATTGGAACTCCAATTCTGAAAGAAACAAATCTATGCTCTCAAATTCTCAAGGAAGAGGGTTTTTTCACTTTTTAAAAAAATCCAGAGCCCAAGTCAGTTTCACTGTAAACAAATTTCTTTGTCATCTTCTTTTGCTGGTAGATATTTGTTTCCATTTCACCCTTTCCTTTATCGTGTACATTTAAAAAGAATTATTGAGGATTATCAATTCAGGTCCCAAAAGGCCTCTCAGGTAGCCAGAGCTTCAGCTTCAGCATCAGTTTCCCACTCTAGTTTCTGGTTATCACCGAGTTTTTTGTCCTATGAGGTTTTTGTTACTTTCTAGTGGACTCAACTATGCATTTAAAATAATGTTTTCTCCCAACATGTCAAGATGTTTTATTTTAGGTAGCTTTCATTAAGTTTTTTTCAAGTTAGCTGCTTTGTTGCATTGTCTGAAGTAGAAACAATGATATACCTTGGTTAAGACAAGGGAAGACAAGAATACTGGTGATATAGATAAGAAGTTGAAGCTAGGAAATTGGGTGAGATCTGGAAAAGTTGCTTAGAAAGGAATAAAATAATGGCTGCTGAGAAAACACTAGACAAACCCAACTTGAGGGACAGTCTATAAAATAGCTCTCCTATACTCTTCCAAAATGCCCAGGTCAAAAATACAAAGTAAGACAGAAAAACTATACCAGTTAAAAGAAATTAGAGGCATAATGGTTAATATAATACATGATCTAGATTGAGATCCTACACTGGAAAAACATAGCTATAAAGAACATTATTGGAACAACTGATAAAATTTGGATATGAGCTTTGGATAGAAAATATTATTACATTAATGTTGAATGTCCTAATTTTGATAACTATAGTGTAGTTATGTAAGAGAAGGAATTAGTTCTTAGAACATACACACTGAAGTATATAGGGGTAAAGGGGCACATTGTCTTTAACTTACTATTAAATGGTTCAAAAAATAATACTATGCACACACATACGCAGGGAGAGAGAGAGAGAAAGACAAAGACACAGAGAGAGACAGTGATAAAACAAATGGAGCAAAATGCAAATAATTGGTGAATCTTGACTGAGGGTATATGGAAATTCCTTGTATGATTTTTGCAACTTTTCTGTTTAGGTTTAAATTTATATCAAAATAAAAAGTTTTTAGACAATGAAGAAGAGCTAATAAAGCACTTTGGAGAATGCCTACCTTTAGGAGAAGAGAAAAGGAAAAGAAGCAGTTGAAGGAGGCAAAGAAGAACAAGTTGTTGATGTAGGAGGATAACTGAGCAAACATATTTGACCAAAGTCAGCAAGATGTCTCACTTTGTTCAGGACAGCATCTATCCTCTGTGTACCTACAGTAAGGTTCACAGGTACATAAGAAAATATTTCAGAACAAAGGGAGTCTCCCTATCCCTCCGAACAAATGGCATAGTCACTTTGCAAATTACCTAAACTAAGTGGTGCTATGACTCATTGAATCACTTGGTAAGTATACTATCCTCATTTTTTTAAAAAATAACTTCTTCATTTGCCATATTAAATTAGTATCTGCAGAGTAGCTATAGTCTGAACAGCAGGATCTGACATTTCTCCTTTTGAAAGCACTGAATAGTGCTATATTTTTTACCCAGAATAATTTGTGATTATTGTTGAAAATTTCATAATTACATTCTATTAATTAGAATTATCCTTTTCCTTATAAGATTTAGGGTTTTCAAATTTAAGGCATAGTATCCATATCAAACTTTAAGTTGAGTTATGCTAAAATTATGGAATATGTAATTTAATTTGATGATATCATGCGCCAGCTATTTTATATTACTCTGTGGAAATTACTTTAGTATTTTTGTTGAAAAGACAATGATTTTGCTGAACAACTGGGAGATAAATGATCATGACTTCTTTCTTTAGTACTATAATTAAGATGTTTAAATAACCAGCACTCCCTGCTGCTTTAGAGATGGTGTGAAAAGTTGGGGGAGGGAAGACTTGGTAGAATTCTGCCTGTGAAGGAAAAGCCCACTTAGAATATTTTAAATCCTCACAAATAACTTTATTTAAAAATTTAAGATATAATTAATTACCATGGTCAAATAAGTGTTGTAAGTCAATATATATCTGTAAAATGATCATATATTTAAAGTTACTTAATGCTTTAGCTCAGCTATTGTCAAACTTTTTCTGTTAAGGGTTATAAAGTAAAGATTTTCAGCTTTGCAGGCCATACAATCTTTGTTGCAATTAGTTGACCTTGCTGTTGTAATATGAAAGCAGCCATAGATAATATTTAAATGAATGGGCCTGGCCATGTTCTAATAAACTTTAAAGAAACAAGTTATTAGCTGGATTTGGCCTGTGAGCCATAGTTTGATATTCCCTGCTTTAACTTATAGCTATTTTACGATGGATTAATCAGGCTTATCTCAAGTAGAATTCAGTACATGAAAGGGAAAAATTTGCAAAAATTTTTCAGCTTTGGAGAAAATTGCACTGTTTACTCATGTTCCCCAGTATTATGTGTCAAGGGCAAAAATCAGGAATACCAACTGTAAAAACTCAAACAACAGAAAACAATCTATCTGTGACAATTAAGAAAACTGAAATGGGAGAAAGTCCAAAACAAAGGAAAACCAAAAATCTAGTTTCTATTAAGAAACAATAAAAGATAATCTCGTTTTTCTGTATCTTCTAACTACCCCCAGCCTTCATGACCTTCCTTTACCTGCAAGGGGGTGATAAAAGAATTTAAAGAGGTCAGTTCTTGGGCTCCAAATTATTTTTGAATTGAAGAGGTTTATTATTGAATGAATGAAGTAATGAATAAATTAATCTATATATTTGGTAGTACATCTTCCAACTCAGAAGTTCCTTTTCACAAACTTGTGAGTTTGACATACAGCATTATTAGCTCTCCTTGAATAAAAAATGTTTTCAGCCAAATTTTACATAAACTTCTTCACTTTGATGGTATCTTCAACTAGTCTGTTTGTAAAGGAGAGACCATCATGTTAACATCATCCCACATTATACTCTTACTGAGCAGCAGTTTTTGATGAATACTAGACTTGTTTCAATTATCCCAGCAATAATTTGCAGTTCAAGTTAATGAAATCATAACTATGCTTTTTCATGGACTAATGTAAAATTTTAGCCTGAAAGTATTTATCCATAAGGAATTTGTTGATTTAATATTAACCACATTTTCCAATATTCATCAAAGTAGGTTTATATCCCTTTATCACTTATCAAGTACTTTTCTTGGACATTACCTCAGTTGATCTCAGTAACAACCTTGTTAGATGTGCCACCTTAAAAGGTTATTTTTTTAATAATTGTTGGAAAAAATACACACTTACATTTCTACATACATCATGTTTAAAAAACCAAATAAACTCTGGGCAGGAAAATGCCTTATTCACTGTTGTATTCCCAGCATCTAGTACAACTACTGGTATATAATAAGTACACAGTAAATATTTATTGAATGCATAAACTAGTGAACCAGAAAGCAGGACACTTATTAAAGTTCCTACTATAGGGATGAGAAAACAAAAAAAATTCAGAGACTTTAAATGATTTGCTTAAGGGTGAAATGGTTGTTAAGTGTGAGTAGAACTGGAATACAGATGAAATGAAATAATGTGTATAAATTGTTTATCACAATGCCTGAGGCATACCAGGTACTCAATAAATGCACCTGTTTGATATCCTATGTGCATATTCAAACATTTTAGTGTTCATTTCTACAGTAATGGTGAATATGGTAGTCATAGAAAGTAATTTCATATTTCAAGCAAGTTAAATCTTGTCTATTAAATAGCATCTACTGAAGGGTAAATACATTCCCAAAGGCTAAATGCTTCCTTTTCTTCATTTTAACACATTATCAATGAGTTGATTTAAAACCTAAAGAAAATTAAATTGAATTTTATGCAACAGCATAAAAATCCAGCCGTCAGCTATTCATCATATGCCAATTTTCCTGTGTCAAAGAGGAAGATTTCCATTTAGTCCCCTGAAATCTATATAGGCTGTTGTTCCCTTTTGCACATCCTGAGCCATTTAGTCTGTAAATTACCATGATTTGCAAACAGAAGTCCAGAAATAGGTCTGTGCAGATTCACACCAGTCAGGCAGCTCTGCAAATAGCCTTGCCTGAGTCCTATTTTAAATACCTTCATTACTAACAATGTCATGTCATCCTTAGAGCTGATTTCCATACACCCCACCGCCAATCCACCACCAAACAAATAATATCTCAAACATTTCAAAACAGGCACTTCAAGCTTTACAGAAATTATTTAGCCATATTGTTACTACGCTAAACCATCCACTGATACAATAAAAACTATTTACTTGCCCATGCCAGCTGTTTGGAGGATGTTACATTTTACTAAGGTCAGAGAATAGTCAGTTTTTCAATTAAGGCTCATATTTTTTTAAGCATGGATAAATATCTTTTTTTAAACAAACTTCCTTGAAGACTTTTAAAGGAAGTCTTTAGAGAGAGTGTTTATATTTTGTTACCAGATAATTGCTTTTCCTGTAAGGCTTTTTAAAAATTCTTTAGTTTAGGTTTGGGAGTACATGTGGAGGTTCGTTACATAGATAAACATGTCAAGGAGATTTGTTGTACATATTATTACATCACCCAGGCATTAAGCTCAATTGACTTTTCTGCTCCTCTCCCTCCTCCTACACTCTCCCATCAAGTAGACCCCACTGTCTGTTGTTTCCTTCTTTGTGTTCATAAGTTCTTATCATTTAGCTCCCATTTATAAGTGACAACATGAGGTATTTGGTTTTCTGTTCCTGTGTTAGTTTGCTAAAGATGATAGCCTCCTGTAAGACTTTTTTAAAAAGTAATTGCTAGGTCCACAGAATGAGCTTTATGACATCCTCCTATTCCAAAGTCTTTCTCCAGCATCTTAGTCTTTCCTTCCAAACTTTATTGAGGTATAATTGATGTGTCAAAAACTGCATATAATTAATGTATAAAATTTGGTGACTATGAACCAATGTATACACTTATGTTACTATCACCATAATCTAGCACGTTACTTTTGCCATAAACATTAAAGAAGAAAAGAGAGAAGAATCGAATAGACACAATAAAAAATGATAAAGGGGATATCACCACCAATCCCACATAAATACAAACTACCATCAGAGAATACTATAAAAACCTCTACGCAAATAAAATAGAAAATCTAGAAGAAATGGATAAATTCCTCGACACATACATCCTCCAAAGACTAAACCAGGAAGAACTTGAATCTCTGAATAGACCAATAACAGGCTCTGAAATTGTGGCAATAATCAATAGCTTACCAACCAAAAAGAGTCCAGGACCAGATGGATTCACAGCCAAATTCTACCAGAGGTACAAGGAGGAACTGGTACCATTCCTTCTGAAACTATTCCAATCAATAGAAAAAGAGGGAATTCTCCCTAACTCATTTTATGAGGCCAGCATTGTCCTGATACCAAAGCCGGGCAGAGACACAACCAAAAAAGAGAATTTTAGACCAATATCCTTGATGAACATCAATGCAAAAATCCTCAATAAAATACTGGAAAACCGAATCCAGCAGCACATCAAAAAGCTTATCCACCATGATCAAGTGGGCTTCATCCCTGGGATGCAAGGCTGATTCAACATACGCAAATCAATAAATGTAATCCAGCATATAAACAGAACCAAAGACAAAAACCGCATGATTATCTCAATAGACGCAGAAAAGGCCTTTGACAAAATTCAGCAATGCTTCATTCTAAAAACTCTCAATAAATTAGGTATTGATGGGACATATCTCAAAATAATAAGAGCTGTCTGTGACAAACCCACAGCCAATATCATACTGAATGGGCAAAAACTGGAAGCATTCCCTTTGAAAACTGGCACAAGACAGGGATGCCCTCTCTCACCACTCCTATTCAACATAGTGTTGGAAGTTCTGGCCAGGACAATTAGGCAGGAGAAGGAAATAAAGGGTATTCAATTAGGAAAAGAGGAAGTCAAATTGTCCCTGTTTGCAGATGACATGATTGTGTATCTAGAAAACTCCATTGTCTCAGCCCAAAATCTCCATAAGCTGGTTAGCAACTTCAGCAAAGTCTCAGGATACAAAATCAATGTACAAAAATCACAAGCATTCTTGTACACCAATAACAGACAAACAGAGAGCCAAATCATGAGTGAACTCCCATTCACAATTGCTTCAAAGAGAATAAAATACCTAGGAATCCAACTTACAAGGGATGTGAAGGACCTCTTCAAGGAGAACTACAAACCACTGCTCAATGAAATAAAAGAGGATACAAACAAATGGAAGAACATTCCATGCTCATGGGTTGGAAGAATCAATATCGTGAAAATGGCCATAGTGCCCAAGGTAATTTATAGATTCAATGCCATCCCCATCAAGCTACCAATGACTTTCTTCACAGAATTGGAAAAAGCTACTTTAAAGTTCGTATGGAACCAAAAATGAGCCCGCATCGCCAAGTCAATCCTAAGCCAAAAGAACAAAGCTGGAGGCATCACACTACCTGACTTCAAACTATACTACAAGGCTACAGTAACCAAAACAGCATGGTACTGGTACCAAAACAGAGACATAGATCAATGGAACAGAACAGAGCCCTCAGAAATAATGCCGCATATCTACAACTATCTGATCTTTGACAAACCTGACAAAAACAAGCAATGGGGAAAGGATTCCCTATTTAATAAATGGTGCTGGGAAAACTGGCTAGCCATATGTAGAAAGCTGAAACTGGATCCCTTCCTTATACCTTATACAAAAATTAATTCAAGATGGATTAAAGACTTACATGTTAGACCTAAAACCATAAAAACTCTAGAAGAAAACCTAGGCAATACCATTCGGGACATAGGCATGGGTAAGGACTTCATGTCTAAAACACCAAAGCAATGGCAACAAAAGTCAAAATTGACAAATGGGATCTAATTAAACTAAAGAGCTTCTGCACAGCAAAAGAAAATACCATCAGAGTGAACAGGCAACCTACAAAATGGGAGAAAATTTTCACAACCTACTCATCTGACAAAGGGCTAATATCCAGAATCTACAATGAAATCAAACAAATTTACAAGAAAAAAAAAACAACCCCATCAAAAAGTGGGCAAGGGACATGAACAGACACTTCTCAAAAGAAGACATTTATGCAGCCAAAAGACACATGAAAAAATGCTCATCATCACTGGCCATCAGAGAAATGCAAATCAAAACCACAATGAGATACCATCTCACACCAGTTAGAATGGCCATCATTAAAAAGTCAGGAAACAACAGGTGCTGGAGAGGATGTGGAGAAATAGGAACACTTTTACATTGTTGGTGGGACTGTAAACTAGTTCAACCATTGTGGAAGTCAGTGTGATGATTCCTCAGGGATCTAGAACTAGAAATACCATTTGACCCAGCCATCCCATTACTGGGTATATACCCAAAGGACTATAAATCATGCTGCTATAAAGAAACATGCACACGTATGTTTATTGCGGCACTATTCACAATAGCAAAGAGTTGGAACCAACATAAATGTCCAACAACGATAGACTGGATTAAGAAAATGTGGCACATATACACCATGGAATACTATGCAGCCATAAAAAATGATGAGTTCATGTCCTTTGTAGGGACATGGATGAAACTGGAAATCATCATTCTCAGTAAACTATCGCAAGGACAGAAAACCAAACACCACATGTTCTCACTCATAGGTGGGAATTGAACAATGAGAACACATGGACACAGGAAGGGGATCATCACACTCCGGAGACTGTTGTTGGGTGGGGGGAGGGAGGAGGGATAGCATTAGGAGCTTTACCTAATGCTAAGTGACGAGTTAATGGGTGCAGCACACCAACATGACACATGGATACATATGTAACAAACCTGCACATTGTGCACATGTACCCTAAAACTTAAAGTATAATAATAATAAAATTTAAAAAAACAGAAAACAAACAAAAAAAAGAAATGGCTGGAGACCTCTAAAAATTAGTAATGCAGGACTTCTGCTTTTGACCAAGGTGGACTGTCAGGGACTGGATTTACTAGCCTACCTAAAAAAATAAACAGTTCCAAGAAGCTGAATGAGTCCCATGCACAAGAAACATGAACACCAAGAAATATCAAGGTACATTATAATCAAGTCATTGAAAATAATTGATTTTAAAAATTCTTGAAAGCAGCCCATGAGAAAAAAAAATACATTATATAGAGGGTAACAGATGAGAACTACAACATACTTCTCATTAGAAATAATGCAAGACAGAAGACAATGGAACAACGTATCTCAGGTACAGAATGAAGAAAAAAAAAAACCCTGTTAGCCTAGACTCTTATAAGCAGTGAAAATATGTTTCAAAAGTGAAGGTGAAATAATTACCTTTTTGATGTACAGAACCTGAAATCATCCATCAAGAGCAGAATTGAACTATGAGAGATGCTAAAGGAAGTATTTTAAACAGAAGGAAAATTGTATCAGATGGAAATCTGTATCTATACAAAAGGATGAAACGCACTGGAAATAGTAATTATGTGGAAAAGATAAAATGCTTTTCTCATTATTTTTCTCTCTTTGGAAGATAACTGATGATTTAAAGCAAAAATTTTAACAAAGTATGTTGGGGTTTAAAACAAAAGAATGAAGAAGAAGGTGGAAATAATCAGTAAATTTGAAAATTGAGGAATAAAAATTACCCAATCTGAAAGACAAGGAGATATAGACTTAAAAAAAATGAACAGATCCTCAGGGACTTGTAGGGCTATAACAAAAAACCTAATATTTATGTTATCAGAGTCTTAGAAAGAGAGGAGAAAAAGAGTTATGTTAATAAAGTATTTGAAGACATAATGTCTGAAATTTTTTCAAACTTGGCAAAAGCAAAATGACCTACAGATTCAAGAAGCTGAATGAAGCTCAAACAGAGAAATCTTAAAGAAATCCACACCAAGATACAGCATAATTAAACATCTGAAAAGTAAAGACAAAGAAAAGTCCTGAAAATAGTCAGAGAAAAACAATGCATTTTCTATAGGGTCAAACAATTTCATTGACAGAAGAGCTTATCAGAAACTATGGAGGCCAGGAAAAAAGTGGCACATTTTCCATGTTCTGACAGATAAGAATTGTCAACCTAGATTCCTACATTCTGTGAAAATATCCTCAGGAATAAAGGTGAAAGTAAAGTCAAGATGAAGAAAACTAAGAGAATTTGTCGCTAGTATAACAACCAGTGTAATTCCCTAAAAAGAAAGGAGGTCTCTGCAGTGAACCTCCAGAGCCTTGGCACAGATCACTTCTAAGTTTGTAAATGACCCACCATATCTGAAGCCTGCAGGTACACAGGCCATGTGTGATCAGACCCAACTTTTGGAAGACCCACCAGGGAATTTCCCATTTTGTGTCCTGAGACCAGGAACTCAGCAGAGAAACTTTGTGGAGATAGGACAAGATGGCTGACTAGACACATCCAGGAAACACCTCTCCTACTGACAGAAACCAAAATATCAAGTAAACTATCACACTTTGAACAGATCTTTTAAGAGAAAACACTGAAAGTTGATAGAAAAGCACAGACCTCAGCTCAGTATCCCTAGGCAGTATGCTCAAACCCTGGGGGTTTGAGACTGGGTCCATGGCTTCATCCTCTGGCCCTTCAGGGTTGAAGAAGAAGAAAACTGGGAAGTCTGCATGGAGTCCTCAAGTACCAGGACTGACTAATCGTGCTCAACAGTTCCTAAGGAAGGGGTGAGTGAAGGAACTCCAGAGCACCACACTTCTGCCATGAACTTCTAAGATTTTAGCTAGGAGAGATATGATCCCATAGACATTTGAGTTGGCAAGGGGAACTACCTAGAAAAAAGGCAGATGCAGAGCTCAAACTGCATGGAACCCAGAAGGTTTTGTGCATGGGGAAGCTGCAGCAAAACACGACCATAGGTGCTCATCCCAAAGGTTCTCCATCTTGCTCTGAGTATCTCTAGTCCCTGTTAACTGTTAGCAGGGAGAGAGCAGGGCTGCCTATCCCATGGGACCAGGGCACATCAGATCTGTGTGCCCCTTGTCCACCAACCTCTGCAAAGGCTCCTGCCTGGCCATTCCCACAAGAGGTTGCACACAGCACAGTCTCTGCTGCCCCACCTGACTGTTTTGTCAGTAGCCTGGGAATAGTTTAGCCCCACAACACTGCCAGTGCTCAACCCTGAAGGGCCAGAAGATGAAGCCGTGGACCCAGTCTGAAACCCCCAGGGTTCAAGCTTCCTGCCAAAGGATATTGAGCTGAAGTCTGTCCCCTAAGCTTGATCAAGGGAGGAGCCCCCAACCCAAGAATACTGAAAAGACTAAGGCACAGGTTTGTGTGCTGGCATGGGGGCTGGGCATCCCTTCTTCTGCAAGACTGGTCCACAAAGGGTGTAGCCTGTTGGTCAGCTGCAGCTTCTACCCAAGAGAGCGCCATGGCCTGGAATAGCCCAGGGATCTGGATGCGTAGGACTTGGGACAAAACTAGCTGATTGGGCCTGTTCCTGGGACATACACTGGAGGGAGACCCAGTCAAGAGAGTGTGAGCTGGGAGGTCTCCACAGTCATCTGCTGGGCAAAAAACCTCAGGCCATGGACACCGCACCAACTGTACACCCATGGCACGACCACCTCTGCCTAGGGATTCTCCACCCTTGACCCACTGCATCACCAGACCACCTGCGGACATACCCCACAGCCTGGTCTGACTCTTCCAAGCTCAGAGGACCAGCAGGCCCATGGCCAGCTGTGGGTCTCTTGGTGACCTAACATTTGGGAGGAAGTACAACCCACCAGGGCCACTCTTGGGGCTAAGGAAATGCAAGCACAGCGCCAGACATTGGCAGGGGGTTCCACCGAGGCCTGGGAATGGACTTGGTGAAAGGGTTGTCTCTCACCAACCCCCCCCGATCTACCCCTCTCCAGATCGCTGCTTAAAACACACTTAAATACAAAAGAGGTGTGCAGCTGAGTAAGAGCCTATCTACCAGTTCTTACTGTTAAGTGTCATCTACTATATTGCAGCCTGAGTTACACCACCAAACAAAAGTAAATGCCTTCAGCACACATAGCATGTGAAACCTAATGCAGGAATTTAGCCACAACTAAGGAGCCCACACAGGGCCTTCGTCCTCTGAAAACATCCAGAAATGAAGCCAAATGACACAACATACACCACAATTAAACCCTCAAGGGAAAAAAAAGAATAAAAAAAAAAAGTCCCATCTAAATGACAGCAATTTAAAAAGCTAAAGAAATAGCCCCCTCAGATAAGAAGGAATCAGTGCAAAAACTCTGGCAACAATCTAACATTGCACCTAGAGGACCTAGAAAAACAAGAACAAACTAGCCCCAAAACCAGTGGAAGAAAATAAATAACTAAAATCTAAACAGAACTAAATGAAATAGAAACCCCCAAATCCATACAAAAGATCGACAAGGCCAAAAGTTGTTTCTTTGAAAGTGTAAACAAGATTGATATACTGCTAGCTAGATTAACAAAGGAAAAAAGAGAAATGCACAATCAGAAATGACAAAGGTGACATTACAACCAATCCCATAGAATTAGAAAGGACCCTCACAGACTATTATGAAGACCCCTATGCACAGAAACTAGAAAATCTAGAGGAAATGGATAAATTCCTGGAAAGACACAACCTCCCAAGAATGAATCAGGAAGAACTTTAAGACCTGAACAGACCAATAGTGAAAGTTCTGAAATTGAATCAGTATTAAAATATAATAAACAAATATATCAACCAAAAAAATTCCTGGACCAGATGGATTCACAGGTGAATTCTACCAGACATACAAAGACAGCTGGTACCAATCCTACTGAAACTATTCCAAGAAATCAAAGAGAAAAGATTCCTCCCTAACTCATTATAGAAACCCAACATCATCCTGATGCAAACATCCAGCAAAAACACAATAAAAAAGATGACTACAGGTCAATATTCCTGGTGAACATAGATGCAAAAATCCTCAACAAAATGCTAGCAAAGTGAATACAACAGCATATCAAAAAGTTAATTTACTACAATCAATAGGCTTAATTCCTGGGATACAAGGTTTCTTACCCACACACAAATTGATAATTGTTATTCACTACATGAACAGAATTAATAACAAAAAACATATGATCATCTCAATAAACGCAGAAAAAGCTTTCAATAAAATTCCACATCCTTTTATGGTAGAAACCCTCAACAAACTGGCATTGAAAGAACATACCTCAAAATATGACAAATCCCAAACCAACATCATATTGAATGGGCATGCTGGAACCATTCCCTTTGAGAACTGGAACAAGACAAGGAAGCTCACTCTCACTATTCCTATTCAGCATAGTACTGGAAGTCCTAGCCAAAGCAATCAGGCAAGAGGAACAAATAAAAGGTCTCCAAATCGGAAAAGAAGTCAAACTATCTCTCTTCTCTGACAATATGATTCTATACTTAGAAAACTCTAAAGACTGCCAACTTCATTAAAGTTTCAGAATACAAAATCAGTGTATAGAAATCAGTTGTATATCTATACTAAAATAATATTCAAGCTGAGAATCAAGAATGTAATCCCATTTCTAATAGCCACAAAAAACATAAAATATCTAAGAATATAGCTAACCAGAGAGATGAAATATCTCTACAACAAGAATTACAAACTACTTCTCAAAGAAATCAGAGATGATACAAACAAATGGAACAACATTCCATGTTCGTGGATAGTAAGAATCAATATTGTTAAAATGGCCATATTGCCCAAAGTAATCTACAGATTAAATGCTATTCCTATCAATTAAACTATCAATGTTACTTTTCACAGAATTAAGAAAAACTATTCTAAAATTAATTTGGAACAAAAAGAGAGCCCAAATAGCCATAGCAATCCTAAGCAAAATGAACAAAGCTGGAGGCATCACATTACCCAACTATACTATAAGGTTACAGTAAGCAAAACAACATGGTGCTCATGCAAAAACAGACATACAGACCAGTGGAACAGAATAGAGACTGCAGAAATAAAGCCATACAACTACAATCATCTGATCATCAACAAAGTCGACAAAAACAAGCAATGAAGAAAGGACTCCCTACTCAATAAATGGTGCTGGGATAACTGGCTAGCCATATGCAGAAGAATGAAACTAGGCCCCTACTTTCACAATATATAAATTAACTCAAAATAGATTAAATACTTAAAGGTAAGACCTAGAAATATAAAAACTCAGAAGAAAACCTAGGAAATACCCTGCTGGACATTAGCCTTGGCAAAGAATTTATGGCTAAGTCCTCAAAAGCAATTGCAACAAACACAAAATTGGCAAGCGCAAGCGGGACCTAATTAAACTAAAGAACTTCTGTACAGCAAAAGAAATAATCAACAGAATAAACAGCCAGTTCACAGAATGGGAGAAAATATTTTCTATGCATCTAACAAAGGCCTAATATCTAAAATATGTAAGAAACTTAAGCAAATAAATAAGAAAAAATAACTGCGTTAAAAAGTGGGCAAGTACATGAACAGATGCTTCTCAAAAGAAGACATATAAGTAGCCAACAAATGTATGAAAAATGCTCAGCATCACTAATCATCAGAGAAATGCAAATCAAAACTACAATGAGACACCATCTAAACTAGTTACTAATAGAATGACTATCATTAAAAAGTCAAAAGAAACAGATGCTGGTGAGGCTGTGGAGAAAAGGGAATGCTTATACTCTGTTCATGGGAATTTAAATTAGTTCAGCTGTTGTGGAAAGCAGTTTGGAGATTTCTCAAAGAACTTAAAATAGAACTACTATTTGACCCAGCAATCCCATTACTGGGTATATATCCAAAGGAAAATAAATCAATCTTACAAAAAGACACATGCGCTCGTATGTTCATGACAAAATAAAGTTTATTCCAGGGACGTAAGGCTGATTCAGTAGTCAAAATTCAGTTAAAGTTAATCATACCAACAGGCTAAAGAAGAAAAAATATCACATGATTATATCAACTGATGCAGAAAGAGCACATTTGACACAGTTCAACACTCATGCAGTATTAAAACTCTGAGGAAGCTAGTAATAGAAGAAAACGTTCTTAACAAAGAACCTCTATAAAAAATGATCAAATATACCTACAGCTAACAACACAATTTTGAAAGATGGAATAATTTCACTCTAGGATAAGAAAGGCAAATATGTCTGCTCTCATCACTGCTATTCATTTGATGCTAGAAATTCTAGCCAGCACAATAAGGCAAGAAAAGGAAAAAGGCACACATATATGGAAGGAATAAATAAAACTGTCCCTATTTATAGATGACATGACAGTCTGCATAGAAAATCCCAAGGAATCTACAACAAAATTTCTAGTCACAGGATATAAGATTGACATACAAAATTATTTGTATTTCTCTATATTAACAATAAACTGTGAAAAAAATAATATAATACTATTTACAATTGTTCTTAAGAAAATGAAATACTTACGTGTAAATCTAACAAAACAACTATAGAACTTGCATGCTGCAAATTATACAATGCTGATGAAAGAAATTAAAAGTTCTAAATAAATGGAGAGATGTACCATATTCATGACTGGGCAAACTCAAAATAGAAAAACAAAGTCAATTCTTCATAGTTTGATATACAGGTTTAATACAATAAATATCAAAATGTCAGCATGACTTGTTTGTAGATATAGAAAAGACTATCCTAAAATTCATATGGAAAGACCAAAGAATGTAGAATAGCTAAAAAAAAAATCTTTTTAAAGAAGAGTAAAGTAGAAGGAATCAATCAATCTACCCTATTTCAAGAATTACTATATCGCTACAGATATCAAAACTGTGTTGATATTGATGAAGAGGTAGACATATAGGTCATTGGAACAGGATGGAAAACCCAGAAATAATCCCACATAGCCTTATATAGCCAACTGACTTTTGGCAGTAAAACAATTTAAAGGAGGAAGGATATTCTTGTCAACAAATGATGCTGAATTGAATATCCATAGGCAAAAAAGCGAACTTCAACCTAAACCTCATACTTTACATTAAAAGTAACTCCAAATGAGTCACAAATGTAAATACAAAGCCTAAAACTATAAAACTTTTAGAATGTAATATGGAAGAAAATGTTTGAGACCTAAGACAGCAAAGAGTTCTTAGACATTACACCAAAAGCATAATTGATAAAAGAAAGATATTAAAATTGGACTTCATCAAACTTTAAAACTTTTTTGTGAAAGACCTTGCTAAAAGGATGACAAGATGAGCTTCAGACTGGAAGAAAATATTTGCAGACTACATACCTGACAAAGGACTCATTTGTATGATGTAAAAAGAACTCTCAAAACCGAACAGATAAAAAAAAAGCAATGTAATTAGAAAATAGGCAAAAGACATGAAGAGACATTTCCCCAAAGAGGATGAAAGGATGGCAAATAGTCATACTAAAAATTTTCAACATCAGTAGCTATTAAGGAAATGCAAATTAATATAATGATGAGATATCACTATATATTCATTAGAGTGGCTAAAATATTAATAGAAAATAGTGACAACACCAACTGTTTGCAAGGATGCAGCAAAACATACACCTACCATATGACCCAGCAGTTGAACTCTTAGGCACTTATTCTAGAGAAATGAAGTTTATGCCCACACAACACTTATGCACAATTGTTCATAGCAGCTTTATTTTTAATGGTCAAAAACTGGAAACAACCAAAATGTTCCTTAGCAGGTGAATGGTTAAACAAGCTGTGATGTGTGTGTGTGTGTGTTTGTGCGTATTAATATATATGTCATATATATAATGGAATATTTTTCAGCAATATAAAGCAACAAACTATTGATTCAAACAAGAGTTGAATAGAGCTCAAGAGCATTGTGCTGAATGAAAAAAATCCAGTATCAAAAGATAATATATTGTATGATTCCATTCATATAACATTCTTGAAATATCAAAATTATAGAGCTAGAAAACAGATTAGTAGTCACCAGGAGTTATGGATGGTGGGGGGTGGTAAAAAGGTGTGCATGACTATAAAGAGATACCACAATAAAGATCTTTGTGGTGATGGAATAGTTCTGTATTGTGTTTTAGGTGGTTGTTATATTAACATACATATACAGCGTACCATTTTAAGAAAACATATTTGGAGAATTCATACTATCTGATTGAAGACTTATTATAAAACTATAGTAATCAAGACAGCCTCACATGAGAATGACCACTTATGTAGTTTGAGTTTAAAATACCAAGAAAGGTTTTCCTAATAAAAGTTTGAAATACTTGCCCTCCCGTATGTTACTTGGCACTAAAATATCTTTTAAATGAAAAGAAAAATCTTTCCTTCCACACTTAGAAATAAGGCTTCAAACACAATATTGTGGTGCCATAATTATAGGTGAATGAGGAATAAATAAGAAAGCTGTTGAACCAGGTGGTTCTCCTCAGGGTTGCCATCTGCCATATAATGGGTTAGAACAAACTTCACAAGCCACTCAGTATTGGTTTAAGGAATAAGTATCAGTGAGAAAAGAGAAAAATCACAAGGCCAGAGTCAGCCTCCAGAGGTGGTTGTGGTTCCCTAATTTGACCATCTTCCTTTGGGGGAACATTTTCTGGACCTGGCTGAGGTTTGACTCCAACGAAGATAACAATATTTTACTCTTGGGTCTCTCTTCTTATGACGCAAGTGTGAAATTGTGGCTTTGTTACTGAATGAAATAAATAGGCTGTTTGGAAACAGGAATCTGGATTTAGGATGCTAGCTACCCCAGTACCTGGGGCCTGTGGAGCCCTTGAGAAGTTACAGTTCTCGTTGTGTGTCTGAAGGTGGGAGGAGGAAGAGGTTGAACAGGAAGCCACCAGTGCCATTGCGAGCTTAGCTTGGGCACTGTCCCTCCTGCTGGGAAAAGATTCTCCCGGATTGCAATCAGCGTATTGTCCAGGCAACCTAGTGGGGGCACCTGAGTTATGTTCACGTGAGCCTGCTTTTTGAATTACAAATACTTTTCTTTCAGGTCTTTTTTTTTTGGAATGGAGGTGGGAGGGGAGGGCTAAGGTAAGAAGGGATAAATTAGATAAGAAAGGCCAACAGCATACATCTGTATGTTGAAGAAAAAACTCATGAAAAAGAAAATGAGAGTCTAGAGAGACTGACTACAAACTTCATCATTTTTCATTTCGTTTAGGAAATTTCTTCCAAATACTAACATTGGGGGGATGGAAATCTGCAAGAGATAATGTATGTCAATATTATCTTCTAATCTTAAAACCTGCAGACCCAAAGTCACACTACATGCACTCAACAAATCCCCGCTTCTCATAATAATCCCAAAGCACTTGGTCAATGTGTTTATCTTCTTGAACAATATTCTTTCCATTGCTTTATACAGACACATTGTTTTAATCCAACACATCTCATGATCTTCACTAACTTACATTTGAGAATCTCAGTGCATTGGAAAACACTGCTTTGGAATTTTACCTTAAAGCATTTCTGTCTTACAGTCATATAGACTAACTCCCAAATCTCTTACTGAAAGTTAAATCAATATAGACATTATGCATCTATTAGTTACTAAAAAAAGCCAAAGTTTCTTAATTAAAACCACCAAATAGGAAAGACAAACACCAATTAATTATAAAATACTATAGCAAATATTTATAGTCCAGAAATATCAAAAGTTAACTATACATAAAATATATTTCAATTTCAGTGAAAGAAAAAATTATTCTGAGGCAATTGCACACAACTTTTTATTCCATGTATTCAGAGTTCTACATTTATCTTTTTCAATGTTCTCATTTTACATATAAGAAAATTTCACATGACCATGATACTATGATCTTCAGCTTTTGATTATCTTATAAATCAATTTTTGGCATTTGCATTTAACAGCAATGCTTCTTGGCTTAACCAATGTTGGCTTTATTTTTCAAGAGCTGGCTCCTTAGGTTGCTTGAGGAGATCAGCATATGGTGTTTTTTGCAAGGATTTTAAACATTGATTTATGGGGATTGGAAAAGGTGTCTTAATAAACAACTACTTTTATTATTTTATTTATTTTTGTTTTAGAGATAAGGTCTCACTCTTTCCCCCAGGCTGAAGTGCAGTAGTACGATCATGGTTCACTGCAGCCTTGACCTCATGGGCTCAGGTGATCCTCCCACCTCAGCCTCCCAAGTAGCTGGGATTACAGGTGCGTGTCACCATGCCCAGCTAATTTTTTGTATTCTTTGTATAGATGCCCAGGCTGGTCTCGAATTCCTGGGCTCAAGTGATACACCTTCCTCAGCCTCCCAAGGTGCTGGGAGTATAGGTGTAAGCCACTGCACCTAGCCAAACAACTACTTTTAATATGAATATATGTCTGTGAACATCTTCTTACCAGAAAGGTTGGTCATTCTTTATCAGATGGGTGCTTGGGTTCATATTTCCTGTTTATAACTGTACCCATTCAAGGAAGAACTACTGGAAATAAGATTTGGTGTATCTCTTTTCTATAATAGTCATTTTAAGAGAGAATAATATTCATTTTCTTGATCCTAAAGGCTTCCAATTGTCTATGCAAGAAGAGTGGACACTATCTTAATTAGCTTCACATGATTTATTCTTGGTGGCGTTAAGGGACAACATTAATTTATTTGAGGACAAAAAGCTCATAGCTCTTCTTAATGAATATTGCTCCAATCTTGAAATACTGATTTAACAATGTGGTTCTAAAAAGTAGCTTCATTTAGACAAAAAAAAACACTTAATAATCAATATAGAACCAGGCAGCTGAGACCCAGATGCAGTCCAAACTGAAAGCATACACATATTAGTCCCTCTGAGAAGATAGATTGTAGATCTGCCTTTGTGAATACAATCTAATGCTCCTCATTTTCCTTCAAAGAAATGTAGTCAAAATGTTTTTTTCTCTCCAGGCTCTGCACCAGGCACATACTGTGCAGGCACTGTCAAAACTGGATGTCACTGCAGCTAAACTCATTTCCTGCCTAAGTCAGTCCTGAATTTCCATCCCTTTCTTCTCGATGTTTACCCTTCCTGCCATTATCTTGAAGTAACCTCTCATTCATCTTTCAGAGAAAATAAAATAATCCCATTTGTCAATTATTAAATAGTAACCAATACTGCTGATCATTGTTTGCCTTCCTGTGACCAGCCATTTACCATGCTAGTGACATGGTGATGTCTCATTTGCCTTCAGAAAGTGATTAATCATTCTGAGGCAACAGACCACACACAGCAGTCTGAGGAAGTGGCGACAGAAGCATTCAAGATGTAGTACAATTTTATAAGGCTAATCCCACATAACTGAGTTGATGATTGCGTTATCCCTCTTTCCCCTTGTCTGCAAATTGTCTCATATTTTAAAGGTAATATGTATCAAAGTCTAAGTAAGGAAGAGTTACTGCTGATACATAAAACTTTGAAAAGAAATGCTGATAAGAACCCTTCGATTTAGATAAATAAACTACTAGAATATGTCAAAACACACAAATATTTACAGTGAATCATCAACCGCTGGTATAACAGGGATTGTTAGTATCCTTGGGAAAAATGCCTTGAATTTCTATAGATAAGCAATTTGTGGTTTTTTATGCAGTCAGTTGGCAAGGCTTTATTGAGTGTCTATGTGTTCAGTATGTCCAAAGCCTCAAGGAGAAGAAAACAAAAGGAACAACTCCAGTATTATAAAACAGCAGGTCAACAAACTACATGGAAACCCAAGTTCTTTTGAAGGGGATTTCAGGTAGAGCTCTAAGCCAAAAAATATTTTTTTCTCTGCCAGGCGTGGTGGCTCACGCCTGTAATCCCAGCACTTTGGGAGGCCGAGGTGGGCAGATCACAAGGTCAAGAGATTGAGACCATCCTGGCCAACATGGTGAAACCCCGTCTCTACTAAAAATACAAAAAATTAGCCAGGCATGGTGGGGGGCACCTGTAGTCCCAGCTACTCGGGAGGCTGAGGCAGGAGAATGGCACGAACCCGGGAGGCAGAGCTTGCAGTGAGCCGAGATCACGCCATTGCACTCCAGGCTGAGCGACAAGAGTGAAACTCTGTCTCAAAAAAAAAAAAAAAATTCTCAAACTATAGTTCATACAGGTAATAGTAATAATAATTAACACTGTTGACAAAATTAAGGCACATGGAAGTTTAATAAGTTCCTCAACATCATAAAGTGAGCATAACAAAGAATGTAGAAGCAGTGTATAGATTTTAAAGGCCTAGAGCATTCGCATTATCTGGAATCTGGATTAAAACTTCCCAGGAAATTGTGTTTATTGCCTCAATTTATTCTTATATGAAACAGAGAACTAAATGAGATAATGTATCAGTAGCACTTAATAACATAAATAATATACAGTAAATCTGTGTAAGTAGGTGACCTTTACTGCAGATGAACAATTTGCTCTAAGCACAGCATAGCTCCTGTAGTCTTAGTAACAGAAAATGATCACATATTGCAGGTTAAATTGAGCAAGTCAAAGCCTTCACCTTTAAAAATATAAAAACTGAGCTGAGAAATCACCTCATTCTCCCCCAGGAACATTTGAATACATTTTCAATTATCAATATATGATGGAAATGCTACTGCCATCCAGTAGGTCGAGGTCAGGGATGCTGTTAAACACTGTACAATGCACAGGACAGTCCCCTACAACAAAGCATTATCTATCCAAAATATAAACCCTTGTCTAAGGTAATTGGCAAAAATTAGAATGCCAATTTAGCTCATGTTGTAATAGAACTATTGAGGGTGTCTGATGTAGAAGTGGGTTTGGTCTCAGGTGCAATGGCTCACTCCTGTAATCCCAGCACTTTAGTAGGCTGAGGCAGGAAGATCGCTTGGGCTCAAGTGTTGGAGACCAGCCTGGGCAAAAAAGTAAGACCCTGTCTCTACGGAAAAAAAAAAAAAAAGCCAGGTGTAGTGCTGCATGCCTGTAGTCTCAGTTGCTTGGGAGGCTGAGGTGGAAGGATCGCTCGAGCCCAGGAGGCCAAGGCTGCAGTGAGCCATGAGGTCAAAGCTGCAGTGAGCCATGATCATGCCACTGCACCCCAGCCTGGGTGACAGAGCAAGATCCTGTCTCAAAAAATCAAAAACGAAACAAAACAACAACAACAAAAACCAGTGAGTTTTTCTTCACAGAGATTTGCTGGATAGAAAAAATAAAAACTGGCTGGGTACCCATATACCCATAGCATATTTCTCTGATACAATGTCTCCTTAAAAATAAAAAGCCAAAAGTGATTTTAGAGCAGAATCTTAGAGAAATAAAAACAGAAGGATTTTAACAAATAGAGAAATTTGTTTTAAGAAAGAACAAAAAATTAAACATTTTCTAGGCCTGAATGTAAGACTATGGGGGTCATACCAGTGTCCACACTTCAGAGAACTCGATTCAAAGAACATTCCACAGATGTAACTCTTGGTCATTTAAAATTCAAGAGATAACAAAAATGGACTTAATGGATTTGAATAGAGTGAGATTTTAATTAAAGGACCAAAAACAAAAGGGTTTCAATCAGGGAATGGTGACAATTTTGCATTGTGAAGCTTTTATTTATTTAGAGAGACACAAACATACAAAAAGACTAAATAGGAAGGAAAGGAGTGTTGTGACCCAAAGAGCAAATATCACAACTACAGTGTTTTAATTAAAGATGGCACTTAGGGACATCAGACTGGTGGTGAAAACTGAAGTAGTTAGTATTTATTCCTGGACTGATAAATATTGTATTACCTTTACCATTCTGAACAACAGAAAATGAAAAATAGAAAAGAATTATGACATGCTTTTAACAATCACAAATTGCTCTGAGATTATCTCATTTATTTACAGAATAACGTAGGTCAAA
The DNA here is from genome assembly GCF_006542625.1 of Nomascus leucogenys. Classification (NCBI taxonomy): domain Eukaryota; kingdom Metazoa; phylum Chordata; class Mammalia; order Primates; family Hylobatidae; genus Nomascus; species Nomascus leucogenys. The sequence continues at coordinate 19,322,354 of NC_044406.1, read as the reverse complement.
CTTATTTTTTTCATAATGACTGTTTTTTCCCAGGTGTCCAAATGCTTGGCTTCTAGTAATGGAGCTCCATTGAATGACTGAGTGAATGTATGGATTCCAAAAGCTCAAATGGCAGTAATTATAGTCTAAAAACTTCTAACTCAATAATGGTAGTAAGAAGTAGAAGACATAACCTACATCTGAAGACAGCCTATCATACTACCAACCTAATGCACTGGGAGACAATAAGTGGATAACTCTAGCTGCTGAGATTCACAGGGAGCCATATCAACCTGATAAATCACTTATAGAGGCTGTAAACTTGCCAGCAAATCAATTACAGTATCTTTGCAATTCCTTTCTGTTTGTAAATAAAATAATAACACATGAATTGGAAAAATAAGCCATCACTGATTGTTTAAAACTCAGTTCTTGAGGTGGTGAAAGACACCCCAGTCACCATTCATTAGTAAGGACTTTATTATATCATTTAGAGCAGGCATTTGTTAAATGGGAAAAAAAGGAGTCTCTACATATAAACATGATAATGCTAACTCATGATCAGTAAGGCATACATTTTGAGCTGCTTTTCTAGTAGTTAGTATGAGTTTGTATTAAGAAAACCATATGTTCTTGCCTAGCTTCAAGACACAACAGGACTAAGGATGTAATATATTTATGGTACAGTTTATCTTTTCACCATACACGATTAATAAATAGTGGTGATAAATAATAGCAATATCATTGCTTTTATCTAGGGCATTGGAAAATCCCTGCATTTTCTTCTAGCAACTATGATATGCTTAGAATCAATTGAAAAGGGATTCTAATTGTTAGATATATAATGCTTCCTTGAGCCTATCATCTTCTATCCTAGTACAGTCTTAAAAATATCTAGTAGCAGCCTATATTTTGCAAGTGGGAAAGCTAAGACTCGGAGAGATTAAGAGACTTATCCAAGCACACCTAGTTAAAGTGGTGTCTCATTAGAGTCTAGAATTCAGGGTTCTGAGCTGCCAATTTAGTGATCTTTCCATAATAGCATGGAAAGATCACCACCATACCACCAACCTAATGCACTGGGAAACAATAAGTGGATAACTCTAGCTAATATGAGTTAGTAATAATAACTCTGAGGTCACACTTGATTCTACTATTACCTGTGCAACACAAAAACATCTCATTGTCAACTTACCAAGAGTATTAGTTTGGAGATGCTCTATTAACTTCTTTGAATCAGTCTTCAAGAGATAAGACTTCAAGTTCATGAAAACTGCTTACACCATCTCAGGATTACCAGTTCTTTCATCACCACCCAATGAATGAATGCATGAGGAGCCATGTGTCCACTAAAATCCTGTCATTCAAACTTGTACATTTCCTCACATGTCCTGGGAATGTTCGCATTCTTCAAGCTGACTCAAAGACATAGACTTGGTCAGAAGGCCATCTGCTTATCAAGTAGTACATTAGCTGATTTTTAAAATTCAAATCTAGAATATCCACCACTTGTTCTCTAATAATCTTATTTCTGCAAGCTTCTTTCTTGTGCAAAACAGTTGTGTGTTTATTAAGAATATGCTTTGGCATTTCACTACATAGGACAAAGATGTGAATATGACTGTGAAGTGAGCAAACTGAATTTGAGAAGCCTAAATATAACTTAGGAAAAAGTCACCCAGAGAAAGACACCTATCACAATGTCCAAAAGTCATGACGAAACTAAGGTGTGGTTTGGGAAAATGTACAGATGCAGTCTAAGATTACAGCAGGATTAGGAGGGGGGATGAGAAGTTCAATAGACTATATCAATGGCCCAAATTCTTCCCTTCTCCCTGTATTTGTACCCTTTGCCATGTAACCTTGCAGTCCTTTCCAACATGGATGGAGCATAATTCCTCACCCCTGGACTTAGCTATGTGACATGTTTGTCCAACGAAATGTAGTAAACGTGACACAGAATCTTGAAAAGTGATCACACAATTTGGCTCACTCATTCATGTGCTTATACCTTTCCCATGAGAAGGACATGCCTAACCTAGCCTGCTACTCCCAGGGGGAGGATGAGAGACACGTGGAGCACAGCTGCCTCAGCTAAGGTGCCCCAAACTTCCCAACCTAAAACAAAGTTCCAGCCAACACACAGATGCATGTGGTATAAGAGGTAGTGATTGGTGTTTTAAACCACTGAATTTTGGGGTAGTTTGTTATGTAGCAATAGAAACTTGATATATAAAGAGTGACTTCTCATAATTTGGAGTTATTTATCCAGTCATAGAAAGGTGTCAGGAAGTGGCTGAGGATCTTAAATAGCTAGAGTAGCCCTTTATGTAGGAAAACTCAACAGCCCTAAGCAGGCATTTTTGCCTAGCAAGGAAATCAGATCTGGGGGTAGGGAGTGGAGACGGATGTTCCAGAAGTGGCACAAACTTGATTATATAGGTTTATTAGGTCCAGGGTTGAAATAGAGTTTGTCTCCTGAGATCATAGGGATTGACACAGGCATTGGAATTACCAGAATTGGGAAAGCTTGGCACACAGAAAGTATTGAATATACTTGTGTCAGTAAATGAATAAATGATCCAACGTAAAAATAAACCAAAAAACAAAGTATAAAGCAAGATCAGACTAGTAGAATTAGAGTGGGAAGCTGTGAAAGCTAATATATGGGGTCAGAGGTGGGGGCTACTGTATGGAGAAAAATTCAGGCGTGAGCAGGATGAAGGAGTGTAACTAGGAGGGAGCAGGTGGTTGTCTGTAAGCAAAGCACAGTTGATAAGGTTTGTGTGACAAAGTAGCATGAAGGACTGTTTGAGACCTCTTCTTGTCTCTAAAGATTGTAGAATACATACAGATTATAGAATACAGTAGAGATTATGGCTGAGATCAAGCTTTATTTAGGACAGATAAATTCTCTCAGACTGAATTTAAATAAGACTTAGTTATTGGCTCAAAGATTCCATGCCCCCCTGGCATTTTTCATAAAGCGATAAACTAGGGGTATTGGGAGAGAGGAGAGCTGGCTTCTTGAGGGCATGCCTAGGGTCCATCTGCAAATGTGACAACAAACCTTGAGCACTGTTCCTGTATCACTGTCCCTTTATTTCTGTGTTCCTTCTGTATTCTAAAAGCAATCCCTTTACCTCACCTTTCTGAGAGAGAGAGGAGGAGGGGGTCACTCTATTCATTACTCCCCCAGTATTGAGAAAACCAGTCAATATTTGGGCAGGTCTTCAAGGGGGAGAAGACGTCTTTATCATTTTGTATATTGTTGTGCTTCTGAAGGTATTGAGGAGAGATATGAAGCATAAGAGACAATATCTCTTACCAAAAAAAAAAAAAATGCCTGCGCACTCAAGCTCCCAGTTTCACTTTCTGCAAGGTATGGGAAGATGGGTCCCTCCTGTACCAACAGGTCCTAGAGGCAGGACTGCAGAATTGCTGAAATACTGGTCATTTGGAACAAAGTAGCTCAGAGGAAAGTGGAGGTGGACATAGTGGGAGGCTCCAGCTAAGAGTCAACTAGATGTGCTGAGTCTCCCAGGGGAGTTGCTTGGAGATGATTGCTTCATCGGGGGGCTGTTGGGATCATGAACTGCACAGACTGAGTCTTTAAACAACATGATGATTGCTCATTAGAAAATTAAACAATGGGATCAACCAACTCGTCATTTGTGGTCATATAAGGAGATAACTTTCCCTTCTGGCTTCTAGTTGTCTCAATATCTGAGGATGTATAACCTTCTGGAAAGAAGAAAGTAAAGTCAGGCAGACCATAGACCATGCCTCTCCCTCAAGCCTACAGAGCAGTAGATCTCCAGTGCCCTCCACCCTGTTTGTTAAAATTGTGGTAAACTATACATAATACTAAATTTCCTATTTTAACCATTTTAAAGTATTCAGTTCAGTAGTTTCAAACACTCTCACATTGTTGTGTAACCAGTCCCCAGAACGGTTTTCATCTTGCAAAATTGACACTTTATACTGATTAAACAACTCCCGGTTCCCCTGCCCACCCCTGCCGCCAGTCTCTGGAAACTCCCATTCTACTTTCTGTCTCTATGATTTTGACTACTCTGGGTACCTCATATAAGTGGGATCATACAGTATTTGTCCTTTTGTGACTGGCTATCTTACTTGGTATAATGCCCTCAATGTTCATTCATGTTGCAGCATGTAAAAGAATTCCCTTCTTTTTAAGGCTGAATGATATTCCACTTTATGTGGATGCCACATTTTGTTTATCCATTCATCTGTGGGTGAACGTTTGGGTTGCCTCCACCCTTTGACTATTGTGAATAATGATGCTATGAGTAGGGAGATACAAACATCTCTTCAAGATCCTGCTTTTAGTACTTTTGGGTATATACCCAGAAGTAGAATTGCTAGATTATATGGTAATTCTATTTTTAATGTTTGCAGGAACTCCTACCCTGTTTTTAAGAAATATTTTATATTGTCCCCTTTGCTACACGGAAATGAAATTCATGGCTAATATCTCTCTTCACAGGTAATTGTTTAAATCTATGTAATATCCTATGACCTTAAGGAGAAATAAAAAGAACATAATTCATAATATAAAATATATTTTAAATGTAAATGTTTGGGCATGACCACACTAGAAGTCAGCTTACTTTTACTCATAATAAATAAATTAGAATTTAAAAGAAATAAGAAATTTTAAATGAATATTGCTAAGTGAAAGAAGACTGTCTGAAAAGGCTACATACTGTATGTATTAGTCAGGGTTCCAATTCCAACTACAATATATGACATTCTGGAAAAGGCAAAACTATGGAGACAGTAAAAAAAAAATCAGTGGGAGGAGGAAGAGATGAATAGGCAGAACACAGGGGATTTTTTAGAGCAGTAAAACTATTCCTTATGATAATATAATGGTAGATGCATGTCATTATAAATCTGTCCAGTCATGTGGACAACATCATGAACCCTAATGTAAACTATGAACTTTGGGGGACAATAATGGTGTCAATGTAGGTTCACCAATTATTACAAATGTACCACTCTGGTGGGGGATATTGAAGGTGGAAAAGACTACGTAGGGGAGGAGATGTATGAGAACTGTCTTTGCTCTCTGCTCAATTTTGCGGTGAACCTAAAGCTGCTTTAAAAATGAAGTAGATATTAGTCATCATAATTTTAAAAGTCAAGAGCAAAATCCAGGTAATTTTCAATGAAAAAAATAAAGCAATATTCAGTTGAATATTGTTGAAATATTTTTAATTTTTTGACATTTTGAAATAAAGGTTAAATGGTTATATTCATCTGTATTCCTGGGAGCTTCTTAATAGAGACAGATACATATGCAGACTAATTCAGGTGTGTTGTGTTGGCCACACAAATGTGAGTGACATTACCATTAGTGGCATGATTTTCCAGATTGATAAGCAATTCCTAGTAAAACACCAAGCAAAATAAATTCAATTTTTTTCTCATTGTATATGGTAGAAGTGTCTAAATTCCTGTAAAATATAGTGATTATTAAAATAGTGCAAAAAGTTCTCCAATAAAAAATGGAATTATGTTCTGCACTTGATAATTTTTTTTCTTTCTCTTGGAGCTTCTTTTTACTCTTTTTTTTCTTTCCAACTTTTATTTCAGATTCAGGGAGTACATGTGCAGGTTTGTTACATGGATCAATTGCCTGTCATGGTGGTTTGATGTACAGATAATTTGGTCACCCAAGAAATCAGCATAATAACTGATAGGTAGTTTTTCAATTCTCACTCTCCTTCCACCCTCCACCCTCAAGTAGACCCTGGTGTCTATTGTTCCCTTCTTTGTGTCCACGTGTACACAATGCTTAGCTCACACTTAAAAATGAGAACATGCAGTATTTGGTTTTCTGTTCCTGCATTAATTCACTTAGGATAATAATCTCCAGCTCCATCCATTTCACTGTAAAGGACATTATCTCATTCTTTTTTATGGCTATGTAGTGTTCTGTGGTGTATATGTAACACATTTTCTTTATCCAGTCCACCATCAGTCTAGGTGGGCATCTAGGCAGATTCCATGCCTTTGCTATTGTGAATAGTGCTGCAATGAACATACATGTGTGTATGTCTTTATGGTAGAACAATTTATATTCCTTTGGATATATACCCAAAATCCAGTAATTGGATTGCTGTGTCAAATAGTAGCTCTGTTTTAAGTTCTTTGAGAAATCTCCACACTTCTTTCCATAGTGGCTAAACTAATTTACATTGCCAGTTGCAGCGCGTAAGTTTTTCCCTTTCCCTACAATCTTGCCAGCATCTGTTATTTTTTGACTTTTTAATAACAGCTATTCTGACTGGTGTGAGATGGTATCTCATTGTGGGTTTTTTTTTGTTTTATTTTTTATTTTTTTGTGTGTGTTGTTTCTTAACTTTTATTTTAAGCTTGGGGTGGGTACATGTATGGGATGTGCAGGTTTGTTACATAAGTATATGTATGTCATGGGAGTTTGTTGTACAGGTTATTTCATCACCCAGGTATTAAGCCTAGTATCCATTAGTTATTTTTCCTGATCCTCTCCTTCCTCCCAGCCTCTACCCTCTGATAGGCCCCAGTGTGTGTTGTTTCCCTGTCTGTGTCCATCTATTCTCATCATTTAGCTCCCACTTTTAAGTGAAAACGTATGGTATTTGGTGTTCTGTTCCTGCATTAGTTTGCTAAGAATAATGGCCTCCAGCTCCATCCATGTACCTGCAAAGGACATCTTGTTCCTTTTTATGGCTGCATAGTATTCCATGGCACATACGTACCACATTTTCTTTATCCAGTCTGTTGATGGGCATTTGGGTTGATTCCTACAGGGATACAGTAACCAAAACAGCATGGTACTGGTACAAGAACAGACACATAGACCAATGGAACAGAATAAAGAACCCAGAAATAAGACCACACACCTACAACTATCAAATCTTTGACAAACCTGACAAAAACAAGCAATGAGGAAAGGATTCCCTATTCAATAAATGGTGCTGGGATAACTGGCTAGCCATATGCAGAAAGTTGCAACTGGACCCCTTCCTTACACTATATACAAAAATTAACTCAAGACGGATTAAAGACTTAAATGTAAAACCCAAAACTATAAAAACCCTGGAAGACAACCTAGGCAATACCATTCAGAACATAGGCATGGGCAAAGATTTCATGATGAAGATGTCAAAAGCAATTGCAACAAAAGAAAAAATTGACAAATAGGATATAATTAAACTGAAGACCTTCTAAACAGAAAAAAAAACTATCAACAGAGTAAACAGACAACCTACAGAATGGGAGAAAATTTTTGCAGACTATGCATCTGACAAAGGTCTAATATCCAGAATCTATAAGGAACTTAAACAAATTTACAAGAAAAAAACAACCCCATTAAAAAGTGGTCAAAAGGGCATGAATATACACTTCTCAAAAGAAGGCATACATGTGGCCAACAAGCATATGAAAAAAACTCAACATCACTTATCATTAGAGAAATGCAAATCAAAATCACAATGAGATATCATCTCACACCAGTCAGAATGGCTATTATTATTAAAAAGTCAAAAAATAACAGATGCTGGCAAGGTTGTAGAGAAAAGAGAATACTTATACACTCCAACTGGTGAGTTCTTTCACTTCCTTGGTTAGCTATATTCCTAGGTACTTCATTATTTTTGAGGCTATTGTAAATGGGATTACATTCTCAATTTGACTGTCAGCTTGGACGTTATTGGTGTATAGAAATGCTGCTGATTTTTGTACATTGATTTTGTATCCTGAAACTTTGCTGAAGTTGTTTATCAGATCTACAAGCCTTTGGGCAGAGAGTATGGGGTTTTCTAGGTATAGAATCATCCGTGAAGAGAAATAGTTTCATTTTCTCTCTTCCTATTTGGATTCTTTTTATTTTCTTCTCTTGCCTGATTGCTGTGGCTAGGACTTACCGTACTATGTTGAATAGGAGTAGTGTCTGTTTCCAGTTCTCAAGGGAAATGCTTCCAGCTTTTACCCATTCAGTATTATGTTGGCTGTGGGTTTGTCATATATGGCTCTTATTATTTTAAGATATGTACCTTTGATGACTAGTTTGTTGAGGATTTTTAACATTAAGGACTGTTGAATTTTATCCAAAACCTTTTCTGTGTCTATTGAGACAATTATGTGATTTTGTTTTTAGTTCTGTTTTTGTGATGAATCACATTTATTGATTTGCCTATGTTGAACCAGCCTTGCATACACTTGATAATTATTAATAGTTTTTTTTTTCTGAGTACCTACTGTGTGCTAGGCAATATTCTTAAAAAAAATTTTTGGCCGGGGGCAGTGGCTCACATCTGTAATCCCAGCACTTTGGGAGGCTGAGGTGGATGGATCACAAGGTCAGGAGATCGAGACCTTCCTGGCTAACACAGTGAAACCCCGTCTCTACTAAAAATACAAAAATTAGCCGGGTGTGGAGGCGGGTGCCTGTAGTCCCAGCTACTCGGGAGGCTGGGACAGGAGAATGGCGTGAACCCGGGAGGTGGAGCTTGCAGTGGGCCGAGATGGCGCCACTGCACTCCAGCCTGGGCGACAGAACGAGACTCTGTCTCAAAAAAAAAAAAAATTTATTTCCATAGGTTATTGGGCAACAGGTGGTATTTGGTTACATGACTAAGTTCTTTAGTGGTGATTTGTGAGATTTTGGTGCACCCATCACCTGAGCAGTATACACTGCACTCAATTTGTAGTCTTTTATCCCTCACCCCCTTCCCTCCCTTTCCCCTGAGTCCCCAAAGTCCATTGTGTCACTCTTATGCCTTTGCATCCTCATAGCTTAGCTCCCACTTAAGAGTGAGAACATACGATGTTTGATTGTTCATTCCTGAGTTACTTCACTTAAAATAATAGTTTCCAATCTCACCCAGGTTGCTGCGAATGCCATTAATTCATTCCTTTTTAGGGCTCAGTAGTACTCCATCATACATACATATATATCTCACAGTTTCTTTATCCACTCATTGATTGGTGGACATTTGGGTTGGTTCCACATTTTTGCATTTGCGAATTGTGCTGCTATAAACATGCGTGTGCAAGTATCTTTTGCATATAATGACTTCTTTTCCTCTGGGTAGCTATCCAGTAGTGGAATTGCTGAATCAAATGGTAGTTCTACTTTTAGTTCTTCAAGGAATCTCCACACTGTTTTCCACAGTGGCTGTACTAGTTTACATTCCTGCTAGCAGTGTAGAAGTGTTCCCTTTTCACTGCATTCACGCCAACATCTATTATTTTTTATTTTTTGATTATGGCCATTCTTTATAGGTTTTTACCATCAGGAATATCCAGCAAGATATTTCAAAGTAATGCAGGAAGTAAGATAACTTTCCATACAGGAGGTTTATCCCACACACTGTCTATCAATTCTGACCTCCTCCCACTAAATGTCAATAGCCCCCCAACAAATATTGAGACCATACTTCCAAAAATTTCCCTTAGAATAGCAATTATTTCAAATGATTTCATTTAAAAACAAAACCAAAGGTCATTTAAAAGCATAATACTTAGATGAAATATTTCTATTTTTATATTCCTCAAAATGGGACACATTGAATCTGCTGAAGAACCAAATAGAAAACACTCATACAACAATGGTAAAGAGTATTTGCAATATCCACTGAATGAGTACGTAAAGTTGATTTCTGTGTGAAATTCACATTCAAATCACAGATCTAAAATTGACACTAGTTTGTTCTATTTCAAATTCAAGATTTTAGGTGAATTTGGCATCATTTAAAACAGACTGTAGTTTTCCTTTTACAATTCTTTGACAATGCTATCAATTTTTTGTGTCATTGATAATAATTTTAGTGCACACAAGATGAAAGCCAGGCAAGAGAAGACTTTTGAGACAAATGAAGCTGAATGTGAAGTATAAAGAATATCTTTTTCAAAGTATTTTTAAAGTTTTTATTTGGAAATAGTTTTAATCTTATATGAGTTATGTACATAGTATAAAGCATTCCATGTGCTCTTTATCTAGATTCACCAGTTGTTATTCCTGTTTGTTTTTATTATTATTTCTTTAGATGGATAGATAGATAGATAGATACACAGATAATGATACTTTTTGAACTCACAGAAATCATGCTCCTATACCCCTACATACATCAATGTGTATTTTCTAAGAACAAGATTATTCTCTTACATAACTACAGTATCAAAATCAGGAAATTTAACCCTCATGGAATACTATTATTTAATCCATAATCTATATTTCATTTTTGCCAATTGAATAATGTCCTTTATAACAATGCTTTTAAGGTCCAGGATCTTGTCTAGGGCCACATAGTACATTTAGTTGTCATGTTCCTTTAGTCTCCTTTAATCTTAAAAAGCCCTGAAGCCTTTCTCTTTTTATGACAACAGATATTTCTGAAGAATAATTGAATGATCCTCCATTTGGGCTTGTCTGACGTTTTCTAATAGTTATATTCAGATCATGCATTTTGGGCAGGAATACCACAAAAGTCACGGTGTGCCCTTCTCAGTACATCCCATCAAGAGGTACATGATATTGTATTATGCCATTATTATAGAGAATATCCTCACCAAAAAAATTAAAAATCTAGGAAAAGCAAACTTACTCAAACCAATAAAACATACTGTTCAATTTTGGTGCTTTTTCATAAGTAAGCAAAAATGTAAGTTGATTTGACCTAAACACAGTATTTTTCTTTGAAAAGAAAGTCAGTCCTTAATCAACATAAGCTATTGAACATCACCTTTATTGACATGAGCTGAGAGTTTCGAATTCAGATGTAAATTGTGTTGAAAAGTAATGTGCTTGGTGCTATATCCTCTCAAAATCCTAGACAGAACTTAGCTGGTGGCCAAAGGATATTGCTTTACTTGGGAAGTGCATACATCAGAAGGAAAGGGGACCACCTAATGAGACTGTGTATTGGGTCTTTGTGAAGAGTTAGCTGCAAAATACTTTCCTACAGATCAGTGAAATGAAAAAGACGAGACTCATTTTTCTTTCATTTTGCTTTCTTCTGATTTTCTTCTGCTAGCAAAGTACTTGAAGTAAAGCATCTATTAATTTTGGAACAACCACTGAATTTAATTACCATATCTAATGTTAGCTTGTACAAAGTGTTATAGGGATATGTTTTCTTCCATAAGAAGTACAGTACAATATGTTCTTCTATTTCAAATCCATTTCACTTAATTCCAGTGCTTTGACAGGAAAAAGCAATACTGTTGCCTACTTTCATATTCAGGCTGCTATCTCTCTCTGAACGGCACACCTGAGAAAAATCACATCCCACTTACCTTTATCTCAACATGCTGCTCTGTATAACTATTTCCATTTGCCTGCTCCCCCAAAAAAATAAAATGAGAAGAGCATGAATAATTGTTGCATTCCAAGAGATATGATGAATTTTATTAGTGTACAAAGCATATTGCATGAATTTACCAGGGGTCGTTATTCTGAGCTCACATATGCTCTGCAAAGCTGTCATTTTAAACTGCTCATAGAGTGGTGCTGAGTGGCTTATTCCATTTCCTTGTATGGCTATTCACCTTTTTGGGTAGGGTGGTGGGTGGGTATTAAACTCCACATGCTGTGACGGGAATCTATACAAAGTTTATACTTCTCTGTACATTTTTAGAAGAAGCAAGTAGAGATGAAAACAGAAAGTCATATTGATTCTCTCTGTGAGTCTCTTGAATTAAGAGGCTATTTAAAACTGGGAGGTTGTTTGATGGTATATTGGGTAACAAATACAGGGGCAACATGTGCATAGAAAACACTATTGACAGTTGTAAAATCATGACCCTCCATCTTCCTCAAAGAGTGAGGGAAAGAAATTTAATTTAAAGTGTAGAAAGAGGTATTTAGGTTACATTAAAAAAACCCACTAACTTGTTAAGATTTGTCAAATAGTATCTTTTCTCTAGAGAGTCTAAAAAAGGGAAGATGATGCCCATGCAAATTTGAGAACCTAGTCACAAAGATGGGCTAGAAAGCATTTAAGACTTTTTTAACCTTTGAGACTTCAGAGCAAAGAGGTGATTTCATGAGGTAAAATCAGAAACAGTTATTTCAAACAAGTATAACAATCTTGTATTCATCATTAGCCATACTTCCCTGGGTTTTCAATTATACTTAAGTTCTGATTATCATTAAAAATGGTTTTATATTATAATAAAATGTATCATGCCTCAATTTCACTCCTCTCCAGAAGAAACTTCTACATTTCTGAATGAAACCACACACACTGAAGCTTTCAAAATATGACAACAAACAATAATAAAAAGTAATAAGAGAATCATACTACACTTGAGCTGTGATAACAATCATTCCTATTTTAATTATTACAGTTTTATTATTTAAATTCCCAATATTTCACTCATATATCTATTGATTATACTTCCTTTCTGACCGTATTTCTGCCTGCTTACTTTCATAACCTCTACTTTCCTGCCCAAATAACCAAATCCTACCTGTCCCCATTATGTGCTTTTGCTGCTATTGCTCCTTTCATCTGAAGTCTCTCCTTGTCCGGCCACCACCATGCCACCATTCCTTTTCCACACACCCATCTTCAGAGCTCTAAATCCTCTTCACCCTTCTGGGCTCAGATTTAATGCACTCCCCCTGACTCAGTATAGCCTCACCCTTCTCCATTTCCCCATACTCTCTTGTTCTGTGTTGTGTTCTTTTTGTTCACCCATTTATACAATGGTTATTAAATGTCTCTTCTGTGCTAGGTTACATGTGCTAGGGATGGCAGTAAATAAGACACCCTATAGATCATGGTTCTCAGAAAGCTGACATTCTCTCAGGAAACATAGACATTAAGGAAAGAATTGCAAAAATGATTCATTCTATAAATGAGAAAACACAGGATGATACAGGTGTACTAACAGGTTGTGTCTCTATCTTCACTGGGTCAGAAATGTCTGTCCTTGGTCCAAAGGGATCAAGTTACATGACTTGAGGGTTCAGTTATACTTTACTTGGTTTGAGTCCTAGGAGATGAAATGCATTGTTTTGGAAAGCCCAGAGCAACCCACTCACATCCATGCATAGCATGGGACTTTGGAAACCATATCACTCAAATGCAAATAACGCAGATAAGCACTGGGTCCACAGTGAGTATATGTAAGAGTCCCCCAGAGGTTAACAAAGATTTGAAGCTGCGCATTCATAGGACAAACCTTCCCTGAACCCTCTCTTCAGGCCTGGCCTGGTGCCAACTACTAGGGCTATAATGCTGTTGAAGACATGTTCCCTCCTTCAAGGAACTCATGGTCTAGCAGGAAAGATATGCCTGTGAACAAATGGTTGGTTATTGATCCAGGTATCTGTCCATCTTGCTTAGTGCCTCTCGTTTTGTGCTGTCATACTAGATCCATTCAATCCCAGACTCTCTCTAGGTACTTCACTAACAAGGGAGTAACCCAGTGTCTTCCAAGCTGGTCCTTGTGTGACGCTTGGAGACTTTGTGAGGAAATACTGAGCTTTCCCAGACAAGGTCTCTCTGATTATTCTAATGGCATATCAATGTGTCCATTGAGAGCCTGACTACTTTGAGAAAATGGAAATGGAAGAGATCTCTTAGCAATCTATTCTGTCTTCTTATACAGTTCTTTGCTTTTAGTCTCAAAGATTCATTTACATGAAAGAATATCTCATCACTTTTATTTCCAAGGAATTTGAAGATTAGATGGAAGGGTGGAAACCATAGCGTTTTCTCTTTTGAAGTTGTATACACACATTAGAAACGGAGAATCCTCAATAACCATAATATAATAGCATACTATAATTTTTATGCTACTAGAATAGTAAATAGAAAATTTCTTGAGGACACAGTCTCTTACCCTCTCTGTACATTCTGAATTATTTAGTGCAGTGCCTTTTACTTAGTATGTACTCAATCAATAGAGTAAGTGCAAACAAAGGAATAAACAAATTAGTTGAGGAGGAGGAGAAGTAACAGGGTATCAATGACACTGAAAATCAACTTAAAAAGTAGAACTTGGATAAATTATGCCATTCCACTGTTTTTATTGCAAGAGAACTTAAAAATTTGGTCAGTATGACTAATATTGTTATAATTAATTAAGATCAGATTTATATATAATCTAAAAATAAAAAATTGATTACTTCCTGCAAAGCTTTTATGCACATAGGAAAATAAATTATGCTACTCAGAAAATGATGAATAAGAAATAGAAACAATGAAAATCTCTAACCCAAAGGACTCCTAAGAGCTTTTATCTGATGCCATATGTGAAATGTATATCAGTAGAACCAGAATAAAGCAGAAGACTGCCATTTCCCCAAAAAGGGGTTGAATATGGGTAGAAGTTCTCTATTTTCTGGAATAAATGTATTAGCAGTAAAGGGTAGTGGAAAATGGGGAGAGAAGATGGAACAAAGAAAATTTTCCTGCAGAGGAAGTTCTTCTTTCTCCCAAAGAAATTTATCTGTATTCTAAGTCATATTACTAGTCTTCCTCGCCTTCAGGGTTGCCCAGTCATTTGAAAACATATGAGCAATCTTGCCCCACTATGCCCTTTGAAATCATAGTCCTTCAAGATATTTATTAAGAACAAATGGAATGATGGCAACTTTATAGTAGAGAAACCCAACAGAAACCACCTTAACCAAGTGATCAAGGTTAACATTACCAGTAATGGGACAAATTGATATCATGAACCTTTTGATAAGATACATTGAGAAGGACACCACATCACTTCTGTGGCATTCTTGCCAAACATGCTAACCTCAGTCTAATTATGAGAAAGCATCTGACACACGTTAGTTGACATTTTACAAAATAACTGACCACTACTCTTCAAAAGTGTCAAGGTCATAAAAAACAAAGAAAGATTGATGAATAGTCACAGACTGGAAGAGACTAAGGAGACATACCAATTTTAATGATATGTGGGATCCCAGTTTAAATCCTAGACTAGAAAAAAAAATTAGTGAAAAAACTAATGAAACTTTAGTGAGATCTGCAGTTTAGTTAATTGTATTATACCAGTGCTAGCTTCTTGGTTTTGATAATTGTACCATGGTCTTATAAGATGTTAATTAGAGAAAGCTGGGTAAAGGGTATATGGGAACACTCTATACCCTTTTTGTAACTTGCATGTAAATCTAAAATTAGTTCAAAATAAAATGTTTTTAAAAATCTGGTGGCATGTTTGTTCATAGATACCTTTCAGAGATAAGTAAGTAGAGACACATGATAGAGTGGTCAAAATAGGATTAGTCAGGATAATGTGATTTAAATGTTGTCATCAACTGTAATACCCATTTATCCAGTCTTAACTAATGGGTTAAGCATCACCTTACACATTGATCCAATCACTCTGCTAGGTGCTACGGTGCTCACCATTATTATACCATCTGATTTTAGTAATTTTAATTGGTTATATTACAAGAGTTTGAGAAAAAGCAAAGAAAAAGCTCAAAAAGTTTTGAAAGCACTGCCATCTGCTCCTTAAATGCTGTATTTCCTTTTTTACTGATTTTCACTGTCTACTAGAACAAAAATATGTTTGCCACTATCGTGTCATTCTAACTTCAGTGGCAAGGAATCTTACCCTTTATCAATAAAAAAAATGCTCCAATATTTTTGATATGTAAGTGTGAGAAATCAGTTGGTCTGACTCCAAATACAAATAAAAACAAAACACACCACCTAACCACCCTTCCCCCAATTTGTCTTATCTTTAGTCTCTGGAAATAGAATTTTGGAAACAGTCCTCACCACAATGTGAAAAATACTTCTGGTTTCCAATTATCAGTTGCCAAAGAGATGAGGGCTTATTCTGTCAAAATTGTCTCAATTTTTACAAAAGCAGTTAAGACTTTTTTGATTTCAGGCTAACATTCTTCAGATTGAATCAGATGCCAAAACTGAAATGAAATTCAAACTAATCAAGAAATGATTTTCATCTGGACTCCTACTAAATAGAGCTAAATCATAAAATTTATATGAAAATTCTTAACTGTTTTTAAAAGTATAAGATGTTGGTTGCAGTTTTAAGCAGCCAAACATCAGCTTATCTTGAGCAGAGTTAGTCTCTAGTTTTAAACAGGGTATAATACAACCTTCAAGTCTCAGTTATTAATATTCATTTTGGTTTCCATTGCAAGTCAGGATTGAACCATGAACTCAGCCAGAATTTTGCTCCAATTTATGTGTGTGTGTGTGTGTGTGTGTGTGTGTGTGTGTGTGTGTAAAGGAATTTATACTACTATGTAATAATTCTATAATTTCACTTAATCTTTCTATTCATACGAACTTTACTTAATTTCATTCTCCTAACTATAACCACTCTGAAAATTATTCTTCAACAATAGTGTTTCAGATTATTATTAAATAGTTTGTGGCCATTTGGAAGAATTCTTCCTCCTCTTCTTCTTTCTCTTCTTCCTCCTCCTTTTTCCTCTTTCTTCTTTCTTCTTCCTTCTTCCTTCCTCCTCCTCCTTCTCCTCCTCCTCCTCCTCCTTCTCCTCCTCCTCCTTCTCCTCCTCCTCCTCCTCCTCCTTCTCCTCCTCCTCCTCCTCCTTCTCCTCCTCCTCCTCCTCCTTCTCCTCCTCCTCCTTCTTCTCCTCCTCCTCCTCCTCCTTCTTCTCCTCCTCCTCATCCTCCTCATCATTGTATGCACTGATTTAGATCCTAAAGTCTTTTCTTCTATTTCTGCCCTAATATATCTCAGTGATTTCATTTATTTTCCTTTTCAGAAATATCTTCACTTTATCTTTAATATCTTCACACACAAAAGTCATCTATCACAGATTCAGCTGTATTATCAAAGTTGTATCACATTTACAAATCATTGTCTGATAATAGACTTGTATTCAGAAAATATAAAGAACCGTCACAATTCAATAGTAAAACCACATATAATCCAACTTAAAAAGGGAAAATTATTTGGATAGACATTTCTTTAAAGAAGATATACAAGTGGCCAATAAGCACATGAAGAGATGCCTAACACTATTAGTCATCAGGGAAATACGAATCAAAACCACAATGACTTCATATCCATTAGGATATCTACAATAAAAAAGATAGAAAAAAGTGTTGGTGAGAATGTGGAAAAATTGGAAACCCCATACATTGCTGGTGGAAATGTTAGACGGTGAAGCTGCTTTGGAAAATGATCTTGTTGTTTCTCAAAATATTAAACAGAGTTGCCATATGACCTAGCCATTTCACTTCTAGGTATACACTCAAGAGAAATGAAAATATACATTCATACAAAAACTTGTACATGAATATTCATAGCAGCACTATTCATAATAACTCAAAAGGGGAAACAACCTGAATATGCATCAACTGATGAATGGATAAATAACATGTGGTATATCCATACAGTGGAATATTATTCAGCAATAAAAAGGAATGATGTACTGATACATGCTGTAACATAGATGAGCTTTGAAAACACAACACTAAGTGAAAGTAGCCAATCACATAAGACCACATATTGTATGATTCCATGTCTATGAAATGTCTACAACAGGCAAATTTATAAAAATAGAAAGTAAATTGGTGGCTGCTCAGGGCTAAGGTGAGAGGCTTGAAGAGAATGGGGATTGACTTCTAATGGGCATGGGGTTTCTTCTATGGGAAGAAAATGTTCCAAAATTATGGTGATGGTTCCAGAACCCTGTGAATATACTAAAATCCACTGAATTCTATTGTATATTAGTTATATTTCAGTAAAGCTATTTCTATTTAAAACGTTGCATTAGGGATGCAAACTAAAATTTTTAGGATGTATTTATGTCTACCCTCCCATGCCTGCCATCTCTTCATTCCCAAATTCCCTTTGATGCTGATCTATTTACTCATTGATTAGTGTGTATTTTACATTAATATACTTATCACATAATTAATTAGAATTTGTTGTGAGTAAAACTGTGGGCAATTCAAACATGATTCAGATAAGACATGCACTCAAATAAATATACTAAAATATGAAAGGTGGTGTATGCTATAATTACAATTTTATGAATGTTCAGAAAAGAGAGACATTATTACCAGCTGGGTGATCAGGAAAGTATCATTAAGTAAACAATATTTGAGATGAGTTTTGAAGAATAGGTAGGATTTGGATGTGTAGAAATATTGGCAAAGGATAAGGCTCTGCAAGAGCAAAAGACCAGAAGTCAGGAAGACTAGAATGTGTATGGCAAATGATTCTATTTGTCTGGAGAATAGCGTATATCTAAAGAGCTGGCATTACATTTGAAATGTAAGATGGAGTCAAATTTTTAAAAGATCTTGGATATCAGACTAAGAAGCTTGAGCTTTATATATGAAAAAATGAAGGTTTTTTTTTCTAATTATCCAGTGTTATGATAGTTGTGTTTCCAGAATATTGGTCAAACTGAAGTGCATTAATTGGTGGGAGCAGAGAGATTCTGGAGGCCAGAGAGACAACAGAGGTGGCTTTTCCTTAACCTGGGTTAGCAATAAATAGAATGTGGGCTTGGATAGTAATGATAATAATAAAAATAAGGGAATGAGTGCAACAAAAACTTAGAAAGCAGAACTAACATGTTGGGGTTTGGGAGAAAAAGATGCCAGAGAAAACTCAGAAATTTCAAGACTGATCATCTGGGGGGTTGGTTGAGGCATCAGTAGAGCTTCCCAAAGAGTGGAAGGCTTGGTTCACCTTTGGACTCAGAGCATTGATTTGGGATACAGGGGAGACATTCAGATGGACGTGTCCAGGAGACAGTTGGAAATATGGAAGTAAAACTCATAAAAGAGGCCAAGGCTGAAGCTATACATTTGAAAATCTCCATCGAGGCAAGAGCAAAGGTGAGGTGTTAAATAAGATGGGAAGAAAGATATAGATAAAAGAGAGAAGGCAAACGCCATATTTTTTCAGGATATCTGTATTTTGGAAGAAGCAGAAAAAGAGGTATAGCAAATAGATGGCCTGAGTAGGAGGAGGAAAATCAGGAGAGGATAGAGTCTTGTAAGCCAAAGGAAGAAAGTTTTGAGAATGAGTCAACAGGAATGAAGATGCAGAGAAACTGTGCTTCCTAATTAAGAGATGTTTAGGCCAGGTGTGGTGGCTCAGGCCTGTAATCCCAGTACTTTGGGAGGCAGAGGCAGAGGGATCACTTGAGGCCAGGAGTTGGAGACTAGCCTGGCCAACATGGAGAAATCCTGTCTCTACTAAAAATAAAAATATATTAGCTAGGCTTGGTGGTGCACACCTGTAGTCCCAGCTGCTTGGGAGGCTGAGGCATGAGAATCGCTTGAACCTGGGAAGGCAGAGGTTGAAGTGAGCTGAGAACACGCCACTGCACTCCAGCCTGGGCGACATAGCACGACTCTCTCTTTAAAAAAAAAAAGAGCTGTTTAGAGGTAACATCCTAGAAAGTGATTGCAGCAATATGTTCAAGGTTTTAGGTAACAAGGAGTTGGGAAGTAAATGGGTGGACAGAAAATAGGGTTATTGGAAATAGAATACTTGAGACTTACTTCAATGGGATGAAAGGAGTGATATGGCAGAGGGAGAGATGGATTGTTCTGGAATGAGGATCTTGATGAATTTAGAGGAGACTTGAGGAGAGGTAACAAGGGCACATAGGAGGGGTGAGCCTTAGCTCAGTTAGTGAGAAGGAAACTTTCTCTGAGGTGGAAGGGAGGAAAAAACTTGAAGGTGAATAAGCATGCAGAGAAAATGTAAGGTGAAGTGGAAAAAAGCCAAAGAAGCTAATGTCATATGATTTCTTTTCTGTGGCAGCAAAGCCAGATAAGAATGGATGTGTTGGGGAGACAGGGAAAGCAGAGGATGAGGAATTCAGGACTTAAGGGGAATAGACTTGGCACTATGGAAATTGGCATCAATATCCATAAAAGGCCTGCTGGAAAGCAAAGGACCACACCTTGCTTTAATTTGTAGTAGAATCATTGTGTAGGCTTTGGAACTTTATCTAGTCGTGCTGGGCATATTATCTATGATTTTCCTGCAATTCTATTATTTTCTTTCTAATGAATTTTAAGCAAGTTTACATTTGCTGTAAGAAATAACCATTGGCATTTTCTCGGCAAAATCTTCCTGAGTCTATTCCAATCCAGTTTGCTGTCTTACCTATCCTTGTGCTTACTCTAGCTACACACCTGCAGGCCATACCTCTCAATTTCCTTCCTGCCAAGAATTTCATTAATGCACTGTTTAAACCTTGTTCTATTTAATCTTTCAAAAAATTTATTCGTGAAAAGAGGAGTTTTCTTTTCTTCTGTCCTATAGACAGCAAACAGGCTTTCCTATTATTTTAAACATCTTGCTGAAGAGTCAATTTTTGTTCATAAAGGATCCATAATCTGGCAATGAAAGGTGAGGGCAGGGTGGGATAGAGCAGGGAGATAGATGAATAGTCACAAATGAGGACATTCAATTTGATTTTGTCTTTTGTCTCAGTAAAGGCTTTTTATCTAAATTAAGCTTCACTATATTTCTTCTCTGGCCCTTTGCTTTATACTCTTCTCAGTGAGGTCACCATTCTTGATGACTCTTCTATTATCCTGGTCAATATTACACTGATTCCCTAAACCCCAATGACCTCCATCTCCATTGCATTTTACTCATTCACTATACTTCTGAAATTTTCACTTCTCAAAGTCTCTAAGAACCCAAACTCTCAAATTCCCTCCTCTGGCTCTACAATTCCCTTTCCTATATTCTCACACATAATCAGCCTGAGCTTTACTCTCTTCATGACTACTTTCAAGCCTCTCATCCTTTCCAATTCTTCTACCTTGTCACCCAATTTTTTTTTTTTGATGGAGTGTCTCTCTATTGCCCATGCTGGAGTGCAGTGGCACAACCTCGGCTCAATGCAACCTCCACCTCCCGGGTTCAAGCGATTCTCCTGCCTCAGCCTCCCGAGTAGCTTGGACTACAGGCACGTGCCACCACACCTGGCTAATTTGTTTTTGTATTTTTAGTAGTATTTTTAGTAGTTTTATATTTCACCGTGTTAGCCAGGATGGTCTCGATCTCTGGACCTCTTGATCTGCCCTCCTTGGCCTCTCAAAGTGCTGGGATTACAGGTGTGAGCCACTGCACCTGGCCCCCCAATTTTTAGTTAACAACTTTAATTCAGCATATCTTAGGTGCAAAACCCCCATATGTATAATGCTTTATCCCTTTTATCTCTGTGTTTTCTGGTTTTCCCACTTTCCCAGTGTGGGAAAACTGTACTACCAAAAGGCTCAATGCTTTGTCAGTTGGATTGACCACAATTTATGCTATCTAGTGTTAGGGAAGCCTTAACTGCTCTATAGAAGCCCTTTTATTTTCTGCTCAAATGAGAGGTTCTAAAGTGCCCTCACAAATCTTCAGTCCTACCCTGTTTCCCCTTACTTCAAGTTTCAATTATACCTTGAAACTATGAAGGTCAATCCCTTCAAACATAGCATCCCAATTTCTCTTCTCTCTACTTCAAACCCTCTTTATATCTCAACTTCTCTTTTTTCCTGTTTCTGAGAAAAAAAAAGAACTCTTCTAGCTGCCATTCTTACCCTCCTCCAATACATTATAGCAAAAGAGAATCTGCCTAAAGGACAACACTAATCCCTTGCTCAAAAAGTTTAAATGGTCCCTCACTGACTTTGCGGTAGAATCTAAACATATTAGTCTGCCATTCAAGGCCCTCTTCAAGATGGACAAAAATTGCTATCCCAGCATAGTCACCTATTATTCCCCTATGTAACACGCTCTAAGTTGCCATCAAACTGAACTAGTTGTTCTTCCCCAAAAGTGCCTTGCATTCCATGCCTCCATGACTGGTAGAGTCAAGGTATGGCCTTCCATGTATATACTCTGAGTTTAAATCCTAATTCTGCCACTTTCAAGCTGGGAGACTTTAGTCAGAGATACAGAATCAGTGCTTCAGTTTCTTTCCTATCTAGTTGTGAGAATTAAATAAAATGATTGTTGCAGCACTTGAAAAACTGCATAATGCTACTAAGATGTTCTAAAGTGTTCTTTCATTCAACAAATATTCACTTAGCACCCACTACTTGCCAGACATAAGTACTGCTGCTGTTCACTTTTCAAATGAATGTTATAGATATACTTGAGGAGATATACCCAATCTCATCCACTGATCAATGTAAACTAAAACAACTAGGAGAATCAAGACATAAATTAAATCCATATAAGCTTGAGGTTTGGCAAACAACGTTTTGAAAAAATATTATTTGCAGATAGGTTGATGGTTTCAGCTCAGAACCATTCTTCTTTAGATTAGACATCCTTGTTGCTGCTTTTCTGGACATCAAAATCAATTCAGATCAATAACTTAAATAAAGGAATTCTGAAAGCTTATTCAAAATAAGAGTAAAATCTTTCATTCCTCTGGATGTGAATCTCTGATTGAAAAAAAAATGCATTGCTTTAAGTAAGCCCATGTCTTGAATTTCTTCAATCCATGCCAGATGGGACGTTCAGGAGCAGATTGTACAAGCAAGCTTGCAAGGGAACATGGCCTTGTAAATATAGTTTCTCTTGATAATGGCTGTGACTCTACTTGGTATAAAAGAAGACCTTACTGATAAGAGGTTTCTTCCCTATAGTCACCAATACGAAAAGCACACACAAAAAACTACATTTTCTCCAGTATTGACAGAATGTGTTAGTGCCAATAAAATGATTGTTGATTCCCAGAGAGTTGGGGGTAGGGGAAGCAGGTGGACAAAAAGCTAACCAGTGAACAAGCTGTTTCTCTTTCTCTGTCCCCACCCCTCTTTTTCTAAAAGTCCAAAATAGAAATTTCAAAGCTTAAAAAAATTCAAGGCAATTTAAGTTGCTTCCCATGACTTTAAACACTGAATGTTCACACCTACGTCAGTACTACATTGAGAACCTCCCACTCAGAGACTGTATTTAGGAAAGAAAGGATGCTGTGGTCTCAGCTGAGGCCTAGATTTGAGGGATCTTGAGTTCCTGGATGAATTCTTCAGCAAGACTCTGGAGTTCAGCAGATTTAATTCTTACTCCTCTGTGGAGAGTCAGGTCAATGTTTTCAGGAGGTTTCCCTTCAGGAATAATTATAGGAGATGAAAATATTCACTCTAAGGTAAACACAGTAAAATCCCTGTATAACCTACTTTATTATTCACATATATGCTGCTTCATGCAATAGGTTTGGTCCTAAGAATCTGTATACAAATTGAGTTTTATCCCTCAGGACTTTCCTGATGTAACCCTGAAGAACAGACATTGTTATCTCTCCACACACTTAGGCATTGACAACAATCCATCCCCCATTTTCTTTAATGGTGTTTGCACTTTTATTAGTTTTCAATATGTAGTACAGATTTACTAATCTATCCTTTTCTGGGAAAATAAAATCTGGTTTTAGTATTTAAGCCATAACATGGCCAAATTGTATATCTGACAGGTTATTTCATACCCCACCATTTTCAAGTTTTTTTTTAAAGCTTAAGCCAAGCCAGGTGAGTAGGCGTCATCCAAGATAAAATTTTGCTGACTTTTTTTTTTCCCCCAAAGAAAAGCTAGTGAACAGGAGGTGACAAATGCTATGCTTCCTACTCAGACTCTGTCACATAAGATGTCAGTTCTTTATTTTAATTATATTCTTTGCCAGCTCAAAGAGGCAAGTAATTTTGCTGCATATTATCTTACCTTTGTTAGAGTTCCTCACAAGCAGCAGTTGAAGGCCTTTCATTTGTTGTGCCAGAGCTGGTCTTAGTATCCGATTCCAAGCCAATCTCTTGGCATCCTGGAGAAAGAAACAAATTATTCATTGTCAAAAAAAGCAGACCAGACAATTACTGAAATGCAAGCCAGGCATAAAAAGTGAAACACCTTTATGAAACAATATAGCAATTAGAAAGAGTATTTTTAATATTTACTCCACTCAAGTGGTGGCATTGACCAAAGGGGTTAACACAATACAAGCATCATCAGGAAGTTTCCGGAAACAAACAAGAAACTAAGAGCTTGTATTTTATTTGGGTGTCCAAGAGTCGGGCCCTGACATGAGGACTCTATTGCCAGTTGTGTATTTGGGAGGCACAGAGACCACTGATAGGGTAGTGAGAAAGGAATGTGGGAAGGGGAGGGCAACATGTTCAAGGAGAGGGTCATTATAAGACCAATCGCCACAGTGACAACTGGAGCTTAATCCTGAGAGAAAGCTCTAGGAAATGGTGTAAAATAAATGCCTCAGAATCATCCCACCCAAGGGGCAAGGGAGTTGGGGCATTTATACCCCAATTTCTGGTAGTCATTGGTTGAGGACTACTGAGGTGGAGGGACAGTGGTTATTTCACTAGCATTTCCTATCTGCATTTCCAGTTTCAGAAAAAGCCCTCAGGCCCAGAGATGCAGACATTGGCAGCTGGAGGTGAGTTGGAGCATGTGGGTGAGTCAGGGCCAAGGGACAAGGGAGACAGCAGCACACTGACAGCATCTAATATAGCTCCTCTTTGTACTGAATCATGGGATCCTCAGACAGAGAATGTGCTACTGGTCCCTGGTCACAGGACCTTTAGATAGGGTCACTAAGAATATAGGAGGCTAAGTTCAAACCTACCTCCAGAAATACATGACAGAGAGACAACAAAGTCAATGTGTCTAGAAGGAAACAGTGGTCCACTTGCCTACTCCCTTCTTCCTTCTTCCTTGTATCTCCCACTTGTCATTTACTCAGGTGAAACACCTTTGCCCTCTATGTGAAGAGTGGAGGTGGTAAGACTCTGTCGAATTTGTCTGTGGAGGAATGAGGAACAGACTTCTGCTCTTGGAAGAAAACAGATGTCTTTTTCATGATTACATGTAGGCTGTAGGCATAGTAAATAATAATAGATGCTCATATTTATCAAGGCTTTCTTTATATGAGGTACCATTTTATGTAATTTTCATGGATTATTCAATTAATCCTTACAACAACATTATGAGGTAGGTACTATTATTATCCCTTTTTTCCAGATAAGGAACCAAAGACACAGAAAGATTAAGTAGCCTGACCCAGACTACAAAATTAGAGACTATCTCCAGAAACCAAGATCTTAACTACCATACTAAAGATGGAAAGAGGGAATAGTTGATGGGAATCAAGATAAAATGTTCACAAAAGAAATTAATGTGAGAAATACTTTAGGGAAGATGAAAAAGGGCCTTTAAATAGTGAATTGGACCTGAACATTCCATATCCTTTGAACAAACTAAAGAGAACAGCAACAACAAAACCCAAGAGTAGAAAAAGAGAACTCATAATTATCTAACCCCATTTCCTGCCACCATAGGGAAGGATAAGTTAGGAAGAAAAGCCACCAGACCAATGGAATCTAAATAAGTACTATATATGAGCTAATGCTGGTCCAAATTTCATTATTGCTACTGTGAAAATAATAAACTGCATTTAAATAACACAGCACCATAAATATGAGGACAGTTAGCAATATTTTATTACACTATCTTTTTATATTAGTTTGAAAATTCAAATGAGATGTCCACAAAATCAAAAGCAAGATGAGATAAAGCTAGCAAAGATGTCTTTTTATAAGCAGAACCCTTGAGGATAATAAGGTGGTATCTTGCTGTATTAGTCCATTCTCATGCTGCTAATAAAGACATACCCAAGATTGGGTAATTTGTAAAGGAAAGAGGTTTAAGTTGTCTAGGGAGGCCTCAGGAAACTTACAATCATGGCAGAAGGGGAAGCAAACATGTCCTTCTTCACAAAGTATCAGGAGAGAGAAGTGCAAGTGCAAAGCAAAGAGGGGGAAAAGCCACTTATAAAACCATCAGATCTCATGAGAACTCACTCACTATCATGAGAACAGCATGGAGGTAACCACCCCCATTATTCAATTACCTCCCACTGGGTCCCTCCCATGACACATGGGGATTATGGGAACTACAATCAAATGGGAGAAATTGGCCAAAATGAAAGGGGCTACAGACCCCATGCAAGTCCAAAATCCAGCAGGGCAGTCAAATCTGAAAGCTCCAAAATGATCTCCTTTGAATCCATGTCTCACATCCAGGTCATGCTGATGTAAGAGGTAAGCTCCCATGGTCTTGGGAAGCTCCACCCCTGTGGTTTTACAGGGTACAGTCCCCCTCTGGCTGCTGTCATGGGTTGGCATTGATTGCCTTTTCCAGGCACACAGTGCAAGCTTTTCCAGGTACACAGTGCAAGCTTTCAGTGGATCTACCACTCTGGAGTCTGGAGGATGGTGGCCCTTTTCTCACAGCTCCACTAGGCAATGCCTCAGTGGGGACTCTGTGTGGGGGCTCCCACCCCACATTTCCTTTCCACACTGCCCTAGCAGAGGTTCTTCATGAGGGCCCTGCCCCTGCAGCAAGCTTCTGCCTGGACATCCAGGCATTTTTTTTTTTTTTTACATCCTCTGAAATCTAGGGACAGGTTCCCAAACCTCAATTCTTGACTTCTGTACACCTGCAGGCCCAACACAATGTGTAAGCCACCAAGGTTTGGGGCTTACACCCTCTGAAGCAGTGGCCTGAGCTGTACATTGGCACCTTTTAGCCATGGCTGAGACACAGGGCACCAAGACTGCACAAAGCAGCAAGGCCCTGGGCCTAGCCCATGAAACCACTTTTTCCTCGTAGGCCTCCTGTCTTGTGATGGGAGGGGCTTCCTCTGACACGCCCTGGAGACATTTTCCCCATTGTCTTGGCAATTAACATTTGGCTCCTCGTTACTTATGCAAATTTCTGCAGCCAGCTTGAATTTCTCCTCAGAAAATGTTTTTGTTTGTTTGTTTGTTTTTTAATTTTCTATCACATCATCGGGCTGCAAAGTTTCGGAACTTTTATGTTCTG
The DNA here is from genome assembly GCF_006542625.1 of Nomascus leucogenys. Lineage (NCBI taxonomy): Eukaryota > Metazoa > Chordata > Mammalia > Primates > Hylobatidae > Nomascus > Nomascus leucogenys. The sequence goes on along the minus strand of NC_044406.1, from coordinate 19,295,516 downwards.
CTTTCCTTTTAAATATAAGTTCCAATTCCAAACTATATCTTTGTGAATACATAAAACTGAATACTTTTAACAGCACTCAAGACACACCTTGAATGCTTTGCTTCTTAGAAATTTCTTCTTCCAGATACTCTAAATCATCTCTCTCAAGTTCAAAGTTCCACATATCTCTAGGGCAGGGGCAGAATGCTGCCAGCCTCTTTGCTAAAACATAGCAAGAGTCACCTTTATTCCAGGTCTCAACAAGTTCTTTATCTCCATCTGAGACAACTTCAGCCTAGACTTCATTGTCCATATCACTATCAGCTTTTTTATCAAAGCCATTTAAGTCTCTAGGAAGTTCCAAACTTCCCCACATCTTCCTTTCTTCTGAGCCCTCCAAGTCTCTAGGAAGTTCCAAACTTTCCCGCATTTTCTGATCTTCTTCTGAGTGCTCCAAACAGTTCCAACCTCTGCCTGTTACCCAGTTCCAAAGTTGCTTCACATTTTCAGGTACCTTTACAGCAGCACCCCACTTCCCAGTACCAATTTACTGTATTAGTCCATTCTCACGCTGCTGGTGAAGACATACTTGAGACTGGGTAATTTATAAAGACAAGAAGTTTAATTGAATCACAGTTCAGCTGGCTGAGGACACCTCAGGAAACTTACAATCATGGCAAAAGGGGAAGCAAACACATCCTTCCTCACAAAGCAGCAGGAGAGAGAAGTATAGAGCAACGTGGGTGGAAAAGCCCCTTATAAAACCATCAGATCTTGTGAGATCTCACTCACTATCATGAGAACAGCATGGAGGTAATTGCTCCCATGATTCAATTACCTCCCACTGGGTCCCTCCCATGACACGTGGGGATTATGGAAACTACAATTCAAGATGAAATTTGGGTGGGGACACAGCCAAACCATATCACTTGCTTTGAACAGAAAATAATTCTGGCTGGAAGCTATTGACAATTTCACATCTTCCACATAGCCAAACTATGTCTTTGAAATATGATGTGCTCTTAGCAGCCAGGTACATAGTGCAGTTCTGAGATGGTACTCAGTGTTTTTTGGTGTCTACCCCTTGCCTAGATATGAAATGGGGGCAAATAAGAGCAGCAGAAAAAGCCATCTTGGAAAATAGTCATGGAAATTTTTTCTGAAACCAAAGATGTCAGAAAAGGTGTCTGGAAAAGACAGAGGTAAAATTGCAGATAGCAATATTTTCTAATGGCCAATAGAGACATAGAGAAGAGACCTCATAATGGGCACAGCACAGAAGGCACAGACAGCTTCAAATCCAGCTTTTTTTGGGTTATCCATCGGTATAATGAAAGTAAAAATCTCAAAATGAACTCATTATTTTTGGAAAAAATTTTCTGGCTCTGTCCATTGAAGGGGTCTGAAGGCAGTGACATTCAGTGGCAGTGAACATACCTAATGCTCAGATTTGGTGTCTACATACCATTTCTCTCTTAGAGAAAACAGGGTTCTTTTGATAATTGGCTAATTACAAACATGAGGCAGAGAGATTATGGGAGTGAGCCTGAAATATTTCACTGAACCAGAAAGTTAAAAATCATTCAAAGAGTTTTAGAAGGACATAGAGGCCAGCTTGAAGGAATTCCTCTTGGACAAGTATGAGACAATTTGAGCATCAAAAAAGGCCATAAATTATTATAAGCCTAAATAAATAAAACTCTATGGGTCCAAGTGATGCTCAGGGAAAAGGGCAAGAGAGGGGGAAACAAGTATGCTCTTTTCCACAGAAGGATGCCGGTTAATAAATATAGAAGGATTGAGAGAAACAAAAAACAACATTTTTGCAACTATAATGCAATAATTATTTGATATAAGAATGTTAAAGCCACTAATTAAAGGGTTATTGGAAACAGGATGCTCAGGTGGTATCAACATATCACCCTTGGATTACTTAGTAATTGCAAAGAGAAAGGTTTTCATCTTTATTAGAGAAATTTATTGGACCCAGTGAAGCACACATCTATGAAATGAGTATAAGAATAGTACCAACCTCAGAGAGTTGTTGTAAGGATTGAATAAATAATAAAACACATACCACTGGACCATAGAGAAGAATCGAAGCAGGTCAAATGGTTTATTTTTTTTTATTTTCTACAAAACCATACCCAAATCACAAACTTGCATAATCAGATGACCAATATAAAGAAGTAGCAAAGCCAGCAGTGTGAAATCCAGAAGGAGAGAGTGCCCCAATATCAAAAGAGAGCTTACATAGACAGTTTACTTCAAGCCTTTCCAGGATGGAGTTGCTTCTAAGCTCTCTAGCAAAGAGATGCATGCTTCTTACCCACCTACCCTTCCACATCAAAGAGAACGGAAGGAGTAAAGTGATTCAAAGAGAAAAAGAGATAGCTGGGTCTTTCCGCCAAATGGCAGCAGCCATAGTTTCCCATGACCACTACTGTTTTAAGAAAGAAAATGCTTTTGAAGAGCTGAAGTGAAGCTGCAAAGAGAAAATGATGGTTGAGATTTCTCTTAAAGGAGGGAAATGCAGACCCAATCCACTTTTGCTAAAAATACCTGGAAGAAGATTATTCAAAAATATGAGGGATATATTACTCCAATGCAAGCCAACTTATTTCCCTTCTATTAAGGCTTCCCTCCCTTGATAATGTGTCAAGATGAGAAAATGTGCCTCTTGAAGCTGATTAATCCTCAGCACACTTCTTCTTCACCTTGGGAGTAAAGTAAGGTGGTAGTGATGGCATCAACAGGAGTGTGCTGTGAGCATCTCTTGGCTAAAGCCCAGATTAGCAAGTCTTGTTGGACCTAACTCTTATAGTGTAATCTTGTCCCAGGGATTTCCAATTACCAATATCTATGTCTTTTTGACAAAGAAATTTCTCTAGTAACATGGGCCAGTTCTGCCTACTTCACAGCAACTACTATAGAATTAATGCCTCTGAAAACCTCAAATCATGACAAGTAGAACTGAGTATTTATTCCTTAGATCTCTAACCCCTCAGGTGGCATCTTAGCCTGTTTTATGTTGCTATAAAAGAATACATGAGACTGGATAATTTATAAGGAAAAGAGTTTTTTTAGCTCACAGTCCTGCAGCTTCAGAAGTTCAAGGTCATGGCCCTGGTTTCTGGCAAGGGTTTTCATGTCATGTCACGATATGGTAGAGAAGGTCAAAGGGGAAGTGAATACATGCAAAAAGGGGAAACCCTCAGGGACTTCCTGGATTTATAAAAATTTACTCTCATTAGAACTAATCCATTCCCACGAAAACCAATCCAGTCTTGCTAGAGCAAGAACTCATTCACTACCATGAGAATAGCACCAAGCCATTCATGAGGTATCCACTCTCATAACCCAAACACCTTCCACTAGGCCCTACCACCCAACACCACTACATTGGCAATAAAATTGTGAGTTTTGGTGAGTAAAAACCATATCCAAACCATAGCAGGTGAAATAACTTTAAGATGTGCATTCTATACTGGCTTCCAGACTTCTCCAATGAGATGAAGTACTAGTTTCTCACAGTGGTATCTTGCTTGATAAAACACCCTTTATTCCTGTGTTAGTTTGCTGAGAATTAAGTGTGTTTTATCAAGCAAGATACATGAATATAGGCAGGGGAGCATCACATACCAGGGACTGTCGGGGGGTGGGGGGCAAGGGGAGGGAGAGCATTAGGACAAATACCAAATGCATGCGGGGCTTAAAACCTAGATGACAGGTTGATAGGTGCAGCAAACCACCATGGCACATGTATACCTATGTAACAAACCTGCACGTTCTGCACATGTATCCCAGAACTTTTAAAGTGAAAATAAAAAAATAAATTTAAAAAAAAAACACACTTTACTGACTGCCTTACCTTCCCTGTCTTACCTCCCCACTTCACCATTGGGATCTTCTGGGATCACCTCCCTAATAAGCTATTTGTGCCAGAATCCTTGTCCTTATGGAGGAACACAAGTTTAGATGTCTGGCTAAACCAAAATTACAACTTCTAGAGTCACAGATAAACTGCATAACCAAAAGCCACATTTGAAATGTGCATCTATACTCCTAAGAGAGAACGTAGAACCCTGCAAGAAGTCTCTAAGTGCCTCTTGTTGCTATATATGCTTACCTGAGTGATTAAGAGTGGTTTATAATCCATCTTGAGCAATGTTAGTATCCTTATGTGGGATATTACTCAAAACATTTACTAGTTGCAACAGCATGAGCCCTGGAGTAGGGTCCTAAAAGATGTCAAGAGTGATGGGACCAGGGCATTTGTGGAGGGAACAATAGCTGGTCTCTGGATTGAGGTCATTTATTAAACAGTAGGGTAATATTTCACCATTTTAACAATCAACACAGTCCTACCAATCTATAGTGATTGAACATCAGTCCTATCCTTAGGTACTGAAGTGATTTTTATGATAATTGAATAAGTGGGAGATTCCCAAGGATTAAAAAAAATCTTTATTACCAGCAGCTCAAGAATAACTGCAAATGATGGTGTAGTACAATCCCTAGTGTAGAGTATGGTCTGAGAATTAAGTGCTTTGGCATAATAGTCAATTCCTGGGTTGTCAATTTTAAAAGAATTATGCTACAACAAAATAAACTGAGTACTAAAACCAAAAATAACATATTTTGAATTTTCTCTTCACAATGACCTCTTTACGATGACCTCAGAGTCATTATTACAAATATCAATTTTCATTGTTTTGTAGATATGTTAGAAAAAACAATTGTAGAACAAAGTATTCCATACTGTACAAACCAGTTCTTATCGTCTAGTTATAATAAAACAGCTGTATAACTTAGAAAGTCCCTTTTGAGTGTATTTACTTTCCCTAGAATAATTGCAATGATAGGGGATTTTTTTTCAAATATGAAAGAGCTGTTTTAAATACATCTCTTACAGAGTTACCAATAAATGTATAAATTCAGTAAAGATGAATTCAGAAAGCTCTATTGGAGCTTACAGAATAATAGTAAGGAAATGTCAGAATATAAGATATAGGAAAAGCCTGATCCAGACTATATGAGTGATCAATTTATTAATGCTTGGTCTACAGGGAAGCCTCAAAAAGCATACCTATAGATTCAGGTAACAACTGGGTCCTAAATAATCCTTTTATAGTAAATCAGTTCTCACAAAAAATAAAATTGAAAGGTAAAGATTGTGTTTCAATACTTCCCTTTAAAATTGCATGTGATGGGCATTCAGGACAAAAGTACAATAAACGTCAAATAATTGTACTCTAATAATTATGTAACTATACGAATATTCTGGGAGACAACATGATTTTTGTTTTTGTTTTTTTTTTAAACAAACTGGTGATTTATTGTATGCCTTTGACAGATATTAAAAAACAAGTTTTCTTTGCTGCTATTGGCGATCATAGAAGGCAGGTATCTAAACATATAAGACCTTACACTTTGCGTCAATCTGATAGCTGCTTTCATAATATTGTAATGAATTGATGAACCAAAGAAAGACCTTGTACATTATCTAGTTCAGTTCCTTTATGGGGGTGAAGGTGGTGGGCAGTTGGTGAGTGGGTGTGTAGGGGGCCCTAAGACCCTAAAACAATGCAATTTTCCCAGCCTCAGAGGTATAGTGGCAGTGGAGGATTGGAATCCAGGCTACCTAAAAATACTAGTCCAGAATTCAGCCTCGTGATAAGTAGTGTAACATGTATTTAAATGTATAGGCTCTGGAGGTAGACCTTCTAGGTTTAATTTTGGTTCCATCCAGCCCTTGCCATTTATTTAACCTGTGCCTCAGTACGAGCATCTATCTCACAGTCTTGCTGAGATTACATAAGCTAAATGAAGCTTAAGATAGCCTGGCATAGTGAGAACTCTATAGATGTTAATGGCACCATGTTGCCTTAAGAAGGCTGGTCTGCTTTGCTATTTGACCTATATTTAGAATCATTTAATCTGTTGGTAGTTTCATCTCATGCTATAGTGTTATATTTTTGAATTACATTGGAGATTTTCATCAAAAGCCGGCTCTACTTCCAGAAAAGATGGTAACATCAGCCTAAGTGTCTAATCCTTCTTATTATTTGTTTCCTGTGTTTTATCTCTTTTGTTTTTTCTTTCCTTCTGGCCCCTTCTTTTGAATTGAGCATTTTTATTATTTTCTTCTATTGCTTTTTAGCAATGCGTTTTCTCCTAGTCATCAGGGTTTACCCTTAAAATTACAACATATATCCTCGACTTACAAAAGTCAAATCAAAAGTGGTAACACTTCCCAGCAAATAAAAACACCATAGAAATCATTTATTCCATTTACTTCTTTTCCAATTTTGTGTTACTGTTACATAGTTTAATTCTAATTATATTTTGAATCATATGAAAAATTATACTTTCATGGACTTTGGTTTTCAGCAGTTTTAGTACTAAATGCCTCAGTATAGTTTTTTTTTGTTTTCTTCCTGCTCTGGACTTGCATCATTTCTTGAATTTATAACATGAAGTCCTTTATCAGTTTTCAAAAATTGTCTCTTCAAACATTACTTCAGCTCTATGCTCTCTCTCCTTTTGTAACTTCAATCATATGTGGGTTAGACTTTATCATTGTGTTTCATGTGTCTTCTATGCCTTTGTCTGTATTGTCCATCCTTCTGTTCTCCATTTTAAGTCTAGATATTTTCTTTTGATCTACCTTCCATTTTATCATTCTCTTTTAAGCTATGCCTAATGTGCTGTTAAATCCATCTATTGAGTTCTTAATTTCAGATATTTCATATTTCACTTCTTAAATTTCCATCTGATAATACTTTATATTTTCTAGTTCCTTGCTGATATTCATCTTGTCACTTAAATTACTGAAAATACTAATCACAGCTATTTTAAAGTCCATGCCTGGTAACTACATTTTCCAGTTTTCCTGTGTGTTTATTTTTATATTAGTTTTTGATCAATTCATGTTGCTGTGTGCATGATTATCTTTCACTGAATGCTAGATGATGTATATGACATTTTTATAGATAATTTGATGCTCTGGATGTTCTATTCCTCCACAGAGAATTTATTCTTGCTTCTGGCAGTCAGCTGGTCTAAAAGACCACTGTGATCCAATCAAATACTCAGCTGATTCAAAGTTAAACTTCTGACTTTGTGAGAGCTGGTATAATCCTGGTTTACCCTCACTCTTAGGGAGCCTTTTGGGGTAAGAAATGAAGGCCAAGAGTGTTTACCTGGGTTATCCCTCCATAGTATGTTCTAGGCTCTATTTTGTTGTCATTCAAATTGTCACAAAATCTGTTTATCTTTCCTCTCTGGGCTTTTTTTTTTTTCTGAAATATTGGCTCTACATATCCTCGCTGTCTTGGTGACTCTGATGCCTTTAAAAAGATGTTTCTCATGTTTTATCCAGTTTTGTCAGTTCTTTTCTTCAGGATGTTGTTTTCACACAAGCTAGTCAATATTTTTAGAAACAGAACTCCTCCCAATTGGCTTTTAGTCTCCCATCTTGAAAACAGAAAGACAATAAAAGTTTACCCAATTCTGGAAATAATATAAAAGAGTGAGTGATCAAAGCCAACAAAGAGAAAATACGACCTGAAAAAAAGCATACACTGCAAATAAAGTAAAAGTTCAATGAGCTGTCAAAATATTCTTAGGAAATAGGAGAAGATATTGCACCCATTAAATAAGCAAAAGATAGAAAAATTTAAAAGTCCTTAAATTACAAAAGATCAACTTGCAGAATGAGAAGAATTTAAAAGGAAGTAAAACCACTTGCAAGAATTTTTCAAATCAAACTTCTTGGAAATCATAAGAAAGGAGAGTCATATGGTCTGGAAGCCATCTGGCTCAAAGAAGATATTCACAATGTTTATTTAATTCTGGAGGGAGAATCAACATAAAGTTAAGCAATAGATTTTAGTGACTAAATATTAATGAAAAATATCAAAAGGTGATCACTTATAAACTTACGCTATCAATCCTTTATTATAATAATTAATTATTAAATATTAACCACTTGCTGTTTGAATTTTAGAAACTATATATATTATATGTATATATATATATATATATATATATTTTTTTTTTTTTTTTTTTTTTTTGAGACAGAGTCTCGCTCTGTCACCCAGGCTGGAGTGCAGTGGCGTGATCTCCGCTCACTGCAAGCTCCGCCCCCCGGGTTCATGCCATTCTCCTGCCTCAGCCTCCCGAATAGCTGAGACTACAGGCACCCGCCACCAGGCCTGGCGAATTTTTCTGTAGTTTTAGTAAAGATGGGGTTTCACCGTGTTCGCCAGGATGGTCTCGATCTCCTGACCTCGTGATCTGCCCGCCTCGGCCTCCCAAAGTGCTGGGATTACAGGCATGAGCCACTGCGCCCGGCCTCAGAAACTATATTTTTTAAAAAGCACTGGTATATGTAATATATTATCTAATCTAACAATCTAGTTAAAAAGGTCACGAGAAACCGACCCTTTGAATTTTGCTATCCTAGCAGAGTTCTCCAGAGAAACAGAACCAATAGGATATATATGTGATAGATATAGATAGATCTATATAAGTATGAACATATTGCAATTATCTACCTATCTAGGAAGATATTTATTATTAGATATTTGTTCACATGCAATTATGGGGGCTGAGAGGTCCCCTGATCTGCCATTTGCAAGCTGCAGACCCAAAATAGACAGTGGCATATTTCAAAAGCCTGAGAGCCAGAGTGCCAATGTTTAGATTCCAGTGTGAGTCTGAAGGCCTGAGAACATGGAATACTCAGGGATGGAGATGACCAATGGTCCAGCTCATACAGCCAGCAGAGTTAATTCAACATTCCTCTGTTTTTTTTTGTTCTATTTGGACCCTCAGTGAACTGGATGATTCTCATCCACATTGGGGAGGGTCATCTGCTTTACTCACTCCACCAATTCAAATGCTAATCTCGTCAAGAAACACCCTCCCAGATACACCCAGAAATAGTGTTTATTCAACTCTGAACATACATGAACCAGTTGAGCTGACACAAAATTAACCATCATACTGAGTATCACTTCTCATGACTAATTCTCCAAATTTTGGTCATTTTGGTGTCTAAGAATATATAACAGCAAAATAAATATTAACCTATAGAGTCCAAACCCGTAACATAAAAGCAAATTCCAGAATCATTCTAATTATTAGTATTTAAAAGAACCTTTAGTGTTCAGAAACAATGTAAGAAAACTATTATTTGAAACACACCATTAATCTATAACATTATGAAACTACATGACATAATATAATTAGTAAATGTACACTCCGAGGTCTTTACCAAACCCATGCTCAAGAATTGAATTATTTAAAATTTATGTGCCATATAATATCATAATATGTTCCTTTTCTCACAAATGGAAAAGGGAAAAGGAATTGTGTTATCATTTTCATCTACTGCCACCCTCGACAGCCTGTAATAAGCTTCGAGACTATCCTCTTTTATTACAGAACAATGACTCACCTAGAGTTACATAACACACAGTTACTAGGAATCCAAATCTCTCATTTTCTCTTTAATATCAGAAGTGCTTATCGCTTAAAGCTAAAAAAAAAACAGTTTTAAAGAAATATTCAAGAAACAGCAAATGAAGGGGGAAAATTGCAAGCAACTGCCAGGGGATAATTACTATTATGCTTACCTATCCTTCCCTGCATTCACTCTCTGGGTTGTACAAGTGCTGGACTTGCATTTGAAGACCCTGAGAGTGAGAACCTTCTTACTTGGTGCCCTAGGAGTCTTGCTTGCCTCACTCTAGTCCCTGCTCTGTATAGGGCAGGGCCCAGGAAAAGCAGCATTTAAGAGATATGCAAAGGAAGAGAGCCCCACAGGGGACGCTGAAAACAAGTAGTCAATAAGGAAAAAGAAAAAAATGCAACAGCAGTGTTATGAAAGCCAATAAAAGAGGGCACATCCGGGGGAAAAAAAGACACAATGATCATTGTCATTCAACTCTGAACAGGAATCATGTAAGATAATGCTCAAACATTGTTTATTGCTAGGAACTGCCAGTTGAAAGGAAACTTATATGTCTCAAATATACAAACAGTTGCTCAACCTTACTTAAAATTTTTAAATGCAAATTAAAACTTCAAGAAGACACTATCAATACACTATGTTGGAGAGGGCATTGGGAAACATTCTCTGAAATATTTCTTGTGGGAGTGTAAATTGGTACAATTGATATGGAGCCTAATGTAGCAGCATTATCAAAAATTGCTTTGACCTAGCAATTCGACCTCTAAGTATTACCCAGCCTATTCTTGACACATGTGTTTGAGGAAATCTATTGCAATATTGATTGTAAATATTAAAACAATCTAAGTGTTATAGAAGATGAGTTAAATAAATCATAACATATCTATTTAATAAAATTAATACAATTCCATGCAGTTGTTCAAAGGAATGAGTGAGCTCTATATGTACTGATATGGAAAGACCTCTGTCATTATGTGAAAGCAATAAAGAATGGAATAGTGTTTTAGTATGCTCAACTTATGATTTTGGAAAAATTAAAAACCACTTATATTCACCTTTGCATAAAATAGCTCTAGAAAGAGACACAAAAAACTGGTGATAGCCCTTGCTTCTTGAGATGGGAACTAAGCTGGAAAACACTAATGGGAGGGAGAAACTTTCTTTTCACTTCTACTCTTATTCGTTTAAAATATTGTTTTATATACTTATGTACTACCTGTTCAAAAACGCAAAATAAAATATAAAGTGTTTTATTGTATTCAACAGAAAGGAAGTTGCAAGTAACCTTAGTAATGGCTGTTTCAGGGGCATGGCAGGCAAAGCAACCATGTTGCAATGGGTTAAAGAGTAACACTGAAGTAAATGGACACATTCTAGTAAGAATAACTGTTAACGCCCCTTGGCCCTAATGGAAGAAGAGTGATAGGACTGTAGTCACAGGTGAACCTAAGGTCATGGAACTGAGGGGCTAAAACTCCACATAGATACTGAAGTCACCCAACAGAGCAAAGTGCAGCGGATAACTTATGTAAATAGCCTCTAACTTTTATGCCTTTCCAGCTAAATAAAGACTAACAGCATATCCAGTGCATGCAGGCTTCAAGCACCATGATCAATAGCTTCTTTACTGAAATCAGACAACCTGGCTTCTAACTCTGCCATTCACTAACTATGTTAGTTTAGGAAGCTATTTCATTTCTCTGTGCCTCATTTTCCTCATCTGCCCACTTCATATAGGTCTTGTAAACATTAAATGAGTTAATAGAAGTAAATCACTTAGAACATGTCTGGCACATACTAGATACTGCATGTATTAGTTTGCTAAGGCTGTCATAACAAAATATCACAGACTGGGTAGCTTAAACAACCGAAATTTATTTTCTCAAAATTCAGGAGACTAGAAGTCTGAACTCAAAGTGTCAGCAGAGCTGGTTACTTCTGAGGGTTCTCCCCTTAGCTTTTTCATGACTGTCTTCTTCCTGTGTCTTCATATGGAATTCCCTCTGTATGTGCCTGTGTCCTAATATCCTCTTCTTATAAGGTTACCAGTTATATTGGATTAATGCCCACCCTAATTGCCTCATTTAACCTTAATTACTGCGTTAAAGACCCTGTCTCCAAATACAGTCACATTTTGAGGTACTGGGGGTTAAGACCTCAAACATGTTAACTTCGAGTGGACACAGCTCAGTGCATAACACTGCATGTTTGTGGCTTACATAGTGTCCAGGATAATGGCAGGTGTTTGGGTACAGAGGAAGTCAGTAATGCTTACATTAATATCTTCAATGGACTGGGGGGAAGGGAGGGGATTTTGTAGATGACAACAATGAGGAAGGGGAAAGAAAGGTTTATTCTGTGGCAATTAAAATGAATATATAAAAATATATATTATATGTTTAATAATATATAGCTCATAATTTATAATATATGCACATTAACTTTGTTCAGCCTGTATTAAAATTATTCATGGGCTCTAAGTCCTTAGCAGCTCTTAATGGGAAACGTTAAAGAAGCCGTTAACACAAGTAGTTTGTACAGACAATGCACTAGGTTAGCCATTAGCTTTTATTTAGACAGAGAAGAATCAAGGTTAGGGAATAACTATAAACCAACTAGCATAAAATTTGAGTTAAATATATATTTATGCAATATATTCTCATCATGAAGTCAAATTTCTGTCTAGTTATAATTACCAAAACTGGCAGAAAGCCTCTGTATAACACTGAGAGATTTTTAAAAATAGTTCTAAGAACTATTGACTCATAACCTTGAGAATATCATTGTTGGTTTCAGAAACTACATTTGTTAAGATGTTTGGGTTGAAAGCCTATTTTTTTCACTTAAAATTGTGAATGGTTCATGGTGAATTATTGTGAATTCTGGATTCCATATTTAACATTGATTAACCACTGGAGGTTGAATTTATTCATCATCCTTGGAATAATTAACTCTCATTATAACTGTACTGATCTAGTCTTAATTGCTTAACCACTATAAAAGATGATGTAGATCCTCTTACAACTAGGAACAGGTCTAAAGGCTTCTCATAGAAAAGTTATTTTCTACTTAAAATCAGTGATCATACAAAATAACTAAAATCAGAGTGGGATTTCATTCTTCCATAATAAGCCAATGGCATGAACATCAATGGGAAGTGTTTCTCCAAAAATATGGAAGAACAATATCTTAAAAGCAGCATGAGAACTGAAGAGGTGTGGAAAAAAGAGTTGCTCCCACTTGAAAGGATTTTATGTGAAGCTGAGTCTTTGGGGAAAGCCCTGGCTGTCAGTATCAACAAGGAGATGGAGGAAATCTCCAAGAAGAGGATTTGAACGTGGGAAAGTTGTACCCATAAAAGTGAGTTCTTAAAGGTTCATGGGGAAAGTTTGTTCTTCTAGGAGTTTGGAATGGGAGTTAGAGGGCAAAGAATATATTTTTTTTTCAGACCTTTTTTTTTTTTATTGGGGGAGGAGTTGGGTAAATGGGGGAATTACATGGGCACAAGTTTTTGAAAAAGAGGAAAATGTTACTCCTTTTCATTATCTATCTGTTTCTGAATTTTTTTCAAAAGCATGGACAGCTAAGAGTTGATTTCTTCATTGGGGCAATATCTTGGAATCTCTTAGATTTCTTTTTTTTTATTTTTATACTTTAGGTTTTAGGGTACATGTGCACAATGTGCAGGTTTGTTACATATGTATCCATGTGCCATGTTGGTGTGCTGCACCCATTAACTCGTCATTTAGCATTAGGTATATCTCCTAATGCTGTCCCTCCCCCCTCCCCCAACCCCACAACAGTCCCCGGAGTGTGATGTTCCCCTTCCTGTGTCCATGAGTTCTCATTGTTCAATTCCCACCTATGAGTGAGAACATGCGGTGTTTGGTTTTTTGTCCTTGTGATAGTTTGCTGAGAATGATAGTTTCCAGTGTCATCCATGTCCCTACAAAGGTCATGAACTCATCATTTTTTATGGCTGCATAGTATTCCATGTTTTGGAGATGTGAGTGTGTCAAAAGACTTGTGGCTTCATATATTGAGAGGTGACCAAAGGCCGTAAGAATATATTTTTAAAACCAAAATAGATCAAAATGATCCCAGTTTTAAGGGATTTTGCCTATTTGGGAAGAATAAAGCTAAAATGTTAAAACTGTTGAATTATGGAGAACAGATGTACTCTGAGACATAATTTAAAAAAATATATTTAAAATAAGGCAGGTTAACGTTTGCGTCTAGGCACAATAAATCTATATTAAAGGGAAGCACATCAAGGAAATGTATATGTTGAATAATGTAACTGAAAAATATTTTTTAAAAACTACTTAAAAAGAAAAATAATTTGATGGGCACTTTAAGCATTGTAGCTAGAAATTAATGTATAATAGTGTCTTCCTGAACTTTGTATGAAAAATTAAAACTCTCTAGTCCTTTAATGAGCATGAATTTATACTTCAAGATTTGTTGCTTACTAAAATTATACTCAGTACTTTGAGTTATTCAGATTTATGTTTAATATTGTTAAATTCTTCATCCGAGAGCATAAATATATTGTCTTCTATACTTTGTAACTTGTGCATATCTAAAGAAACTAGCAGTAAACATTTTGGAAGATGTTTTTGTGTTTTTTTCTAGTAGAGTTTTAGAGTACATGTGTCTTAATAGGAAGTTTTCAGAGAAATAGGAACGCTTTTACACTGTTGGTGGGAGTGTAAATTAGTTCAACCATTGTGGAAGACAATATGGCGATTCCTCACGGATCTAGAACCAGAAATACCATTTGACACAGCAATCCCATTGCTGGCTATATACCCAAAGGATTATAAATAATTCTATTATAAAGACACATGTACCTGTATATTTGTTGAAGCACTGTTCAATAAATATAGCAAAGACTTTGAACCAACCCATCAATGATAGACTGGATAAAGCCCATCACTGATAGACTGGATAAAGCCCATCAATGATAGACTGGATAAAGCAAATGTGGCACGTACACACCATAGAATACTATGCAGCCATAGAAAAGGATGAGTCCTTTGCAGGGATATGGATGAAGGTGGAAACCATAATTCTCAGCAAACTAACATAGGAATACAAAACCAAACACTGCATGTTCTCAGTCATAAGTGGGAGCTGAACAATGAGAACACGTGGACACAGGGAGGGGAACAACAACACACCAGGGCCTGTCGGGGTTGCAGGGCTAGGGGAGGGATATCATTAGGAGAAATACCTAATGTAGATGATGGATTGATGGGTGCAGCAAACCACCATGGCACATGTATACCTATGTAATAAGTCTGCATGTTCACATGTATTCCAGAACTTAAAGTATAATAAAAAATAAAAATAAAAAAAATAACAGATGATGGAGAGGTTGCTGAGAAAAGGTAATGCTGAATGCAAATTAGTTCAGTCATTGTGGAAAGCAGTTTGGCAATTTCTCAAAGAACTTTAAACAGTATTACCATTTGACCCAGCAATCCCATTACTGGGTATAGACCTAAAGTATTAGAAATAATTCTACCATAAAGACACCTGCATGGGTATGTTCATTGTAGCAATAATGTAGCAATAATTCACAATAGCAAAGACATGAAATCAACTTAAATGCCCATCAGTGGCAGACTGGATAAAGAAAATGTAGCATGTATACACCATGGAATACTACACAGTCATAAAAAAAGAATGAGATCATGTCCTTTGCAGCAATATGGATGGAGCTGGAGGTCATCATTCTAAGCGAACTAACACAGGAACAGAAAACCAAATACCACATATTCTCACTTATAAGTGAGAGCTAAACATTGAGAATACATGGATGCAAAGAAGGGAACAACAAACACTGGGGCCTACTTAAGAGTGGAGGTTGGAAGATGGGAGAAAATTGAAAAACTACCTATTGGGTACTATGCTTATTACCTGGGTGATGAGATAATCTGTACACCAAACCCCCATGACACATAACTTACCTATATAGCAAACCTGCACATATACCCTGGAACCTGAAATAAAGGTTCAAAAAAAAAAAAAAGGTATGTGGATTTAGGCTGGGCACAGTGGCTCACCCCTATAGTCCCAGCACTTTGGGAGGCCAAGGCGGGTGGATCACCTGAGGTTAGGAGTTGGAGACCAGCCTGGCCAACATGGTGAAACCCCATCTCTATAAAAATAAAAGCATTAGCCGGGCATGGTGGCAGGCACCTGTAATCCCAGCTACTCGGGAGGCTGAGGCATGAGAATTGTTTGAACCCAGGAGGCAGAGGTTGCAGTGAGCTGAGATCATGCCACTGTACTCCAGCCTGGGCAACAGAGTGAGACTGACTCTGTCTCAATTAAAAAAAAGTATGTGGATTTAGCAGTCCATAGTTCTACCAAGTTAATCATTCCACTGGTAAATGAGGCGAGCCTTCAGGCATCAGCCAAGACCCCAGATGGATTGCACTTTCAAGACAGATCAAGTCAAAACAGAAGTTTCCAGCTTCTGTAGGAGTAAGTTGAGGTCTGCATTGGTTGTGAAGCTCCATGGGTGAGGATATAGGCCCCAGGCTATTGAAAACAGGCTCTTTGAGAGTGGTTAGAGGCCAGGTGGTTGAATCAGAGACCCTGGTCCCTAGAGCTATAGAATGTTTATTATCTAACTCGAGTCTTACGAAGTTTGAATACTTCTGGTGTGCCACATACAGATGTAGGACTTTATTTATCAATGCAAGGAGGAGGGTGTGATTAGTTGAAATATGAAAAGCAGGAGAGAGAATAAGTTTTGGAAATAATGATTGTTGATTTACAAGTATGTTGAGTTTGAGGGGTGCCTGGGCCACTCAGGAGTAATTGAATAGCAGATAGTTGTCAATGTAGCCTAGAGTGAAAGAAGGAAGGTAGAGAAGTTAAGAACCTTGTCAATGAAGAGAGCTTCCTCCTGTCCTGATCCATGGTGTATCTGGAATTTGAGGGACAGGCCATATGTCGGCTTTCATGTTTTTTCTCCTGCTCCCTGCATTTCTATTTCTTTCTCCTTTCTTCAGTTTCAGTCTGATTTTCCACTTGATCTTTCACCTTATCCATTAAGCATATTTCAGTTTTAATTTCCTAAATAATTCCTTCCCAGGGATGGTTCTTCTGCAAGACACTGTACTCACCTCCCCGCACCCCCAACACACATTCTTCTTTCCTGTGACCTTTTCAAAATAAGAGGTGCACTTGATGCCTACACTTTATTCTCCACTCGTCAGTTCCTTGCAATCTGGCTTTCATAAGGAAATTGTCCTTAATTCTCTTCTACAGCACCCTAACTTCCAAATGGAATTATCAATGCCAAGTATTTATCCTACTGACCTCTTGGCAGTATTCAATATTGTTGACCACACTCTGCGTTGATGCTTTTTCCTAGCGTTTGTCTGCTCTTCTTTCCTCATTTTTCCCATCTCTTTTTCTCTAAACTTCACTGAGCCCAGTTCCCTGGTTTTACCTTAAAATTAGCTGTTCTGTAGGTTCTGTTGGCTGCTTCTTCAATCTGAAGCTGTGGGGAAGGGGACTACCAAAAGGACCCATGGAACTAAGGGTCCCATTCAACCATTGTCACTATAAATGCCACTTGAAGGACTCACCACCACCACTACCAGCTGCTGCCACAACCATCAGCAGACAGGAAAGCAAAAAGGTTTTTACGTGGGTTTTCATCTGATATTTAAATGACTAATAAGATGTCACTAAAATAGAAAAGTCGCAAAATGCTACCTGCCACTTAACATTCTGCAACTCTCAGCTCCAAGTTCCCAAAGTGAGTTAAATGTGCCACTTGCGTTGCCCTGTATTATGACCTCTGTTACATTCCTTCAAGCCAGCAGTGGCTCCTGACAGGGTGTTGACCATTGACACCAATTAGTTATCATCAAACCTACCTTCCCTTGTCCTTCTTCGTAGGTGTTATCAGTGGTAGGAAGGAGGTAAAATAACAGAAGTCTGTAGGATTTAAACGTGAGGGCATTTATGGTTTTGTGAATGTGAGAAGGTCATATTTGTACTGTTTAGAAGATTTGCACAATTCTCTCTGAACTCGCAAGCTTAGTACAAGCTACCAAGTCTGAGATCCCTTATGTAGTACTGCCTTTAACCCCCTTCTCCTCTCCTACTCTGCTTATTTTCTCCAGCCACCTAAATTTTATCTCTACCCCTGACTGCAGTCATGGTCACTCTCTTACATTCCATATCCGTACTTGCCAGTGCTGGTTGGAAAACTCCACGTGGGTGTCCTGCAGGCAGTCTGACCTCATCTAGGACAACGTATTTCCTGCCCCCTCAACCCTTCATGCCCTTTGCCTAATAAAAACTCAACTATGATATTCGCTTTGGCAAATGGCAAGCCATCCTCAACTCCTCTTTATCTCTCACCACTATATATTTCCATTGATATTGACTCTGTGATGTTTCTCCCATCTGTCAACTCCCTCACACCCACTTCCACTGCCCTAGTTTCATGCTTCACCACTTCTTGCTTGGACTTGCAATAGCCTCCAGATACTCCCCTCTCCAATCTGTCTTTTACACTTTTTCTCAGAAATGTGTTCCTTAAAAAATAAATATATTCAGTGCCTGATTAAAAATCTCTAGTGAAGACCTGTCACATACAGGATAAAGTCCAAACTCATTAACCTGGCTTGCAGGGTTCATCACTAATGAACCAATGGCCAAAAAATAACCTTTCCCTAAAGATTTTCTTAATTGGGGTAAAATTTACATACAGTGAAATATTAATTGTATTAAGGTACAATTTTATTAGTTTTGACAAATGTGTACACTCATGCAACCAATATCTCAGTCAAAATACAGAACATTTCCATCACTTTAGAAAATTTCCTCATGCCCCCTTGAATCAATTCCCACATTCTCATAGATAATCCCTGTTCTAATTTTTATTATTGATTATGTTTGTCTGTTCTTGACATAAAGTATGCACTCTCTTTTTTCACTCAACATAATGATTTTGAGATCATTCATGTTGCTTCATGTATCCCTAGCTCACTATTTGTTTGTTGCTGAGGAATATTTCACTGTATGATGATACTACCAATTTGGGTTGTTTCCAGTTTGAGGCTATGATAAATAAAGTAGCTATGAAGTTCCTTATACAAGTGGTTTTTTGGAGCAATGCTTTCATTTCTCTCAAATAAATATATAGGAGTAGGATTGCTGGGTCACATAGTAAATGTATAATTAGCTGTATAAAAGATTGTTAAGCAGTTTTCCAAGGTGACTTTATTATTTTTCACTCCCACCAGTAATATATGAGTTGCCCCATATCCTTAACAAAATTTGGCACTGTCAGTCATTTTAACTTAACCATTCTTGTGGTTGAATAATGGTTTTAAAAGCTCAGTGTGGTTTTAACTTCCCTTTCCTTGATAACTAATAAATTTGAACACTTTTCTATGTGTTATTGGGCATTTGTGTATCTTCCATTTTTAAGTGTCTGTTCTGGTATTTTCACCATTTATATTGGATTGACTGCCTTTATATATGCTTTATATATGCATTAAAAGCATTCTTTAAATATCTTTACTACAAGTCCTTTGTCAGATCTCTGTATTGTGAAAATTTTCTTTTCCTTTCTTTTCTTTTCTTTTTTTTTTTTTTTGAGACAGACTTTCACTCTTGTTGCCCAGGCAGGTGTGCAATTGCACAATCTGTGCTCACTGCAACCTCTACCTCCCGGGTTCAAGCAATTCTCCTGCCTCAGCCTCCCGAGTAGCTGGGATTACAGGCATGCACCACCGCGCCTGGCTAATTTTGTACTTTTAGTAGAGACAGGGTTTCTCTATGTTGGTCAGGCTGGACTCGAACTCCCGACCTCAGGTGATCCGCCTGCCTCAGCCTCTCAAAGTGCTGGGATTACAGGCGTGAGCCACCGTGCCTGGTTTGTATTGTGAAAATTTTCTACCAGACTATGGCTTGCCTTTACATTTTCTTAACTGTCTAATAAGCAGAAGTTTTAAATTTTGATGAAATCTAAATTATCAATTGTTTTCTTTGACATTTATTGATTTCTATGCCCTAAGAAATCTTTTCATTCCCCCAGATAGCAAAAATATTCTCTAGTAACTTTCTTCTAGAAGCTTTATAATTTTACTTTTTGCATTCATGTCTATAGTGCAACTTGAGTTGGTATTTGTGTATGGGGCCAATGTTCATTATTTTCTATATGGATATCCAGTTTGTCAAGAATCATACGCTGAGGTTAATTTTCCCATTGAGTTGCTTTAGTGTATATATTAAAAATCAATGGACTTATAAGTGTAGTTCTATTTCTGCATTCTTTATTTTCTTCCATTCGTTGTCTACTTTTTTGCCAATATGACACCACTTTGACTAATATTGTTTTATAGTAAGCCTTGAAGTTAGGAGGTGCAAGGGCCCAGCCTTTGTATCTTTTTCAGGATTGTTTGACTATTCATAGTTCTCTGCATTTCCATATAAATTTTAGAATCAGCTTTTCAAATTCTATTTTTAAAAGCCTGCTAGTATTCAGATTGGAGTAGTATCAGATTTATAGATCAAATTGGACAAAAATGACATCTTAACAATTTCAAGTTTTACAATCCATTTAACATGGTATATTGTTCCATTTATTTAGGCCTTTTATAATTTTTTTCCAGCAATATTTTGTTTTCAGTGTAGTGGTTTAGCTAGTATTTGTGAAATGTACTAATAAGTATTTATGTTTTTTGACACTATTACAAATGGAATCCCTAAATTTTATTATTCAATGACTTGCTGCAAGTATCTAGAAATAAAATTGGATTTTAGTATTGACCCTGTATCCTGTGCCTTTGATATATTCACTAATTAGTCCTAGCAGTTGTTTTTAGATGACAAGATTTTGAATGTAAAAATCATGTTGTCTACAAATACAATAGTTTTACTTCTCCCTTCCAATTTGTATGCTGTTTTTTTTTCTTGCCTTATCACACTGGGCAGGACCTCCATCGAATACACTGGTTAGTAGAAATGGTGAAAGATAATATCTTTAGTTTGTTCCCAAACTTAAGCGAACATGCTCAATATTTTACCATTAGCTAGGATGTTAGCTGTAGTTTTTTTGCAGATATCCTTAATTGGATTGACGAAGTTCCCTTTAGTCCTAGGTTTTTGATAAAGAGATGTACAATTTTGGTCAAATACTATTTTTCATCAATAATATTGAGATAATATTATCTTTTTTGTCTTATTCAGTTAATGGTTAATTACGTTGATTTTTATAAATTAAACCAATCTTATATTCTTGAGATAAACCCCACTTAATCCTGACATATTGTCCTTTTTATATATTGCTATATATTGTTAGGTCCAATTCACTTTTATTTAGTTAAGGACTTTTGCATCTAAGTTCATAAAATATATTAGTCTGTAAGTTTCTTTTCTTCAAACGTATTGTGAAATTTTGTTATTAGTTTTTTTTCCTGGTCTTGGTTTTAAGTTGAGAGGTATTCTTTCCACTTCTATTTTCTGAAACAGTTTACAAAGGACTGGCATTATTTCCTCCTTAAATGTTTGATGGAATCCACAGGTAAGCCATAGGGGTCTGAAGTTTTTGTGTGAATAATTTTTATCAGGAATTTCATTTTTAAATTAAAAAATTCATGGATACATATTTATGGTACATATTTATGGGGTACATGCTATACACCTACTCTGTACCCACAAATTTTTAAAATAATTTTAAAACATTTAAAAAACAAACATATAATGTGTAATGATCAAATCTTGGTAATTGGGATATCCATCAAACATTTACCTCAAACATTTATCATTTCCTTGGGAATATTCTAAATCTAGTCTTCTAGTTATTTTGAAATATACAATACATTATTTTAACTATAGTCACCCTATTGTGCTACCAAACACTTGATCATACTTTTCCTATCTAACTGTATGTTTGTACCCATCAACTAAACCCTCTTTATCCTTCACCTCTGCTGACGACCATTCTATTCACTGCTTCCATGAGATCCACTTTTTTAGCTCCCACATGTGAGTGAGAACATGTGATACTTGTCTTTCCATGCCTGGTTTATCTCACTTAACATAATGTCCTCCAGATCTATTCATGTTTTTACAAGTGGCAGGATTTCATTCTTTTTTTGTGGTGGAATAATATTCCATTGTGTATATATACCACATTTTATTTTTTCTTTTTGGGGGTATGGGGGGGGACGGCGTCTTTCTCTGTCACCCAAGCTGCAGTGCAGTGGTGTGATCTCGGCTCACTGCAAGCTCCGCCTCCCAGATTCACGCCATTCTCCTGCCTCAGCCTCCCGAGTAGCTGGGACTACAGGTGCCCGCCGCCACACCTGGCTACTTTTTCTGTACTTTTAGTAGAGACGGGTTTTCACCGTGTTAGACAGGATGGTCTCTATCTCCTGACCTCGTGATCCACCCGCCTCGGCCTCCCAAAGTGCTGGGATTACAGGCATGAGCCACCACGCGGGGCCTATACCACATTTTCTTTATCCAGTCATCCACTGATGGAAACTTCAGTTGATTCCATTGCTTAGCCATCATGAATAGTGCACATTAAAAATAGGAGTTCAGATATCTCCTCAATAAGCTGATTTCCTTTCTTTTGGATATATTCCCAGCAGTGGAATTGATGGATCATGTGGTAGTTCAATTTTTAGTTTTTTTATCGATACATAATATTTGTACATATTTATGAGGTACATGTGACATTTTATTTTATGCACAGACTGTGTAATGATCAAGTCAGGGTATTTGGACATCCATCATCTCGAGTATTTATCAATTCTACGCATTGGGAACATTTCAAGGCCTTTCTTCTGAAACCCACATACTGTGTTTCATAGTGCTTGTACTAATTTGCATTCCCACCAACAGTGTGTGAGTGTCCCTCTTTCTCTGCATCCCCACCAGCATTTGTTATTTTGTGTCTTTTTTACAAATAGCCATTTTAACTGGGTTGAGATGATGTTTCATTGTGGTTTTGATTTGCATTTCCCTGATGATTAGTGATGTTGAACATTTTTTTAATATAGTCATTGGCCATTAGTGTGTTGGGAGAAATGTCTATTCAGATCTTTTGCCCGGTTTTTGTTTTTTTTTTTTAATTTATTTTAAATTTAGGAGTACATGTGCAGGTTGTTACGTAGGTAAAACTGTGTCATGGGGGTTTATTGTACAGATTATTTCATCACCCAGATATTAAGCCTGCTACCCATTAGTTATTTTTCTGTTTTTAATTATACCTTAAATTATAGGGTACATGTGCACAACATGGAGGTTTGTTACATATGTATACATGTGCCATGTTTGTGTGCTGCACCCATTAACTTGTCATTTACATTAGGTGTTCCTCCTAATGCTATCCCTCCCCCCTTCCCCTACCCCACGACAGTCCCCGGTGTGTGATGTTCCCCACCCTGTGTCCAAGTGTTCTCATTGTTCAATTCCCACCAATGAGTGAGAACGTGCGGTGTTTGGTTTTCTGTCCTTGCGATAGTTTGCTTAGAATGATGGTCTCCAGCTTCATCCATGTCCCTACAAAGGACATGAACTCATACTTTTTTATGGCTGCATAGTATTCCATGGTGTATATGTGCCACATTTTCTTTTTTTATTATACTTTAAGTTCTAGGGTACATGTGCACAATGTGCATGTTTGTTACATATGTATACATGTGCCATATTGGTGTGCTGCACCCATTAGCACGTCATTTACATTAGACATATCTCCTAATGCTATCCCTCCCCCCTCCCCCCACCCCACGACAGGCCCCGGTGTGTGATGTTCCCTCTCCTGTGTCCAAGTGTTCTCATTGTTCAATTCCCACCTATGAGTGAGAACATGCAGTGTTTACTTTTTTTGTCCTCGCAATAGTTTGCTGAGAATGATGATTTCCAGATTTATCCATGTCCCTGGAAAGAACATGAACTCATCCTTTTTTATGGCTGCATAGTATTCCATGGTGTATATGTGCCACATTTTCTTAATCCAGTCTATCACTGATGGACATTTGGGTTGGCTCCAATTCTTTGCTATTGTGAATAGTGCCGCACTAAACATACGTGTGCATGTGTCTTTATAGCAGCATGATTTATAATCCTTTGGGTATATACCCAGTAATGGGATGGCTGGGTCAAATGGTATTTCTAGTTCTAGATCCCTGAGGAATTGCCACACTGACTTCCACAATGGTTGAACTAGTTTACAGTCCCACCAATAGTGTAAAAGTGTTCCTATTTCTCCACATCTTCTCCAGCACCTGTTGTTTCCTGACTTTTTAATGATGGCCATTCTAACTGGTGTGAGATGGTATCTCATTGTGGTTTTGATTTGCATTTCTCTGATAGTGAGTGATGATGAGCATTTTTTCATGTGTCTGTTGACTGCATAAATGTCTTCTTTTGAGAAGTGTCTGTTCATATCCTTCGCCTACTTTTTGATGGGGTTGTTTTTTTCTTGTAAGTTTGTTTCAGTTCTTTGTAGATTCTGGATATTAGCCCTTTGTCAGATGAGTAGGTTGCAAAAATTTTCTCCCATTCTGTAGGTTGCCTGTTCACTCTGATGGTAGTTTCTTTTGCTGTGCAGAAGCTCTTTAGTTTAATTAGATCCCATTTGTCAATTTTGGCTTTTGTTGCCATTGCTTTTGGTGTTTTAGATATGAAGTCCTTGCCCATGCCTATGTCCTGAATGGTATTGCCTAGGTTTTCTTCTAGGGTTTTTTATGGGCTTAGGCCTAACATTTAAGTCTTTAATCCATCTTGAATTAATTTTTGTATAAGGTATAAGGAAGGGATCCAGTTTCAGCTTTCTACATATGGCTAGCCAGTTTTCCCAGCACCATTTATTAAATAGGGAATCCTTTCCCCATTGCTTGTTTTTGTCAGGTTTGTCAAAGATCAGATGGTTGTGGATGTGTGGTATTATTTCTGAGGGCTCTGTTCTGTTCCGTTGGTCTATATCTCTGTTTTGGTACCAGTACCATGCTGTTTTGGTTACTGTAGCCTTGTAGTATGGTTTGAAGTCAGGTAGCGTGATGCCTCCAGCTTTGTTCTTTTGGCTTAGGATTATTTTGGCAATGCGGGCTTTTTTTTGGTTCCATATGAACTTTAAAGTAGTTTTTTCCAGTTCTGTGAAGAAAGTCATTGGCAGCTTGATGGGGATGGCATTAAATCTATAAATTACCTTGGGCAGTATGGCCATTTTCACAATATTGATTCTTCCTATCCATGAGCATGGAATGTCCTTCCATTTGCTTGTGTCCTCTTTTATTTCATTGAGCAGTGGTTTGTAGTTCTCCTTGAAGAGGTCCTTCACGTCCCTTGTAAGTTGGATTCCTAGGTACTTTATTCTCTTTGAAGTGATTGTGAGTGGGAGTTCACTCATGATTTGGCTCTCTGTTTGTCTATTATTGGTGTATAGGAATCTTGTGATTTTTGCACATTGATTTTGTATCCTGAGACTTTGCTGAAGTTGCTTATCAGCTTAAGGAGATTTTGGGCTGAGACAATGGGGTTTTCTAGATATACAATCATGTCATCTGCAAACAGGGACAATTTGACTTCCTCTTTTCCTAATTGAATACTCTTTATTTCTTTCTCCTGCCTAATTGCCCTGGCCAGAACTTCCAGCACTATGTTGAATAGGAGTGGTGAGAGAGGGCATCCCTGTCTTGTGCCAGTTTTCAAAGGGAATGCTTCCAGTTTTTTGTCCATTCAGTATGATATTGGCTGTGGGTTTGTCATAAATAGCTCTTATTGTTTTGAGATACATCCCATCAATACGTAATTTATTGAGAGTTTTTAGCATGAAGGGCTGTTGAATTTTGGCAAAGGCCTTTTCTGCATCTATTGAGATAATCATGTGGGTTTTGTCTTTGGTTCTGTTTATATGATGGATTATGTTTATTGATTTGTGTATGTTGAACCAGCCTTGCATCCCAGGGATGAAGCGGACTTGATCATGGTGTATAAGCTTTTTGATGTGCTATTGGATTCGGTTTACCAGTATTTTATTGAGGATTTTTGCATTGATGTTCATCAGGGATATTGGTCTAAAATTCTCTTTCTTTGTTGTGTCTCTGTCAGGCTTTGGTATCAGGATGATGCTGGCCTCATAAAATGAGTTAGGGAGGATTCTGTCTTTTTCTATTGATTGGAATAGTTTCAGAAGGAACGGTACCAGCTCCTCTTCATACCTCTGGTAGAATTCGGCTGTGAATCCATCTGGTCCTGGACTTTTTTTGGTTGGTAAGCTATTAATTATTGCCTCAATTTCAGAGAGCCTGTTATTGGTCTATTCAGGAATTCAACTTCTTCCTGGTTTAATCTTGGGAGGGTGTATGTGTCCAGGAATTTATCCATTTCTTCTAGATTTTCTAGTTTATTTGCATAGAAGTGTTTATAGTATTCTCTGATGGTAGTTTGTATCTCTGTGAGATCAGTGGTGATATCCCCTTTATCATTTTTATTGCATCTATTTGATTCTTCTCTCTTTTCTTCTTTATTAGTCTTGCTAGCAGTCCATCAATTTTGTTGATCTTTACAAAAAACCAGTTCCTGGATTCATTGATTTTTTGAAGAGTTTTTTGTGTCTCTATCTCCTTCAGTTCTCCTCTGATCTTAGTTATTTCTTGCCTTCTGCTAGCTTTTGAATGTGTTTGCTCTTGCTTCTCTAGTTCTTTTAATTGTGATGTTAGGGTGTCAATTTTAGATCTTTCCTGCTTTCTCTTGTGGGAATTTAGTGCTATAAATTTCCCTCTACACGCTGCTTTAAATGTGTCCCAGAGATTCTGGTATGTTGTGTCTTTGTTCTCATTGGTTTCAAAGAACATCTTTATTTCTGCCTTCATTTCATTATGTACCCAGTAGTCATTCAGGAGCAGGTTGTTCAGTTTCCATGTAGTTGTGCGGTTTCGAGTGAGTTTCTTAATCCTGAGTTCTAGTTTGATTGCACTGTGGTCTGAGAGACAGTTTGTTATAATTTCTGTTCTTTTACATTTGCTGAGGATTGCTTTATTTCCAACTATGTGGTCAATTTTGGAATAAGTGGGATGTGGTGCTGAGAAGAATGTATATTCTGTTGATTTGGGGTAGAGAGTTCTGTAGATGTCTATTAGGTCTGCTTGGTGCAGAGGTGAGTTCAATTCCTGGATATCCTTGTTAACTTTCTGTCTTGTTGATCTGTCTAATGTTGACAATGGGGTGTTAAACTCTCCCATTATTATTGTGTGGGGGTCTAAGTCTCTTTGTAGGTCTCTAAGGACTTGCTTTATGAATCTGGGTGCTCCTGTATTGGGCACATATATATTTAAGATAGTTAGCTCTTCTTGTTGAATTGATCCCTTTACCATTATGTAATGGCCTTCTTTGTCTCTTTTGATCTTTGTTGGTTTAAAGTCTGTTTTATCAGAGACTAGGATTGCAACCCCTGCTTTTTTTTGCTTTCCATTTGCTTGGTAGATCTTCCTCCATCCCTTTATTTTGAGCCTATGTGTGTCTCTGCACGTGAGATGGGTTTCCCGAATACAGCACACTGATAGGTCTTGACTCTATCCGGTTTGCCAGTCTGTGTCTTTTAATTGGGGCATTTAGCCCATTTACATTTAAGGTTAATATTTTTATGTGTGAATTTGATCCTGTCATTATGATGTTAGCTGGTTATTTTGCTCATTAGTTGATGCAGTTTCTTCCTAGCCTTGATGGTCTTTACAATTTGTCATGTTTTTGCAGTGGCTGGTACCAGTTGTTCCTTTCCACGTTTAGTGCTTCCTTCAGGAGCTCTTGTAAGGTAGGGCTGGTGGTGACAAAATCTCTTAGCATTTGCTTGTCTGTAAAGTATTTTATTTCTCCTTCACTTATGAAGCTTAGTTTGCCTGGATATGAAATTCTGGGTTGAAAATTCTTTTCTTTAAGAATGTTGAATATTGGCCCCCACTCTCTTCTGGCTTGTAGAGTTTCTGCCGAGAGATCAGCTGTTAGTCTGATGGGCTTCCCTTTGTGGGTAACCCGACCTTTCTCTCTGGCTGCCCTTAACATTTTTTCCTGCATTTCAACCTTGGTGAATCTGACAATTATGTGTCTTGGGGTTGTTCTTCTCGAGGAGTATCTTTGTGGCATTCTCTGTATTTCTGAATCTGAATGTTGGCCTGCCTTGCTAGATTGGGGAAGTTCTCCTGGATAATATTCTGCAGAGTGTTTTCCAACTTGGTTCCATTCTCCCTGTCACTTTCAGGTACAACAATCAAACACAGATTTGGTCTTTTCACATAGTCCCATATTTCTTGGAGGCTTTGTTCGTTTCTTTTTAGTTTTTTTCTCTCAGCTTCTCTTCTCCCTTCGTTTCATTCATTTAATCTTCAATCATCACTGATACCCTTTCTTCCAGTTGATCAAATAGGCTACTGAAGCTTGTGCATGTGTCACGTAGTTCTCGTGCCATGGCTTTCAGCTCCATCAGGTCATTTAAGGTCTTCTCTACACTGCTTATTCTAGTTAGCCTTTCATCTAATCTTTTTTCAAGGTTTTTAGCTTCTTTGTGATGGGTTCGAACATCCTCCTTTAGCTCGGAGAAGTGTGTTATTACCGATCTTCTGAAGCCTACTTCTGTCAGCTTGTCAAAGTCATTCTCCATCCAGCTTTTTTCCATTGCTGGCGAGGAGCTGTAATCATTTGGAGGAGAAGAGGCACTCTAATTTTTAGAGTTTTCAGCTTTTCTGCTCTGGTTTCTCCCCATCTTTGTGGTTTTATCTACCTTTAGTCTTTGATGATGGTGACCTACAGATGGGGTTTTCGTGTGGATGTCCTTTTTGTTGGTGTTAATGCTATTCCTATCTGTTTGTTAGTTTTCCTTCTAACAGGACCCTCAGCTGCAGGTCTGTTGGAGTTTGCTGGAGGTCCACTCCAGACCCTGTTTGCCTGGGTATCACCAGCAGAGGCTGCAGAACAGCAAATATTGCAGAACAGCAAATGTTGCTGCCCAATCCTTCCTCTGGAAGCTTGGTCTCAGAGGGGCACCCGGGTGTATGAGTTATCAATCGGCCCCTACTGGGAGGTATCTCCCAGTTAGGGTACTCTGGGTTCAGGGACCCACTTGAGGAGGCAGTCTGTCCGTTCTCAGACCTCAAGCTCCATGCTGGGAAAAATACTGCTCTCTTCAAAGCTGTCAGGGAAGTTTAAGTCTGCAGAAGGTTCTGCTGCCTTTTGTTCAGCTATGCCCTGCCCCCAGAGGTGGAGTCTACAGAGGCAGGCCAGCCTCCTTGAGCTGCGGTGGGCTCCACCCAGTTCGAGCTTCCCAGCCACTTTGTTTACCTAGTCAAGCCTCAGCAATGGCAGACACCCCGCCCCCAGCCTCAGTGCTGCCTCACAGTTTGATCTCGGACTGCTGTGCTAGCAGTGAGCAAGGTTCCATGGGCATGGGACCCAACGAGCCAGACGTGGGATATAATCTCCTGGTGTGCTGTTTGCTAAGACTGTTGGAAAAGCACAGTATTAGGGTGGGAGTGTCCGAGTTTCCAGGTACCATCTGTCATGGCTTCCCTTGGCTAGGACAGGCTAGTTATTTTTCTTGATCCTCTCCTTCCTCCCATCCTCCACTCTCCAATAGGCCCCACTGTTTCTTGTTCCCCTCTATGTGTTCATGTGTTGTCATCATTTAGCTCCCACTTATAAGTGAGAACATGCAGTATTTGGTTTTCTGTTCCTGTGTTAGTCTGCTAAGGATAATGGCCTCCAGCTCCATTCATGTCCCTGCAAAGGACATCATCTCATTCTCTTTATGGCTGCATAGTATTCCATGGTGTATATGCACCACATTTTCTTTATCCAGTCTATTACTGATGGGCATTTATGTTGATTACACATCTTTGCTATTGTGAATAGTGCTGCAATAAACATATATGTGCATGTGTCTTTATAACAGAATGATTTATAATTGGATTTTTTGCTATTGCTTGAGTTCCTATATAGTCTGGTTATTAATCCCTTGTCAGCTTATTCAGCTTTTTGCAAATGTTTTCTCACATTCTGTAGGTTGTCTCTTCACTTGCTGATTGTTTACTTTGTTATGGAGAAGCTTTTTAGTTTAATGTGATCCAATTTGTCAACTTTTCTTCAGTTGCCTGTGCTTTAGATGTAGTACAATTCAGATTTTCTATTTCTTCTCTTGTCAATTTAGTAATTCGAACTTTTCAAAAAGAATTTAATATAATTTTTTATTTTATCAAAAATGTAAACTCAATTGAAAGAAATTTGTATATAATACAGGTTAAATATCCCTACTCCAAAAATCTGAAATCCAAAATGCTCCAAAATTTGAATTTTTTGAGCACCATCATGATGCTGCAAGTGGAAAATTTTACACCTAACCTCATGTATAAAACATTGTTTTGTGCAAAAAAAAAGAAATATAAAACTACCTTCAGGCTATGTGTATAAGGTGTGCATAAAACATAAATGAATTTTATGTTTAGACTTGGGTCTCGCTCCTAAAATATCTCGTTATGTATATGCAAATATTCCAAAATCTGAAAAATTCCAAAATGCCAAACACTTGTGGTCCCAAGCATTTCATATAAGGGGTACTCACCTGTATTACCTTAGTATCCCCTTAATGTCCATATTATTTTTAGTGATGTCCTTTTTTATTTGTGATATAACAATTTGTTTTTCCTCTTTTTTCTTGATCATCCTTCTAGAATGTTATGATTTTGTTATTTATTGAAATAATCAAATTTTGCCTTTGTTAATTTTTCTATTATTTGCCTGTGTTTTGTTTCATAGATTTTCTTCTTATCTTTCTCATTTTATTCCTTCCCTCTATTTATTACAGCCTTAATTTCTTGCTTAACTCTTTCTTGTAGAGATGGAGTCTCCCTATGTTGGCTAGGCAGGTCTTGAGCTCCTGGGCTCAAGCAAGTCTTCCACTTCAGCCACCAGCAATCCTCCGGCCTTGGCCTCCCACAGTGCTGGGATTACAGGTGTGAGTCACTGAACCTAGACTTGACTTTAGCTTCCTGAAGAGGAAATTTTGATATTTGCTTTTAAACCTTTCTCATTTCAAATACAAATATTTAAAACTGTACATTTTCCACTAAACACAGCTTTTGGTTGGGTCTCACATAATTTGGTATAATGTATTTTAATTTTTATTCAGTTTTAAATATGTGCTAATTTCCCTTTGGATTTCTTTTTTGATCCATAGTATATTTAGATGTGTGTTGTTTAATTTCCTAATATGCGGGGATTTTTTCAGATGCTATATTATTGGTGTATAAATTTATTTCTGTTATGATCAAAGAATATACAGTGAAGGATTCTGGTCTTCTCAAATAAAGACTCCTTTTATGGCCTGGCATATGGTCTATTTTGGTGACTATTTCAGACACTTGAAAATAATATGTATTCTGCAGTTTGGGGGTATAGTCTTCTATATATATATATCAATTATGTCAAGTTAATTGACAGTTTTGTTCAAAGCTTCTGTATTCCTACTGATTTAGGGGGTCTACTTGTTCTCTTAATTTGTGAAAAAGGAATATAAAATTCTCCACATATAATTGTGAATTTGTCTCTTTTTCTCTTTCTTCTGTAGTTCTAACTTCAAGCATTTTAAAGCTCTGTTACTTAAGATTGTGTGTCCTGAGATTTCAGTCTGAAGCGACCCTCTTTATTTCTGCTAACACTCCTTGTTTTGATGTTTGCTCTGTCTGGTATTGATATAGCCACATAAGCTTTTTGATGTTTACTATGTGTATGTATGATATATCTCTTCCCATCCTTTTACTTTCAACCTATGTTTGTATATAAACTGTGTCTCTTTAGAGTGCCTATAGTTGGGTCTTGCTTTTTTACACAGTCTGTCATCCTCTGCCTTTTTCTTGGAGTGTTGAATTATTTTACATTTAATATAAATATTGGTAAGATTTGGTTTAAGCCTACCATCTTATTTTGTAACTCTACTGTTTTTTGTTTCTCTGTTCCTTTGTTTCTGACTTCTTTTAAATTAATCAAATATGTTTTATCATTCCATCTTAATTCCTGTAAAATATGTCTTTGCATTTTTTTAATGCTTGTTTTAGAGCTGGGTTTTTCACCCTCAGCACTAGTGACATTTCTGGCTGGATAATTATTTGTTTTGGGGGCTGTCTTGTGCATTGCAGAATATTTAACAACATCCCTGGCCTCTACTTACTATATGCCAGTAGTATTTCCCTCCAATTTTGACAACGACATATGTATCTCCAGAAATTGTCAAAAGTCCCATGGGAAGCAAAATCACCCCTTGATTATTATGTGCACAGGTGTAGGTATCTTTGTGTTTATCCTGTTTGGATTTCACTTAACTGATCACAATATACTCAAATTAATAGTTTAAGTCTTGATGTAAAATGTAAGAACTTTATAATGTAAAATTTCATCTCCCCTATCCTTTGTGATGTTATGTATTTTACATTTATGTAAATATAATAAAAACCACAATACATGTTTGTTATTTTGCCGTCAATAGTCTATTGTCTTTTTAAGAGATTCAGAGTAATAAAGACATGAACTTTTTTCTTCAGCTTTACTGAGGTGTAATTGCCAACACTTGTTTACTATTTTTGGTAAGTCATCTTGTAAACCTGAGTTTCCATCCAATGTCATTTTACTCCAGCTTAAGTAACTCCCTTTAGCATTTCTTTTAGTGCAAAACTGCTGGGGACAAATTCTCCCAACTTTCTCTTAGCTGAACATGTCTCGTTTTTAATTCTCTTTTTTGAAGGATATTTTCCCTGGATATAGAATTCTGTTTTGTTCTGTATTTTTCTTTCATCACTTTAAAGATGCCATTGCATTGAATTATGGCCTCCATTGTTTCTGATAAGAAGTCAGCAGTTTTCAGTTTGATTATTATGTGCACAGGTATAGGTATCTTCGTTTTTATCCTGTTTGGATTTCACTGAGATCCTTAAATCAGAAAAGTAATTTTTTTCAACAAATTTGGGAAAATTTTAGCCATTATTTCTTGAAATTATTTTTTCTGCTTTATTATTTCTTCTGTCTCCAATTCTAAGCATGTTAAATTACTTGATATTGTTCCACATGTCACTGAAGCTCAGTGGAGGTTTTTTTCGTCTTTCTTTCAAGCAGGGAATTTCTATTGATCTGGCTTCAGCAATCCTTTCTTCTTCACTCTCTATTTTGCTGTCAATCCCATTCATTGATTTCTTTTTTCGTGTCTGATCTTATACGTTTGAATTATAAAATATCTGTTTGGTTCATTTTTATAATGTTCATTCCTCTGCTGATATCCCCCATCTATCTACTCATTGTGGCTATCTTTCCTGTGACTTGTTGAACATGTTTATAACAGCTGCTTTAAATTCCTTGTCTGATAATTCCTACAGCTGTATCCTCTCATGGTATGTATCTGTTGACTCCCACTTTCCCTGATTATGAAACACAGTTTTTTCCTTTTTTCTGCCTTTTTATAAGCTGGATAGAGTAACTAATAAATTGTATACAGTCTAGATTATGTATTGAATTTTGTTCTGGAAACACTTTAATTACTGATGAAAACGTTAGGTCCTGTTGGCTTTAGTTTTATCCTGTTAGGATGGCTCTTTTAAACTTTCTGTCCCTTATTCTAGGACATGGTCCTTATTTCTAAGGTGTTTGCATTATGAGGTCTGATCTGAATGCCTGAAATGCTCAGTGGGATCTCTTCTCTCTGGCTAGGCCAGAATACCAACATCTTCCAGCAGTTCATGACCTCTGGTATTTTTACTTAATAAGCAACTCCACAATTTCTGATAAGCCTAGCAAAGTCAAGCCCTCCCTGTGTGGAGCCCAGCTCTTAGCCAAGGACCATGCAAACTTCTACTGCCACCCTTCTTCTCAGCTCTATGTTCTGTCATCTCACAAATTCCAGTATCTTCAGCAGCCCAGAACTCCAATTTCTGCTTCTGCTTGTGCTCCATCTTCCAGTGTGAGGCAAGATAGTATTCACAGGCAAAAAGGTGGATAACTGTGGGGTTCATTTTGTGAATTTTTCTTTTTGCAAGGATCACAATACTGCACTGTCTGTTGTTCATTGCCTAAAAATAGTTGCTGCATCTATTTTTCCAATGTTTATTTGTTGTTGATATGAAAGTAAGTCAAGGGTTACTTTGTAATGGGCAAAAGTAGAAGTTTTATAATTTTTCCTGTTTAATTAAAATTTAAAACATATATTTTCCTCACATTAGCAACTGAACTAGAAATATTATACTTGAGAAAAGGAAAGGATGATAAGGTTATGTTGGCAAGGCTAGTTTGATAGATAAAACTAATTCTGAACCTGAAGATTCTAGCTCAAAATTTGTGGCTAATTGGAATTTAATAGCCAACATATAGCATTATCTGAGAAGGATCTCCTTGTCTATCATATACCTCCAATATTTTTTTACCTATCATTATTTATGCCTTAAAACTGCCAATAATTCTTTGAGGCTCTCTGAATGAGTGCAAACATCAAATAGTTGTATCCAGCCTGCCCTATGGAATGGCCTCATCAGCTGGCTGCTCTTTGCTGCAGTGAAGTCTTCTTTCTTCCTGGTCCTGCCCTCTAGATCTCCCCTTTCTCTGAACTTTTGCATGGGATATCAGTACATGAAGCAAGCATCTTTCTTTCTGGCATCTGCCATGTTATATTTGAAGGCCCACCTTGTCCAGAAAGTTTTTTTTTTTTTTCTGAGAAATTCTATCCATTTCTTGAGAAGTCTGTTTATGTCCTCTCCCCTTAGCCTCAGCTGCTGAAAAATCTGAGACCAAAATAATAAAGGTATTTATTACATCCAATCCCCCTCCTAGATATACCGGGACACTGATTCTGTAAGGGTGTCCTCTTATACACTTTTAACAAGTGCCACATATCTCCTCCGTTGTTGTTTCTTACAGGACATCCTACATCAAGGTGCACTCCACGCCATTGACCCTGAAAAATGTTGCCAAAGTATTTTTTTATTGCCATGTTCTTTTTTAAAGACTCTCCAAGTTTGAGTCATGCTTGCATTTTTGCAGCCTCTTCTTTTGAGGAAATTAAAGAGCACATAGTTAAATGTTGAGGAAGCTTTCAGCAATGGTCCTGTTCAGGAAGAAAGCTGAGTTGACCATAAGCAACAAATGGCTTGGCCTTGTGAGTAGAGTATGATCTTCAGGCATCCCAAGAATTTCTCTGTAGGAACAGCAACATGGTTATTATTACTTCCTGGGACATTTCTTGATCTAATTATGCTGGGTGTGAGTAGGTGGCTAACAAAATCCCCTTGTGACTTTAAGACTTAGAAAACTTCAGGCATATTATACCCCCATATTATGCCTCAAGAACTCCATTATTCCCCAAGGTAAAAATATAAACTGGGCTTTAAAATGATTCTAGGTTACATGTTTACACCTGTGTTTCTGTGGTTTTGTATATGTATTTGGAAAATCACATTCCCTCTACTAGGTTTCAATCTCCTTGAGGGCACAGATTGGATTTATTCTTTAGCTAACAGGTACTTGTCCTCTGTCAGACCACTAGGCCCCTGATGTAAAGTTATAAACCCAAGGCAATGCAACTTGCCCAGCTCTGGACCACAGGATTTCCCAACATTTATCACAAACCATTAGAAAAGCAACACATCATTCAAATTGGATTTCTAGGCCAAAAATCATTTTCAAAATGAAAACATGGTCTACAGAACTATATTCTTCACTGCCATTTAATCACTCACCATTGTAAAAGGGAATCTAAAGTTCTCTCAAAAATATAGATCCTAGCAGCAAAAATGTATTTCTAGTGATTATCTGACAGTGGAGTAGAGATTGGTATTCCAGCACTAGGGTAGGATTTCTCTATTCCCAGCCAGGTTTGAATTCCAGGGCTGTCTCTTATTAGCTAGGTGTGCATAGGAAGGATAAAAATATATGAAACCCCCCTGTTTACCCATCCTTAAAATGGAGACAAGAATTCTTAATCATCAGGTTTGTTTTGAAGATTAAATAATATGATGTTACTCAAATATAATCTTCAATCAGATTATGAGCCTCTAATAGAGTGCTTCAATTGCCATCACCCGATTCAGCTAGTTGACATTAGAATCTGTAAACTAGAGCCATTATATTGGGGGAAAAGTGGAGAGGATGGTATGATTTTGAGATTATGTCTACAAGACTGGTTTAGTAGATAAAGCTAGCTCTGAACGTAAAGATTCTAGGAATTGGACATAACTTTGATTTAAAAATCATTCATGGGTTCTAGTTTTTAAATTAGGAAAGAGATTAATAGAATCATTGAATGGATTTAAAAGGTAATTGTGGAAAACTGCACTTCTCCAAGGTTTGTAAAGCTAAATTATTTTTTAAAATCTGATTTCAAGGTTTGGAGCTCACAGTTGCCTTCCTTATCAATTAGTGTTTTTAGCAAGATAATGAAAAGAACCCAGAAATCATGAGGAGTTATCCTTGCAGTGGCATTGTGTGAAGTAATTCACATTTCTGTGCTGAAACCAACAGCAAAATACCAGACAGAGAAGACAAACCTCTGAAGCCTTGATAAAGAAAACAGTTATTTTTAAATGTGTTTATGATTACACATTTTAGTTTCCCATTCAAGTATAGTTGCATTAATGCAATTAGCTCCAATGCTCAAAATGCAAAAAATTAACATTCATAAGCTTCACTATAAAATTGGATTATTTTGGATGAACTAAAACAATAAAAGTTATTTTAACCTCTGCATGCATTAGCATTTGAGAGCTGGAAGAAATATATAAAATTTAACAAATTCCAAAGCAGTAATGTAAATCCCATCTCTTGAGTTCTTAACTTCAGTGCATACGTTTTTCAATTTTAGAATTTCCAATTGATTCTCACAGCTTCCAGATTTCTACTGAGATTCCTCCTCTTGTCATATAATTTATTAAATGTATTAATTAAAGTTATTTTAAAGTATATGATTAATAACTCAATATCTGGATCTCCAGAAGATCTGTTACTAACTCCTGTTTTTTTCTTTTTCTTTTTAAATAAATTATTGTCCTTTTTCATGTTTGGTTTCAGTTTTATTAACTGAATATTAGACATTATGTTTGGAAGATGTTAGAAGTTGAGTCTTTGAATGGCGTTATCTTCCTCCAGAGTGATCTACTTTTGCTTCTGGCAAGAAGTTAGGGTAGGGGAACATTGTTTTACTTTTGTCTAGGATCGAGCTGATTTGAAACTTAGCTTCAATCATTATGAGAGCTGGTCTATTACGAGTTCACTCTTTTACCTAGGGTGTAGTCCTTCAAGCGTTCTAAATGACACATGCACTCATATGTTCATTGTAGCACTATTCACATTAGCAAAGACATGGAATCAACTTAGGTGTCCTTCAATGGTGGATTGGATAAATAAAATGTGGTGCATATACACCACGTAATACTACACAGCCACAAAAAGGAATGAGATCATGTATTTTGCAGCAACATGGACACAGCTGGAGACCATTTTCCTAAGTGAATTAATGTAGGAACAGAAAACCCAATATCACATGTTCTCACTTATAAGTGGGAGCTAAACATTGGGTACTCATAGACATAAAGATGGCAACAATAGACACTGGGAAGTATTACAAGGTAGAGGGAGGGAGGAGGGCAAATGTTGAAAAACTAACTGTTGGGTACTATGCTCACTATCTGGGTAATGGGATCAATCATACCCAAACCTCAGCATCACACAATATAACAAACCTGTACATGTACCCCCGAATCTAAAATAAAAGTTAAGGTTATTTTTAAACAGGGTTCCAACTAAAACTCATGTGTATTTATAAGGGGGCTCCTCCTCCTTAGAGGGCCCTGAACTTTAGCTCTTGTCCCCTCAATCCATTAGATTTCTAAATCCTCTGTGCAGTTTCTCAACCTCTCAACTTCTGCCAAATCAATAAATGCCTCAGGGGCTCTTGATAAGTCCCTTAACCCTTCCAAGCCACAGTTTCTTTATCCATAGAATGAGGCCAATACTACAGACCTTACAGTGTTATTGGGACTCTTTAATAAAATAACTTTTGTAAAGCAAATGATGTAATGCTTGGCACTTAATAGCTCCTCTATACTTGTCATTTTTTTCATCTTTTGTGGATCTAACCCTTCTTCTCAAAATGTTCAAGACAAAACTGCAATGACTGCCATATGGTAGTTGTTCTAGACAGGATTTGAAGGGAAGGAAAGCATTATTCCAACTGCCTTTTTACAGCATCTGAAGCACAAGTACCTTATGCCTATCTTGTATGGAATTCAACATCACAGTTCATCTCTTTCTTCAAAATAAGCCATAAAAAGGCACAAGTTATTTAGAGGTAAAGTACCTAATCCAGAATGCAATATTTATGAGCTAACTTGAATTTCATATGAGAAAGAATTCTAGCATTTTGCTTACCCTTGGAAAATGTGTGGCATGTGCATAAATATTATCAGAGGGCAAAGGACACACATGGGCTGGAAGACACTCGTAATCAGTTCTAATCTTCCCACATGCACAGCAAAATGTATAAAATGCAAACACTGGACACTACTTGACAGAACCATGGGTTACATCATAGAGAATACCTCTTTTATTTTCTTGTTTCCTTCAATAGATAAGCCGTTTTCTCCCATAAGAAGCTGGGGACTTCTTTGCAGCTGGTATCTGAAAATAAATTACATAACGCAAAAATACTTTCCTCCATAACCCCAGTAAAATTGTCAATTTCATCCTGCATTACAGCACCAATGCCCCTGCCACAATTTTACCATTATCGTGGAGTGAGATTCAAAGTCAATGCCGGGCCCCGAGAAACCCTTTTTTATATAAAAAAGTTTTATTTATTATTTATTTTTTTAATTTTATTATTATTATACTTTAAGTTTTAGGGTACATGTGCACAACGTGCAGGTTTGTTACATACGTATACATGTGCCATGTTGCTGTGCTGCACCAATTAACTCATCATTTAGCATTAGGTATATCTCCTAATGCTGTCCCTCCCCCTTCCCCCCCAACCCACAACAGTCCCTGGAGTGTGATGTTCCCCTTCCTGTGTCCATGTGTTCTCATTGTTCAATTCCCACCTATGAGTGAGAACATGCGGTGTTTGGTTTTTTGTCCTTGCGATAGTTTGCTGAGAATGGTGGTTTCCAGTTTCATCC
This sequence comes from Nomascus leucogenys, assembly GCF_006542625.1. Lineage (NCBI taxonomy): Eukaryota > Metazoa > Chordata > Mammalia > Primates > Hylobatidae > Nomascus > Nomascus leucogenys. The sequence goes on along the minus strand of NC_044406.1, from coordinate 19,256,870 downwards.
ATGTCCCTACAAAGGACATGACCTCATCATTTTTTATGGCTGCATAGTATTCCATGGTGTATATGTGCCACATTTTCTTAATCCAGTCTATCGTTGTTGGACATTTGGGTTGGTTCCAAGTCTTTGCTATTGTGAATAGTGCTGCAATAAACATACATGTGCATGTGTCTTTATAGCAGCATGATTTATAATCCTTTGGGTATATACCCAGTAATGGGATGGCTGGGTCAAATGGTATTTCTAGTTCTAGATCCCTGAGGAATCGCCACACTGACTTCCACAGTGGTTGAACTAGTTTACAGTCCCACCAACAGTGTAAAAGTGTTCCTATTTCTCCACATCATCTCCAGCACCTGTTGTTTCCTGACTTTTTAATGATTGCCATTCTAACTGGTGTGAGATGGTATCTCATTGTGGTTTTGATTTGCATTTCTCTGATAGCCAGTGATGATGAGCATTTTTTCATGTGTTTTTTGGCTGCATAAATGTCTTCTTTTGAGAAGTGTCTGTTCATGTCCTTTGCCCACTTTTTGATGGGGTTGTTTGTTTTTTTCTTGTAAATTTGTCTGAGTTCATTGAAGATTCTGGATATTAGCCCTTTGTCAGGTGAGTAGGTTGCGAAAATTTTCTCCCATTCTGTATGTTGCCTGTTCACTCTGATGGTAGTTTCTTTTGCTGTGCAGAAGCTCTTTAGTTTAATTAGATCCCATTTGTCAATTTTGGCTTTTGTTACCATTGCTTTTGGTGTTTCAGACGTGAAGTCCTTGCTCATCCCTTGTCCTGAATGGTATTGCCTAGGTTTTCTTCTAGGGTTTTTATGGTTTTAGATCTAACATGTAAGTCTTTAATCCATCTTGAATTAATTTTTGTATAAGGTGTAAGGAAGGGATCCAATTTCAGCTTTCTACATATGGCTAGCCAGTTTTCCCGGCACCATTTATTAAATAGGGAATCCTTTCCCCATTGCTTGTTTTTGTCAGGTTTGTCAAAGATCAGATGGTTGTAGATATGCGGCATTATATCTGAGGGCTCTGTTCTGTTCTATTGATCTATATCTCTGTTTTGGTACCAGTACCTATTTATTATTTATATACAACAAACTGCATTCATTTAAAGCGTGTATTTCCATACATTTTATTACATATATATATATATATATATATATACATACACACACACACATATATATATGGGAAGCCACCACAATAATGAAGATATAGAATATTTCCACCTCCCCACCCAAAGATTCCTTATACCCCTTTGCAGTCCATTTCTCCTTCCATCCCCAGTTCCAGGTACTCATTGATCTGCTTTCTATCACTATAGATCAATTTGCATTTCTATATTAGTTTGCTTTCTAGAATTTTATATATATGTAATTATACAGTATAATTCTTATTCTGTCTAGCTTATTTCACTCCCCATAATGTATCTGAGTTTCATCACATTGTTGTATGTATCAGTAGTTCATTCCTTTTCATTGCTAAGTTGTACTCCATTATGTAGGTATACTATAGTTAATCTGTTTACCTATTGATGGACATTTGCATTGTTTCCAGGTTTTTCTCTTGTGATAATTAAAGCTGCCATGAACGTTTGTATACAAGTCATCTTGTGGATATGTGTTTTCATTTCTCTTAGGTAGATATCTAGAAGTAGAATGGCTGGGTTGTATAGGTATATGCTTAACTTTACAAGAAACTGACAAATCATTTTTCAAAGTGCTTGTACTGTTTTACATTTTCACCAATGTATGAGAGTTCCAATTATGTGGATACTTCGTAACATCCATTTTATTTGCTTGAAGACAGCAACTCACAGCAAACTAGTCCATAGTAAAGTTTGACATTGGGCTTTTCAGTTTTTTACTCTGAATCTGCTTCCGCATCTGAAAAATAAGAATAAGAATAAGAAAGAAACCTACCTCACTGTGTTGTTTTGGTGTTCAAATGACATATGGATATAAAGATCTCAGCAGATGGTAAATGCCCAATAAATGTTGTGTATCATTATTATTGTTATCTATATATTAGTAAGGTTATTGCCAGAGACTTGCTAAGAGTTTTACTTTTGTCATCTTATTTAATACTCCCAGTGACTCTGAAATGTGAGTATTCAATATATATATTTTGTGGATGAGCAAACTGACTAGGAGAGGTTAAATGATTTGCTCAAAAATCACACAGTGGGGCGAGAGCAAGCTGGCCAATTAGAAGGCTCCACTGATGGTCTCTTCTGCAGGAGCCTCAAATTTAAGAACTACACACACAAAAAAAGTTCCTTTATAAGAACCAAAAACCAGGTGGTCACTCATAGTACTTGGTTTTAACTTCATATCACTGAAAAAAGCACTGGAGAGGGTAGGAAAGACAGTCTTGAATTTCCAACACCACCCTTTCCCCATCCTCCAGCAGCAGCCCCATGGCACAGAGAGAGAATCTGTGCACTTGAGAGAGGGACAGCACAGCGATTATGAGACTTTGCGTTGAACTCAGTGCTGCTCTACCACAGCAGAAAGTAAAACCAGGCTGAACTCAGCTGACACCCACCCACAGAGGGAGTATTTAAACCAGCCCTAGCCAGAAGGAAATTGCCAATCCCAGCAGTTAGTACTTGAGTTCTGGCAAGCCTCACCGCCGCAGGCTAAAGTGCTCTTGGGTGCTAAATAAACTTAAAAGGCAATCTGGGCCGCAGGGACTGCAACTCCTAGGGAAGTCCTAAGTGCTGAACTGAACTCAGAGCTGGTGGACTTTGGGGGCACATAACCTACTGAGACACCAGCTGAGGTGGCTAAGAGAGTGCTTGCACTACACCTCCCCCAACCCCAGGCTGCAAAGCTTGTGGCTCCAAAAGACACCCCTTCCTTTTGCTTGAGGAGAGAAGAGGGAAGAGTAAAGGGAACTTTGCTTTGCATTTTGGACACTGGATCAGCCACAGTAGGATAGGGCACCAGTCAGAATCATGAGACCCCTTTCTGGGCCCTAGCTCCCAGATGACATTTGGAGACACACCCTGGTCCAGAAGGGAACCTGCTGCCTTGAAAGGAAGGACCCAATCCAGGCAGGACCCACTACCTCCTGAATAAAAAGCCCTTGGGCCCTGAATAACCTGCAGCAATACCCAGGTAGTATGCCATGGGCTTTGGGTGAGACTCTGAGACTTCTTGGTTTCATGTAAGACTCAGCACATTACCAGCTGTAGTGGCTATGGAGAGGGACACCTTTGGCTTGAGAAAAACAAAGAGAAAAATAAGGGGGACTTTGTCTTGCACCTTAGGTACCAGCTCAGCCACAGAGGTGTAGAGCATCATGTGGGCACATAGGGTCCCTGATTCCAGGCCTTGGCTTTGGACAGCATTTCTGGGGCTTCCCTGGGCCAGAGAGGAGCCCACTGCCCTGAAGAGTGAGTCCTGGGCCTGGCAGCATTCACCACAATCTGACTGAAGAACCCTTGGGCCTTAAGTGAATGTCAGCAGTAGCCTGGCAGTACTCACCATGGGCCTGTGATGGTGGTGGCCACAGGATAAAGTTCCTTTGCCTGTGGAAAGGGAAGGGAAGCATGGGAATGGCTGTTTCTCAAGGTATGCTTGCCAACTCAGCTTCAGTATAATAGAACACCAGGTACACTTTTTAGTTTTTTGATGCCAGTCCCTGGCTCACAGATGACACCTCTATATCTATCTGGGGCTTCGGGGAATTTGTCACCATGAAGAGAAGGAAAAAAGCCTGGCTGGCTTCAAACCCTGCTGATTGTAGAGACCAAATGATTCAGGAGATACAAAGAAAATTTAGGCAGATAGTGAGGGCAAAAAAGTCCTCAGCAAAACTTCCCTTCTAACAAAAAGCAGCCCAAGAAATCACTTCTCTTCTAAAGAGCAGTCTGGAAGATCAGGCTGCAAACAAAGATAAGGAAGCTGGAGGCTTGCATGGAGAGATGCCTGCAGCTACCCAGTTAGAAAGGGCCACCTGGGGCCAGGCATGTCCACTATGGGAGCTCCACCTTCTGTCTCTTTAAGCACATGCACAGTAAGAAAGAAATAAGCAATATGGAGTGGCTACCTGCCTGCATAATAAAAGATTGGAGTGGGGACCGCCAGAGAATTCTGCCCTGTGCAGATGGCACACCTGGTCCTAACTGGTTTTTCATGCCCTATGTAGATCAGGTTTTTCATGCCCTATGTAGATCAGGTACCAACTCCCCACTATCTCATCTATAAAAACTCCTGCATTTCACTGCACATTGGCAACCCTTTTTTCCAGGACCCCTCTCTGTATCAGAGAGCTATTCTCTTTCTTTTGCCTATTAAATTTCTGCTCTAAACCTCACCCTTTGTGTGTACACATCCTTGATCTTTATGGCCATGAGACCTAGAACCTTGGGTGTTACCCTAGACAATGAGATCACTTCACAAGTAAAAAAAGGTTATAGAACACCAAGCAGATTTGAAGACTACCTCAAGGCATGTAATAATGAAACTCCTGAAGATCAAGGACAAGGAAAGGATCCTAAAACCAGCAAGAGAAAATAAACAAATAACATACAATAGAGCTCCAATACATCTGGCAGCAGACTCTTCAGTGGAAACCTTACAGGCAAGGAGAGAGTGGCATGGCATATTTAAAGTGCTGAAGGAGAAAAACTTTTATCTCACGATAGTATATCCAATAAAAATATCCTTCAAACATGAAAGATAACAATAATAAAGGATATCTGGGCCAGGCATAGTGGCTCACACCTGTAATCCCAGCACTTTGGGAGGCTGAGGCAGGCAGATCATTTGAGGCCAGGAATTGGAGACCAGGCTGGTCAACATGGGGAACCCTGTCTCTACTAAAAATACAAAAATTAGCTGGGCGTGGTGGTGCATGTCTGTAATCCCAGCTACTTGGGAGGCTGAGACATGAGCATCACTTGAACCCAGGAGGCAGAGGTTGCAGTGAGCCGAGATCATGCCACTGTACTCCAGCCTGGGTGACAAAGCGAGACCCTGTCTCAAAAACAAACAAACAAAAAGGAATATCCCAGACAAAAGCAGAGGGATTTTATCACCTGTCCTACAATATATGCTAAAGGGAGTATTTGAATCAGAAAGAAAAGGAAGTTAATGAGCAATGAGAAATCATCTGATGGTACAAAATTCACTGGTAACAGTAAGTACACAGAAAAATGCAGAATATTATAACAATGTAACTGTGGTATGTAAACTACTCTTATCATAAGTAGAAAGACTAAAAAATGAACCAATGAAAAATAATATCTATAACAACTGTTCAAATCACAGACAGTACAATAAGATATAAATAGAAACAACAAAAAGTTAAAAAGCCCAGGGGATTAAGTTAAGGTATAGAGCTTTTATTAGTTTTCTTTTACCATGTCTGTTTGTTTGTTTATGTAAGCAGTGTGATGTTGCAATCAGCTAAAAATACTGGGTTATAAGATAATATTTGCAAGCCTCATGGTAACCTCAAATCAGAAAACATATAATGAATACACAAAAAATAAAAAGCAAAAAATTAAATCATACTACCAGAGAAAATAACCTTCACTGAAAGGAAGACAGGAAGGAAGGAAAGAAGGAAGATAAGACAGGAAAACAAATAATAAAATGGCAGGAGTAAGTTCCTAATAATATAGAATGTGAATGCACTAAACTCTCTAATCAAAAGACATAAAGTGACTGAATGGATTAAAAAATAAGAACCAAAAATCTGTTGCCTACAAGAAACACACATTGTCTATAAAAATACACATAGACTGAAAATAAAGAGATGGAAATAGATATTCCATGCCAATGAAAACCAAAAAAACAACAGGGCTAGCTATACTTATATGACACAAAATAGATTTCTAGACAAAAATTATAAAAAGAGACAAAGAAGGTCACTGTATAAGGTTAAAGATGACAATTCAGCCAGAGGATATAACTATTTTAAATATACATGCACCCAACACTGGAGAACCCAGATATATAAAGCAAATATTCGTAGAGCTACAGAGAGAGATAGACCCCAATACAAACATAGCTGGAGATTCAAAACCCAACTTCCAGCACTAGACAGATCTCCCAGACAGAAAATCAACAATGAATCATCAGGCTTAATCTGCACCATAGAATAAATGAACCTAATATATATGCACACAGGATTTCATTCAATGGTTACAGAATACACATTCTTCTCCTCAGCACATGTATTATTGTCAAGGAAAGACCCTACATTAGATTACAAAACAAGTGTTAAAACATTCAAAAAATTGAAATAACATCAAGCATCTTCTCTGACCACAATGGAATGAAACTAGGAATGAATAACAGGAGGAATTTTCAAAAGTATGCAAACATGTTGAAATTAAACAATATGCTCCAAAATGACCTGTGAGTCAGTGAAGAAATTAAGAAGGAAATTGAAAATTTTCTGGAAACAATTGATAATGGAAACACAATATACCAAAATCTATGGGATGCAATGAAAGCAGTACTAAGAAGGAACTTTACAGCTATAGCTGCCTACATCAAAAAAGATGAAAAACTTCAAAGAAACAACCTAAGAGTACACCTTAAAGAACAAGAAAATTAAGGGCAAACCAAGCTGAAAATTAGTAGAAAAGACATAATAAAGATGAGTGCATGAATAGATACATTTGAAATGAATAAAACAATACAAAAAATAAATGAAACAAAAAGTTTGTTTTTGTTTTTGTTTTTATTATTATACTTTAGGTTTTAGGGTACATGTGCACAATGTGCAGGTTTGTTACATATGTATCCATGTGCCGTGTTGGTTTGCTGCACCCATTAACTCGTCATTTAGGATCAGGTATATCTCCTAATACTTTCCCTCCCCCTCCCCCCAACCCACAACAGTCCCCAGAGTGTGATGTTCCCCTTCCTGTGTCCATGAGTTCTCATTGTTCAATTCGCACCCATGAGTGAGAACATGTGGTGTTTGCTTTTTGTCCTTGCGATAGTTTACTGAGAATGATGTTTTCCAATTTCATCCATGTCCCTACAAAGGACATGAACTCATCATTTTTTATGGCTGCAGAGTATTCCATGGTGTATATGTGCCACATTTTCTTAATCCAGTCTATCGTTGTTGGACATTTGGGTTGGTTCCAACTCTTTGCTATTGTGAATAGTGCCGCAACAAACATACGTATGCATGTGTCTTTATAGCAGCATGATTTATAGTCCTTTGGGTATATATCCGGTAATGGGATGGCTGGGTCAAATGGTATTTCTAGTTCTAGATCCCTGAGGAATCGCCACACTGACTTCCACAATGGTTGAACTAGTTTACAGTCCCGCCAACAGTGTAAAAGTGTTCCTATTTCTCCACCTCCTCTCCGGCACCTGTTGTTTCCTGACTTTTTAATGATTGCCATTCTAACTGGTGTGAGATGGTATCTCATTGTGGTTTTGATTTGCATTTCTCTGATAGCCAGTGATGATGAGCATTTTTTCATGTGTTTTTTGGCTGCGTAAATGTCTTCTTTTGAGAAGTGTCTGTTCATGTCCCTCGCCCACTTTTTGATGGGATTGTTTGTTTTTTTCTTCTAAATTTGTTGGAGTTCATTGTAGATTCTGGATATTAGCCCTTTGTCAGATGAGTAGGTTACAAAAATTTTCTCCCATTCTGTAGGTTGCTTGTTCACTCTGATGATAGTTTCTTTTACTGTGCAGAAGCTCTTTAGTTTAATTAGATCCCATTTGTCAATTTTGGCTATCGTTGCCATTGCTTTTGGTGTTTTAGACATGAAGTCCTTGCCCACGCCTATGTCCTGAATGGTATTGCCTTGGCTTTCTTCTAGAGTTTTTATGGTTTTAGGTCTAACATTTAAGTCTTTAATCCATCTTGAATTAATTTTTGTATAAGGTGTAAGGAAGGGATCCAGTTTCAGCTTTCTACACATGGCTAGCCGGTTTTCCCAGCACCATTTATTAAATAGGGAATCCTTTCCCCATTGCTTGTTTTTGTCAGGTTTGTCAAAGATCAGATAGTTGTAGATATGTGGCATTATTTCTGAGGGCTCTGTTCTGTTCCATTGATCTATGTCTCTGTTGTGGTACCAGTACCATGCTGTTTTGGTTACTGTAGCCTTGTAGTACAGTTTGAAGTCAGGTAGTGTGATGCCTCCAGCTTTGTTCTTTTGGCTTAGGATTGACTTGGCAATGCGGGCTCTTTTTTGGTTCCATATGAACTTTAAAGTAGTTTTTTCCAATTCTGTGAAGAAAGTCATTGGTAGCTTGATGGGGATGGCATTGAATCTATAAATTACCTTGGGCAGTATGGCCATTTTCACGATATTGATTCTTCCAGCCCATGAGCATGGAATGTTCTTCCATTTGTTTGTGTCCTCTTTTATTTCATTGAGCAGTGGTATGTAGTTCTCCTTGAAGAGGTCCTTCATATCCCTTGTAAGTTGGATTCCTAGGTATTTTATTCTCTTTGAAGCAATTGTAAATGGGAGTTCACTCATGATTTGGCTCTCTGTTTGTCTGTGATTGGTGTACAAGAATGCTTGTGATTTTTGTACATTGATTTTGTATCCTGAGACTTTGCTGAAGTTGCTAATCAGCTTAAGGAGATTTTGGGCTGAGACAATGGGGTTTTCTAGATATACAGTCATGTCATCTGCAGACAGGGACAATTTGACTTCCTCTTTTCCTAATTGAATACCCTTTATTTCCTTCTCCTGCCTGATTGCCCTGGCCAGAACTTCCAGCACTATGTTGAATAGGAGTGGTGAGAGAGGGCATCCCTGTCTTGTGCCAGTTTTCAAAGGGAATGCTTCCAGTTTTTGCCCATTCAGTATGATATTGGCTGTGGGTTTGCATAGATAGCTCTTACTATTTTGAGATACGTCCCATCAATACCTAATTTATTGAGAGTTTTTAGCATCAAGGGTTGTTGAATTTTGTCAAATGCCTTTTCTGCATCTATTGAGATAATCATGTGGTTTTTGTCTTTGGTTCTGTTTATATGCTGCATTACATTTATTGATTTGCGTATGTTGAACCAGCCTTGCATCCCAGGGATGAAGCCCACTTGATCATGGTGTATAAGCTTTTTGATGTGCTGCTGGATTTGGTTTGCCAGTATTTTATTGAGGATTTTTGCATCAATGTTCATCAAGGATATTGGTCTGAAATTCTCTTTTTTGGTTATGTCTCTGCCAGGCTTTGGTATCAGGATGATGCTGGCCTCATAAAAAGTGTTAGGGAGGATTCCCTCTTTTTCTATCAATTGGAATAGTTTCAGAAGGAATGGTACCAGTTCCTCCTTGTACCTCTGGTAGAATTCAGCTGTGAATCCATCAGGTCCTGGACTCTTTTTGGTTGGTAAGCTATTTATTATTGCCATAATTTCAAGCCTGTTATTGGTCTATTCAGAGATTCAACCTCTTCCTGGTTTAGTCTTGGGAGAGTGTATTTGTCGAGGAATTTATCCATTTCTTCTAGATTTTCTAGTTTGCTAGCATAGAGGTGTTTGTAGTATTCTCTGATGGTAGATTGTATTTCTGTGGGATCGGTGGTGATAACCCGTTTTTCATTTTTTATTGCATCTATTTGATTCTTCTCTCTTTTCTTCTTTATTAGTCTTGCTAGTGGTCTATCAATTTTGTTGATCTTTTCAAAAAACCAGCTCCTGGATTCATTAATTTTTTGAAGGGTTTTTTGTGTCTCTGTTTCCTTCAGTTCTGCTCTGATTTTAGTTATTTCTAGCCTTCTGCTAGCTTTTGAGTGTGTTTGCTCTTGCTTTTCTAGTTCTTTTAATTGTGATGTTAGGGTGTCGATTTTGGATCTTTCTTGCTTTCTCTTGTGGGCATTTAGTGCTATAAATTTCCCTCTACACACTGCTTTGAACGTGTCCCAGAGATTCTGGTATGTTGTGTCTTTGTTCTCGTTGGTTTCAAAGAACATCTTTTTTTCTGCCTTCATTTTATTATGTACCCAGTAGTCATTCAGGAGCAGGTTGTTCAGTTTCCATGCAGTTGAGCGGTTTTGAGTGAGTTTCTTAATCCTGAGTTCTAGTTTGATTGCACTGTGGTCTGAGAGACAGTTTGTTATAATTTCTGTTCTTTTACATTTGCTGAGGAGAGCTTTACTTCCAACTATGTGGTCAATTTTGGAGTAGGTGTGGTGTGGTGCTGAAAAAAATGTATATTCTATTGATTTGGGGTGGAGAGTTCTGTAGATGTCTATTAGGTCCACTTTGTGCAGAGCTGAGTTCAATTCCTGGATATCCTTGTTAACTTTCTGTCTCATTGATCTGTCTAATGTTGACAGTGGGGTGTTAAAATCTCCCATTATTATTGTGTGGGAGTTTAAGTCCCTTTGTAGGTCACTCAGGACTTGCTTTATGAATCTGGGTGCTCCTGTGTTGGGTGCATATATATTTAGGATAGTTAGCTCTTGTTGAATTGATCCCTTTACCATTATGTAATGGCCTTCTTTGTCTCTTTTGATCTTTGTTGGTTTAAAGTCTATTTTATCAGAGACTAGGATTGCAACCCCTGCCTTTTTTTGTTTTCCATTTGCTTGATAGATCTTCCTCCATCCCTTTGAGTCTATGTGTGTCTCTGCACGTGAGATGGGTTTCCTGAATACAGCACACTGATGGGTCTTGACTCTTTATCCAGTTTGCCAGTCTGTGTCTTTTAATTGGAGCATTTAGCCCATTTACATTTAACGTTAATATTATTATATGTGAATTTGATCCTGTCATTATGATGTTAGTTGGTTATTTTGCTCGTTAGTTGATGCAGTTTCTTCCTAGCCTTGATGGTCTTTACAGTTTGGCATGTTTTTGCAGTGGCTGGTACCCGTTGTTCCTTTCCATGCTTAGTGCTTCCTTCAGGATCTCTTTTAGGGCAGGCCTGGTGGTGACAAAATCACTCAGCATTTGCTTGTCTGTAAAGTATTTTATTTCTCCTTCACTTATGAAGCTTAGTTTGGCTGGATATGAAATTGTGGGTTGAAAATTCTTTTCTTTAAGCATGTTGAATATCGGCCCCCACTCTCTTCTGGCTTGTAGAGTTTCTGCCGAGAGATCAGCTGTTAGTCTGATGGGCTTCCCTTTGTGGGTAACCCAACCTTTCTCTCTGGCTGCCCTTAACATTTTTTCCTTCATTTCGACTTTGGTGAATCTGACAATTATGTGTCTTGGAGTTGCTCTTCTCGAGGAGTATCTTTGTAGCGTTCTCTGTATTTCCTGAATCTGAATGTTGGCCTGCCTTGCTAGATTGGGGCAGTTCTCCTGGATAATATCTTGCAGAGTGTTTTCCAACTTGGTTCCATTCTCCCCGTCATTTTCAGGTACACCAATCAGACGTAGGTTTGGTCTTTTCACATAGTCCCAAATTTCTTGGAGGCTTTGTTCATTTCTTTTTATTCTTTTTTCTCTAAACTTCCCTTCTCGCTTCATTTCATTCATTTCATCTTCCATCAGCGATACCCTTTCTTCCAGTTGATCACATCAGCTACCGAGGCTTCTGCAATCTTCGCGTAGTTCTCGAAACTTGGCTTTCAGCTCCATCAGCTCCTTTAAGCCCTTCTCTCCATTGGTTATTCTAGTTATCCATTCTTCTAATTTTTTTTCAAAGTTTTTAACTTCTTTGCTATTGTTTTGAATTTCCTCCTATAGCTCGGAGTAGTTTGATCATTTGAAGCCTTCTTCTCTCAACTCGTCAAAGTCATTCTCTGTCCAGCTTTGTTCCGTTGCTGGTGAGGAACTGCATTCCTCTGGAGGAGGAGAGGTGCTCTGCTTTTTAGAGTTTCCAGTTTTTCTGCTCTGTTTTTTCCCCATCTTTGTAGTTTTATCTACTTTTGGTCTTTGATGATGGTGATGTACGGATGGGTTTTTGGTGTGGATGTCCTTTCTGTTTGTTAGTTTTCCTTCTACCAGACAGGACCCTCAGCTGCAGGTCTGTTGGAGTTTGCTAGAGGTCCACTCCAGACCCTGTTTGGCTGAGTGTCAGCAGCGGTGGCTGCAGAACAGTGGATTTTCGTGAGACCACAAATTCAGCTGTCTGATAGTTCCTCTGGAAGTTTTGTCTCAGAGGCGTACCTGGCCGATTGAGGTGTCAGTCTTTCCCTAATGGGGGGTGCCTCCCAGTTAGGCTTCTTGGGGGTCAGGGACCCAATTTAGGAGGCAGTCTGTCCGTTCTCAGATATCCAGCTGCTTGCTGGGAGAACCACTACTCTCTTCAAAGCTGTCAGACAGGGACATTTAAGTCTGCAGAGATTCCTGCTGAATTTTTGTTTGTCTGTGCCCTTCCCCCAGAAGTGGAGCCTACAGAGGCAGGCAGGCCTCCTTGAGCTGTGGTGGGCTCCATCCGGTTCAAGCTTCCTGGCTGCTTTGTTTACCTAAGCCAGCCTGGGCAATGGCGGGCACCCCTCCCCCAGCCTCGCTGCCGCCTTGTAGTTTGATCTCAGACTGCTGTGCTAGCAATCAGTGAGATTCCGTGGGCATAGGACCCTCTGAGCCAGGTGCGGGACACAATCTCCTGGTGTGCCTTTTTCCAAGCCTGTTGGAAAAGCGCAGTATTAGGGTGGGACTGACCCAATTTTCCAGGTGCCGTCTGTTACCCCTTTCTTTGACTAGGAAAGGGAACTCCCTGACCCCTTGCGCTTCGCAAGTGAGGCAATGCCTCGCCCTGCTTCAGCTTGCACACAGTGTGCTGCACCAACTGTCCTGCACCCACTGTTTGGCACTCCCTAGTGGGATTAACCTGGTACCTCAAACGGAAATGCAGAAATCACCTGTCTTCTGTGGTGCTCACGCTGGGAGCTGTAGACCGGAGCTGTTCCTACTCGGCCATCTTGGCTCCACCCCTCTAAAAGTTTGTTTTTGAAAAGATAAACAGAATTGACAAAAAACAGAGAAAATACAAATAGGTAAAATCAGAGATGAAAATGATACAGTTGATACCACAGAAACTGAAAGGATCATTAGTGGCTACTATGAGCAACTATATGGCAATAAATTGGAAAATCTAGAAGAAATGGATAAATTCCTAGACACATACAACTTACCAAGATTGAACCATGAAGTCCAAAACCTGAAAAGAACAATAGCAAGTAACAAGATCAGAGTCATAATACAAAGCCTCCCAAAAACAAAAGCCCAGGACTCGATGGCTTCACTGCTGAATTCTAGCAAATATTAGTTCTTAAAGAAGAACTAATACCAGTCCTACTCAAACTATTCTGAAAAATAGAGGAGGAAATAGTTCCAAACTAAATTCTACAAGGCCAGTATTATCCTAATATCAAAACCAACAAAAAGATACTTCAAAAACTCTAGGCCAATATCACTGATGAATATTGATGAGAAAATCCTCCATAAAACACTAGCGAACTTAACAAAACACTGAAAAGATCATCCATCATGGCCATGTGGGATTTATCCCAAGGATTCAAGGATGATTCAACATGTGAAAATAAATTAATGTGATACATCATGTCAACAGAATGAAGGACAAAAGCCATATGATCATTTCAACTGATGTAGAAAAGGCATTTGACAAAGTCCAACATCTCTTCATGATAAAAACCCTCAAAAAACTGGGTGTAGAAGGAACATACCTCAACATAATAAAAGCCATATATGATAGATCTATAGCTAGTGTCATGTTGATTAGGGAAAAACTGAAAGCCTTTCCTCTAAGATTGGGAACAGGACAAGGATGTCTACTTTCACCACTGTTGTTCAACATAGTACTGGAAGTCCTAGCTAGAGCAATTAGACAAGAGAAAGAAATAAAAAGCATCCAAATTTGAAAGGGGAAAGTCAAATTATCCTTATTTGCAGATGATATGAACTTATGTTTGGAAAAACCTAAAGATTCCACCAAAAAAAACTATTAGAACTGATAAACCAATTCAGTAAACTTTCAGGATGCAAAGTCAACATAAAAAATTAGTAGCATTTTTATATACCAAATTGAACACTCTGAAAAAGAAATTTAAAAAGTAATCTCATGTATAATAGCTATAAATAAAATTAAACACTAGGAATTAACCAAAAAAGTGAAAGATCTGTACAATGAAAACTATAAACTACTGATGCAAGAAATTAAAGAAGATGGCAATAAAATGGATAGATATTCCATGTTCATGGTTTGGAGGAATCAATATTGTTAAATGTCCTTACAACCCAAAGCAATTCACAGATTTAATGTAATCCCTATGAAAATATCAATGACATTCTTCACAGAAATAGAAAAGACTATCCTAAAATTTATATGGAACCCAGAAGACCCAGAATGGCCAAAGCTATCCTAAGCAAAAAGAACAAAACTGGAGGAATCACATTACCTAACTTCAAATTATACCCCAGAGCTATAGTAACCAAAACAGCATGTTACTAGCATAAAAATAGAGACATAGGCCAGTGAAACAGAATAGAGAACCCAGAAACAAATCCATACATCTATAGTGAACTCATTTTCAACACAGGTTTCAAGAACACACATTAGGAAAAGGACAGTCTCTTCAATAAATAGTGCTGGGAAAACTTAATATCTGCATGCAGAAGAATGAAACGAGACCTCTCTCTCTTGCTATGTACAAAAATCCAATCAAAATGGATTAAAGACTTAAGACCTCAAACTATAAAACTGCTGAAAGAAAACACTGGGGAAACCTTCCAGGACATTTGTCTGGGCAAAGACTTCTTGAATAATACCTCACAGGCACAAGCAACCAAAGCAAAAATCGACAAATGGGATCACATCAAGTTAAAAAGCTTCTGCACAGCAAACAAAACAATCAACAAAGTGAAAAGACAACCCACAGAATGGGAGAAAATGTTTGCAAGCTACCCATCTGACAAGGGATTAATAACCAGAATATATAAGGAGCTCAAACAACTCTATAGGAAAAAGTCTAATAATCCAATTTAAAATGGGAAAAAGATCTGAATAGACATTTCTCAAAAGAAGACATACAAATGGCAAATAGGTATATGAAAAGATGCTCAACCCCATTGATCATCAGAGAAATGCAAATCAAAAACTACAGTGAGATATCTCACCCCAGTTAAAATTATTTTTATCCACAAAGTCAGGAAATAATGAATGCTGGTGAGGATGTAGAGAAAAGGGAACCCCTGTACACTGTTGCTGGGTATGTAAATTAGTACAACCATTATGGAGAATAGTTTGGAGGTTCCTCAAGAAACTAAAAATAAAGCTACCATACAATCCAGCAATCCCACTCCTAGGTATATACCCAAAAGAAAAGAAATCTGTATACTGAAGAGATATCTGAATACTCATGGTTTTGCAGCACTATTCACAATAGCCAAGAGTTGGAAGCAAACTAAGTGTCCATCAACAGATGAATGGATAAAGAAAATGCAGTACATATACACAATGCAGTACTATTCAGCCATAAAAAAGAATGAGATCTTGTATTTGCAACAACGTGGACAGAACCAGAGGTCATTATGTTAAGTAAAATAAGTGAGGCATAGAAAGACAAACTTCACATGTTCTCACTTATTTGTGGAAGCTAAAAATTAAAACAATTGAACTCATGAGATGGAGAGTAGAAAGATGCTCACCAAAGACTGGGAAGGGTGGAGTTGGGGGTAGTGAGAATGCTTAAGGGGTACAAAACAATCGTTAGAAAGAATGAATAAGACCTAGTATTTGATAGCACAACAGGTGACTATAATAAAAAATAATTTAACTGTACATTTTTAAATAACTGAAAATGTATAATTGGATTTTTTGTAACACAAAGGATAAATGCTTGAGGTGATAAATACCCCATTTACCCTGCTGTGGTAATACACTGCATGCCTGTATCAAATATCTCATGTAACCGAGAAATATATACACCTACTGTGTACCCACAAAAATTAAAAATTAAAAATTAGAAAAAAGAGAAAAGAAACAAATATTAGCCTTAAAAGAGGTTTACTAAGTACTATGTACCTATGTTACAAATTAATGTGTGCCATCCTAATTTTAGTTTACTTTTTTGTCAAATATTTTAGATTCTTGGGAAGATAATCTCAATTTCTTTTTGTGACAGTTATAAAATCATCAATTAAAATTAAATTGAATTTAAAACCAAAAAAAAATCACATAACAAATGAGTGATGACCTGGAATTTATTATATATATATATAAAGTATATATATTATTTATAATAATATATATTATATATAATATTATATATTATACTTTCATATATATAATATATTATATATATTATACTTTCATATATATAATATATTATATATTATACTTTCATATATATAATATCATATATATTTTATATATATTGTGCTTTTAGTTCTAGGGTACATGTGCACAACGTGCAGGTTTGTTACATATGTATACATGTGCCATGTTGGTGTGCTGCACCCATTAACTCGTCATTTACATTAGGTATATCTTCTAATGCTATCCCTCCCCCTTCCCCCCACCCCACAACAGTCCCCAGTGTGTGATGTTCCCCTTCCTGTGTCCAAGTGTTCTCATTGTTCAATTCCCACCTATGAGTGAGAACATGCAGTGTTTGGTTTTTTGTCCTTACAATGAAATACTATGCAGCCATAAAAAATGATGAGTTCATGTCCTTTGTAGGGACATGGATGAAGCTGGAAACAATCATTCTCAGCAAACTAAAGCAAGGACAAAATACCTGGAATTTAAATCCAGGTAATGTGATTATAAGGGTCAAGTGTTTAAGCATGCTGTTGTCTGGTATCACATTCTAACAAGATTAACAGTGAATATAAGTACATTGTTATCATAAATCCGTTCAGATTGTGACAATACTTTATTACCTGCTATTTGTTAAGCCACTCAAGAGATAGGGCACTTCCCCTTTGCTCTGTGTTTCAGCTGCTTGAGCTCCATTCTGTTTTGTAAATTGTTAGCATCTAAATACAAACCATAGAGAGACATAATTCCTTATTTCCAGCACCTCACCTGTCTCCTATGTTCTATTTAGAAATCACCTTACCAGTTGATTACTCCATACTAGTGTCTAAGCCTCCTCCAGAAAAGCTTTCTACCTGAAATACTGCTCAGAAAGGTAGATGCCTACCAAGTTGAAAAACTGTTTGGCAGTATCTACTAAGGTTGAACATACATCTATCCTATAATCCAACCATTCCATTTCTGTTAGGTATATACCTAACAGAAATGAATACCTATATTCACCAAAATAAATGTATTACAATATTCATTGCAGCATTACTTGTGGTACTGGCTACAAAATGGGGGCAGGGGGACAAAACAAAGGACCATCAAAAGTATATAAGTAAATTGTGTTGTAGTCATACAAAAATAATACACAGCAATGAAAATGAACAAATTACAGCTATGTCCAAAAACACATAGCAAATACATGCAAAAGTCGCATAAACATAATATTGAACCAAAGAAGTAAAACCCAAAAGAGCATATAGAGGACAATTCCATTTATATAAAGTTCACAAACAAGCAAAAGTAATCTGTGATACTTAAGGTCAGATTAATGGTTTTCCTTGTTTGTGTTGGGAGGGCAGTATAAGTGACTGGAAGGGGACATGAGCAAGGCCTCTAGGTTCTGGTAATGTTCTATTTATATGGATGCTGGTTACCTTAGTGTTCAATTTGTGAAAATTCATCAAGTTGCATAGTTATTTATTTTTGCAGTTTTCTATATTATAATTCAATTTAAAAATTCAAAAGAAATTAACCCCTCACTCTGTTTCCCCACCAAACTCCAAAACTTTTTGCAAGGCTGCTGAGAGTGTTGCTTTCTTTCATTGACCCTTCTCTTCAGCATCCACTCAAAGATTGCTTTGTGGGAAAAAGATAAAACCAGTTTTTCCAACAGTAAGGACTTATCAAAATTCCTTCTACCACAATCAAATGCATACGTCCCTTCCTTCCTGTTGCTCCATATGAGAATAGAAAGTAAAGATTGAAAATAAAAATGTGAGACTTGCACCCAACAATGTCTTTAGGTAGAAATGAGTACCTCTGACAAGGTAATCCGAAGGGGGCAGGCTTGGAGAATGAGTCACCCAGCAAGACCTGCATTCAGCATAAAGCAAAGCAGCAAACAACACAGGTGTTAAAAGGCTTTCATTTTGTTTTGTTTTATAATTCAGTTTGCTAAGAAAAAATAATTGACCTTGGCCTGCCTCCACTGGTAAGTAATGTTCCGTGTATTGAACTACAGCGTCCAAAACCCAGCAGCCACCACAGTCATTAGAACTACCACTAAGTGTATATACACTAAAACCAGAGACCAGCTGGTTAAAACAGTTTGAAATGTGTTGCTCTTTCCGTACATCTTCATATTCATCAATTAAGCAACTTAAATCCTAAGACAAGAGAGTAGCCAGCTGAAGTTTTTCTTTTTGGATGCTTTAGGCAATTATGATTTTTTTTTTTTTTTTTTTTTTTTACTCACACAGCAAAGCAGTTCCCTGTAGGATTGTAACCCATCCATCATTGTTTATCATTCAGTTTTGCTGTTTGCTCAAAATTCCTAGGTACAGCAAAAACCAGAAAAATCTATGAAATGTCTTTGCTTATGCTTATCAGAAGAAATGTATTTATTGTTGCTTCCTTTAGACATATATGGATTTTGTGTCCAAATTGAGCCGTCTAACCCCAAGCAGAGAATAGTCGCTGAATATTAACAGAGGAAGGACTTAGTGCCTGGGCTAACCAAAGTATAATCTTTGGATAGCAAAGTTGACATTGCCTGGGAGATTGTTGGAAATGCAGTCTCTCGGGTCCTGCCCACACCTACCGAATTAGACTGTTCAGGTCTCCAGATTATATATATATATATATTATATATATATTCATGTTTGAGAAGCACTGCTGTAGAGTATACAGAAAATACTTGGCTGCTCTAAGCAGTACACAAAGAATGTTTCCCATTTTGTATTAAACATAGCAGATTCTTTCTTGTAGCATGAAAAATAGGTACCAGTTAGGAAGCTGTGTTCTAACCCTCTCTAACCACAGAGAAGAGAAGCTGCTGCACCTAACCAGGTTATGAGTAGATGCAGCCTAATAAAATTACTTAAGTGGCCAGAAGCTTTATCTCTTTATTTGTGTTCCGTCAAAAGGACAAAATGAGGCCAGGCACAGTGGTTCACGCCTGTAATCCCAACACTTTGGGATGCTGAGGCGGGCAGATCACTTGAGGTCGGGAGTTCGAGACCAGCTTGGCCAACATGGCAAAACCGCATCTCTACTAAAAATACAAAAATTAGCAGGGCGTGGTGGTGTGGGCCTGTAGTCCCAGCTACTCAGGGGGCTGAGGCAGGAGAATCGCTTGAACCTGGGAGGCAGAGGCTGCAGTGAGCCGAGATCTCACCACTACACTTCAGCCTGGGTGACAGAGTGAGACTCCATCTCAAAAAAAAAAAAAGAAAAAAAAGGCAAAATGAATTGCTTACAAGGAAGCTAGAAGTGTGAGGAATCATGAGTAAAGACTATCAGTATTGCCCACTTACAAACCCTGGGCAGAAGAGGGATAGAAGCACACATACTGCTGACTATATGTCTGTTTTTAGAAGACCTCTGCCTTGTGGGCGGGAGGACCACTGTAACGCGAAGAAAATTACACTATTTCTATCTGTGTCAAAAATTGCTTATCATTTTCCAGTATCCATTCTCCCCTTCTTCCTTTTAATAATCTCCCACCACATATAGAGATTTATCAGGCAATATAGCTGTCTAGCTAGAGACTACATTTCCCATCTTGCCTTGCAGGTAAGTGGGGCCATGATACTAAATTGTCCCAATAGAATGTGAACAAGAGGATGTATATATCTCCATATCCCCTCTTTAAAAGAAAATTGTCTGCCCTACCTGCCTCCCTTGTTCCTTTCCTTTGTGCAGAAATGCAGATGTGGTGCTGGGAAAATAGCTTTGACCATCTCTATAAGGGCAACATCTAGAGCAGAAAGCTGAAACAATGTGTCTACAAAGCAAAATGCCAACAAGAAACAAGCTAATTTTCCCTGTAGAATCTTAGAATGGCTGAGAAATCAGAGGCACAAATACCTCAGAAGGTAGGGTGAAATATAGAAAAACTGATTGAAAATGTGTATGAGGGAAAAGTAGACCCCTCGGATCCTCTCTATAACCCTGCCCAGCTAGCCATCTCCACTCCACAACCCAACAGAAGCCAGGAGGTTTTGTCTCTGGAACAGCCAAGCCTGAGAGGCTCCAGAGCCTGGTACAATAAAGGGTATGGAAGAGAAGCAGGACTGAAATATTAAAAGTTCCCTTTCTTGTCTTCTAGAACACTCTCAGACAGGTTTCTAACCTTCCAGGCAGGAAATTAGAAGATTATTTTCTGAAGAAACAATCCCAACAGAAAAGATCCATAGATGCTCATATTTGAGGGTTCCCCAACAAAATGGCTGGGCCCTCCCTAATCACACAGAGCTTTTCATTAGCTTTTCAGCATTTTATTCTTAAATATGAAAAAACATCTTAAGATAATAGATGTTTTGAATAGCTTCTAACATAACTGTCAGAGACCAAAACAAACATACCAAAAAGAAATGGAGAAAAAGAAATTTTAAAAGAAGAGTAATAATAATGAAAAAATATTAGGAGAGGGTAAAAGAAAACCTTGCATCCATTAATCAATAATATAATGTTACAAAAAAATGAGAAAACACTTCAGAGCTTTTGGAAGTTAAAATTATGATAGCCAGAATAGAAAATATTTAATAGATGGATTGAAAGATAAACATGAGAAAATCTCTCATAAAGGAAAACAGAAAGACCTAGAAAATAGGAAGGGGGAGATAAGAAAGTTAGATGATCAGCTTGGAACGTCCAACATCTGACTCTTAAGAATTTCAAAATAAAAATAGGTGAAAAGGAGGTAAAGAAATTATAAAGGAGGTAATACTAGAACATTTCCTTCAAATAATAAAAAAATAAGTTTCCAGAGTACAGGAGTTCACCAAATGCCAAGTACAGTATAGAACACAAAAGCTAAATATCAACAAGGCACATCATTTTAAAAGCTAGACTAACAGCGATAAACAGAAGAACCTTAGAAAATCCCAGGAGAAAAAAAAAATCAGGAATCAGTTTACAATCTAATTTCTCTGCAGCAACACTGGAAGCTGGAGCAATGCCCACAACATTTTGATGGAAGATTATTTCCATTCTGGAATTTCAGTTTCAACCAAATTCACATTCAAGAGTCAAAAGAAGAAGTGTTTTTTCAGTCATGAAAAAATTCTAAAATGTGTTTGCAGAAAGCTACTCCAGGACTTGCTTAACTAACACAAGGGAAAGTGGAGGGCCTGGGATCCAGGAAACAGAGTATTCAACAGAGAAGAGAGAAAGCAGAATTTCCTGATGAACAGAGGAAATTGTGATAGGAAAACAGCCACATAGCTGTTCTATAGAACAACTAGTGCAGATTGAATCAGGATAAAAAGAGACTCTGGGACAGATGACTTGTGAGGGAGTGGAGAAGAGATGGAACTGATAGATTGCTTGATATCTTTGATAGAGAAGCACCTATAGCTCTGTAGGAGAGGATTTTTTAAAACTTTTATTTTAGTTTCAGGGGTACATGCGCAAGTTTGTTCTATAGATAAATTGCATGACATGCCATGTCACAGGGGTTTGGTATACAGATTATTTCATCACCTGGGTAATAAGTATAGTATCTGATAGGTAGTTTTTTGTTTCTCACCCTCTATCCTCAAACAGGCCCCAGTGTCCATTGTTCTCTTCTTTGTGTTCATGTGTACTCGGTGTTTAGCTCCCACTTACAAGGGAAAAGATGTGGTGCTTGGTTTCTGTTCCTACATTAGTTCACTTAGGATAATGGCCTTCAGCTCCATCCATGTTGCTGCAAAGGACATGATCTCAGAGTTTGGAAAGAATTAGTGATTGGTTCATATAAAACTAAGTAAACAGAAAGAAAGCGTAACCATTACCTAGAGAAAAAAATTATAATGAAGGAAATGGAATTATTGCATACTATTTGTCTCAGCTGTGAACAATTTTACATAGTCATTGCTATGGGGGGATATGGTTTGTTTTGCCCTGCCAAGTCTCATGTTGAAATTTGATCCCTAATGTTGGAGGTGGGGCCTGGTGGGAGGTGTTTGAATCCTGGAGATGGATCCCTCATGAATGGCTTGGTGCCATTCTCATTCAGGAATGAGTGGGATCTCACTTAGAATCGATTTTTGAAAAAGGCCTGGCACTTCCTCATCTCTCACCCCATGATCTCTGCACATGCTGGTTCCCATTTGCTTTCAGCCATGAGTGGAATCAGTCAGAGCCCCTCACCAGATGCAAATGCTGGCACCATGCCATGCTTCTTGCACAGCCTGCAGAACCATAAGTCAAATAAACCTCTTTTTAAAATAAATTGCATGTCTCAGATATTCCTTTTTTGCAACACAAATGGACTAAAGTAGTCATAACATTTAACACAGAATATTAATTTAATGAAAAGTTATGATGTGACTATATTGGGACAATAAGGAGAGGGACTGCACTGGTGTGTGGGTGTGTGTAAGAGTACTAAATTCTGATCCATTGTAGGAAGTCAATCTATAATGTATAAAATCAATAAAGAAATCACACTATAAACATTTTGTATATAATTATGTAGGTAAATAGAAAAAATAACTGAAAGACTTGGCAAAGTAGTTTTCTCTAAGGAGTGGTTCTTGAGGATAGAGAGTGGTAGAGTAGCAGCTATTTTTTTCTTACAAGGTTTGTAATGCTAATTGTGCTTTTAAAATTAAATTAATCTATTAGTTTGGTAAAAGTTAAAATAAAAATAACAGGCAAGTCAACAAATTACCCCTCTCAGAAGCATTCTACAATTTGGATTCTCTCTCTCGCTTTCTCTAGCTTCCGCTTCCTTTCTCTAATTGTAGCTTGAAAGGAATTATTTCTTTTTAAGAAATTTTAGGCATTAAGAAGCAAGTGAGAGCTATATATTTGTAGTGAGCTGAGTAGTGTACTATTTGTATGTGCATCGGGTAACATTGCAACTGTAATTTCTAAACAGGGTCAGCATTTTTGAGCAAACAGATATGACAGCATGCTTAAAGGATGAAAATCAAACCCAAGGGCATTTTAACAGAAGTCACAATCCTAAAAGTAGAATGAAGATTAGAAGGCCTGGATAAAGGAGTTTCAGATATGAACTTGAGCCTCCGTGTCCTAATCATTCAGGAATCTTACTTTCCTAGCCAAGAATCATCATCAATTTCATCTGACACAAGAGGCAGTCTTCCTCCAGGCAGTGCCAGATAAATGAGGCAGAATGGCACAGATCCAGAGCAGAGCCATGTGAGGCCAACAGTCGGATGGGCATAAAGTAAGCCAGGCTGAAAAGAGCCCTTCAGTTTTGATCACTCATTATCCTGACTTAGTGGTTCCTCAGCTGTCTTTGTGACA
This sequence comes from Nomascus leucogenys, assembly GCF_006542625.1. Taxonomy (NCBI): domain Eukaryota; kingdom Metazoa; phylum Chordata; class Mammalia; order Primates; family Hylobatidae; genus Nomascus; species Nomascus leucogenys. The sequence goes on along the minus strand of NC_044406.1, from coordinate 19,233,434 downwards.
GCCGGGAGCAGTGACCAGTGGAGCATTCAGTCAACAAATGTTATCATCACTGCAATAATAATCATGTTATCATCCATTATAATGGTGTTTGTTCTGAGAGAAGACTCAGAAGGCTTAGGAGTTCGACTTGGGAAAAACCAAGAGGAGAAAAGAGATGTAAGCAGGCCAGGTATGCCAGTAGGGGGTGGAAAGCAAGAGGCCGCATGGAGTCCAAGACTGGGATAAAGAGATAAAAGAGAAGTGGCAGTGAGGAAAGTGGCACAGTGTATATGAAAAGAGCTAGAAATAAAGAAACTGGTGTCACAGTAGTGTTGAGAGTAGGAGAGGGGTCTTTCTGCCACAGTCACATTATATCTACCCTGCCATGTGTTCATCAAAAGGATAGCCCACTGAAAAGACTTTTGGTTATATAACAGATGCTGTCAAAGTTCCTCCCACATCTTTTCTGATCACCTTACCATATCAGTGCATACCAGCCTGACTTCCAACAGCTGGTATGTACATCTTTGCCAGAGGGCTGATCTGGGGCTGCCAGAAACAGCTTTGTGCCCACCTCCACACACACTCACACAACAGTGTCTGAGAACCAACGTTCCTTCAGGGCAGCCTTAAACTGATGGCTGATGGGTATAGAGGTATAAATACCTCAGATACCCAGATTTTTGGGTGGGTTATGCTGAGATGTGTGTTTTACTCCATTTCCAAAGCTTCCCAATGGGAGTAAATTTTAGTTGACAACCATGATAACTGGTCTTTAAAAGGCATCTCTTATTGGCTATCTTTCCTTCACTGTATTACCTCCCCACTTCCAGCCAGTGTTCCTGTACTTCCTTAATAGACTACGTACATTCAATTCTTGTCTTACAGTCTGCCTCTGTTGGAACCCAACTAAGACAATCTTCTACTCACTTTCACACATGACCAGTATCAAAAATAGAGTTGTGGTGTATTATGTCTGCTAACTACAGTAGGGGCAAGAACATCCCTGATAACAGAGAAAAGATAACTGGTAACTACAGCTCCTTCTCAAGCTGCACCCCTTTCTATGAAAAACGTCCTCTTTCTATCTAATGGGAGCAATCGGCACAGGGTAAACAATTGAGGAAATTTAATTCAAACAAGAGGATCTCTAGACATGATGATACACTCAAGGCAGAGTCTCAGGCTGTAAGGGGTAATAAAAATTCATTTTTTATATAAGATTATATTCCACCCACACAGTTTGGAGCAACATGCTACATGCCAACCACCATATGGTATTTATCATATTATACGTAGGAGCAATCACAGAAATAACACTAGCACTACTCTACAGAAGATAAATATCATAATTTATATTATAGGTCTAAGATCTATAATATATTTATTTGTAATAAATAATTAATATCATAGGCCTATGGCATATAATCGCTATTAAGTAGGTAGTTGTGTTAATGCCTAGAGTGCCAGTGGAGGGAGCCACTTGCAGGTCTTTGTTTGAGGGCCTGAAAGACCTTTATGGCAGGACAATGCTTGGAAAGTAGAGCCTAGGGAACAGTTTCCACCCCTGCTATAAAGGTATCAGAGCCCTTAGAACAACCCCTTAAGCCCTCAGAGTGAGGGTTTTCCAGAAGAACAATCTCATTCTGATGAGAGAGAGTTTAGGTGTATCCTTGGCCCAAGAACAGTGTTCATAGCTGAATGGAAAGAGAGATTGGGTTTCTCATAGAAGAATAAACCTCAGAACACCTTCTAGATTGGATCCCTCATTGGAGACCAGACCATGGATACCTCATTGGAGACCTTTTCCCATGAAAAGGACATTATAAGTAAGAGTAAATGAGACAAGAGAGTTAATTCTCTAGCATGATTCTAAAACCCTCAGAGAACAATGAAGATCTTTCTTAAGACATAATAAAAATACAGCCACAGAACTTGCTCTCACTTGCGCTCAATGACTGGGTAAATGCAGGAGTGGCTTTAGACACATCAAACAGCGGAGGATTTAGTCTCCCAAATACTTTAATAAACATTTATTTAGCATACACACGTAACAGCACAATACTATGCTATGTACCAAAGATATAGTGTTCAGTGATGAAAAGTACCCTCACATGATACTTACAATGTACCAGGCACTGTTCTTGTTTACAAGATTTGCACACATGCCTATGAGATTGGTATAATTGTCATCCCCTTTTTGAACATGGGGCACAGAGGTTAAATGACTTGCCCAAGGCCATACAACTGGCCAGTGGTAGGCATAGGATTTGAACCCAACAATCTGCTGCCTCCCAGTCATAGCCCCTATTGCCCTATTGTCTTGGAGTTTATATTCTTGTGAGCTAAGAAGACCTTATATAAGACATTAATCATATTTGCAATGATTTAATTTCAATCATAATCTAGACCTTGTAGGAGGTGTTATATACAGAGTGCCCTGAGCATGTTCACCAGCTTATTCTTTCCACAAACAGATACTGATTGCATAGTCTGTGCCAGGTTCTGTGGGAGATACTGGCAATTTAATGAGAGTAAAACAGATACCTCCTTTGCTGTCTTGTGGCAGGGGGAAGGGGTGTCAGACATTACTTGAATAATGACACACATTTACATGTGATTACAAAGGTGGCAAATGCTTTGAAGGAAAGTACTGAGAGTTATAAGAGCATATAATGGGAGGACTTGACATTTAAAATGAGATCAAATGAGATCTCAAGGATGAGTAACAGTTATCTTGATGAAGAAGAAAACGCATTTCAGGAAGCCATGTGCCAAGGCTCTGAGGTAAGAAAAAAATATCGAAGACACTGAGAGGAGCCAGTGGGGCTTGACTCAGTGAAGGAGGGAGAGACTGGCATGCAAAGAGCTAGGGGTGGCTGGCAGGGATCACATGACTTACCAGGCAACCAGGGCACTTTTGAAATGAAAGCAGCGTTGATACTTAAGCCAGGACAAAAGGCATAAACAGGTATTAAACTAGGTGAACTGGGACAGATGGTGATCTTAATATTGGCCTTGGAAAGATTTCATTTTCTGGCCTAAACACAGTAAGAAGTCATTGAATGATTTTAAACAAGGAGGAAGGGAACATATAATTGTGTTTTGTTATGATTATTATTTTTAATAACACTCTAGCTGTAATGGGGAGAATAGATAAGAAGGAGGCAATCATGAATGCAGGGAGACAAATAAGGACATTCTAACAACAATCCAGGTGAGAAATGATGGTGGTTTGGATGAGGGTGAAAATAATATAAATGGAAAGAAGCAAATGGAGCCTAGTGGTGATGAGTAGTAAAATCAACACAATTTGGAGTTTGATTGGATTTCAGAGTAGAGGATGAGACAGGAGCAACCTGGAAACCACTTAACAATGGTAGAAGTGAGAGAGAAATGGCCAAAGAATTAAAAATGAAAGAAATGACCAAACAAAATGGCTGGCCAGGGCCATTTGACTGCCCACAAGGAATTAAAAGGGTTCTAAGAAAGCTGCTAGCCCAGCGTCGGTGGTTACTGTTCACAGCTCCAGCGTTCTCCACCATGGCTTGTGAATACAAGCCAATTCTTGCTTTCTAAACCCATGGGCATAATTAATGAATACAGATATATCTGGAAGGCCTAGAACTAATCAAGTGTCAGGAGCAGAAGCAAGGATGGCAATGTGCTATTAGAGAGGAAATGTATTTAGAAAATGATTTAGAAGAGAAGGAAGGAAGCTGCCTTGTGAAAGAAATAGGTCTTCCAAATAGAAGAAATGGCATAGGTAAAGAAATCCAGTTAGGTTGTGTGTTAAGGGTATGTTAGTGGGTTTCCAGAATTGTTACCATTAATATTTGAGGAGGTCTTTCTTTTTTAAAATAAAAGTAAAAACTCAGAAATGACCCCAAAGTAGTTTCCCTTCCAAATTAATCATATTCCCTTTTCTGAACCACTGTCAGATGCCATCTGATGTTGTCCCAACTGAAACAACTAAATTGGAGGAAAAAGCATTCCTTCAAGGAAATTGTACAAAGTGCACTGATTTTCCTTGTGGATAAGTGAAGTCAGATCATAATGTTCTCTTAGCAAGCATACCTCTTTTTTCTTATGGTTGCTAATTCACTTATGTCTGAGGCTGATCAAATAAACTCTGTTTAAAACATCTCTCAAGCAAACTCAAGTTGCTCTTATGTTATTGATTTTAATCAAAATGGAAATAATGTGTAATTTGTTATCCCTTCCAAAATTATAATCTTCAGTCTCATTTAATGCAGACATAAGAGTGCAAGTATGAGCAGAAATCTTAATTATTATTGATATTTCTATAATGTCTCTATTTTCATATTCAGCTGCTTTGGGTAAGGCTGACAGTTCATTATTTTTACCAAGAGTTCAAAAGGGGAAAAACAGAGAGTGATATTTCATAACAATTTGTCTTTACCAGGTAACAAATGAATAATTCAAAGTTAAAGATATTTAGTCTTGGGATTAAATCTGGAGTTAAGTTAGTCCTATCCTCTTATTTTGAAAACTTAGAAAGTAAAGCTCAGAAATCATTTGCCCAAAATTATATGGCAGAGTCAGAATAAGATCTCTGCTTCCAGATACCCAGGCTCCACTCATTCTACCACATTTAATGATTCTAAAACTTCGTTGTGCTTCAAGCCTCATGGAGTGTCTAACAAGCCTCACAGAGTGAGAAGAAATAATGGTTTTCTAAATTAGTATTTTCCAGAAGAAAAATGTTCATCTTTTAATAAGTGTTCAATTTCTTCTAACATCAATATTCAATCAATGTTCATCTCTTTTAACATGAAACCAACTATAACTTATTTGGCAATTATATTGTACTGAGAAAGACTTTTCTGTAGTATAACAGAGCTAATTTGATGAAAACTTCACAAATTCAATCTTAGGTTGCATTCTCATTTAACCTTCCCTCAAATTTAAATCAGAGAAACCAACTTTCCCTGAAGCAGTAGAAAATAATAAGGTGTTTATTTGTTATTTTTAAGTACAAAGCTAACCAAAGAAATGGCAAGATTAATTTGTACTTTATTTTGTTTAAAGCCTTTGAAGAGGAATTACATTCATCATGTGTGTTCAAATAAATATCTGTGCCACCTCAGTTCTTCATTGCTGAAAAATAGACATGGAGCTCTGTAAAGATTTATAGATGAAAATGTATTAATTCAAAACTTCTTTAATATAGGAAATAAATAATAATTGCATCTGGTTTAAAATATTGTGATATTTCTATTTTATAAGAAACAACATACAAATTATTGGTGACACAAATTACTTCATCTTGAATCCTGTCAATATTTCAGTCAGTTCCTCTCACAATCAGTTCCCCTCACTCACTGGTTGTGAAATAAATTAGAAATTTCAGTTATGAATTAACTAATTGACTAATATTTATAAAACATGATCTCAAATCTTCCAAAAACTATCTTAGCTACAACCTTAAACTACCATCCTGTCTCATTTATTTTTGAACATCAAACATCTCGGAAGAGTACCGTCCCTCCCTTGGCTTCCACTTCATTTCAGTCTATTTTTAACCCCTACCTCCATTGAAACTGCACTCTTAAAGGTCACTAATGAATGGCTAGCTTTCTCCTCCAACTAACCAAATGTTTTGGTCCTTTTTCAATTGTCATTCTTACTGACATTTATCCACAACACTTAACATTATTGATGTTGATATTGTTCCTTGTCATCTAGGATGCTACACTATCTTGATTTCTTCATTTTATTGAGTCAACAGCACTACTAATCAGAGTAGGGAGCCATGGGGTCTCACTTTAAAGAAGGGGAACACACCGATGGTAATTAGAAATAAAATAAGACAGTACATGTAGAGGGGAATGTGTTATGGTGAGTGAGTCACTGAAGACAAACAAACCGAAGACAGAAAAACAGAGTTAATTAAGGTCCCAGTGGAAGCTCAAACTGTATATGCTCAACACCAGATTTCCTGTTGCCCCTTTGAGCAATGCCTTCATATTGATTCTTCAAAACACAAATAAAATAATTAGAAGTAAATCAATCAGTGGTCTGGAAAAAGTTTAGAAAGAGTTTGTGCCTCAGGCAAAGGATGAGATCATGAGAGATGGGTGAAGTGCATAAGGAACACCTTGGAGCTGCACACTTGTAATATCTTCTGGGAATAACACATACCTGCTTTTTCTCGCTTTGTACTGATAAAGTCAGAGTTGGTAAAGTATCATCTGGTTGCATATTTATCTGTTCTGCTCATTGGCCGAGCTGCCTATAAAGAATCTTTGTCTGGAAAAAAAGACAGAAGAGTATTTTCCCAGTCTGGGATCAGAGCAACTGGAGGACCTGTCTTCAAACTGCACTCCCTGTCCTGTAAGCCACCTATCTAGGTTAGGTCAGCCAGAGTGGAGAGTGGGAGAAAAATAGGCAGTCAGCTCTTTTCTCCTCCTCTCCCACCTTCCTTCCATCCTTCAATAAATATTTATCGAGAGCCTAACAAATGCCAGTTACTCTGTTAGACACTGAGAGTACAAAAATTAATGAGACTAATAACCAGACTCAAGTAATTTATGATCTAGCGAGAAAATGTATATCGTAAAAGCACCTTAAATTCAACATTAAGAACCAAAAAATCATGTATTGTAATCTTCATCACCCCCAACACCTACCCAGCCCAGCCCCTCTTCTTGAGTTTTCTACACCTATTACAGGCAACCAACACTCACCCAAGCTTGAAACTATAGATTTATTACTCAGTTCCTAAAACAACCATCCCTATTCTTCCTTTTCCACTGCTATGCCCTTGGTTCAGATCCTCGTTAATTTTCTACTGGACTAATGTTCTTTCTAGCCTCCTTGCTTCTAGTTTCTCCCCAGTTCAATTCATCCTACCCAAGGCTACCAAATTAATTTTCCTCAAGCACAATGCTAAGTTTATCAATCTCCACATCAAAACCATCATAGATTCCACTAAATGTATATCCCACTCCTTCCAGACCAATGATGGTTTTACTTCTAATTGTTTTTATTATTTGTATTTTTTTTTTAAATTAACGTGATGGCATTACTGAAAAGTGATGAGCAACAAGGCATCTGGGGTTGAGCATATACAGTTTCAGCTTCCACTGGGACCTTAACTCTGTTTTTCTGTCTTTGGTTTGTTTGTCTTCAATGATTTACTCACAAAAACACATTCCCCACTAAATATACTGTCTTATTTTATTTCTAACTACCATTGGTGTTTTCTCCTTCTTTAAAATGAGAGGCCCCCGTGGCTCCCTACTTTGATTAGTAGTGCTGTTAACTCACTAAAATGAAGAAATCAGGACAGTGTAGCATCCTAGATGACAAGGAACAATATCAACATCAATAATGTTAAGTGTTGTGGATAAATGTCAGTAAGAATGACAATTGAAAAAGGACCAAAAAAATTGGTTAGTGGCAGGAGAAGGCTAGCCACTCATCATTAGTGACCTTGAGCACTTACCAGTTAACCCCAATGTCTTTGCAGCATATTTTCACCATTCCAAATGGTGCAATGGTGAAAATATGCTTTGTTCTCCATCTATGTCAGTGTAGTGGGCTAAAGAATGGTACCCAAAAATGTCTGTGTCTTAACCCCCAGAACCTGTGAATGTTACCTTACATAGTAAAAGGGACTTTGTAGATGTGATTAAGTTAAGAATCTTGAGATGGGGAGATTAACATGGATTATCCAGGTGAGTCCAATGTAATCATAAGAGTCCTAGACAGAATGTCAGAGACAAGAGAAGAGGATGTGAGGGCAGCCTCAGAATTGGAAGTGAGGCAGCCATGAATCAAGGAATTCTAGCAGCCTCTAGAAACTGGGAGAGACAAAGAAAAGATTATTCCCTGGAGCCTCCAGAAGGAGTCAGACCTACTAACATCTTTATTTTACTTCTATAAGATTCATCTAAAACTTCTGATCTCCAAAACGATAAGTGAATAAACTTGTATTGTTTTAAGCCACTAAGTTTGTGGTAATTCATTATAGCAGAAATAGGAGCCTAATCCAATTCATTAGCTATTGTTACATAAACAACAACTGCAAAATCTCAGTTGCATGCAAACATAAGCATTTACTTCTGGCTCACATATCTACATGTGTTCTGGGCTCTGCTGATGTTGGATGGGTTCTGCTGGGCTTGGTGCTCTGCTATCAGTTCAGTTCACCTCTGCTTCATGCATCTCCCATTCTTCTGGAAATAGAAAGTTGCCCATAAAATACCCTTCTCATGGTGAAAGGAAAGAGTGCCAAAGCACAAGCCTAAGTAAGCAAGTACATTTCAAGCATTTGCTCACATCACATCTGCTGACATCCCTTTGGTCAAAGCAACTATCACCTGGCCAAACCCAAAATCAATGGGGCAGTGAAATATCTTCTGCCTCTAGTGGCAGAAACGTTAAACTCTCAAGGCAAGGGTTCGAGATTCAGGGAGAGTTTATACGAATAATAATGCAATATATCCAGTGGTGTGCTGTTAAACCAGATTTCAAAAAAACAAGAGCAAAACCCTGATTTGTGGCATTTGCTAATTTCCGTGGTGTAAAAATTCCCGCCACCGTGGTTGATTTTGAGCTATCAGCATGACATCACTGAACACAAAGTTGAGAAGAGATGCACACCATGGGCTCTCACACCCAGTACCAGCTAGCTGCAGCATAGCACTGAATCTATACATCAGTCAAACCAGTCATTACATATTCCTCCCTGCATGGTTCCTGCCAGTCTCACCTCTCATGCCATTCTACCCAAGTGAAATTCCTTGACCTTTTATTTTATTTTTATTTTTTTAGAGACAGGTTCTAGCTCTGTTGCCCAGGCTGGAATTTAGTGGTGCAATCACAGCTTACTGCAGCTTTGAACTCCTGGGCTTAAGCAATCCTCCCACCTCAGCCTCCCAAAGTGCTGGGATTATGAACAAGAGGCTCCATGCCTGGCCCCTTCACCTTTTAAATACCACATTTTACACAAAGTTTCCCTGCTTTCTTAACTAGGAATAATTCCTCCCTCCTGGCATTTTTATAACACTTCCTTGCAGGTATTTCTCATTCATTTTTCTGGAATACTTATTGTGCATATGTTCTTATGGCTCAATGAATTTCAAAGTACTACAGAGTAGGGACAGTTTCTAACACATCTTGAGATCCTGCAGTACTTTGCACAGAGTAGTATTAATAACTAGCTAGTGGATGAATTAATGAATGAGATATAAAATGATTTTTTAAATGTTAACTATTCTTAGTTAAGACAGGTGATGTTCTGGCAGAACAAAGTCATCTAAAAGAAACAGACCAACTAGGAATTACCAAGGAACCGGTAACCTAATCCCAGCAAAATGAGAAGTTTTGTCTTCCTAACCTATTCAGAGCTAAGTATTTGAAAGCCCCCACAAAAGCTAATTCTGACAAAACAAAACATTCCCTTCTCTACCATTAGAAAACAGAAGCTCTTAATACCCATAGAGAATTTGGAAGCCCTCAATTACTGAAGCAGTGGAAAATGAGGCTGCTTCATAATCCACAGCAGTTTTGCAGAAATCCTCCATTTTTATTGTCAAGAGGAAGCTACAGCTGTTACTACCTGGCAGTTGTCGAGACCTGGGAATTCAAATTGGTAGAACCAGGCTGGTATCATGTGGAAAATACCTTTTTCAATTCTATCATCAAACTCATCCCTGTGAATGAGGCTTGCTTCCAACCTCAGTGCAAACACAGAGATAGAGTCTGTTTGGAATTGAGATCATTGCTGAGGCAACCTTACAGTTGTGATTCAAAGACATCCATAGGTAGGGTAAGAAAGTGCACAGGCATTATGGCTGTCCTTTGTTGTGGTATTTATGAAATTAAAAATAAGACTTTCATTTATATTGTTTTTGGTCTTTTATAAAGCCATTGTATACTAGGAGAAAGGGGTTTTACAAAAATGAGATGCAGATAGAGTCCTCTCTTTCTCAAACAAAATATATTTGGTGCAGATAGCAAAGCCTTAGTGCAGGCAATATACACAAGGTCTTTCTTCCCTTCCATCATTAAGAATCAGGGATAACTTTTTTTGTGTAGGTAGAAAACTTACAGATCTAGACAAATCAATCCTGTGGAAAAATATATCCTTCTCTTGGTCTGTCATATCGATAATCTCCCTTCCTGCATAGCTTGAAATGTCCATGATTATAGTAGCTTCTCTGGATCAAACAATAAGACTGGACATTGCTTCAAATGGCTCCAATTAAAACATATGCTCATTCATTCATTAATTCATTCAGTTAACAACTATTTATTGTTCATCTCCTGTGATCCTGACACATCGTTTGACGGACACTAAGGATACCAAGATTAATTTTTAAAAATCCCTATTCGTCAGGGGTTAAAGAGTCAAGGAGGGAAAATAGACATAAATAGATAGAGCTTAGGATCCACACATCTGATCAGACACACACGTCGAAAATCTGTTATTAAAGAAGGAAGCCAGGGTTTAAAGGGAGGCACATTAACAGTGGTGCAGATTCCACTGGATCTTACTCCTACATACTCATTGAAAACCTCGGACTCCTTTGAAATATGTCTTGGAACTCTCTGGAAGTCCCCGTGGATATCTCACACTTACTCAGGAACATATGCACTATGACCAAGAACCACTGTGTCCTGGACCAATGTACTGGAGTTTTTGTGGGAGCTGCTCAGTAGTATATCCTTTGTGGATAACATTCTGTTAGGTAAGATCTTGGCTTCTTCAATGTTTTATGGATATTTAAGGATTCCAGTTTTAGTTGCCATCCAAATGCTCTGCTCTCTATGGGACTTATGCTCATGCAAGGGACAAATCTGAATGGCAAACACCATGCTATACTCAAAATGACCACGTCCTTGGAATACCTAAACTATTACTTATTGAGCTACACATATCGGGCCTAATTTCTTCTTCCTTCAAGTCATCTGGGTCACAAGAGGAACTCCACACCACCTGGGAAGTCATAATCAGGCTTATCTCTTTCAAGCTTCTGAAACTCAAGCTGGGACCTTGCTACTCTTGTAATATTTAAACAGTTTGACTGGTGCAGCCTAGTGGAAGAAGCAGAGAAATCTTCCTTGAGGAAGTCACAGCAAGGCTGAGGGCTAAATAATGAAGCAATAATTTTCTAAGTAAAGATGATAATAATGATAGTGCCAGCAATGAAGTAGAAAAAGCAAAGGACTATATTTCACGTTAACCATTGCATCACATAAGCCATTATCATTGTCTTTTAGTGCACGTGGTGGGCGTGTGTCTCATTTCTAGAGAGTATTACACACTATTACCTCACCAATGTAATCAGTATCAATGGATTGATTCAGTTTGAATGTACCAATGTGTCATTGTGATGCTTACTTGAATATTTTATATAGACAGCATGAGTTACAGTAATATCTATGTAAATCATAATTTATATTAAAATTGAAATGTTTGTCTTAATTACAATACAATTTAATTACTTTTCTAGTCTCCAAGAAAGTATAGACAAATTTTTAAGTTTAAAATGAAGGCATACAACTGATACAATATTGAGAGAAGATGCAGAAACTGATACTATGATAGGAACAGGAAAGAAACAAATTGAAAGAAGGTACGTCACAAATTAATGGGAATTGCAACCTGCTGCCACAGAGTAAAATGAAATAATTGTGTAAAAAATTGAAAAGGTAATGAAGTAGACAATACTAAAACACATCTTCAGCAACTACATAGGGAATTTGATTAAAAATTTGTATCAATAGTCAAAAAAGAATCAATGAAATTGACCACCTGAAATCAGAAAGAAATGACCAACAACGACTTTCAATTGACATAAATTTGGCCAGATATATAATGGTTTGGATCCTTACACCAAAAGAAAACCATTTTAAAATAGAAAACTAATAAGATATCTAACATTTCAGTTGTGGAAATTGTGTTAGAAAATTAGAAGAATAAGGCTAAAAATGATATTTTATAAAGTGTAGAAGCTTGTCAACTATGCCACCAAACAATTGCCCATGGAGTACTAAGGCCTTTCTAACAATTTTAAGGATGAATTGATTCAAAATTTGAAAAACTTTATGTACTTTCCATAGCTTTAGATTAGTCAGGTGATGTAAGTGATACTGCCTAAGTAATGTTTTGGATACATTTTGTCTCAAAAGACTCACAAGTTTACCAAAAAAAAAAAATGATGTCGATTAGTAGCTTAAAAATCAAATTTATGATGTAGATTTTTTGAATATGTTACATCTGTCAAAGAAGAATTTCAATGAGATATGAAAAGCATTAGTTTCTATCATAACAGATGATGCTCCAGCTATGTTAGCTTCAAAAATACGGTTTTATTAAATTTTTAAACTAAAGACTGATGTTTCCCTTATTGCTTTGTTCCACTGTATAATACATATTTAAAACATTTGTGCTGAGTTTTCTGAAGCAAACCTAGGAAAAGTGTCATGGATACAGTTATTAAAATTGTTCTGTACACATGCAAATGCTATGAATCATCGCCAGTTTATGGAACTGTTGACAGAAATAGAAGACAATGATCTTCTGTTCTTTGCCAATGCTTATTGGCTAAGTTGTGAACGAGCTTTGCAAAGATTTATTGTAAAGTACTTTTAAATCAAATTTAAGATATTCTTAGAGGAAAAGGAATACTTGCCAAATATTCAATAATCAAAGACAAAAATGGCAGTGGGATTTACATTTTTTCACTGATATCACACTGCACATGAATAAACTGAACTTTTCACATCAGCTTTATTGAGATATAATTCACATACCATACAATTCACCCATTTAAAGGGTATACTTCAATGGGTTTTTAGCATATTCACAGAGTTGTATAGCCATCCCCCACAAACTAATTTTAGAACACTTCATCATCCCCCAGAACTATTCCACACCCATTAGCAGTCACTCCCTATTTCTCCCCAGCTTTCCACTCCACCTAGCTCCTGGCAGTCACCAAGTTATGTTCTATCCTTATAGATTTTCCTATTCTGGACATTTCGTATAAATGGAATCATACAATATGTGGTCCTTTGTTACAGCTTTCTTTCAATTATTTTAATGCTTTCAAGGTTCATCATGTTGTAGCGTATATCAGTATTTCCTTTCTTTTTATTGCTGAATAATATTCTATTATATGGATACACCACATTTTATTTATGGATTCATCAGTTGATGACATTCGTGTTGTTTCCACTTTGGGTCTGTTATAAATAATGCTGCTATGAACATTCATGTACAAGTTTTTGTGTAGACGTGTTTTCATTTCTCTTCTAGATTTTAGGAGTGGAATTGCTGGGTCATATGTGGTAACTCTATGTTTAATTTTGTGAAGTATTGTAAAACTCTTTTCCAAAGTGGCTACACCATTTTACATTCTTGCCAGCAGTGTATGAGAGTTCCAATTTCTCCACATCCTTGCCAACACTGTTACTATCTTTTTTAACATAGCCATCCTAGTGGGTGTGAAGTGGTATCTCATTGTAGTTTTGATTTGCATTTCCCTGATGGCTAATGACGTTGAGGAATGAGCTCAACTTGAATTTCCAAGAAAAAGAAAAGCTTATTTGTAAGCTACACAGGTATAAGAATTTAGGTTGAAATCGAATCTTTTCATAATAGAAATCACTAATAATGATTTTTCACATTTTTCTGATGTGGAAACAATATGCAGAGGATTTAAATTGTAATTGGTAAGTTGGTTGCAAAACAGAACGACTGGAAAAATTTGAAGAATTCTTTTCTATTTCATAAGAGCTGTTTTTCAATTTATGCAATACCCCTTTGAACTTATTAATCATACTGAGGTGAAACAAGACTTAGGGAATATACTTAATTTAGACAGATGTAGTTTTCAAACTGATACCCTTTTTATTCAAAGTCAAAACAATTCTCCTCAAAACAATAAATCATTTTGTCAATGTGGATGCAAATATTAAAGGAAGATGATTTTCAGTACCTGATTTAGTTATTGGAAAACTTTTAAGTATGTTTGAAAGCCCTTGGGTATGTGAACCAACTTTTTCAACTGAAAATTATATGAAATCTAGATTCAGATCAAGTATTCTCAGTGAAAATTTAGCACACAAAAGGAGATATGCTGTAAGTTTTTTTTTTAAAAAAGAAGTTTTCAAAGACTCAATACTAAAAAAGAATGTAAATATTTCAATAATATATGTTTCATTTTTATCACATTTTGAAATGATAATATTTGGATATATTGGGTTAAATAAATTACACTATTTAAATTAATTTGACGTGCTTTCTTTTCCTCTTTATAATGATTAATTTCAACGTTTGAGCTATGTAGCTAAGGGAGACACTAGAAGCAAAATTCTGTGCATAAAAAACTACAATGAATAGAAACAGTAGGGCAGGCCTTTTATGAGGAAGATAGGTTATCAAAACTTGTTTGTACCTGCTGATTCACTGTTTGCTTATGCTCAGTGTAGCCTCAAATAGAGAAATCCTCATGAAGACTAGAAATGAGTAAAATCTTAACCAATAAGAGAGGACTTAAGACCAATTTCAGCTGTGATGCCTTAATGCTTTTGAAAATTCTCAGCCATCTACATATTTCTTTATTCTCCGGGATACCAGAGCATGGTTGAGATGTGTAGACAATTATTGAAGCAAATCTTCTTAAGTAACTAAGGGATACATAAGACGAGTGTGTGTGATTATTCCCATGTTGTAGCCAGCAGGATGTAACTGAGAGGACTGAACAGGAGTAATGCTTACTACAGACAACAATTTAGAAATTTTAGTGCAGGAGCAACTTGATTGTTAAATGAAAGATTGCAAAATAGGTAATGCTATCATTTGAATATTCGTCCTCTCCAAAACTCATGTTGAAAGTTAATTCCCAATGTGGCAGCATTTAGAGGTGGGACCTTTAAGAGGTGATTGGGTCATAAGGGCTCTTAATTTGTTAATGGGATTAATGGGTTATCATGGAATCGGGACTGATATTTTTTTATAAGAGGAAAGATTTAAGCCAGCACACTCACCTACTCACCATGTGATGTCCCACACCACTTCCAGCCTCTGAAGAGTCCCTACCAGCAAGAAGGCTCTCACCAGATGTGGCCCTTTGACCTTGGATTTCTCAGCCTTCAAAACCGTAAGAAATAAATTCCTTTTCTTTACAAATTACCTGGTTTTGGGTATTCTATTATAAGCAACAGAAAACAGACTAAGACAGGCAGTGAAGAATTGTCCCCTTTTAATAATATATATGCTACTCTTAAGTATGTATTTTAAAGTGTGTGTATAAAAACACACATACATATATAATATACATACGTAATGATATGTAACACAATATTTGTAATATTAACAGTGATTATCTCTGGGAAGCAGAACTACAGGTGATTTTTATGCTTTTCTTTTTGCTTGACTGTTTAATAAATTACCTACAATGAGCATGTATCCCTTTTGTACTAAGAAAAGTCTTTTTAAAAGTATTCTAAAGACCTCCTACCTATGTAATTGAAAACTGCAGTCTTCTGAACAGAGCATAACCAGAAATGGAAGAAATTACAAAGGATAAACAATCATCACCTTCCCTTAACACACAACAGAAAGATGAAAAAGACTTCCAACAAATGAAGTCTCAGTGAAATTCTCCAACAGCCACTTTGGCTCAGCAGAAAAGCACACATTTTCTTTTTGTTGCTCAGCTTGAGATGCCTGATCCCAAGCTCACTGAAGCGAGGTGATACCAGACTCTCCCAGGCTCACCCAGGTCATGGTTTTCATGTAGTGCAGTGTAGCAGGTAAGGTTAAGCTTTATGGGACACCCCCAACTACCTCTGCTTAGGAGAACACATTAAAATTCCATTAACAAATTCTGAAAGTTTCCTACTGGGCGCTGATTTTAAATATTACTCATTCTCTAAAAACCGCAAGCATAATGGATTTCTTTGGACAAGTAAAATGCACAGAAAATGCATTAAGGTCAGAGGTAGGCGTGGGATTCAGTTTAAGTGCCTGAAAATTTTGGATTTCTGTGACCCATTGCCCAAGTAAGCCTTTTGATTATAAAACTCCTCTCTTGCCTCCAAACCTGCCCTGCTTAGTTCTGCTCTAGGAGGTATCAAGGGCTAGTACTTGTACACTTCTGCTTGGTCAGATGCTCCCTGTTATACTTTGCCAACAGGAGCACACTAGGGAGGCTGTGAGGATAGAAGGAGGAGAAGGGACTTGCTCATCCACATTTGCTTACTGTTTCTGTCGGTGTCACCCCAGCAAGGATTATTCACCCTGGCAGTGACATTTGCTCCCTCAGAGATATCAACACCAGCTGAGCAGCACCTCCTCTTCCAAGTTATTAACTTTTAACCATTTCAACCTCTTTCCCGTGTTCCCCAGTCCTAGCGGTAGAGCAACTTGCAGCAGTTACAACCTCTGAAATATCTGTGTCCCCATTTTGCGTTTCTGGATCTCCAATACCAGGCTAACAATTTATTATATCAAGTTCTCTCTGTTAAAACAGCTAATGTGATTTCTGCCTCCCAACTAGACCTGACAGATATATAGTCAGACAATTCATTCTCAAAAAGGTGAAGGGTTCATTATTATTACGACATATTAGGCAACTGTCCTCCCTCCTAACAGTTGAACTCGTAGTCGAGGAGAACAGACAAATACAGTTGTCCTTTGCTATCCATGGGGGATGGTTTTCCAGGACCCCTGCAGATACGAAAATCCTCAGATGCTCAAGTCCATAATCTAAAATGGTGTCATATTTGCATATAGCCTACTCACATACCCCGTATCCTCTAAATCACCTCTAGATTACTTGTAATATCTAATACATTGTAAATGCCATGTAAGTAGTTGTTATACTGTATTTTTTTCATTTGTATTATTTTTTATTGTTGTATTATTATTTTTCTTTCTTTTTTCTTTTTTTTTATTATTATACTTTAGGTTTTAGGGTACATGTGCACAATGTGCAGGTTTGTTACATATGTATCCATGTGCCATGTTGGTGTGCTGTACCCATTAACTTGTCATTTAGCATTAGGTATATCTCCTAATGCTGTCCCTCCCCCCTCCCCCCACCCCACAACAGTCCCCAGAGTGTGATGTTCCCCTTCCTGTGTCCATGAGTTCTCATTGTTCAGTTCCCACCTATGAGTGAGAACATGTGGTGTTTGGTTTTTTGTCCTTGCGATAGTTTACTGAGAATGATGTTTTCCAGTTTTATCCATGTCCCTACAAAGGACATGAACTCATCATTTTTTCTGGCTGCATAGTATTCCATGGTGTATATGTGCCACATTTTCTTAATCCAGTCTATCGTTGTTGGACATTTCGGTTGGTTCCAAGTCTTTGCTATTGTGAATAGTGCCGCAATAAACATACGTGTGCATGTGTCTTTATAGCAGCATGATTTATAGTCCTTTGGGTATATACCCAGTAATGGGATGGCTGGGTCAAATGGTATTTCTAGTTCTAGATCCCTGAGGAATCGCCACACTGACTTCCACAATGGTTGAATTAGTTTACAGTCCCATGTTAGATTCAGGGGGCACATGTGCAGCTTAGTAATGTGGGTATATTGCATGATGCTGAGGTTTGAGATATGAATGATCTTATCACCCCAGTACTGAGAATAGTACCCAAAAGGTAGGTTTTCAGCCATTAACCTCCCTCCCTCCCCATTCTATCAGCCTCCAGTGTCTATTGTTGCCATCTTTATATCCACGAATACCCAATATTTAGCTTCCACATACAAGTGAGAAGATGTAGCATTTTGTTTCCTTTTCTTGCTTTAACTCACTTCAGATAATGGCTTCCAGCTGCATTCATGTTGTTGCAAAGGATATGAGTTTGTTCTTTTTTATGGCTATGTAGTATGCCATGGCATATATGTAGTATGCCATGGCATATATGTAGTATGCCATGGCACATTTTCTTTATTATTATTTTTCATTGGTTTGATTTCAAGTATTTTTGACCAGAATTTTGTTGAATCCACAGATGCAGAACCAATGGATACAGAGGGCTAACCATAACTGAAGCCATGTGTATTCACAACACATACATAGTGCTAAGAATGGCTACACAGACATTTTAAGAATAGGGGCCAGCTTGGCTGGGTGCAGTGGCTCACGCCTGTAATCCCAGCACTTTGGGAGCCAAGGCGGGCAGATCACCTGAGATCAGGAGTTCGAGACCAGCCTGGCCAACATGGTGAAACCCCGTCTTTAATAAAAATACAAAAATTAGCTTGGTGTGGTGGCACACGCACCTGTAATCCCAGCTACTCAGGATGCTGAGGTGGGAGAATCGCTTGAACCCGGGAGGCGGAGGTTGCAGTGAGCCGAGATTGCACCACTGCACTCCAGCCTGGGAGACAGAGCAAGAGTCCATCTCAAAAAAAAAAAAAAAATGGGGGGGGGGCAGCTATGGCTGGAATAATCTAAGCCACACAGCCAGTTCCAGAAAAACTTCAGGAAGGAAATTAATTTGGGGGATGAGTGACATAATCTCTCAGGTAGGAGGAGGAGGGAGGAGGAAGGAGGAAGGTAATTTCTGGTGTAGGCAATGGCATTTGCATAGGCTCTAATGGTGGAACAAATGAGTACATGGGAACTAGGACAGTAGCTCTTCATCATCAAGCTGCTCCTCAGCACTTAGAACAAAGCCTAGAACAACAGAGGTGATCAATAACTATTTAGTTAATTATTGAACTCAAAGATTGAGCCAGTTTATTTTGTTGGTGTGGAGATGTTGAGTAATCCTGCCTTTTAAAGTCTTACTTGTGTGTGGCAATTCAGAAATATAGCAGGTTCATAATAATAGGAGCCAGGATTCCAGAAGAAGGTATACTTTTTCTCCTGCTATGGGAAATGTGGTAGGGAAATGGGAAGCTTGGAGATAGCCAGGAGCTATCTCCTGAGTGCAAACAACCTCTGGACTTCAGCACTGACTACAGAATTGGTAAGGAAATGGAAAAAGGGGAAAATGGAAGAATCTTTAGTACCTGGATATCAATATAAGCACAAAGGAAACGAGAAAAAGCCATCACTCTAGTCTTATGAATCTGAGAAGGGAGAAAAACTGCATATGAGTCATCCAAGCTCAGTTTTTAGATTAACATGTTAGTAGAATGTTCAAATAAAAATTGCCTATGGTCAGGAGAGGAAAATAATACTAAAAGCAAAAGCCAGGCATGGTGGTGTATGCCTGTAATCCCACTACTCAGAAGGCAGAGACAGGAGGATTGCTTGAGCCCAGGAGTTCGAGGTTGCTGTAAGCCATAATTGTGCCACTGCACTCCAGCCTGGGCAACAGAGAAAGACCCCATCTCTAATAAAAGAAAGAGAGAGAGAGAGAAAGGAAGGAAGGAAGGAAGGAAGGAAGGAAGGAAGGAAGGAAGGAAGGAAGGAAAAGAGAGAGAGAAAGAGAAGAAAGAAAGAAAGAAAGAAAGAAAGAAAGAAAAGAAAGAAGAAAGAAGAAAAGAAAAAGAAAAAGAAAAGAGAGAAAGAAAGAGAAAGAAAGAAAAAAAGAAGAAAGAAGAAAAGAAAAAGAAAAGAAAGAAAAGAGAGAAAGAAAGAAAGAAAAAGAAAGAAAAGAGGAGAGGAGGGAAGGGAAGGGAAGAGGGAGGGGATGGAGAGTGGAAGGAAGGAAGCCTGGAAATGAAGATGTGTGCAACTCATATATATATATTTATATGTGTATGTGTGTGTATATATATATATATATATAGTATGTATGTGTATATATATATATGTATGTATGTGTGTATATATATATATATATATATATATATATGTTTGTATGTATATATATATACCAACTGAGTGAATAGATGGCCAGTAGTATAAAGAGAGGAGACCCCCAAAACAGAAGAAACAACTCATGTACCTAGAGGACTAATACAATTTACAATGACAAGTTATTCTGTTTGTAAACTGGGAACAAACAAACAAAACTTGTGTTTAAACCAAAGTTGAGGGTTTTAGATTAAATTTAACATTTGCTGACAATGAGAGAGGTTACAAAATCTCCTTCTCTAGACTTCCCTTGAAATGAAATTGATTCTCATGTGTCTGGAGTGGCTGTGACTGTGAACCTGAATAAACTTGTTAAAATAAAATTTATTGTTTAAGTTCCTTTCCAGCATTATGATTTCCTAGAAGGACTTTTAGTGGTTGGTTAATTTGCTCAAAGTCACGTACAATGGGAGCCAAATAGAAATCAATTCACCAAGTCTGAGTGGATTTTGTCTCAAATGGTCATGTCACATGTACCTCCTTCAAAGAAATAATCAATGGAAGTGCAGCCTTTTGAATGTCTGGAGCTTCCCACTGTGATGCCCTAGACGGGACTGTCCCCAACCATCTCTGACTATTCTCACTGACCTGGAGCAACAGAAAGAATGGACAGTTAAGATTGAGGAGATAGATGCCAACCAGCTTACTTTTCTTAAAATGACTAAAATTTGGTATTTTCTGCCATTTCCAGTAAACAAAATGCAAACTCTCAACAATAATAATAATAAGCATGAACATTTCTGAACCATGGCACTACTCCATGGAAGTCCCATGATAACATTTTTTAGACATCATTTTATTTAATCTTCACAGTAGCCTACTGAGATACATACTATCTACTATAGGTTGAATTGCGACCCCCCCTTTCCCCAAAAATGCATATGTTGAAGTCTTAAAACCCAGCACCTCAGAATGTGATCTGATTTGGAAGTAGGGTTTGTTGCAGATATAATTAGTTAAGATGAGTCATACTAAAGTAGGACGGGCCCCTAATCCAATATGACTTGTGTTATTATAAAAAGAACACTGTATGAAGGGATAGATGCATACACATATTCTAGTAGAAAAGAGTATGAATTTTCAGTGATATGAAAAGATTATTTACATTATCCCTAATTCACGTAGCAAAATGCATCCTTTCATTTCCAGTGGAGTGCAGTTACTATAATTAAAAAATCATGGTGACCCCTTGTTATGGTTTGAGTATATCTCCCTAAGTTCAAAGTTTCAAAGTGTTGGAAACTTAATACCCAAAGCAGCAGTGATGAGAGGGTGGGGCCTTTAAGAGGTAATTAGGTCATGGGGGCTCCACCCTCGTGAATGGATTAATGTCTTTATTGAGGGAGTGGGTGATTTATTGAGGGAGTGGCTTTGTTATAAAAATGAGCTTCCAAAACCGTGAGCCAAATAAGCTTTTCTTTATAGATTATTGGGTCTGTGGTATTCTGTTACAGCAACAGAAAATGGACAAGATACCCACTGTACTATCTCCAACATATTCTAGTTTGTAGTTCTAATGGGAAATAGCTGCTACTATATTTGGTAAGAAATTAGCTTTGTAGTTAAGAAAACAAAGGTTTTGTTTGGGATTATTTGGGAAGCTCAGTTTTCAGACTCCTTTTCACTGCTTTCTAATGACTAGCCATCCTAGAACTGCACTGGACCTCCCGCTGCCTCACACACATCTGGTGTTTTCTAAAGCAGAGGGGAAGGCAAGGAAAACAGGCCTTTTGTTAACAGAAACAGAGGAAGTTTTCCATTTTCACTGAAGGGCAGCATCCAAACAAGAGAGAGAAAAATGAAATATTACTGGGCTTATCTTCCAAATGCACCTGTTTGTGACAATGCAGTGAATGTCAAGTCGGCTGTATTTAACTGGAAATAGAATCCCCTTTGAGAAGCACAATGAGATCTTGCAGAGGTAGAGAGAAAAGAGAATCCAGGCTGGCTCAATAACTTAGGAAAGTGCATTGATATTGGCTTATGGTACTAATCACAGGATCAAAATCAAGAGTTTTAGCAACCTCACTCACAAGGAATACATCTTGAACAAAACTCTATGTTTTCATACTGTCATGTTTCAAAATCCTCACCCTTTTGCCAATCCCAGAACAACATAATTATTAGGGTCAGCTTGCTTATCACCTCCTAATTCAGAAATGCTTGTTCTCTGAGGTCTCTACTTACCTTCTGCTCACAAGCTCTTGATATATTACAGTATTTAGGACTCAGTACATACCCAGCACATACGTGGGGTAGTATCTGGGTATGATTCAAGATTTCAAAACTAAATATTTCATACCCATCCTTTTCCATCAGCATATTGGACATCAATATATTGAATAAAATCTAAAATTCATATATAATATACTAACAAGGGAGCGAGGAAGAGGGAGATAAAAGCAAAAGTGCAAGTTTTCCTGAGCGTACCTATTTAACTGGCATATTAGTAAAGGTAGCTCTCTAACAAATGAATTTTAACATTTCAGTGATATAACATCCTAAAATTTAGTTCTCATTGACACAGCAGTCCAATATGATTGTTCCTCTTAGGCAGAAGGGGGCACTACTCCTGCAGTTATTCAGGAACCAGGATGACATAGATCTTGACAAATTTACATATGGCTTTTAAGGTCCTTGAATATCAACATTCAGCCAGTAGACAAGGGGTGGGGGTGTGAAGAGAGAGAGAGAGAGAGGAGGTTTTGGTGATCAGACCTTGATATGATTTGGCTCTGTGTCCCCACCCAAGTCTCACCTTGAAATGTAATAATCCCCACATGTCAAAGGCTGGCCAAGGTGGGGATAATTGAATAATGAGGGAGGTTTCCTTCATGCTGTTCTCGTGATAGTGAGTGAGTTATCATGAGATTTGATGGTTTCATAAGGGGCTTCCCTCTTTGCTCAGCACTCATTCTCTCTCCTGCAGCCCTATGAAGAGGTACCTTACACCATGATTGTAAGTTTCCTGAGGCCTCCCCAGCCATGCAGAACTGTGAGTCAATTAAACCTCTTTCCTTTATAAATTACCCAGTCTCGGGCATTTCTTCGTAGCAGCATGAGAACAGACTAATACAGGCCTGGTACAGAGACATATATTCCGTGGCTTTAAATCATCACATGGCAACACATGACTGCAAGGGAGGATAGGAAATTAGTGTTTGTGCTCAAAATATAAAAATAGAGGAAGGAGGAAGAGAAAGAGGCAGTAACAGAGAGAGAACAAAGCTGTTGATCAAGCAGCAGTATCACAATTGACCAAAAAAATGCAGATGATAAATGTGTCTAATCCAGGAAAGCAATATAAAACAAAAAATAACCATTGCACACTGACTCGAAATCCCCACTCATGAAGCACAGAGTATAAAATAGCACTCTTGTATCAGTTAGCTATTGCTGCATAACATACCACTCCAAAACTGAGTGACTTGAAAGAACGTTCACTTTATTATTACAACTCACATAATAAAGGGTAGGTCATGAGTCATCTGACCTTGGCTGGACTTGCTCATGCATCTGCAGGTTAACTGGTCTGCTCATATGTCTGCAGGTCATCTGGAGACTCTATTCTAGGATGCACTAGGCTAAGCACCTTAGGGTAGAGCTCTGTTTCATGTATCTCTCATCTACCTCTTGGGACCAGTGAGATGTCCTGAGTGTATTTTTCTCACATTGATGACAGAAGTACGAAAGAGCTAGCAAAAACACAGAAAGCTCTGGGGGCTTAAGCTCAGAACTAGCACACCATAATTCCTATCGTATTCTATTGACCAATGCAAGCCACATGACTGAGCTGAGATTCAAAGAGTAGGGAAAGAGACGCTGTCTCTTTAATAGAAGAAACAGCAAAGTTATGAGTAAAGGACATGGATACAGAAAGAGGTGAAGAATGGAGCCATTAATGTAATCTACCACATCTCCCAATTTCAACTAAAAGTCCCCTAACAGAGATTATCTCAAAGAACACATTGATGGTTATATTTCTGATGAGAATTAGTCAATTGACTTCTAATCTCTCCCAATATGCAGTCTCCACAGTAGACATGCAAATAGGAAAACAACAACTGGTGGGGAGTCAAAGCTGCCTGTCTATTGGTAAGCATTAGTCATCCATGCTAACAGAAGTGATTGTGCAAATGATGTTGCTGGTTCAATTCTAATTAGCAAAGAACATTTTAAAGGTAGGCTTACTTTTAACTCACCTGCAACTTAAAGAAAAGGCTTTCTCTCATGGGAGAAAACTTTCCATAAGCAATTGCCACTACTGGGGTGGGAGTGAAGTAGTGTGATAATTAATTTTGTGTCAACTTGACTGGGCCATAGGGTACCCAGACATTTTGTCAAACATTATTCTGGATATGCCTGTGAGGGTGCTTTTGGATAAGATTAATGTCTGAATCAGTAGGCTGAGAAAGGCAGATTGCTCTTCCTAATGTGAGTGGGCCTCATTCAAGCAGTTGAAGACCTGAATAGAACAAAAAGTCAGAGTAAGAGGAAACTCTTCCTGGTGACTTCAGCTGGGACATTGGTCTTTTCCTGCCTTTGGACTTACACTGAAAAATCAACTCCTCTTGAGTCTTGAGCCTGCTGGCTTTTGGACTAGAACTTACACTATGGGCTCTCCTGGGTCTGCAGCTTGCTACCTACAGATCTTAGGACTTCTCAGTCTCCATAATCACATGAGTCAATTCCTTACAGTCAGTCAATCAATCAATCACCTCTTGGTTCTGTTTCTCTGGAAATCCATGACTAATAAAAGCAACAAGAAGTAAGATTCAATTGCAGCTTCAGCATCCTCTGAAAGGTGCCAAGGAAATCTAAACAATACCCATGAAAAGTAAAGCTCCAGTTTGTTTTTCCCACTTGTCTAGCTTCAAAGCACCAGCAGCTATTAACATTGATCTGTCCAGACCGCATTTATAAAAATCTGTAAACGGATCAGAGGGGAAATTCAATTAGACTGTAATTTCACAGTACTCTGAAGAACATTAGCTGGCAAGAACACTCAGGAGGGCCAATTAGAACCATCATGGCCTATCTGGTCGTAGAATACAAACATGTTCTCTCTCCTTCCACAAGACTTGAAGTACTACTTGGGTAGTGCATGTCTCATTTGGAGAGTTAGTTCTGCTTATGTCTAGAGTTACTGATTACACATGAAGATTAGGAAATGCCTAAAGTAATTCTGTTAGCAGAACTGGACTTGGGAATAAAGCCGACTGAGTGATGCAGCTAAGATTAATGTCAGAAAGCTGGTAATATGAACTCCAACAGAGAAAGTGAGCTGCGCTCTGCTGATGGCCATTGAGAGAAGGAAAACAAGCAAGACAAAAGCAACAGGGCCAATAGCTCTCAAGAAAAGGAGAGCCCCTCTTCATCTAGCCCAAGTTCGGGGTCAGTTTCTAAAACTCCAGGTTATAAAGGGAAAGGGACATTAACTCATCGTGTTTTATGTCATATTTGTAATATCCCTCCCTATTTTACAAATAAGTAAACTGAGACTCAGAGAAGTTAAAGAAATTGCCCAAGATCACATCAGTAGAAAGTGAGGCTCCTGGGATTCTGGTCCAGGTCCATCTGAATCCATTTTCTTTCCACTACACGACATATCTTTGCGTCTAAGGAAATGAGTGAGATAAAATGAGACTAGGAGAGGCTTAGACCAAGCAAGGCAGTGAGAACTCTTGCACTGCATCAGGGGAAAATATCCTTAATTAAAAGAAAGCGTGGTTGTCAGCAAAAGCTGAAGGAAATTAGACAGAAAAGGAGCCTGCTTACAATGAAACAAAGAAATCCAGAAAACACTGAGGAACTGCGACAAAAGAGCCACATCCTGGGGTGGTCCTCGTTAGGAAGCACGGGGTCAGAGACAGGCAGCTAATCAGGAAGATGAAGAAACACATTGAATTTGGAAGAATTCACCAAGGATAGTGGCCCTATGCCTACTACACTCCATGGTTGAGAGAACTTGGAAATGTGAAGTGATGTAGCAAGCTTGGAGTTGACAAAGGTGGGACTGATGGTCTGGGTTGGCCTCCAGAAAGACAACTTTTACTCCAGTGACCCAGAAACAAGTAGACCACAGACATGCTCAACATCTGGATCCAGATCCTGATTTTCCAAGAATCATGTTTTGTCTTTCTGGAATGTGCCTAAATCTCTTTCACCTCATGCTTTAGTCAGATGGGACTCTTTGTTTTTTGAAATGTCAAGCCTTTAAGCATGTTGCTCCCTCCACCACAAATGTCATTCTCCTTTCCTCACTCTCAACTTCAGCTCCAACACTGATTTAGAACTCAGCCTAACTTACTTCTTGGGGTGAACTTAAGATGTGTCGTTCAGATTCCCCTTCAAAGAAGCACTCATTGCCCCAGCTCCTGGGAGCACTGTTATACCAGCCTTTGGCTGGCAGCCCCTTCGGGTCCTGCTTCACAAGAAGAGAGCCCCCTTGCCCGAGTTCATGCTCCTTCCTGCAGTGGCCTATATCCAATGACTGATTAGTGCTGGACTATTGAAGCCTGGCCATAACTGGGATAACCATGAAACCATGATGAACCCTATATCCTCCAGACCTCCTCATGGAGTTTGCCACAGCTTCCCCTGGCCTGCATTGCAGTTAACTTCTCTTTTACCCACATCTGCTTCCTTTCCCTGCCTTCTACAAGTGTTGATCCCACAGGCACTTTTTAACAACCTGCCTACTAAACTCCATCTCAGGGTCTGCTTCTCCAGGAATGCAGTCTGTGACACTTCTGGCCCTAAACCTCTATAGGCACAAGAGTTGTCAAATTGATTGGATTTCTGGCAGACTAGAAAGCTATTTAAATATTTTGATAAACTTGTGAGTGCTCTTCTCCCCATTTGTCCCAAGTCCATCAAAACATTTAAATAGCTTGCTAATCCACTAGAAACCCAATAAATTTAAGAACTCCTGTGCCCATATGGGTTTAGTCAGGAAAACAGCAGCACCACACTTATTCCAAGAATAAGAAGTTTAACATAAAAATCAGGACTCATATGAACATGGGAGAAGTTGGAGAAGTGAAGGTACAGAAGGGTCTGTAGCCAGAGAATGGAAGGTTTAAGGACTTCACCAGAAGCATTGAAGTGGGCCAAGAAGCAGGAAGTGAGGAAATCCAAGAAGCCACTATTCTGGCCACCAAAATAGGAGCTTGTAGAGAGATCTTTAGCCACTGAATCAGCAAAAGCCACTGCATTTCACAAAGCTGCTGTATGTTAGCTCTACAATTATACCTTGTATTTCTACCTTCCAAATTTCACAAAAATACCTGTCATTGGCAAAATTTAATCCAGAATTATACAGGAAAGAATTTTCTGGGAAATATAGTTCCCAGCCTTAGATGGCAATAGTGCTGGGACAAGTTGACACAGAAAATCCAGCAAACTCCCCAACCAAATAATTAGGCTTATCTGCTCAAATCTATGAGTCATGGTCTGTTCTCTTTCTCTCTCCCCACTTCAGGTGGCTTCAATGCCCTTCTGTTCTCTACATAAGCCTGTTTCTGAGAAGAGCCTCGGGAAAAATAGGCATATTTTTCCTCTCCATGTACAACAGCTATGGCTCAACCCACTGTGATCAATGTTTATGGAAAAGAGACAAAAGCCTGCAAGTGGGCTTAGGAGTGGCAGAATTTAGAGGAACTAGGAATAATATGTGGCTTATGGTCAGCTTTCCTGCCTTTAGACTTAATTACCCATTATAATGAGCACCTATCAACCCAGTCACATCCTACAATTGTCATCACCATGATGCAGAATTTATTCTCTGGTATCTGAGTCAGAAAGCAAAGTAGCTCCTATGAAAACAGCCTGAAGTCCAATCCGCATAAGCTTCATCCACATGAGCCTTTACCCACATTGAAGAAGGCAAACCTCAAGGCTTCTTTTGCATCATTACCATCTCTGAGGACTTGCAGATGGGTAACGTGGAGACTATAAAGCACAATTTGCTAAAAGTATAACCTTAATAACTCACTTTGTCCATTTGGGAAGGGGACAGATTAGCAAATGGTGCACTAAGTGGATTTTAACTCCATATATTACTGGTCCCCTGAGAACATATTTTTTTAAACTTTTTCTGGGAAACAAGAATATCAGCTCTATCTGCAAAACTGAATAAAGCTAAAAAAGAGGTGGTGGCAGCCTCTTTCAGTTTTCTTTCTTTTTAAAACCTTTTTAAAACCTTTCTTTCTTTCTTTTAATAGAGTCCAGTCACATATTTAGTGGTGGGTTTTGTTGTGTTGTATTTTCATTTTTAACTGTGTCTCAGAACCTTGCTACTCCAAGTGTGATCCTTGGACCAGCAATATCAGTGTCACCTGGAAGCATGTAGAAATATAGAATCTCAGGTTCTTCCCAGGACCTGCTAAATCAGAATCTGCATTTTAACATAATGACCAAGTGATTCATATGCCCTAGGAAGTAAAACTGACTGCAACGAGTAAAGTTATTAGATTTTCATATACTCAATGGCTTCCTAACAGAGATTATTTATACCACATGGTCTCCGTGCTCTAAGCCAGGGGTTTTTACTCTATGGGAGAACAGGTGAATCCTTTGCTTTAAAACATGAGCTTAGCCATCTTGGGAACTCTTGTGATCCCACGACCCCCAACTGAAGGGCCTGATTTTCATAACTGAGGGAAATGTGACAACTTTCCCATATTCAAAATGCTTTCACTGAACTTTGGTCCCTTCCCTTCTGCTTTTCGTGCTTCAGGTCGAGTCAAGGCCATTTGATTTTTCAGGAGCGGTCTATGAATGATCCCTGCATGGTCTGAGAAATCCAGAGTCCTGGAGGAAATTTCCATGTCTAGATTTAGATAATAATCACTATAGCATGTGTTCACAGTGCTGTGCTCATACCATTTTCATGCACACCTGCTCCTGGTGGGCGTGATTTTCCTCTCAACAGCCAGCACCTGTGTGTCTTTTGTTGGCCAGCAGCCCTCCGGCTGTCATAACCTGCTCTGCCTGTGTGCATGGAAATCCAGAAATGCCTGAGAATTTATATCCTTCATCCACAGCCTTCTAACTCATGTCTGACCAGCTCCCTTGCTCACTGGATAGAAGACTCTGAAGTGTACCTACACTGTTTCCAGAAGCTTGCCTGTGGTATATTACTTGATAGCATACACTTACTTGACCTTCCCTTCCTTGTCCTGCTTCTTTGGTGGTTGTTCCTAGAAACAGTTTCTACTAAATCACTTTTACATGAAGCCTGGCCTCAGGCTCTGTTTCTTGGGAACCCAACCTAAGATGGTCACTTTCTTGGCCTCCCCTATTGTATACTATGGTTTGTAATTTCAGATGAAATTTATTATTTCTATATACTTATCAAATATCCTGTCTGTAACAGGCACTGAGCTAGGGGTGGAAATATGGTAGTGATCAGGAGGGATATGGTTCCTGCCTTCAGGGAGCTTACACCTAGGCAGAGAAAAGACTCTGAAGTCTGATGAAGGTTATGATCAACTATATGATGTTATTATGAATAAGATAAAGACAAATTTATCTCACAGGAGTAGCTCAGCTTTTCTTCCTATTAAGACCTGAGAAAAATGACTTCCCAGGGCCTCAAACAGGTGACACAGAATTTTAATTGTATACATAAAATGTAAAATTTATATCCATGCTTTTAGTGATTAAGTCAACAGATTTTTTTGAGTAGCTGCCTTCAGGCACTATGGAAATAAAATGAATAAGGCATAATTCCTTGCTTCAAGGAGATAACTCACTAAGAGAGGAAAGTCAGATCCACAAAGAAATCAGTATAGAACAATCTGGTAAATATCGTTGTCAAAATATGTCCAGTGTGTTTTAGGAACACGGAGAAGTAGTTACTCCTGTGAGAGTGCCAGAGAGAGGTAGTAACACTTGAGTGAATCTGTAAAAGCAGGAGTTTGTTAGGCAAAGGCACTGCAGACAGAAAGGACAAAGGAAAGGCTAGGTGAGGTAAATTGCCCTGAGATCCAAGCATGAAGTACAAGGTGAGAAGTGAGAAGAAATGAAGGTAGAGATGTAGACAAAGGGAGATAACACAGGGCCTTGAGCAACACATTAAAACACTTGGACATCATTGGAGGCCATCTGTTAGAAGGTTAATTTTAAGCATGGGAGGAACAATAGACACAGATTTCCATTTGAGATC
The DNA here is from genome assembly GCF_006542625.1 of Nomascus leucogenys. Lineage (NCBI taxonomy): Eukaryota > Metazoa > Chordata > Mammalia > Primates > Hylobatidae > Nomascus > Nomascus leucogenys. The sequence continues at coordinate 19,203,478 of NC_044406.1, read as the reverse complement.
AACCACCCTGCCAACATCTTAGATGACTCCAATTTAAGAAAGATCATTCAGGAGAGTTATAATAATCTAGGTTTGAGATCATGTAGGCCTGCTTCAGAGATAAGGAGGAAGAGATGGATTTGAGAAATATTTAGAAAGCAAATCATTACAGCCGAAAAGCAGTATGGTTTACCTCAAAATATGTGATATAGAGGCATTACCTTTCACAACAGACCACAAACATTGGCCCTGGGTGCACCCGAGCTCTCATATTGAATGATACACGGCATACACAGAATTTTCTCAAAACTTGGGAAGTCTGCTAGACTTGTATTCACAGATGAACCTAGAAGCACAGCCCAAGGCAGGTATTGGAGGATAAGAGACATCTGGGGCCAGATTTGTGAGCAGGCTCCCACTCCCTGATGAAAGAAAATGAGCCTGGAAAAAGCTACCCCAAACACGAAATAAGGTCAAGGCAGCTGAAATAACATAAAGTGAGCACGTGTTGAAAAGTTCAGAAAATAACATGTTGAAATAAAAGATTATTTTTCCCAAAATTACTGCTAATTCATTTGCACTCTGAATGACCTTATTTAAAACAAAGATTTTTAAAGCTGCCAGATTGCCCTCCAGCTAGAAGGCATGATGAAGAGACATCATTTCCTATCCCTCTGTCCTTAGCAGGTGGGTACTGAAAAATATTCAGATTTGCAAATTGATTTTCCCCCACCTATTAGTCATCAGTGCTAATACTTTCCTGTAGCATCTTAATGTCATACTAAATTTGACAGAACCAAAGGAGTTAGATTAGTGATTCTCAACCTTCACTGCACAGTTGAATCACCTGAGAGCTACAAAAAAAATACTAATGCCTGTAGCCCAACCTCAGAGATTCAGATTTAATTGATCTGGCTTTGAATATCAGGATTTTTTTCAATGTTAAAATATTTAATTAGTAGAAAAATATTTCAGACATATATTGTAGGAATAATATACCCCCAAGTGAGATTCATGTCAGGAATTCAAGGTTGATGTTCCTGAATATCAGGATTTTTTAAAACTCCTGGGTGATACTGTTGTGCAACTAGGATTGAGAAACACTGCATGGGGCACTGGTCTCAAAATGGCCCTGGACTAGAAAAGAGCAGTAAGTACTCACTTTTCTATTCCTCAACAGTCCTGCAGAGTCTAAGTGCAGGGTGGTACTCACCTTTTCCATAGGCAAGCAGCCAGAAGACTGGAAATATGTCTAATCAGTTTAGTTTATCCAGATGACCTTCTTCCCAGCTCTTAGAGTACCCTAGGTGTAAATTAAAGAGACAGACACACAGCATGTGTGATTTTCTCCAACAAGGAAGGGGTCTGTCAGTGAAATGGACACGTTTTCAAACACCAGAAGGGATCTCAGTGCTCTTCTCATTGCACATTGAAAGTCTAATAAAGAGCACTGCTATATCTTGAAGAAATTACTTCATTGATTTTTGGAAGGAAAAAATCATTGAAGATATAAAGTAATGAAAACACATAGAAATGTAAAGTGATAAAACTAAATAAGGAAATATGTAAACACATTATGGCAGAGTGAGAAGGTTGGAGCTAAATATACCACTGATATCAGCGAGGATGGTGAAATTGAGGGATGATACATGTGATCACATGATATTAATGAAAATGCTGTCCAAATGATTGAATATTCACATTTCAGCGAGAAAAGTCTACCATGGGGGATAAAAGAGCCTAGGAATTCTAAGTCTACCGTGACTCTGAACCAAAGCCAAATCAAAGAAAAGGGGCTAACTCTTATGGAGTGTATCACGCTATGCCAAACATTTGATTCCTGCAACAGAACTAGGAGGTAGATATTACTAATCCAATTTTGCAGATAGGTAAACTGACATCCCATGAGTATAAGTAAAGGGACAAAAACTTGTAACTTTTTGATAGTAAGACACAGTACAGCATGGTGGCTAAAAGTAGGGACTTAGGTGCTCAAATGCCCAAGTTCATAGTATAATTTCCCAGCTATTTGCTTACTCTTTCCCTACCTCAGTTTATTCATCTATAAAATAGAGATAACACTAATTTCTCCCTCATAGGGTTTTGTGAGGTTTAAATTAGTTAATGCCTATCCAAGCACTTGGAAGGCTAAGACTGCTAAGGCTTAGAAGGATAAGCAGCATATTGTAAGTGTTAGCTATAATTATTATGGCCTGTTATCCTGAAGATAACAGGAAAATGGATGTATTTCAAGGAGGAAGGCATACCTGTGATATAAACAAGAGAAGAAGCCAAAAGTAGCCCAGAAACTCTGAGGAAATGCTAGAAAATTTAAATCAGTTAGAAACAGACAAAGGGAGAAAACTAAGCAGGGATAGCCATAGCCCAAAACACTAGGGCTAGAAGTAGCTCTTTACAAGAGAGAGCCAGAGGAACTCAAACACAGAGGGGACACCCACAAAGAGCAGGTGTGGGCCAAGAAGAATAGAGCTGGTCAATGATGGTGCTGCATTTGGAACAGCCAGGGCAGGCTGGGTGCCCTCCAGAATGTGGACAACACAGGGAAGAGACCTCAGAGACTTCTGACACCTAGCCAGCTGTATTAGTCAGTTTTCACGCTGCTGACAAAGACATACCCGAGACTGGGCAATTTACAAAAGAGAGAGGTTTAATTGACTTACAGTTCCACGTGGCTGGGGAGGCCTCACAATCATGGTGGAAGGCAAGGAGGAGCAAGTCACATTGTACATGGATGGCAGCAGGCAAAAAGAGAGAGTTTGTGCAGGGGAACTTCTCTTTTTAAAACCAACAGATCTCGTGAGACTTATTCACTATTGCGAGAAGAGCATGAGAAAGAACTGCCTCCATGATTCAATTACCTCCCACTGGGTCCCTCCCACGGTACATGGGAATTGTGGGAGTTACAATTCAAGATGAGATTTGGGTGGGGACACAGAGCCAAACCATATCACCAGCCAACACTAAGAACTGAAGTCTGAATAAAGGAACACCCTGTCTGTCCTGAGCCCCTGATTTGGGTATAGAGGTCTAAGAGAAAAGCAAATAGAGTATGAGAGAAATCCAGATTCCAAACAGATATGGAGAAAATAAACCCAACCAAGGCATTGCCTCCCAGTAGGAAAATAAGTAAATCACTCCACTAACCAAGGAAATCTCCCCTCATTTGGCAAAGAGAGAGTTCCCCACAGACCAGGCCACCTGACCAAGGCCCAAAAGTACACGTGAATACTGGATGTCAGGAGTGATTTTCTTTTTCCTTCTTTCTTTTTTTTTCTTTCTTTTTTTTTTTTTTTTTTTTTTTTTGAGACAGAATCTTGTTCTGTCGCTCAGGCTGGAGTACAGTGTCACGTTCTCAGCTCACTGCAAGCTCCGCCTCCCGGGTTCACGCCATTCTCCCACCTCAGCCTCAGGAGTAGCTGGGACTACAGGCACCCGCCACCCGCCTGGCTAATTTTTTGCATTTTTAGTAGAGAGGGGGTTTCACTGTGTTAGCCAGGATGGTCTCCATCTTCTGACCTCATGATCCGCCCACCTCGGCCTCCCAGGAATGATTTTCAAAGAAAATATCATTTACTCCAAACTGACACCAGGAGTTATAGAAAATCTAAGTAGAAAAAATTGAGAAAGTTGTCAACTAAGCACTATGCTTAGTTGACTTTACAGAGGAATAACACATCTAAAGAACAGATAAACACAATTTAAACACCTTACTGCATAAAAAAGCAAGAAAACTTCCCATATTCTTTTTATAAACTAAGCCAATGTTGATATCAAAGCCAATCAAAGATTACACAAGAAAGAAAACTAGATACTAATATCACATATGTTTTAGTAATGAAAAATTCTAAATGAAATATAGATATATGATGTTCAGCAGGACAATTCTCCATTGCCAATGAAGGTTTTATATTGGGATGTGGAAAATCTTTTAAAATAATCTATCATATTAACTCATGTAATACTTCCCATGTGCTGGTTTTTGTTCTAAGTGTTCTCTCTCTATATATATATGTATATATATATTTATATATACATAATATGTATAATATATATGCACACATATATATACATATATATATAAAAATTCATTTACTCCTCAGTGAAGACCTATGAGATAGGCACTATTATTATTGTGAGTTACAGAGAAGGAAACGGAGGCATAAGAACCTTAAGTGACTTCCTCAAGGTGAGAGAGCTAAAGAGTAACAGAGCTAGGATTTGAACATAGGCAAGGCAGCTCAGAGCCTGTGCACTTATCCACATTGCTATATTGCCTCTTGCTAAAAAAAAATAAGGAAAATGTCATATTGTTTTCTGTATAGGTGCTGAAAAGACATTTGGTGAAAGTCAACCTCCATCAAGAATTATTTTTTTCTTGGCTACTTTTTTATTGTGATAAAATATACATGATATGAACTTTACCATTTTAACCATTTTTAAGTGTATACTTCAGTGACATAAGCACATTCGCATGTTGTGCAGCCATCACCGCCATCCATCTGCAGAACTTTCATCAAGAATTTTTAAAAGTCAAGGTCAAATATATCTATCCCACATAATGGAGAACTAGAAACATTGTCATTAAAGTCTGAAACAAAGCCAGAGTGTCTTCTATTCCTACAATTATTTACCATTGCTCTGGAGCACTGGCAGCACAAAAACAGATGCGAAAGTTAAATTAAAACTATAAAAATTGCAAAATGCTTAATATTACCATCATTTGCAGCTGGTTTCTGGATATATTTCTGAAATATGAAAGAATCAACTGAAAAACACTCAAATAATAGTAGAATGCAAACATGTGATTAGGTCTAAAATTAATGTACACAAATAATCATCCCATTTACAAACCATAACCAATTAGAATAAATGAAAAAATACCACAATTTAAGGTAGTCTTACACACATGCAAAATACCTAGAAATAAACATAACAAAGTTGTAATAGAAAACTTTCAAATGCCAGTAGAAAGTGCAAAAGAAAGTTCGAAAAATGGAAAGACAAACCGTAGGTTGGTTACCATAAAAATGTCAAGTGTCCCCAAGTAACGTGATCTCATTAAGAATAACAACAGAAATTTTGTTTGCAACTCACAGGCAGAGTCTAAAGTTTATCTGGAAAAGAATAAGGCAAAATTATATATATAAACCTCAGAAAATAGACACAAATAAGGAGCTAGCATTACTGGACATTAAAAGATGTTATAGAGATTAAAACCATTTAAATGATCAATGGGCACAATAGAAGTAGACCAACTACATATGAACATTTCTTCTAGATAAAGGTGATAGTTTATAACCATGGGGAAGAGAAGGACTGTTCTTAATTTTAGTTAGACGATTAGGTAGCCGTCTAAACAATAAAATTGGACCAACACATCACATCTTATACCAAAATAAATTCCAACTTGAAAAAAATTTTCATTTTAAAATTAAATAAAACTGAAAATTAATGGAATACCTTCATAATTTTAGGGAGAGGGTGGTCTTTCTAAATATTAAAAATCCTGAAGCCGTAAGAGAAAATACTGGGAAAATCTATAACCTAATTTTTTGTTTGAAGTCTGCTTAGCAAAAAAACACCACAAGCAAAGCCAAAAGACAAATATCAACTTGGGAAACTATCTGCAATTCATACCGTAAAATGCTAATTTCTTTAAAATGTAAAAATTTCCTACAAAACAAGACAAAAAAAAAGAAACCAGTGGAAAAATAGGAAAGAATATCAACATACAGTTCACAGAAAAAGAAATAGAAGTGGCTCTTAAACATATTTTAAAGACCCAGCCTCACTCATAATGAAAGAAAAGTGTAGCAAAATTATGCTAATATATACTAGTTCTTCTATCAGATTGGTGATACTGAGAAGTTTGATAACATGGTCTATTGGAGTGATGAGAAGAAAGTCGTTCTCTCATAATGTTGCTGCTGAGAGTATGAACTGGTAAAGTTTCATGGAGGTAGCCTGGAAATATTAATCAAAATTACAAATTTGCATTCCTACTGAGCCAACAGCACGACTTTGGGGAATTTATCCTATGGATATTTATACTCCTTTATTTATTGTGGTATTTTTTGTGATTACAAATGATTGGAAACACTCAAAACATTCAAAGAGGCATGGGTTAAATAAATTAAGGTACACCCATACAAAGCAACACTATACAGCTATAAAAATAATGTGGAAGTCGTTTAGGTGGTGATCTGAAAAAATCATCAAAACACAATGTTAAGTAAAAGAAAGCACACTACCATTTGTAAAAAAAAAAAAAAATCAAAAGGGGGGAAGAATATAAAAGATACATGTGTGTTTAGTAGTATATAAAATAACTCTGGAAGAATACATATGAGAGGGGTAGCAGTTACCTTTGGGACAGGAATTGGGTGGCAGAAACAGTAGTGAGAGAAATGAATTATCATAATTTCAGAACTCCAAGAATAAAAAAGAAATTAAAATAACTTTAAGAAACAGGAATTATGCATTTAAAATACTGAGGGAAAGTGATTAGGAACCTATAATTTATGCTTAGCCATACTACAAGTGTAAGAACAAAATACATTTTCAGATACACAAAAATGCAGATAATTTGCATACATCTGTATGAAAACCGCTTTACAAAAGTTATTCTAGCAAAAAAAAAGAATATTATACATGAAAACTTGAGATAGAAGAAGCAATGGCAATTGACTATAACCTGAAAGAAGCACTGAAATTTGATGTTTGTAAAATCCTCTCAAGTTTGGTAGCATGGACATTTCTATAGGAGGAGCTCCCTGTAGTGAAAAATAGTCACATAAACCTAATACTGTAAGTGCTAGTTTGTTTTAATATCTTAAAATTAATCTAAAAACAAAGCCAAAGACAATTATAGTTACAAAATAAAATTGTGTAAATCTAGATTATGTAAAAACAAGAATTTAACAAAATCAGGTGATATCAGCTGGTATGAGCCAAATTCCTCACCTTTCAGAGTGGGACAGTAACAGACTATATATCAGGCTAATTAATCAAGGAATGCAATTGCATGCTTATTATTTAAGATAATATTATTTCACACCAGAAAAACACTTTTAAAAAGGAATCCATTCAAAATGTTTACCTCTAGGGAGAAGGGCTGGGAATTGTAGCAGGGGGAAAGGTGATTTTTATTTTTCAATAAGTTATTTAATGTGGTTTGGAATTTTACTATGTGCAGTTTTAAAATGCCATACAAAAAATAAAAAGGAGGTGAGGAGAGGGAGTAACTTGTTCAAAACCATCATACATGTATTAAGTGATGGAGCTGCATTCCAACCCAGATTCATTGAAGTAAAAAGTCTAGTTCTCAAATTTAGGCAGGCATCAGAATCCCTTGTCAGCTTGCTAAAACACAGATTGCTGGGCCCCACTTCTGGAGTTTCTGATTCAGTAAATCCAGGATGTGGCCCAAGAACTTGCATTTCTTTTTTTTTTTTTTGTTTAATTATACTTTAGGTTTTAGGGTACATGTGCACAATGTGCAGGTTTCTTACATATGTATCCATGTGCCATGTTGATTTCGTGCACCCATTAACTCGTCATTTAGCATTAGGTATATCTCCTAATGCTGTCCCTCCCCCCTCCCCCCACTCCACAACAGTCCCCGGAATGTGATGTTCCCCTTCCTGTGTCCATGAGTTCTCATTGTTCAATTCCCACCCATGAGTGAGAACATGCGGTGTTTGGTTTTTTGTCCTTGCGATAGTTTACTGAGAATGATGTTTTCCAGTTTCATCCATGTCCCTACAAAGGACACGAACTCATCATTTTTTATGGCTGCATAGTATTCCATGGTGTATATGTGCCACATTTTCTTAATCCAGTCTATCGTTGTTGGACATTTGGGTTGGTTCCAACTCTTTGCTATTGTGAATAGTGCCGCAATAAACATACGTGTGCATGTGTCTTTATAGCAGCATGATTTATAGTCCTTTGGGTATATACCCAGTAATGGGATGGCTGGGTCAAATGGTATTTCTAGTTCTAGATCCCTGAGGAATCGTCACACTGACTTCCACAATGGTTGAACTAGTTTACAGTCCCACCAACAGTGTAAAAGTGTTCCTATTTCTCCACATCCCCTCCAGCACCTGTTGTTTCCTGTTTTTTTAGTAATGGCCATTCTAACTGGTGTGAGATGGTATCTCACTGTGGTTTTGATTTGCATTTCTCTGATGGCCAGTGATGATGAGCATTTCTTCATGTGTTTTTTGGCTGCATAAATGTCTTCTTTTGAGAAGTGTCTGTTCATGTCCTTTGCCCACTTTTTGATGGGGTTGTTTGTTTTTTTCTTGTAAATTTGTTTGAGTTCATTGTAGATTGTGGATATTAGCCCTTTGTCAGATGAGTAGGTTGCAAAAATTTTCTCCCATTCTGTAGGTTGCCTGTTCACTCTGATGGTAGTTTCTTTTGCTGTGCAGAAGCTCTTTAGTTTAATGAGATCCCATTTGTCAATTTTGGCTTTTGTTGCCATTGCTTTTGGTGTTTTAGACATGAAGTCCTTGCCCACGCCTATGTCCTGAATGGTATTGCCTAGGTTTTCTTGTAGGATTTTAATGGTTTTAGGTCTAACATTTAAGTCTTTAATCCATTTTGAATTAATTTTTGTATAAGGTGTAAGGAAGGGATCCAGTTTCAGCTTTCTACATATGGCTAGCCAGTTTTCCCAGCACCATTTATTAAATAGGGAATCCTTTCCCCATTTCTTGTTTTTGTCAGGTTTGTCAAAGATCAGATAGTTGTAGTATGCGGCATCATTTCTGAGGGCTCTGTTCTGTTCCATTGATCTATATCTCTGTTGTGGTACCAGTACCATGCTGTTTTGGTTACTGTAGCCTTGTAGTATAGTTTGAAGTCAGGTAGCGTGATGCCTCCAGCTTTGTTCTTTTGGCTTAGGATTGACTTGGGGATGCGGGCTCTTTTTTGGTTCCATATGAACTTTAAAGTAGTTTTTTTCCAATTCTGTGAAGAAAGTCATTGGTAGCTTGATGGGGATGGCATTGAATCTATAAATTACTTTGGGCAGTATGGCCATTTTCACGATATTGATTCTTCCAACCCATGAGCATGGAATGTTCTTCCATTTGTTTGTATCCTCTTTTATTTCATTGAGCAGTGGTTTGTAGTTCTCCTTGAAGAGGTCCTTCACATCCCTTGTAAGTTGGATTCCTAGGTATTTTATTCTCTTTGAAGCAATTGTGAATGGGAGTTCACTCATGATTTGGCTCTCTGTTTGTCTGTGATTGGTGTACAAGAATGCTTGTGATTTTTGTACATTGATTTTGTATCCTGAGACTTTGCTGAAGTTGCTAATCAGCTTAAGGAGATTTTGGGCCGAGACAATGGGATTTTCTAGATATACAATCATGTCATCTGCAAACAGGGACAGGATTAAAAAACTCACTCAAAACCGCTCAACTACATGGAAACTGAACAACCTGCTCCTGAATGACTATTGGGTACATAATGAAATGAAGGCGGAAACAAAGATTTGAAACCAACGAGAACAAAGACACAACATACCAGAATCTCTGGGACACATTCAAAGCAGTGTGTAGAGGGAAATTTATAGCACTAAATGCCCACAAGAGAAAGCAAGAAAGATCCAAAATCGACACCCTAACATCACAATTAAAAGAACTAGAAAAGCAAGAGCAAACACACTCAAAAGCTAGCAGAAGGCTAGAAATAACTAAAATCAGAGCAGAACTGAAGGAAACAGAGACACAAAAAACCCTTCAAAAAATTAATGAATCCAGGAGCTGGTTTTTTGAAAAGATCAACAAAATTGATAGACCACTAGCAAGACTAATAAAGAAGAAAAGAGAGAAGAATCAAATAGATGCAATAAAAAATGAAAAAGGGGATATCACCACCGATCCCACAGAAATACAATCTACCATCAGAGAATACTACAAACATCTCTATGCAAATAAACTAGAAAATCTAGAAGAGATGGATAAATTCCTCGACAAATACACCCTCCCAAGACTAAATCAGGAAGAAGTCGAATCTCTGAATAGACCAATAACAGGTTCTGAAATTGTGGCAATAATCAATAGCTTACCAACCAAAAAGAGTCCAGGACCTGATGGATTCACAGCTGAATTCTACCAGAGGTACAAGGAGGAACTGGTACCATTCCTTCTGAAACTATTCCAATTGATAGAAAAAGAGGGAATCCTCCCTAACACATTTTATGAAGCCAGCATCGTCCTGATACCAAAGCCAGGCAGAGACATAACCAAAAAAGAGAATTTTAGACCAATATCCTTGATGAACATTGATGCAAAAATCCTCAATAAAATACTGGCAAACTGAATCCAGCAGCACATCAAAAAGCTTATACACCATGATCAAGTGGGCTTCATCCCTGGGATGCAAGGCTGGTTCAACATACACAAATCAATAAATGTAATCCAGCATATAAACAGAACCAAAGACAAAAACCACATGATTATCTCAATGGATGCAGAAAAGGCCTTTGACAAAATTCAACAACGCTTGATGCTAAAAACTCTCAATAAATTAGGTATTGATGGGACGTATCTCAAAATAATAAGAGCTATATACGACAAACCCACAGCCAATATCATACTGAATGGGCAAAAACTGGAAGCATTCCCTCTGAAAACTGGAACAAGACAGGGATGCCCTCTCTCACCGCTCCTATTCAACATAGTGCTGGAAGTTCTGGCCAGAGCAATCAGGCAGGAGAAGGAAATAAAGGGTATTCAATTAGGAAAAGAACTTGCATTTCTAATCAGTTCCCAAGTGATGGCGATGGTGCCAGTCCAAGAACCAACTTTGAGAACTACACACTATACTATAACCTCTATCTGTGAGGTCACCAACTTGGAAAAATAATTACTTTTAATGTATCACTAGTTTTGACCACAGTGCTTTGGTTATTGTCTTTTTGGGCTAGAAGAGGAATGTGAAGTTGGTTTTTCTATTTCTGCCTTCACAGACACCAGAGGAAAGAAAAACTTTGAATCAACCTATTATTTAAGTGACTTCTCCCACCAAGAAAGGGAGCTCTATGTCCAACTGCCTTCAATTTCTGCATTTCTACTTATGAGACCAATGTAACTGCCAGGCCCAGGAGTGAAACCTTACCCGACAGACCGAGAAAAAGAAAAGAAAGAAATTATCTCAGGATTAACATGTGTTCACATATATTCAGTGGGTAGCAAGTAGTGGTTACCATGTCACTATGGAAATCTTTGTGCAATCTTAACAGCACACTGAATGGTTTGGAGGAAGCCTCTGTCTAAGGAGTTGAGTTGAAAACTTAATTTAAATGATGTAAAACTGCAGTGTTATCATCACAGCCCTGCACAAAGCAGACGATAGAAAATAACACAGTTTTACAAATATGATATCTGTCTTAAGCCCTTATCCCTTCTCTTATGTCCCCGCATTTCTCTTTATTTTTTCCATTTTTATTTTTTTATTTCAATTGGTTTGGGGGAACAGGTGGTGTTTGGTTACATGAATAAGTTCTTTAGTGGTGATTTCTGAGATTTTGGTGCACCCATCACCTGAGCAGTGTACACTGTACCCAATGTATAGTCTTTCATTCCTCGCCACCCCCCATCCTTTCCCTAAGTCCCCAAAGTCCAATGTATCATTCTTATGCCTTTGTGTCCTCATAGCTTAGCTCCCATATATGAGTGAGACCATACAATGTTTGGTTTTTCATTCCTGAGTTACTTCACTTAGAATAATAGTCTCCAGTTCCATCCAGGTTGCTGTGAATGCTATTATTTCATTCCTTTTTATGGCTGAGTAGTATTCCATGGTGTGTGTGTGTGTATGTGTGGGTGTGTGTGTATATCTATATAGATATAGATAGATGTAATATTTTCATATACCATATATATCATATTTTCTTTACCTACTCATTGATTGATGGGCATTTGGGCTAGTTCCATATTTTTGCAATTGCAAATTATGCTGCTATAAACATGCATGTGCAAGCATCTTTTTCGTATAATGACTTATTTTCTTCTGGGTAGATACCTAGTAGTGAGATTGCTGGATCAAATGGTAGATCTGCTTTTAGTTCTTTAAGAAAGCTCCACACTGTTTTCCATAGTGGTTGTACCAGTTTACATTCCCATCAGCGGTGTAGAAATGTTCCCTTTTCACTGTATCCATGCCAACATCTATTGTTTTTTGATTTTTTGATTATGGCCATTCTTACAGGAGTAAGCTGGTATAGCATTTTGGTTTTGATTTGCATTTTCCTGATCATTAATGATGTTGAGTATTTTTTCATATGTTTGATGGCCACTTGTATATCTTCTTTTGAGAATTTCCTGTTCATGTCCTTAGCCCACTCTTTGATGGGATCATCTGTTTTTTTCTTGTTAACTTGTTTGAGTGCCTTGTAGATTCTGGATATTAGTCCTTTGTCAGATGTATAGATTGTGAAGATTTTCTCCCACTCTATGGATTGTCTGTTTACTCTGCTGATTATTTCTTTTGCTGTGCAGAAGCTTTTTAGTTTAATTAAGTCACATCTATTTATCTTTTTGTTACATTTGCTTTTGGGTTCTTGGTCATGAATTCTTTGCCTAAGCCAATGTCTAGACAGGTTTTTCTGATATCATCTTCTAGAATCCTTATGGTTTCAGGCCTTAGATTTAAGTCTCCAATCCATCTTGAGTTGATTTTTTATAAGGTGAGAGATGAGGTTCCAGTTCTATTCTTCTACATGTGTCTTGCCAATTATCCCTGCACCATTTGTTGAATAGGGTGTCCTTTCCCCCACTTTATGTTTTTGTTTGCTTTGTTGAAGATCAGTTGGATGTAAGTGGGTTTATTTCTGGATTCTGTATTCTCTTCCATTGGTCTATGTGCCAATTTTTATAGCAGTACCTTGCTGTTTTGGTGACTACGGCCTTATAGGATGGTTTGAAGTTGAGTAATGTGATGCCTCCAGATTTTTTCTTTTTGCTTAGTCTTGCTTTGGCTATGCAGGCTCTTTTTTGGTTCCATTTGAATTTTAGAATTGTTTCGTCTAGTTCTCTGAAGAATGATGGTGATATTTTGCTGAGAATTGCATTGAATTTGTAGATTGCTTTTGGCAGTATGATCATTTTCACAGTATTGATTCTACCCATCCATGAGCATGGGATGTGTTTTCATTTGTTTGTGTCATCTATGATTTCTTTCAGCAGTGTTTTGTAGTTTTCCTTGTAGAGGTCTTTCACATCCTTGGTTAGGTATATTCATAAGTATTTTATTTTATTTTTATTTTGCAGTTATTGTGAAAGAGGTTGAGTTCTTGATTTGATTCTCAGCCTGGTTGCTGTTGGTGTATAGCAGAGCTACTGATTTCTGTACATTAATTTTGTATCCTGAAACTTTGCTGAATTCACTTACCCATTGTAGGAGCTTTTTGGATGAGTCTTCTAGGTATATGATCATGTAATCAGCAAACAGCGACAGTTTGACTTCCTTTTTACCATTGGATGAATTTTATTTCTTTCTCTTGTCTGATTGTTCTGGCTAGGAATTCCAGTACTGTGTTGAACAGAAGTGGTTAGAGTGGGCATCCTTGTCTTGTCCCAGTTCTCAGGGGGAATGCTTTCAACTTTTCCCCATTCAGTATAATGTTGGCTGTGGGTTTGTCATAGATGGCTTTTATTACCTTAGGCTATGTTCCTTCTATGCTGATTTTGCTGGAGGTGTTAATCATAAAGGGTGCTGGATTTTGTCAAATGCTTTTTCTGCATCTATTGAGATGATCATGTGATTTTTGTTTTTAATTCTATTTATGTGGTGTATCACATTTATTGGCTTAAGTATGTTAAGCCATCCCTGCATCCCTGGTATGAAACCCACTTGATCATGGTGGCTAATCTTTTTGATATGCTGTTGGATTTGGTTCACTGGTATTTTATTGAGGAGTTTTGCATCTATGTTCATGAGGGATATTGGTCTGTAGTTTCTTTTTTTGTTATGTCCTTTCCTGGTTTTGGTATTAAGGTGATGCTAGCTTCATAGAATGATTTAGGGAGGATTCCCTCTTTCTCTGTTTTGGAATAGTGTCAATAGGATTGGTACCAATTCTTCTTTGAATGCCTGGTAGAATTCAGTGGTGAATCTGTCTGGTCCTTGACTGTTTTGTTGTTGTTGGCATTTTTTAAATTACCATTTCTATCTCACTGCTTGTTACTGGTCTGTTCAGAGATTCTATATCTTCCTGATTTAATCTAGGAGGGTTGTATATTTCCAGGAATTTATTCACCTCCTCTAGGTTTTCTAGTTTATGCAGGTAAAGGTGCTCATAGTAGCCTTGAATAATCTTTTGTATTTCTGTGGTATCCGTTGTAATATCTCTCATTTCTTTTCTAATTGAGCTTATTTGGATGTTCTCTCTTCTTTTCTTGGTTAATCTTGCTAAAATGTTCTATCAATTTTATTTATCTTTTCAAAGAACTAGCTTTTGTTTCATTTACCTTTTGTATTTTTTTTTGTTTCAATTTCATTTAGTTCTGCTCTAATCTTTGTTATCTCATTTGTTCTGCTGGGCTTGGGTTTGGATTGTCCTTGTTTCTCCAGTTCTGTGAGGTGTGACCTTAGATTGTCTATTTGTGCTCTTTCAGATTTTTCGATGTAGGTGGTTATTGCTATGAAATTTTCTCTTTGCACCACTTTTGCTGTATCCCAGAGGTTTTGATAGGTTGTGTCACTATTATCATTCCATTCAAATAATTTTTAAATTTCCTTCTTGATTTCATTGTTGACCCAACAATCATTCAGAAGCAGGCTATTTAATTTCCATTATTTGCCTGGTTCTGAGGGTTCTTTTTGGAACTGATTTCCAATTTTATTTCACTGTGGTCTGAGAGAGTACTTGATATAATTTCAATTTTCTTAAATTTACTGAGACTTGTTTTCTGGCCTATCGTATGGTCTATCTTGGAGAATTTTCCATGTGCTGATGAATAGAATGTATATTCTGCAGTTGTTGGGTAGAATGTTTTATAAATATCTGTTAGGTCCATTTATTGTAGCGTATAGACCATTGTTTCTTTGTTGACTTTCTGTCCTGATGACCTGTCTAGTGCTGTCAGTGGAGTATTAAAGTCCCCCACTATTATTGTGTTGACATCTATCTCATTTCTTACATCTAGTAGTAATTGTTTTATAAATTCAGGAGCTCCAGTGTTAGGTGCATATATGTTTAGGATTGTGATATTTTCCTGTTGGACAAGTCCTTTTATCATTATATAATGTCCTTCTTTGTCTTTTTAAACTTCTGTTGCTTTAAAGTTCGTTTTTTTTTCTGATATAAGAATAGCTACTCCTGCTTGCTTTTAGTGTCCATTTGCATGGAAAATCCTTTCTACCCCTTTACTTTAAGTTTATGTGAGTCCTTATGTGTTAGGTGAGTCTCCTGAAGACAGCAGAAACTTGGTTGGTGAATTCTTATCCATTCTGCCATTCCATATCTTTTAAGTGGAGTGTTTAGGCCATTTACATTCAATGTTAGTATTGAGATGTGAGGTGCTATTCTATTCACTGTGCTAATTTTTTGCCTGAATACCTTGTGTTTTTTGTTTTATATAGTACAGCATAGTATAGTATAGTATAGTATAGTATAGTATAGTATAGTATAGTATAGTACAGTATAGTGTTATTGTTATATAGGTCCTATGAGATTTATGCTTTAAAGAGGTTCTATGTTGGTATATTTTAAGGATTTGTTTCAAGATTTAGAGCTCGTTTCAGCAGTTCTTGTAGTGCTGGCTTGGTAGTGGCAAATTCTCTCAGCATTTGTTTGTCTGGAAAGACTGTATCTTTCCTTCATTTACGAAGCTTAGCTTCACTGGATACAAAATTCTTGGCTAATAATTGTTTTGTTTAAGGAGGCTAAAAGTAGGACCCCAATCGCTTCTAGCTTGTAGAGTTTCTGCTGAGAAATCTGCTGTTAATCTGGTAATAGGTTTTCCTTTTTAGGTTATCTGATGCTTTTGCCTCACAGCTCTTAAGATTCTTTCCTTGGTCTTGATTTTAGATAACCTGATGACTATGTGCTTAGGCAATGATCATTTTGTGATGAATTTCCCAGGTGTTCTTTGAGCTTCTTGTATTTGGATGTCTAGATCTCTAGCAAGGCCAGGGAAGTTTTCTTCTATTATTCCCTCAAATACGTTTTCCAAACTTGTAGATTTCTCTTCTTCCTTGGGAACACCAATTATTCCTAGGTTTGGATGTTTAACATAGTCCCAAACTTCTTGGAGGCTTTGTTCATTTCTTTTTATTCTTTTTTCTTTGTCTTTGACAGATTGGATTAATTCAAAAGCCTTGTCTTCAAGCTCTGAGGTTCTTTCTTCTGCTTGCTCAATTCTATTGCTGAGACTTTCCAATTCATTTTTACATCTCTCTAAGAGTGTCCTTGATTTCCAAAAGTTGTGATTGTTGTTTACTTATGCTATCTATTTCACGAAGAATTTTGCTTTCATATCCTGTATCATGTTTTTGATTTATTTAAGTTGGACCTCACCTTTCCCTGGTGCTGCCTTGATTAGCTTAATAATCGGCTTTCTGAATTCTTTTTCTGGTAATTCAGAGATTTCATCTTGGTTTGGATCCATTGCTGGTGAGCTGGTATGATCTTTTGGGGGTGTTAAATAACCTTGTTTCATCATATTACCAGAATTATTTTTTCTGATTCCTTCTGATTTGGGTAGACTATGTCAGAGGTAAGATTTGGGATTCAAGGGCTGCTGTTCAGATTCTTTTGTCCCATGGGGTATTCCCTTGATGTGGGGTTCTCCCCCTTCCCCTAGGAATGGGGCTTCCTGAGAGCTGAGCTGTAGTGATTGTTTTCGCTCTTCTGGGTCTAGCCACCCAGTGGAGCTACCGGGCTCCAGGCTGGTACTGGGGAGTGTCTGCAGAGTCCTGTGATGTGATCTGTCTTCAGGTCTTGCAGCCATGGATATCAGCACCTGCTCCTGTGGAGCTGGCAGGGGAGTGAGGTGGAATCTGTGAGGGTCCTTGGTTGTGTTTTTGTTTAGTGTACTGGTTTTGTGTTGGTTGGCCTCCAGCCAGGAGGTGGCACTTTCAAGAGTGCATCAGCTGTGGTCCTATAGAGAAGATGCCCTAGGGACACCTGGTTAAGTATTCAGGTTTCTCGGGTGGTGGGCAGGGCCATAGAGCTCCCAAGAGATTATGACCTTTGTCTTCACCTACCAGGGTAGGTAGAGAAGGACCACCAGGTGGGGGCCCAGAATAGGAATGTCTGAGCTCAGCCTCTCCTTGGGCGGGGCTTGCTGCAGCTGCTGTGGGGGATGGGGGTATGGTTCCCAGTCCAATGGAATTATACTCTCAAGGGGATTATGGTTGCCTCTGCTGAGCCATACAGTTCACCAGGGAAGTAAGGGAAAGCCTGCAGTCACAGGCCTCACCCTGCTCCCTTGCAGCCCATAGTCCTACTGGCCATTTTCACTCCCACTATGCCCTCCCCAACAGCACTGAGTCTATTTCCAGGCAGCTGGTGACCAAGGCTGAGAACTTGCACCAGATCACGAGCCTCCCTGTTGAGAAAGCAAGCTGACTCACAGTTTTTTAGTGTCTCAGGGAGCCTGCAGTGGTGATCCAGTTCCTTCAAAGGGTCTGTGGATTTTCCAGGCTTTCCTGATATATTCCTGCAATAGTTCTTGGAGCAAAAGTTCACACTGTGAATCTCCACATGCTGCCCTGTCCATCTGAGTGAGAGCTACAAGCTAGTCCTGCCTCCTATCCACCATCTTCCTGTTTAAGCCTCCACATTTGTCTTTAAATAATTAGGCATTTTGGTCACTGATTTTTTTTTGTTGTGTGTATCATCACCTTCCTGTGAAAAATATTACCCTTCACACCAATTCACATCAGAAAAATAAATGCTTTCATCTGCAGTAAAACATACTGTAAATTACTGAATTTGGAAGCCTTGCCTTTAAAAGTAGGGCATGTAAAATGTTGTTGGCAGTTTAGTAAAGATTAGTTCAGCATGTTTATTCTGATTAGCACCAAGGGCTTCACAAACATTGAGACATGGAATGCCAATAAATCTATAGGAGCAAATCACTTTAGAAGGTGCATTAACTTCCTTGAACCACTAGGCTACCAATTAGTAACAGACTGCTTCTTTGTGCTTATTGGTGACCCACAGGAGATAATGTCACCCCCGAGGTGTTTAATACATTCCCAGGGTGGGATCCAACAAATCATCATCATTATTATTTATTAGAATTATAAAATTCCCCTTTTCCTAGTCCTACACATCAGGAAGCCAGTGCAAAACCAAAGTGTTTGCAAATAAGTAAACTGAAATTACAAAAAGTAATTGATGGTTTTTTTGTAGTTTATTAGTTAAGGTAATGCTAGCTACTGATAACAAGAATAAGTAAAATGGCTCAGATGCTATAGAAGTCATTTTTCAAAAACCTATGTTCTAAAAGAGCTGCCCCTAATCAATAGGTGGTTGTCTTCTGTGATGGTTAATTTTATGTGTCAACTTGGCTAAACCAAAGTACCCAGATGTTTGGTCAAATACTACTCTAGATGTTGCTGTAAAGGTATTTGTAAGATGAGATTAATATTTAAATCAGGAGACTTTGAATAAAGCATATTATGCTCCATAACATAAGTGGGCCTCACTCAATTAGTTGAAAGTCTTAAGAGAAAAAGACTGACCTCCCCCCAAGAAAGAGGGAATTCTACTGCAGACCGCCCTTGTACTTGAGCTGCAACATCAACTCTTTCCTGGGTCTCCAGCCTGCTGGCCTACCTCTGCAGGTTTTGGACTGCCAGCCTCCACAAATATATAAGCCAATTTCTTAAAATCAATCAATAAATAAACAAATAAATAGATCTCTTCCAAACACATACATATGTGTGTGCATATATAAATATATAGAGAGACATATGTATATATGTGTGTATATGTATATATTTGCGTATATATACATATATATGTATATACACCGACACACATACACAGATACACACACACATCCTATTGGTTCTGTTTCTCTGAAGAACATTAACTGATATAATAGATCTTCCAAGACATGATTCAGGAACCAAGGCTTCTTCTATCCTGTGGCTCTGTCATCTTCCATATGTGACTCTCAAGGTTTCTATGGTTATCTACCCTGTGACAGAAAGAGAAAGAGCATGGAGGAGTGTATATAGAATTGTTCACAGGCTATCCTGCTCATATTTCATTGGCTAGAAGTCACATAACTACTTCTACCTGCAAAGCATGCTGGAAAATGTAGCCTACTTGTGTGCTTGGGAAGGAAAAGAGCACATGGATTTTGGTGAGCAACTAACACTGCCTTGCTTGCTACTATCTTTTGAATGAATTTTGCCATCCCAACACTGAATTCCATTACCAAATGAGTGCTAACTAAAGACACACAGATCTAATGAATACCAAAAATCATGCACCCTCAGAAGTGCTTCAGTCCCCAGGGGGGTAGTCTGGGTGCAATTTTTTTGAGGATCATTCACCACCTTGCCAGATGTTGCTAACATTTCTCATCTATCATGCCCAATCTCTTCTCCAAAGATTAAGACAGCTTCCTGAAAGAAAAAGATGAGAATGCCCTCACCCTAGTCTGCTCCAGGACAAGGACCTCTCTTTTACCTTACCATTATATTCACCATTTCATCCCTGCAATCAACTACAAATCTGATGACATAGAAATAATTCCATCAATATTTTTTGAAAAACAAGTAAAGAAATGAATGAATGACAAGATTCCTTAAATTAAATAATTGCATATTTAGGATCCAGTATAAATTCCAGAAAATGCTCTACAAATTTGTTTTTACTTTATGGAGAAGGAAATTGTATTCTTAAAAAGTCAGTATTTTGTTTAAGGCCATATAACTAATTATCAATAGAGGTCAGAAAAGAAAGTTTCCCAATTCCCAGCCCAATGGGTATAGTATAGTGGTTCTAGGCAGAAAATTACAGATAACATATCAATTTGTATCCTCATATAAATAATCACAGACTTATATGTTATATCATCATATAATTATTAGTGACTCATATAAATTATTGTTTAGTAGGAGGATATATCAAAACATCTTCATTTATTTCTATCTACCCCCAAAAGTCTTTATGCCCAAAGCCATCTATCTCTTGGTATGCCAACTGCATCTGTGTTCTATTTGGTATTGTGTCCTTTTTGGCCACTGTTTCACCCAGGTCCCACCTTGTCTTCTTCCTGCCATTCTTCTCTGTAGATCTTTACATGACTCTCAATCTATGTAACTGCTCCTGGCAGAGTTAAACACCGGAAGAGAGGGATGAGGAAAAGGGGCAGGTGATGTCTGCTCAAATGTGCATCACCAAGTGGAGGTTAGCCTGGCCATATTCTCATCTTCAGACAATCCATCTGTCAGATTCTCTGCTTTCCCAAATTCCCAGTGAATCATTTTTCTTATCCATCGGGGAAGAAACCAGAAGTGCCCCTGTGCATGTTAAAGACATATACGATCAGGGTGTTGGAAGTTTGTGTTCATCGGTTCTTGTATTGTCAAAGAGTGGAGATGATAGGATTCATTACCTGCTGACTGAAGAGCCCTTCGGCCCTGAATAACCAGCAACGATTCCCAGGGAGTATGCTGTGGCCTTGGACTCTGAAACATGTTGGCTTCGGGGTGACCCATCACATTCCCAGCTTTGGTGGCTACAGTGAAAGACTCCTTCCATTTGAGAAAAGCAGAGGAAAAAGTAAAGGGGGCTTTTTCTTGTACCCTAGGTACCAGCTCATCTACAGTGGAGTAGAGCAACAAGTAGGCTCTTGGGGTCTTCAAGTGCAGGCCTAGGCTCTTGGACAGCATTTCTGGACCTGCCCTGGGAAAGAGGGGAGCTCACTTCCCTGAAGGGGAGTTCCAGGCCTGGCAGCATTCAGCACAAGCTGACAAAAGAGCCCTTTGACTTTAAGTGAATATTGGCAGGGGCCTGGCAGAACCCCCCTTGAACCAGTGGGGGTGGTGGCCACAGCGAGAGGCTCTTCTGCCTATGGAAGAGCGGGGAAGAAAGGGAAAGATGTTATTGTGATTTGAGGGCCAGCTTAGCCACAGTAGACTAGAACATGAGGTAAATTGCTAAAGTTTTTTATTGTAATCCCTGGCTCCCAGACAGCATCTCTGAACATGCCTAGAATCTGGGGGGAACTCACTGCCCTGAAGGGAAGAGCCTTGGGCAAGACCCAGGGCTGTGGTAGCTTCAGGTCTGAACCAGCACAGTCCCTGTGGTGGTGACAACAGGGCTGCCTGCATCACCACACTCCCAGTTCAAGGTAGCTCAGCACAGAGAGACTCCATTTGTTAGGGAGAAAGTAAGGGAAAATAACAAGACCCTCTGCCTAGCAATCCAGAGAATTCTTTCAGATTTTATTGAAGATCACCAAGGTGGTACCTTTGGAAGTCTGCAAAAGCCACTGTATTATTGGGCTTGGGGCCTAAGTCTCTTTGAATACCAGGAAAGCCTTCCCAAGAAGGACAGGCACAAAAAGCCCAGACTGTGAAGTCTACAATAAATACCTAACTCTTCAATGCCCAAACACTGACATACACCTACAAACATCAGCACCATCCAGGAAAACATGAACTCAAGAAATTAACTAAGTAAGGCACCAGGGACCAATCATGGAGAAGCAGAGATATATGACCTTTCAGACAGAGAATTCAAAATAGGTGTTTTGAGGAAACTCAAAGAAATTCAAGATAACACAGAGAAGGAATTCAGAATTCTATCAGATAGATTTAACAATCAGATTAAAATAATTAAAAGGAATCAGGTAGAAATTCTAGAGTTGAAAAATGCAATTCACATGCTTAAGAATGCATCAGAGTCTCTTAATAGCAGAATTGTTCAAGCAGAAGAATTAGTGAGCTTGAAGACAGGCTATTTGAAAATACACAGTCAGAACAGACCAAAGAAAAAAGAATAAAAAGCAATGAGCCATGTCTACAATATCTAGAAAATAGGCTCAAAAGGACAAATCTAAGAGTTATTGGCCTTAAAGATGAGCTACAGAAAGAGATAGGGGTAGAAAGTGTATTCAAAGGGATAATATCAGAGAACATCCCAAACCTAGAGAAAGAAATTAATATCCAAGTACAAGAAGGTTAGAGAACACCAAACAGATTTAACCCAAACAAGGCTACCTCAAGGCATTTAATTATCAAACTCCCAAATGTCAAGGATAAAGAAAGGATCCTAAAAGCAGCAAGAGAAAAGAAAGCTATCCTAACCAAAAAGAACAAAACTGGAGGAATCACATTACCTGACTTCAAATTATACTACAGAGCTGTAGTAACCAAAACAGCATGGTAATGGCATAAAAACAGACACATTGACCAATGGAACAGAATAAAGAACCCAGAAACAAATCCACACACCTACACTGAATTCATTTTTGACAAAGGTGTCAAGAACCTACATCAGGGAAAAGATAGTCTCTTCAATAAATGGGCTGGGAGAACTAGATATCCATACACAGAAGAATGAAACTAGACCCCTATCTCTTGTCATATAAAAAATCAAATCAAAGTGGATTAAAGACTTCAGACCTCAAACTATGAAACTGCTAAAAGAAAATACTGGGGAAACTCTGCAGGATATTCGTCTGGGCAAAAACTTCTTGAATAATACCCCAAAGGCACAAGCAACCAAAGCAAAAGATGGGCAAATGGGATCACATCAAGTTAAAAAGCTTTTGCACAGCAAATGAAACATTCAACAAGGTGAAAAGGCAACCCACAAAATGGAAGAAAATATTTGCGAACTACCCATCTGACAAGTGATTAATAACCAGATTATATAAGGAGCTCAAACAACTTTGTAGGAAAAAAGTCTAATAATCCGATTTTAAATGCAGAAAATATATGAATAGACACTTCTCAAAAGAAGATACAGAAATGGCACCTTATATAAAAAGGTGCTCAACATCACTGATCATCAGAGAAATGCAAATGAAAACTACAATGAGATAGCATCTCACCCCAGTTAAAATGTCTTATATCCAAAAGACAGGCAAGGATGTCTTATATCCTGGCAAGGATGTGGAGAAAAGGGAACCCTTGTACACTGTTTGTGAGAATGAAAATTAGTACAACCATTATGCAGAATAATTTGGAAGTTCCTCCAAAAACTAAAAATTGAGCTACTATATGATTGAGCAATCCCACTGCTGGGTTTATATCCAAAAGAAAGGAAATCAGTATATTGAAGAGATCTGCATGCCCATATTTGTTGCGGCACTGTTCAAAATAGCCAAGATTTGGAAGCAACCTAAGTGTCCATCAACAGATGAATGGATAAAGAAAATATGGTACTTTTACACAATGGAGTAATATTCAGTAATAAAAAAGAAAGTGATCCTGTCATTTGCAACAACATGGATGGAACTGGAGGTCATTATGTTAAGTGACATAAGGTACGGACTGAAAGACAAAAATCGCATGCTGTCACTTATTTGTGGGATCTAAAAATCAAAACAGTTGAATTCATGGAGATAGAGAATAGAAGGATGATTAACAGAGGCTGGGAGGGAAATTGGTGGTGGGGGGAAGGACAGGGGATGGTTAAGATGTCAAAAAAATAGAATGAATGAGACCTAGTATTTCACAGCACAACAGGAGGACTATAGTCCATAATAATTTAAGTTTACATTTAAAAATAACTAAAAGAGTATATAATTGGATTGTTTGTAATACAAAATAGAAATGCCTGAATGGACGGATATCCAATTTTGCATGATGTGACTGTTATGCACTGCATGCCTGTACCAAAATATCTTATGAACCCCATAAACATACACACCTACTATGTACCCACAACAATTAAAAATCAAAATATCAAAAAAAGCGTGGTGATGATAATGACAGCCGGGCTATTTACAGTGGCTCACACCTGTAATCTCGGCTACTTGCTGGGCTGAGCCCAGGAGTTCAAAAACAGCTTGAGCAATGTAGAGAGAAACACTATCTCAAAAAATAATAATAATAACAATTAGCATTTTTTGAGAACTTGCTATCAGCCAGGCACTGATGAATTGCATTGACATACAACGTACTTTCTTGGAATCATCCAACGCTGTGTATTTGCTGATTGGAGACAAAGGGACAGTCAGTAAGGCAGAAGACAGATAACATTGTGAGGGAGGAAGCAAGAAAGAGAAACCAAGGAAGATAGACTTTTTAACAACCTGCTTTCATGAGAACTAATCCATCCCCAGGAAAGCAAGAATTCACTCCTGTGGGAGGTCATTGATCTATTCATGAGAGATTTGCCCCCATGACTCAACATCACCAACTAGGCCCCACCTCCTTCCCACATTGGGAATCAAATTCCTTTTCTTTCTTTCTTTCTTTCTTTCTTTCTTTCTTTCTTTCTTTTTTTTGACAGAGTTTCACTCTTGTTGCACAAGCTGGAGTGCAATGGCGTGATCTCTGCTCACCGCAACCACCATCTCCTGAGTTCAAGTGATTCTCCTGCCTCAGCCTCCCGAGTAGCTGGGATTACAGGCATGCACCACCACGCCTGGCTAATTTTGTATTTTTAGCAGAGATGGGGTTTCTCCATGTTGGTCAGGCTGGTCTCGAACTCCCGACCTCAGGTGATCTGCCCGCTTCAGCCTCCCAAAGTGCTGGGATTACAGGGGTGAGCCACAGCACCCGGCCAAGGAATCAAATTTCAACATGAGTTTTGGTGGGGACAAACATCCAAATTCTAGAACCAGTGGACATCCCAGAGGTTTTCAAAGTATTTGCCAATGTATCCCAGGTGCCACAGCAAATTGATAGAGGCACCATGGGATATTTTTAATTTTCTTGTGAAACACTGTGGTGTCTATCAGATACCGTGTGAACTACTACCTTGAGATAATTTGGTTTCATCATCGGATTGTTACATTCTTTTCGATGATGTCATAGTTTGTCAGGCTGAATTTTTAGCATTTCCTATCGTAAAGAGCAAGTACCACATGAAAATCAATGTGAAATAAGAAACCCAGGGCTTCCTCTGTTAAGTACTTTACCCCAGAAGGAGCAGCCCTGTGGACCCAACTGAGACATGCTCAGAAACTAAACCAGTGGCCTCTTTTATGCCTACTGATTCTTTCCTAACATCCACTTGTATCAAAAAGACATATGAAGACCATCTGAGCTGATGTCTACTGGCTACAAACAAATGCAAATAATGAAAGTAATGAGTCTGCCAGAGGTCTCAAAGATCATATCTCTGATTAAAACTGTCTCAATGCCTTTATGTCACCTTTCCAACAGTATTCAAGCAGTGGTTCACTCAGTGAGTTTGTTAATTGGTCTTAATTCCCTATCTGCAAAGTGTTTTTCTGCCAAGAGTCATGCTCAATGCCCAAGCACACTGGAGCTCACACTTTCAGATTCTTTCAGCTTCCATAGTTGCATTTCTCCTGCTGGAGAGATAGGCTTGTTAAGACAAGAGCAGCAGCACAGTTTCTGTTCCAAGGAATTATGGAAATGGATTCTGTATCTGGCACTTTTCTGGAATTTCAAGCAACCAAATTTAAAATTAATGTATTAAATCATAGCCTAATGCAATGAACCTCCAAGCAAATTTTAAAGGGGTAAAATCCTGTTGACAAACTTCATTAATCTTGTCTAAAGATGAAAATAAAAGAAAAAATGGAGCAGAAAACATCTAAAGAGATGCGACCCCAAAATAAGGGTTCATTTAAAGCTTTCCATTCAGTAAGTAGAGCAAGTGATTGACTCCTTCAGCAAAGGGCAGAGAATTTTCTAACTTATGAAACCACTGAATATTGGAGATGGAAGGGGCCTTAGAGTTTCCCACGTTTCTTATTTTCAGATCAGAAAATTGTGACTGGAGGGATAAGTGAGCATGGTATAAAGAAAACATAAGTTTTAGCATCAGAATAACGTGAGTGCTAATCTCAGGTCATCAGTGACCACCTTGGAAATGCTCCAGGGCTTCCTCAACTCCCTGATCTGTGGTGTCTCCTCTGCTGGAGTCACTAACACCTCCATCACAGAGTGGTTGAGGGTTTCATAAATGATGGCACAAGGCCCAGCACATGGTCAAAACTGGACCTTCCCATCACCTTTTTATTTCTTTGCCCAAAGCACACTTGAGACAGAACAGAGAACGAACCATAGGGCTCCATTCCCTAATCTAATTCTCTTTCCATTCCCTGGATACACCCAGAATCTCTGCCACTCTTGGCAGTTGTTTAGACTAAAATATCTTTGACCAATAATATCACAAGGGTGTCTTTATGCCAAGATGCTAGGCATGAAATTCTAAGAGGGTCAAACCCTGTGGGTTCTCCTCCCATATATAAGGACAGATGTGTGTTATTCACTTCTCATTCCCTACCCTGGTCCACCTCCTGACTCAGGGACATTTCTAGATGACCAACTGTAGGATGATAGAAAAGAAGGAAATTACCTGGGCTGCTCAGCTACTGAGATTTATCCCCTTAGCACTGTGCTGACTGTTCAACTTGATTTCCTCAAACATGATGCTTCTCAGAGATTGAAGAAGAAACATAGTCTACAGCAAACTGGAAAACAGTGGTGTTGTAATAATGATTTGTTTCTTCCATTCTGGCATTCCTCCAAACAGACAAAAATCAATCTACTTTTCATTTTTTCAGAGAAATTCATTTTTGTAAATGTATCAGACCAGAGCAGGGAAACTTATTTTGTATTAATACAGAAGTGCTACTTCTAACAATAAAATAAGAAAAAAGAAAGAAGGAGGGAAGGAAAAAGGGAGGGAGGGGGAGAAGAAAGGAAGGAAGAAGGAAGGAAGGAAGGAAGGAAGGAAGGAAGGAAGGAAGGAAGGAAGGAAGGAAGGAAGAAGGAAGGAAGGAAGGAAGGAAGAAGGAAGGAAGGAAGGAAGGAAGGAAGGAAGGAAGGAAGGAAGGAAGGAAGGAAGGAAGGAAGGAAGGAAGGAAGGAAGGAAGAAAGAAGGGGATTGACTCAAGACTGGAGGGATAAGTGAGGAAGCATGGTGGTATTAATAAAAAATAAACTTTAGGAAGAAAAGATGAAAGGTTTGTTGGGAGGGAAGGAGAAAGAAAAAAGAGGAAAGAGAAACCAATAGGAAAGAGTAATTACAGCAAGATATTTCCCAAATCATGAGATGAAAGCAGAAAGACAGCTAAAGCAGGCTTCCCCTTCCACCCTCACCCCTTACCTCCTTTTCTCCCATTACTTTCACACTCCTTGCCATTACCAACATTCTTTGCCCCACTTGGAAAAGTCTCTCTCAAGCACTCTGCTTATTCAAATCCTGCCCATGCTTTAGGGCACAATCTGAATCCCAGCTGTTCTGCAAAGCCATTCCTGATATCTCTACATAGAAGAGAGCTGTCCCTTCTCTCTTAAATCCAATTGGGACACTCACTGAGCTAGCCATCTACTGCCTTCTACTCCAAACTTGTATTCCTTTTTTAATTACAAAAGAAATATATGCTCATAATAAATCATAAGTAATTTATTTAATATTAAATAAACATCTGTGTATTTCCATAATTGTTTAACAATTAATATATAAATCACAAAATAATACAGAAGTGTTTAGCATAAAGAGTACTAGTCCCTGGCCCTGCTCTCACTAAATGGAAGAAATTTCCCTTGTAGAACTCCATCTACGCACATTTGGAAAAGAAACACACACATAAACACTTCTGTGTGTGAGAAATGAGGGTGGGAGTGGGGGAGTGTTTGCAGGTGTCAATTGAGATCTCGCTATCTCTTTAGGGCCTATTAAGATAAACTTGGACTATTTATTTCATGTGCTGTGGATTCTCAAAGTCCTTCCACAGAACTTTGTGGACCTTTGTGACTTCCAAATGCACAACTTGCATTCTCATGGCCATCTCCATCTCTGAGCTTCTTCCTGCTTGTGCCAACTCAACTTAGTTTGTAGACTTATTTTCCCATCCGACAGATACTACATGTTTTCTGTACCACATTAATCCAGACATGAAACTCAATTCCTTCTTTCATACCTTCAAAACACCCCACTCCCACAGAGCGATTTGTATATTTAGTAGACATTTCTGAAGATCTTGGGAAACAGAAAGAGGGTTCCCTCTGTAGCAGCACAAACTCCTCGAAGTGAACATTAGATCTCTCTGTGCTTACAAGGTCTTCAGCCAGCCATCACCAATGACTTTGACCATGGGAGAAGAAAGAAATGGTTGAATGGCTAATCTAGCCCAGCTGAGTTGGAGACCATAAATCTTTAATGGTACAAGCCCATAATTTCTGTGACATTCCTAATCAATATCCAGGTACCTAAATATAGGAATATCCAAAAGAAGAATTAGAATCCTCTAGATTTGTGGTTTTCTGCAACAACAAAGCTAACGAAGAAATTAAATGAGAGGTTCAGGTTTATAACAATAGTTTTTCTTTTCTTTATTGGGTGTGTGTGTATGTGTGTTTCTGCGTGTTTCTGTGTGTGTGTGTGTGTGTGTGTGTGTGTCTTACAGAGTGAACAATTCCTTTGTGGAAGATTGGTTGAAGGACATTCAGACATAGAAATAAACTCCTTCTATACATTGTCTCTCTCAAGTAATAGCCTCAGGGCTTTCCTTCTCTTCACTCGGGACTTTTAGTAGAAGAACCTTTCTTACTGACTTTACTTTCTCTACTCCTATTCACTCCTCCACTTATTAAATTTGACTTCAACCATGCCTCTCCACTTCACTGTAATTTCTCTTACGCTATTAGAGTACTTTAATTCTTTGGAGAGTAACTTTCCTCTTGAAACCTCAACTCCCTTGGATACTGCATTCACATTCTGTTTTGCTTTTTGTCTTAGCCTTCTGATTCCTCTTTTGTAATCTCTGCCACATATTTCTTCTGCTGGTGGTTCAAATATTGATATTCCCCTAGGGTTCCTGAGACCTTGTTGGTCCATGGCTCTCTTTAATGCTTTAATCTTTCACTAGGATGAATTCCAACCCCCCTTAGAATAGAGTCCAACAGTATTTATCATCCATCCTCATTTATCTCTCCAGCCTCATCTTTCATCACTCCACACCCCACACCCAGCAACTTGATGCTCTAGTTGCACAGAATTACTTACAGCTCTTCAAATGTGCCTTGCTCTCTCATTGCACATACAGCTCATTCTCACCTAGACACCCTTCTCTGAATTTTTTACCTAGCTTAGATGTCACCTTGCTTGGAGGACTTTCCAACCCCCACCCCAGTCAGGGATAGGTGCTGCATCTGAGTAAACCCACTCAACCCTGTCTATCTCTATCACAGCACTTATTTCATTGTATTATAATGGTAAGAGTATGTACTTATCTCCTATAACAGACGGAATTCTTTACAGTCATGGATTATATTTTATTAATCTCTCTATCCCCAGTACCTAGCAAAGTACCTAGCTTAGTCAGAATAAGATAAACTGTACTGTAGTAAAAAATAAACCCCCAAATTTCAGTGGCAAAGGTTTATTTATCACGCCCACAGAGACTGATTCAGATAAAAAGATGTTTCAAGATATTTCCTCCATGCAATGACTCAGAAATCAAGGCTTCTTACATCTTGTGACTCCAACATTTCAACATATAGCCCCCATGGGCCCTGAGATGAGGGAAGAATGAGTTTAACAGTGTCACACTGACTTTTAAATGCTTCAGAATGGAGATTGCACACATCATTTCACTCACAGCCCACTGGCCAGAAATAGTTGCACAACCTCAATTTAACCACCAGGGAGACTGGAAAATAAAGGGAGCACATGAACTATTTGGTGAGCACCATAGACATTGCCACAGGTATGTTGAATCAATAAACCCCAGTAAGAACAGTATAAAGTTATAGCTTGGTTCATTCATCAGACAATGATAGAATTCTTGTTGGCACACCGTTCTGAAATAAAAGAAGCTTGTGTTTGAGTTACTTGAAATCAAATAAATATCAATCTTGAAGTCTTTTCAACATCTCCCCAACCACTAGTTTTTAGCTTCAGTGTTTTTCTTGATTTCTATCTAAAACTGGGAGGTGGGGGAGAGTAAATAAATTGCACCCACCCAAAAACATACATCTACACTACAGGACTTCTGAGGCTTAAGTAAGTACAATGTACAACTTTTCGTCATAATTATCGGCAGCCACTACTGCTGCCACAGTTGACAAACGCCATGGAGATGCCTCTGCATCAGTGTTCACTCTACAGCCACTGTGAAAACCATAGCTCTTCATCAGCCTTATACATACTCCTATCACTTGCTCCCCACATCACAACCAATCATTCTAAGCAATCAAGAGTGAAGCCAGCGCTAAAACAGGAATGGAAAAATATTTACAAGAATCTCATAAAACCAGCAGGCAAAACAGCAAAATATACCAGACAATTTTCATTTCTTCCATTAACCCCTTCCTTTCCTTCTGGTCTTCATCTACCTCCCCAGTTTTCATTATTCTTCCAGATAAACGTCTGAGATCATTTACAATTTTCTCTAATAGTGTTTGCGTTCAAATGAGAGACTCCCAGAAAGCCAGATGATAGTGGTGGCATTATTAGGGGCTGGGCTGATACACTATGTTCTCTCAATGATGCTCCACAAGTAGCATTTACTTGCAAGCCAGCTCTACTCACAACACTTGGCTCTTTCCATGTGACTTACGTCTCCTGCCTCAGATAAATAATTGACTGCCTATGTTTAAATATATTTTTTCACTTGAGTTTAATATACAAAGAGAAAATGAAGAGCCTAGACCTTACAACTTCTGAGCTGCAGTCTCCCATCTTTTCTCCTGCTTTTTGCTTTATTCATGCAACACGCATTTATTAAATCATATACTGTGTCAAGCATGCACAGTATGCCAATGGATAAAACAGGATGTATCTCCTAAAGCATCCCACTGTCTAGGTGAGTGATTTTAAACTGCAGGTCATGACCCATGAGTGGGTCATGAAATCAATGTAGTGAGTCATGCCAAGTGTTGTGTTTGTTTGGAATACAATAGAACGGAAAACATAATAGTATATAATGTTTAATGAAAAGTTTGCTTCATTTCTTGTTTTTAATATGATTGTGTGTTCCCAGTTGTAATGTAAAATGATTTTATTTTGATCATGGTTTAAAAAATTATAAACATGGTTCCAGTGGAAAAGAAGCATAGAAAGCAAGTACTGTTCTTGTGGCTACCAATCCCTCCCTTTATTTTTCTAGCAACTCATTGTCTATTTTATGTATTTTAAGTTTTGGGTTACAAAATATATGTGGTTCTATAAGATTGCAAAGTAGCATGCATGGTCTGAAATATCCCTCCTTTACTGCAGCTCTAGAGAATTCATAGAGGGGAGAAGAATGTGTTCAGTGTCACCAGAGGAAGCCAAGGAAAAAGAGGAAATAAGAGGAACCAGAGATAAAGTACCTGCTTTGTTTTAAGAAAAGATATAGACATTTAAATTTTTAATAATACTAAAAGGGGAGAACAAACCTAAATATGAATCCACAAAAATTAAGAATAGCCAAAATAAAACTAGAATGCATTATTCTAAGCGAGTAAAAGAAAATTTGATTTATCCAATTGAGGCCAGGCATGGTGGCTCATGCCTGTAATCCCAGCACTTTGGAAGGCCGAGGTGGGGGGATCACAAGGTAAGGAGTTCGAGACCATCCTGGCCAACATGGTGAAACCCCGTCTTTACTAAAAATACAAAAAAACATTAGCTGGACGTGCTGGTGCATGCCTGTAATCCCAGCTACCCAGGAGGCCGAGGCAGGAAAATCGCTTGAACCAGGGAGTCGGAGGTTGCAGTGAGCTGAGATCATGCCACTGTACTCCAGCCTGGCAACAGAGTGAGACTCCGTCTCAAAAATAAAAAAAGATTATCCAACTGAATGAAGAAAAGAGAGAAAAGCAAAACAGAGGGAAACTGTAGTAAATTAAAAAAATGCAAAAAAAATGGCAGTAATGAGTCCAGATTTAACATTCATTACAAGAAATGTAAAAAGGTAAATTTACCATTCAGAAAAAAAAAAAACCTTCAGATTGGACAAAAAAAAAAAAATCTAACCACACGGTTACTGCAGAAGTCACACTTAAAAGAATAATAAAGGTTGAAAATAAAGGAGTGGGCCGGGCGCGGTGGCTCACACCTGTAATCCCAGCACTTTGGGAGGCCAAGGCAGGCGGATCATGAGGTCAGGAGATTGAGAACATCCTGGCTAACACAGTGAAACCCCGTCTCTACTGAAAATACAAAAAATTAGCTGCGTGTGGTGGCGGGCGCCTGTAGTCCCAGCTACTCGGGTGACTGAGGCAGGAGAACGGTGTGAACCCAGGAGGCGGAGCTTGCAGTGAGCCGAGATCGAGCCACTGCACTCCAGCCTGGGCGACAGGGCGAGACTCCATCTCAAAAAAAGAAAATGCCATAAAACACAAAGGGGATGTTATATACTCATAAAAAGAAAACATATCAAGAAGGTTTAACTATCATTAACATATATACATACATCTAAACATAGACACTTGTAATATATATAACAATAACTAGCAATGTTAACAAGACTCTCTCCAAAACCCATAGCTAAAGCAAATAAAGAAATGATCAGTTATAACAGAATTTAAACCAATATTTGACCAAAACCTAAAATCAATCATCATAGAATGAACTGCTAGAACACAAGAATTAAATCTCAAATGCTTTCAATAAAATGCAATTAGTATTTCACTTTTATTATGAAAAATTATGCTCTAATATTAAATGTCTAAAATAATTTCTTAACTTTATCAGCACTAGATTGCTCCTGCAGTGACTATTATACACAATTGTGAGATGAAATAGATATTCAGTGTATTAGTTTCCTAAAGCTGCTGCAACAAAGTACCACAGAAAGGGTAGCTTAAAACAACAGAAATATATTCTCTCACAGTTCTGGAGGTCACAGGTCTGAAATCAAGATGTCAGCAGGGCCATGATTCCCATGAAGGCTTTACAGGAGAATCCTCCTTGACTCTCTCCTAGCTTCTGGTAGTTGCCAGCAATCATTGGCATTCTTTGGTTTGTAATATAATTGCATCACTCCAATCTCTGCCTCCATCTTCATGTGGCCATCTTGTCCCTGTGGGTATATGTATGTCTTCAAACAGCCCTCTTTATAAAGACACCAGTCATCAGGCCACCCTAACTCAGTGTGACCTCATCTTTAATTATATCTGCAAAGACGCTACGTATAAATAAAGTCATGATCCGAGGTTCTGGGTGGACATGGATTTTTGAAGGGACACTATTCAACCCAGTACAGTTAGTTACAATCAACTTCGGTGGAGAAGCAAGGTGATTTTGGGCTAGCTCATCTTGTACAGAGCATTGTTGCTGATGATGTCTCCTCAATGTCTTAAGCCTTCCTTCCTATCTAATGCAACTGAATTAGACAAATAATTATTTTATTTTTAACTCTATTATTCTGCTTTGTATTTTATTTAAATTTTTCTAAAGTTTAGCTCAAAAAAGATATAATGTTCTTCCTAACGTTATCTTCTTAATGGACTGTATTAGTCTATATTATAAAGACATACCCCAGACTGGGTAATTTATAAAGAAAAAGAGGTTTAATGGACTCACAGTTCCACATGGCTGGGGAAGCCCCACAATCATGGTGGAAGGTGAAAGAGGAGAAAGCCACGTCTTACATGGCAGCAGGCAAGAGGGTATGTGCAGGGGAACTTCCCTTTATAAAACCATCAGATCTTGTGATACTTATTCACTATCATGAAAACAGCATGGGAAAAACCCACCCCCATAATTCAATTACCTCCCAACAGGCCCCTCCCATGACACATGGGGATTATTACAATTCAAGGCGAGATTTGCATGGGGACACAGAGCCAAACCATATCATGCACTAACGTATAATATTTGTATTAAATACTACCAATCTATTTTCTTATTTACTCAATTATTTGGAATGCCTTAATAATTTATTTTGTATATAAAATTAGTAGCTTTCACAATCATCAATTATTATCACATCATTGACTTTATTCAATAATAAATATGCAATTATAGCTCAACCAGCTGTTAGAATTTCAATACATAAAGCACATAAGGAGATATTTTTCTTACAGTTCATATCAATATCTGACCTGTATTTTAAAGGGAACAAATTAAAAACAAATCTAAACAATGTGCCAAATTTATATAATAGATGTGGTTATTAGATGTGAGAGTAACTTGAGTGATTGGAAATAATTTATCCCAAAATTCAGAGTTGATAGAAACTATATTTAGATAGGCATTCTACCATTTGGGCTTCCCAAAGGCTGAAGTCAAAGTCGAAATGGAATTGTGGATTATGGCAGAAGTGAACTTTGGTGCATATGCAGCATATGTTTATGTTTATGAAGTAGGCAGAAAATACATAGGCTTTTTTTTTTTTTTTGAGACGGAGTCTCGCTCTGTCGCCCAGGCTGAAGTGCAGTGGCATGATCTCGGCTCACTTCAAGCTCCGCCTCCTGGGTTCAAGCCATTCTCCTGCCTCACCCTCCTGAGTAGCTGGGACTACAGGCGCCCGCCACCACGACCGGCTGATTTTTTGTATTTCTAGTAGAGACAGGGTTTCACCGTGTTAACCAGGATGGTCTCGATCTCCTGACCTCGTGATCCACCCGCCTCGACCTCCCAAAGTGCTGGGATTACAGGCGTGAGCCACCGTGCCCGGCCTTACATATGCTTTTTTATCACATTTGGAACAAAAGTTGACCACGTTCTAGGCCAAACGGAAGCCTTAATACGTTCCAAAGAATCTACATCTTATGTGTACAGCTTTCTCCAATCATAAGACTAGAAAATTAGTCATCAGCTGGGCACAGTGGCTAATGCCTGTAATCGCAGCACTTTGGGAGGCTGAGGCAGGCAGACTGCTTGAGCCTAGGAGTTCAAGACTAGCCTGGGCAACATAATGAGGCCCTGTCTCTACAAAAAATATAAAATAAAATAAAAAAAGAAAATTAGTCATCAATAATAAAAGATAGTTTAACTGATCCCATATGTCTAGAACTTAAAGAGAATATTATTAAATAATATCTGAGTTAAGATTTCATGGGATGTTAGGAAATACTAATATCTGACAATATTAAAATCACTATAGAACAAATACATGGTATATAGCTAAAATGAATTACAGATGTAGATTATAACTGTAGTATCTATATATATATACACATATATATACATATACATACAAACATACATATATGTAGAATATTGGACACAGAATTCAATTCAAAAAATTAAAAATCACATAAAAATACACTGAAAATCAATGAAAAACAGGATATTGATAAAGTAAAAAACTGATCCTTTGAAGAGATGTGTATGAGAGAGAGAGGATTTTTTTAAAAGAAATACAAAATAGAAAAGGAAAGGATCCTAAATACCCTTGCCATTTGGATTCTGCTTAGATTCTACCAAAAGGAGACACTCATAGCAGATTAGGAATTAGGAAGAAGGTAGAGACCATTCTGCTGCAGGGCAGCATGAAGCAGCAGCAGCAGCAATGGTAGCAGCAGCAGCAATGGTGGCAGCAGCAAGCAAGCAACCAAGGATTCCTGGAACAGCATGTTTGGTTCCCTTGACAGCAGAGTGGCAACAGCATATGACGGCATGTGACCCTGGATACTTGAGATCTTCTGAAGAGTGGGGGCTCATAGAAGCGTGGCAGTCAGCAGATGACCAGGGGCTCCAGAGGTGGCCACATAGCAGTGCTGAGACACAGGACTGTAGAGGCCAAAGAGCACTGGCTCCTGGGCTATCCCACCTTCTCCATTTCCACTCTCCAGTCCTTCCAGCACCAGAGAATCACCAACCTGACTCTCTGTAAAATTCCTCTCTGTTGTCGTATCTGAAGTGGCTTCTGTTTTCCTGATCTGCTGCTGTCTAATACAGAAGATGAAGCCCCTAGAGGGAGTACATATCAACATTCATCTTCCTGCTGCTACTTTTGTTAGAAGGATTGTCGAGGGGGTGGGATGGGGCAGAAATGGGAGAAGACTAGAGTCGACATCATTTTAGTGAACACAATTTTCCTAAAACCTTAACTTTCTGAGGTGGTGTTAGACCTGGCAGTAGCTGACTCCACACTGTGTGATCTGTCACTACATAGTATCATCAGCCCTGGACCGTAAGCCAAGAAATTTGGATTTATATCCAAACTCTGTCATTGCAGTGTTCTAGGATGCTACACAGGCTACTAGTTCAGGCTTCAGCTGCTTCAGGTATAAGAAAAGAAGCTAAGATTGTGATCTCCAGATTCTTCTGGGACAATGAGAAGATTGAGAATTTCAAAATCCAAAGACCTGAGTTCAAATTCCATCTCAACCCTTTACTGTCATTGTAATCTAGTGCAAGTTACTAAATTTCTCTAAAGTCCAGTTTTCTCAAGAAGATTTTTCTGAGAAAGATAATAACCACCTCACTACATGGTAGGTGTCCAACTTCTGAATGTCTTTCCCAAGATTCAATATTTTTAAAAACTATTACTTTATATAATAATAACTTGTACTAATTTTGATAATACATTGTTATCAGTAAAGCAGGTCTTCAAATAAACTCATTTCATTGTAAGATTGATGAGGAAAATATCAATTCCAAGCTGGGGATTGTCTGCAATTGTCTGTGTGGAGGTGGACATTTGGGTTTTCTCCAGGTACTCCAGTTTCCTCTTACATCCCAAAGATGTGCATGTTAGGTAAATTGGCATGTCTAGATGGTCCCAATCTGAGAGTGTGTGTGTGTGTGTGAGAGAGAGAGAGAGAGAGAAGAAAGAAAAAAGGAAAGAAAGAAAGAAAAGAAAGAGAAAGAAAGAAAGAAAGAAAGAAAGAAAGAAAGAAAGAAAGAAAGAAAGACCCTGTGATGGAATGGCATCCGGGCCAGGGTTGGATCCCACCTTTCTTCCTGAGCTACTGGGATAGGCTCCAGCCACGCATGACCCTGAACTCGAATAATTGTGGAGAAGTTGAAAGCATTCCTCCTAAGAACTGGAACACGACTAGGATGCCCACTCTCACCATTCCTATTCAGCATAGTACTAGAAGTCTTAGCCAGGGCAATCAGGCAAGAGAAAGAAATAAAAGGCATCCAAATTGGAAAATAGAAAATGAAATTGTCTCTGTTCACTGATGATATGATCTCATATATAGAAAATTCTAAAGACTCCACAAAAAACTCTTAGATTTGATAAATGAATTCAGTAAAGTTTCAGGATACAAAATCAATGTACAAAAATTAGCAGTGTTTCTATACACCAATAATGATCAAGTTGAAACCCAAACCAAGAAGGCAATCCCACTTACAATAGCTACAAATAAAATAAAATACTTAGGAATATATTTAACTGAGGAGGTGAAAATTCTTTACAAGGAAAACTATAAAACAGTGATGAAAGTGGTTGTAGATGACACAAACAAACAGAAAAATGTCTCAAGCTCATGGACTGGAAGAATTAATATTGTTAAAATTAAAAAAATTGTCCATATTGCCCAAAGTAATCTACAGATTCAATGCAATCCCTATCAAAATACCAATGTCATTTTTCACATAATTAGAAAAAAAATCCTAAAATTTATACAGATCCCCCGAAAAGGCTCAAATAGCCAAAAAAGTCCTAAGCAAAAAGAACAAAGCTGGAGGAATCACATTACCTCACTTCAAATTATACTACATGGCTATAGTAACCAAAACAGCACAGCACTATTTAATAGACACATAGACCAATGGAACAGAATAGAGAACCCAGAAATAAAGCCACATATGTAGAGCTGACTGATCTTTGACAAGGTCGACAAAAACATACACTAAGGAAAGGATACCCTTTTCAATAAATGGTGCTGGGAAAATTTGACTGCCATATGTGGAATGATACTAGACCACTGTCTCTCATCATATGCAAAAATTAACTCAAGATGGATTAAAGACTTAAGTGTAAGGCCCCAAACTAAAAATACCAGAAGAAAACCTAGGGAAAACTCTCCTATACATTGGTATAGGCAAAGAATTCATGACTAAGACTCAAAAGCATGGGCAACAAAAACAAAATAGACAAATGGGACTTTGCTTCTGCACAGCAAAAGAAATAATCAACAGAGTGAACAGACAACCTGCAGAATGGGAAAAAATATTTGTAAACTGTGCATCCAACAGGGGACTAAAATTCAGAATTTACAAAAAACTCAAACAACTCAGCAACAACAAAATTAAAACTCCAATAAAAAGTGGGCAAAGGGCATGAAAATATATTTTTTAACAGAAGACATACAAATGGCCAACAAGCATATGAAAAAGATGTTCAACATGCTGATCATCAGAGAAATGCAAGTTAAAGCCCCAGTGATATATCATCTTACACCAGTCAGAATAGTTATTATTAAAAAGTCAAAAAATAACAGACGTTGGTGAGGCCGCAGAGAAAAGGGAATGCTTATACACTGTTAATAGGAATGTAAATTAGTACAACCTCTATGAAAAACAGTATGGCTATTTCTCAAATAACTAAAAATAGAACTACCATTAGATCCAGCAATCCCATAACTTGGTATCTACCAAAAGGAAAAGAAATCATTATATAAACAAGATACCTGCACTCATATGTTTATTCCACTACTATTCACAATAGCAAAGATATGGAGTCAACTTAAGTTTCCATCAATGGATGGTTGGATAAAGAAAAAGAGCACATATACAGCGTGGAATGCTGTGCAGCCATAAAAAGAACAAGATCATGTCTTTCGTGGGAACATGGATGGAGCTGGAGGCTATTATTCTTAGCAAACTAACTCAGGAACACAAAACCAAATGCCACAGGTTCTCACTTATAAGTAGGAGCTAAATGATGAGAACTTATGAACACAAAGAAGGAAACAACAGACACTGGGGTCTACTTGAGGGTGGAGGCTGGGAGGACGGAGAGGAGCAGAAAAAATAAGTATTGGGTACTAGGCTTAGTACCTGAGTGATGAAATAATCTGTACGGCAAACCCCTATGACACAGGTTTACCTATATAACAAACCTTCACTTGTACCTCCAAACCTAAAATAAAAGTTAAAAAAAGAAAATGTGGTATATACACATAATTCAAAATACTACCCAGCCAAAAATAAAGAATGAAATTATGTCTTTTGCAACAACATGGATGGAACTGGAGGTCATTATCTTAAATGAAACAACTCAGAAACATAAAATGAAATACCACATGTTCTCACGGATAAGTGGAAGCTAAATAATGTGTACACGTGGACATAGAGTGTAGAATGATAGATACTGGATACTCCAAAGGGTGGGGAGCCGCAGGGGAGATGGGTGATGAGAAATTACTTCATGGGTATAGTTTACATTATTCTGGTGATGGATACACTGAAAGCCAAGACTTCACCACTACGCAATATATCCATGTAACAAAACAGCACTTGTGTCCCTTAAATTTATGCAAATAAAAATTATCTTACTTGTTTTTATTAATCTTTCTTAAATGTATGTATAGCTCACATTTATTTCAATGTTTAATATTGGAACTGTTTTGGGTCTGTGTTTAGAGGTTTGGTGATGTTTTTGTGACCAAAAATATGTTGTAGGAACTTACTCTTGTTTATGTCAATTTAAAACTGGTTTCATTATACTATACTGTTTCATTTAAAGTCGAAGTTTCCGAGAACATATCAACAGCATGAAGCAAAAACTGTAGTATTATTCAATTCTTACTTCATTATTAAACTTTTCATTGCACATATCTATCTCATCTCCCTTGGTAGACTAGATTTCTTGAGATTAGGATTATACAAGGCATTTTTACTTTATTTAGAGTAATCAACGCTCTCGGTTTGCCTCGGACAGAGGAAGTTCCCATATATGGGACTTTCAGTGCTAAGACCAGGGAAGACCCTAGTAAGTCACATGTGTGGTTCACTCTGCTTTACATCAACCT
The DNA here is from genome assembly GCF_006542625.1 of Nomascus leucogenys. Classification (NCBI taxonomy): domain Eukaryota; kingdom Metazoa; phylum Chordata; class Mammalia; order Primates; family Hylobatidae; genus Nomascus; species Nomascus leucogenys. Next base: position 19,163,467 of record NC_044406.1, on the reverse strand, counting down.
TCATATTTAGTTAAATGCCTAATAACGTTAATGGATGAATTTTTCTTCCCCACTTCAATTTTAATCACTGATTTTATTTCAGTTTATCATTACTTAAATGGGGCAACAAATCATAAACAAGTATAATTAATGACAGTAATAATTGAGTTATAGCTATTTCCTATTTTAAAATTTTAGTTTTGTTCATAATATATTTGCCTTATTTTACTAATATCTGTGATGAAAGACTGTTAATAAGAAAGTGATATTCTCCACTTATACACTGCTGTTGGGAATGTAAATTAGTACAACCTCTATCAGAAACAGTATGGAAATGTCTCAAAGAACTAAAAATAGATCTACCATTCAATCCAGTAATCCCACTACTAGATACCTACCCAAAGAAAAAGAAGTACTGTATCGAAAAGACAGCTTCATGTGTATGTTCGCCACAGCACAATTCACAATTGTAAATACATGGAATAAAACTAAGTGCCCATCAACTGATGAGTGGATAAAGAAAATGTGATACAGATATAGATATAGATAGATAGATATCATTGAATACCACTCAGCCATACAAAAGAATGAAATAATGTCTTTTGCAGCAACTTGGATGGAACTGGAGGCCACGATTCTAAGTGAAGTAACTCAAGAATGGAAAACCAAATATCATATGTTCTCACTTATGGGTGGGAACTTAGTTGTGGGTATGCAAAGGCATACAGAGTGGTACAACGGACTTTGGATACTCAGAAGGGGGAAGGGTAGGAGTGGGGTGAGGGATGAAAAACTACCTGTTGGGTACAATGTACACTACTCAGGTGATATGAATACTAAAATCTGAAACTTCACCCCTATACAATTCACCCATGTAACCAAAAACCACTTGCACCCCAAAGCTATTAAAATAAAGAAATTTAAAATAATAATAATAAATACTTCCCCCACTTTATGGAAAAATAAGTGGTATTCTCAATCATGCAGTCTAAATGGTGGTTTGCTCCTGAAGTTCCGGGACCATGTGAATTATTTTCAAACTATATAAAACATACTGTAAAGATAAAGCCCCAAAGCAACATAAGAATGAATTTTGAAAAGTAAGTTTAAATTATTGTGACTTTCTTGCATAATTTAGACTTCTGAGTTCCCTCTCTAAGTACTTTTTTCCTCCAAGAATACAATTCTTTAAATTTTAAAGCTGGTTAGGCAATTTGGGATTCCTCTGGGATTTTGACACCAAAGCCTCCACTGACATTTTGAGGAGTTAATGGTTATAATTACTTTGCCTGTAGCAATATCACTGCCTTTAAAATAAAAGCCTCAGGACTTTTTTAATGTATTAGATTACATTCTATTCAAAAGGACAGGATTTACTATACAGAAAAATGTACTAAGAGTACACTGATCTTTCTTCACGAAGTCTCTATTTTTCTAACATGAATTTTAAAACTATTATCACAGATTAATGAAAAAATTTATTCCGCTAATCCTCCGTTTTTAAAAAATCAAAGTTCCCCTGGTATGCTAACTTTTATTTTTATTTTTATTTTTCAATCAGTCACTATTCTTTGTGGTACAAAGAATAGTGCTCCTTTGGTAGGATGGGGGTAGAAATGCCCCAGACTCTGTCAGATGAGACTTGGGACACTTGGTCACAGCTGATAAATAACAGCAGGGAGACCAATGTTTCCCTGCAGTGGCCAATGGCATTGTAGCATAGCCCCATAACTTCTGCATAGCATAGCACCATAACTTCTGCATAGAAGAGAAGCCAAACACCATGGTAAATGTGGCCCTTAGGCTACACAGAGCTCCCCACACAGAGCAAAGAAGCAGAATTTAGAGCCCAGAAAGGGGTAATCATGAATAAAAATGGCACAGCCCAGGAGCATTTAGGTACTTGAATAATTACAGTGGGTCTGGGAATGGGCTGCACAGTGGCTGACATATGGGATGATGTGAAATGTTCCGGAAAGGGTAGAACACATATTACATGACCATTTCAGACAGGAAGTGATACTTGTCTCGGGTCCTAAAGTAACTTGGTCAAAACACAAAGAGAAGAGATTAGCTGATAGCTAATCTAGTGTTCTTCCTACTGTGACATGCTGCCTGAAATTCTACATTAGTATTCTGTTTTTTAAAAGTGTCTACTGATAAAATGCAAGTATTCCTGAGAAGGATATAACTTAAACCTAGCATTAGTTATTACAGAAAGTTATGTTCAGGAAGTCAAGAGCTTCCGGTAAATTGCAGTATCAGGTTTTTTCTAATGATAGAACTGGGCAGTTTTAATGGTAGAAAAAGAGGATCTGAGGACAGCACCAGTGGCTTCCCAGGAATAAGACTAAGGGAAGAGAAATGCTCTGGTGAGTCAGGGAATCCTAAATTTCTCCTTGGACCTGGGAGGAAAAGGCACTGTAAGCATGAAAGCAGAGCCACAGCAAACTGAGCCTTTCACGCAATTTCATCCAAGATCAGCCTGGATCCTCATTCTGCAGAAAACAAAGACTGTGGGTAAGAGAAGATGGGAAGGAGTCAGAGATAGCAACCATGAGGGTTTTCTCCAAGGTGGTTTGGTCACTAGAACAGACTGAGGCCATCTCTGTTGGAGAAGGCCTTCACATCAATCAGTACTGCAACTCTAAGACAGACTGGTACCCTGATTTCATTCCTTCCTCTCTCCAATCATAGGCTTAGTTCCTTTCCAATTCTTTTCCCTCACTGCACCGTTCTGCCAGCACTTTGTTTTCACACCAGTGGATAGGTGTGTGTGTGTGCGTGTGTGTGTGTGTGCATGTGGCAGAGAGAGAAGTAAAGTAACATAGGAAATGCCTAGTATGTTCCAGCTGCTCTGTGAGATGCATCATATACACATAACTTCACTTTATCATCACAAGACTTTATCATCACTTAGAGGCCAGTGTGGTGGAAAGCATTGTTCTTATAAAAAACTGAGGAAACTGAGGCTCAGGGAGGCTAAGCAATTTTCCCCAGGTCACAGAGTTAATCACTAGCATAGCTAGGATTTGTATCTAAAACTGTCTGATTCCAAATTTGATTTTCATCCTCCCACACTGCATTGACATAATTAGGATTCTTATTTCTTTAAAAAAATTACAGTCTCTATTTTTTCAAGACTGTTAAATATACAGTACATTATTATGTTCCAATGCATAAAGATTTTCAATCAATAATATCCATTTCACACCAGAGATGTGGTATTGTATACTGGAAAGAGGGTTAGCCTGGGAGAGTGAAATTCGAAGCTGTGACCTCAGCTGCTAAATCTTGAAAGCCATTTAAGCTCCCTGTGACTCTGATTAATTGTCATCAAAAAATTAGAATTGCAATATTTCCATAACATGACATAAGCAAATGTAAAGAGCCTTGTAAGTTGTACACCATTATGCAAAAGGAAAATAATAATAAAAGTAAAATGAGGACAACTACTCAAACGTTCATCAGCTGGTGAGTGGATTAAAAAAAACTGTGGTACAACTCTACAATGAGATACTGTTAAGCAATTAAAAAGAACAAACTACTAATACATGCAACAACATAGATGAATCTCATATGCATTATGCTAAGTGAAAAAAGGCAAACTCTAAGGCCATATCCTGTATGATTCCACTGATACGACATTCTGAGAAAAGCAAAACTGTCATGACAGAAAACAGATTAGTGATTGCCAAGGACTGGAGGTAGGAGAAAGGATTGAGTACAAAGGAGAGTAAAATAACTTTAGGATTGATGGAAATATAGTATAGCTAAATTGTGGTGGTGGTTATATGACTATATGTGTTTGTCAGAGTATTCAGAATTGTATACATAAAAATGTGAATTATACCTCAATGAACCAGAATTTTAAAAAAAAAGTAGAAGAGGGTGCCAAACACTTAATTCTAACTAGTTATAAAATTCTTATTTGATTATTTTGAGGAACCATTGCACCCTGATACACAAGATGCTTTAGTTCCTTTGGAACAAATGTTTGCTCTGAGTTAGACAGCATCTTCGTGATCATGAATGATTAATATGGCCTCCTGCTCAAAGATCTTTGCAGATTCTTTGCTGAGAGCCATATTCTCGGTCAGCTTCTTTTTAAAGCAATCTCTGTTTGGCAAAGGTTGTACCTTTAACTTGATGCTTCAAAAGCTTTCCAAGCTGAACCGCTTTCAAAATGCAGGATGCAGCCAGGCACAAGCTCCTCCTGGCATCTTGTAATATGGAAAGAACGGACCTTGTTATCTCCCGAAGAGAATATCCAAGAGCTCAGCCATAATTACCCGGCTCTGGAGTCTGGCTTGCCCTTCCTTAATGCTAAGCAGGCTGCTGCTGAATCAGAAGAAAGCCTATAGAGGCTTTTCTATTTGAAATGGCAAACATTTCCAGGGTAGGCATTCAACTGACATTAGCAGGGCTTCCCATCTCAAAATCAATTTGCAACATTTCAGTTTTGAAAGGTAAAGGCCAAAGGGATAAGAGCTAGGTTTTTAGACAACAGAACTACATTACCTTTCTGATCTGAAGTATATTTTTAAAAAATAACACACATACTCTCACTGAGGAGTTCCATTTTTTTTTTTGTTTTAACTTGGGAAATCTATTTCAATTTTTTCTACGTGGCTTTCAAATACTTATTTTTGAAAGTCTTGATAATGGTAATTATTGAAGCTATGAATTTAAAACCCCCAACCATCAGACATTCTTAAATAAAACAGCATTTTCATTAGATTTATAATCTGTACCTTTTTTCAATTCAGCAAGGAAATAAAGCCGTTAGATATTCAAATATGTATAAGGGAAGCCCCAATCTTAAACCTTGTGAGTCCTCTGATTAGCCACTACAACAATCTTGAAGCTGAAGACAATAAATTTCCTTTTACTTTTTTAATCCTTTTTTATCCCTACATTTGACCAGTTTCTTGCACATTAATTTCATGTGATGAGGGAGCCCCATTTTTTACAGTAGAGAGAATTCCTTTTCATTCCTGTGGAATGCTTTTCAAATAATTTTGCTAATTCCCCCAGCCACATCCCATGCGATTGGCAATCTCAAAAATGCAAAGCTTCCATCAGAGAGGCCTTCGCCAGGCACACAGGCAGCTTTAAGACTCAACCAAGCATTTAGACAGTGTTCCCACTCTGGAGAAATGACTGATTGGATGGATTAAATGGGCTTCCAAAGTGATTTCCAAATGGCTATAAAAAAAAGGAGGCTAATTAAATATAGTCATCGAGAGCAGTACTTAACTCATCAAGTTCCTGTGTTATACATTCTTCTCAAAGAAGCCATGTGCTCTGGATTTCTCAATAAAAACAGGAAAATGAAAAAGAGTGTAAATGTCCACTAACATTTAGCAAAGGTTTAGCAAACAATGGGACATCAACCAAAAGGAATGCTATGTGGTCATTTAAAATAATAATTAGGAAAACTTTAGGAATATAGGGAGATCTTATACTACACTAAAGGAAAAAGAAGACTGCTAGGTGGTGTGCTCATTACAATTATAATCCTGTAAAAATGTATGCTTGTGAACAATTAGAATCTAGTAAAATATACAGAAATTGTAATCGTTCTGTTTAAATAAGGGGTATATGAGTGAGTCCTGTATTTTTTAAATTTTTCTCAATGCCGTGATTATATCCTTTTTTTAATTTAAAGAATGTTTTTCTTCTGCACTCTTCTTACTGGAGATAGGAATATGAATTGTGACTTGACGTGAGGCATTCTGATCACCATGAATTCAATCCAAGCTGCAGTGTTGCCTAGCAACAGGATACTTTTCCGCAGTGAAATTCCCCAGTAGCAGAAACCTATGAAGTATCTCCTGAGGAATTCCCTACCTTAAGTACACCCCATATTCTTATTACCCTGTTCTCATATTCCACTGCTTTGGGGAAATTTCATAATATAATCATGTGGGAATATTAAAATTAGGAGGGATGCATTTCAAAATCCATAGCCCTAACTGTTAACCTCTCTGGAGAATAGAGTGAAGGACACTTCTAGATTTCTTCCGCTCTCCAATACTCCCCCAGATAAGAACAAGGAAGGAAAATGGTGAGAGCTTTGATTTCTGAATTTTATGGATGACAGCTTGCTTGACATGGCTCTAATCAGATGTAATGTTTCCTCTTGTTTTATTAAGAGTTTCTCTTTTTAGATATAATGACATAATTTACATACTACAAAATTCATCCTTTTAAAGTGTACAGTTCAGTGGTTTTTAGTATATTTACAGAGTTGTACAACCATCACCACAATCAATTTTAGAACATTTTTATCACCTCATAAAGAAACTTTGTACCAATTAGCATTCACTCCCCATTTCTTCTCAGCCCTCCCCTCAACCAGGCAGCCATCAATCTACTCTCTGTCTTTGTGGATTTGCATATTCTGGACAGTTTATATAATGGAAACACACAGTATGTGGTCTTTTATGTCTGGCTTCTTTCACTAAGTATAATGTTTTCCAGGTTTATCCACATTAGAGCATGTATCAGGACTGCCTTTCTTTTTATTGCTAAATAATGTTGTATTTACATATGTATACCACAATCTGCTTATACAATTATCCATTGATGGATATTTGGACTATTTCTACTTTTTGGCTATTACGAATAATGCTGCTATGAACACTTGTGCACAAGTTTTTGTATGGACACATTTTATTTCTCTTGGAAATATACCTAAGAATGGGATTGCTGGGTTATATGGTAACTCTATGTTTAACACTTTGAGGAAATGTCAAACTGTTTTCCAAAGTGGCTGTGCCATTTTACATCCCCACCAGCAGTGTATAAGGCTTCCAATTCCTCCACATCCTCACCAACACCTGCTATGTCTGTCCTTTTTGATAACAGCCATCCTAGTGGTTATGCAGTGTTATCTTATGGTTTTGATTTGCATTTCCATGATGGCTAATGATGTTGAACATCTTGGCATGTACTTATTGACCATTTGTGTATCTTCTCTGGAGAAATGTCTCTTCAAATGGTTTGCCCATTTCTAAATTGGGTTATGTGTCTCTATTGCTAAGTTGCTTTTTCTTTCTTTTTTTCTTGTGATATTCATTGTGGAGATGTGCTGACATAAAGGCCTTCACAGGTCCCAAAACACTCAGCCCAAGAAAGTTACCACTGGTTAAGGAGGAGAAGAGAGGGCAGTCACTGTACATCAGTGTCAGTGAATGGAGACACGGCAGGCCCCAGGGAATGCTCCCACTGAACACACTCAGATCTGTCTGCTATCCTCACATCACCCCTGAAATTAGAATCTTGCTATTCAGCTTCCACAAAGCACAATGCCTGCTCTTGCTCTCAAACAGCACTGGGAGTGGAGGATGGAGGGAGACTTTCTACTGTAAAAAGAAAAGAATGGCCATTGCCACCTCCCACCATCCCTTCATCCCCCTCCCCACCGTGGTCAGATTCTGTGCCTCTGCCTGTTATATTGCCCACTATTTAACTCACTGTTTGCAACACAGCAGTCTGACAAATGATTGACAAATAAATGAATGTCAAAACTTCTTTCTTCATTTAAGTAACAGTGGATTGGGACAGGAGGCCCATAATTTCTGCTATTGCTTGCAAATTCCCTATATGCTCCATTTTTAACACATATTTAACACTTAATGCTCTGAGCATTTTGCAAGAATTAATTTAATCCTCACAATTCTGTGATGTAGGCAATGTTATTATCTCCATTTTACAGACGAAGAAACTGAAGCATAGAGAGGCAAATTAACCTGCCCAAGGCAAACAGCTGGTGGATAGTGACGCCAGATTCAGACTCATCCTGGTTCTTGTCTGTGCTCTCAATTACCATGTGAAGCTCCCTCACCACGTTTGTTTTAATATATGCCCCTTACAGGATTGTGGAGGAGAGAAAGGCAATGTTGGAGCCTATGTCATGTGAAGGTGTCTCTTCACAAAAGATAGGTTCAAAAAAGTCATCCAAAGCACATTTTTGGTAAATAAAATCATATTAAACACACAATTTGTTTTAAAATTTTAGGGGAACCCTGCCATGAATCTATTCCCCAAAAAAGAATTCTATGGTGACACAATGTCGACTTTTTTTCTGTATGTTAGCACTTGCTTTCCTTAGGGCAAGTTATGCATTTATTGTTGATAAAATGGTAGTCCCTAATTTGATTTGGCACATAGCCAGCATTCTCTAAATGTTGAATGGAATTGAATGAATCAATGAAGTAATTAATGTGCAGTGCAGAAGGTTGCAGGTTCCTTGTCTGGACCAGTCCTCCCTCAGAGAAATAATTCATCCAGGCCTATCAGGCTCTTGGGGACAAGTGTAATGTCCTTGCCCCACCCCCCTCCCCAGAGGAGCAAATCAGCATTTTGCCATTATCATCATAGAGGTAATGATAAGTATAATAAGAAAGTATAAGGTTTATAGAGGATTTGCTATGTGATAGATACTGTTCCACGTCATTATGTGGATTAATTCAAGAATCCTGCACCCCTGATCCTCCCCATGTTTCCATTCTGTCAAATATATTCCAACTTTACTTGTCTCTCTATTTCATTAGTTAGTCCATTTCTGGGTCTATGGCAAGCAGAGTGGCAGGTTAAACCTGAGGTATGTAATTCAGAATGGTGTTTCCTCAAGGCAACCTAGGGTAGCACAGCTGAAGTCCACATGGGAATTGTGGCCAAAAGGGACCAAGACCAGAATAAAGCTGGGCCTTCATTCCAGTCAAAGACCACAAGGAACACTCCTGATGTTGAACAAGCTGGATTTATTACTCATTGCAGTGAGAGAAAATGTACACCCTGGGGAACCATGGGGCATCTCCGTAAGAGGATGTTAGAAAAGACTTGTTTTAGGATTGGGGCTGCTAGGTGCTTTGGGGAGGGTTTAAGGAAGCAGTGCTTTGCTCTGAAATGGAAAGGAAACAGGAGTAATTCTACGATTGAATGTCTTAATACATCTTATCTAGAAGGAAGGCTAAAATGAGGCTAAATCTGTGATTGGCAAAGAAGCAGCAGTCATTTATATTAACTTGGAGAGAGACATATTTGATCATTTATGTGGCTTGGACAATGTTTGTTTTGTCTGTGTTTAAATATGGTTATGAAATGGTCTTGTTTTTGTTTTAATCCATTATGGCCATCGGGCAGCCTCACCTGATGTTGGTGTTCTAGGAAATAGTTTATGTTCAACAAGAAAACACCAAGGCTAAGCTGTTAGTGCCAGGCCAGCTCAAAGTAACGCCAAAGACCAGCTGATGGTACCAGGCCAGTTCCCAAAAGGCAGAGGCTGCTTTTATTTTGTCCTCAGGGAAAATATGCAAAGCGTCAGATTTAAAGATGAAAGAGTAATATGCACTGCTGTCCTACACAAGCTCCACTTCTCTCTTCTTTCTTTTTTTTTTTAATTTCTGTAGAGATAGGGTCTCGCTATGTTGCCCAGGCTGGTCTCAAACTCTTGGCCTAAAGTGATCCTTCTGCCTCTGCCTCTCTTCTTCTTTCATAGTAGAACTTCCACTTTGTTTGAGGATCTAGCCTGCCTCCATGCAGAAATGCCCTTCAGGAGAAGTGAGCCCCACTGCCCAGCTCCAGAAGAAGACCTAAGTGATCTTGGGATACTTCAATTCCCCTGATAAGGATTGGTTCAGAAAGGAGTATGCGACCTAACTTTGGCCAATGATTCTTGAAGAGTGTTCTCTTTGGGCACCTCTGAAAAGGGAACCTCTATTCTTAAGAGAGAAACACAGGAAGACATAGTCTCTTTCATCTCATTTTTCTCACTATGATGCTACCAGTCTGAGGATAACGCCAACACTGTAGACTCAGAACAGGAGATGCTAAGAACTTGGATTAATGATGACAACAAAGTTGCTAAATTAACCAGCCCTGGAGACTCCTTACCTTAGGACTTTCAGTTATGTGAGATAATACATTTCTTCTTGCATGAAAATACATTTTATTTCATTGGACATAATAAATTTCTTTTTTCTTTAGCCATTTGAGTGAGAATTTTCTGTTGCTTGCATCCAATATATTCTTAAAAGGTGGTAAGAATTAAAAGAAAAGATGAAAAGTCAGGGTGGTAGCCAAAAGAGAGAGGACAGGATGAAGCGGAGTGCAAAACTAAATTATGTGGTGTAGGATTTTTCTCTTGTGTGACAGCTTAATGGGATTGCAGTCTACCCGACTTGAATGTTATGGGCAACAACCTCAACTTTTCCCTTATCACTTCTCTAGATTAATCAATGCCCTTGACATCCTGTTGCATCTACTTTATGCAACCTCAGCTTACATAGATAAATTCCTCCAATTGTTTCTCCACCCCAGATCGTAGGCTGCCAAGCACAGCTAGAGGTAAGAAGTATTTCATTGTAATGATAGGTTGTACTAAAAATCTAGACTTCATAATATCTATATGAAGACCTCATTGTCTAAAAATATTTTATGTTGTAATTATTATTTTAAATTGAAAAATTAATATTTCCTTCTTTTAAAATAAAAAAGTCAACAGAAATGAAAAGGTAAAATAAAATGTGAAGATTAGTTGTATCTTTCTAGACTATTTTTTTCAGACACATGCCTATATGGATGCAGGTGCAAATATACACACAAACACATACACATGTATTCGCACACAGAGATTTAGTTTTGATTTGATTTTTATGAAAAAAGCAAAGATACTCTGTGCCAAAAGAAAAAATATAAATTCGTAACATCCAATATGTATCCTTTCAGATATATCCTATACATATACAAATCTTTAAAATTATAGATATGCCTATATAAACACACAGTTTTGTTAGGTGATATTTTTCCAAAAGAAAAATGGGCATGCCATAAATATTATTCTTTTCACTTTAACATAATATTGCTATCTCTTCACACCAACACCTACCTGTGCCATCACCTAATACAGACTTCCATCTAAATAGGATCCCATTGTGGGGTTGTACTGTATTTTTATTTCAGTCAATTGTCTATTGACTAGGAATTTATGTTATTTCCAATTTGATGTTTGTTTTAAACAATTCTTCAGTGGACAACCTCACATATTCACTTCTGTACATATGTGAAATTATTTCTACATGGCAAATTCACAGAAGTGGAACTTCTGCATCAAAGTGAAAGCACTGGTTATATTTCAAAAGATAATGCCAAATTGGCCTCCAAAGATATGTTAGCACTTTACACTCTCACCGACAGTGTCTGAGATGCCAATTTCCCCGATTAACAGTACTACCAGCTTCCTCCCAACTGCTTCTTGACCAATATTTTACTCATCCCTAAACACATCTCTAACCCATTCACTGAAATTGCAATTCTAAACTTGTAAATTTTCTCAGGTCTCCAACCAACTCTCTTCCTCTCAGCAAATAGCCTTTTACTTGTCTGAAAACATGGGGCTCACCCAACAAGCTCTGCCTTATCAACTCGTCTCCCTTCATCTTCATTCATCTTCCACTTGTTATGCTAAATCATAGACAGAGCCAGGTCTTCTACCTTGCCAAGGCTGGCTCTTTCAGCAGTGCCAGCAGACCTATCCTTCTCTTGCTCTTCTCTCCAGGATCATTACAATTGCCTCCTAACTGGGTTCTCCTACCCAGGCTCTCCCATCTCATTGAGCCTCTATATGGCTGGGACACATCAAATTATGTCAACCTCCTGCTAAAAATCCTGTCTTGGCTTCCTAGTGCCTATGGAAGAGCATATAATCAACAGGCGCTATTCTTTCCTCTCTGTGCCTTTGCTCATTTTGTTCCTTTTTCCTAGAGTGTACTTCTTTCTGCTTCCAATTGAAGCTTTCCACAGGTTTCAAGGCCCAACTCAAAAGCCTCTCCTCCCTGAAGATTCTCCAAAACACCGAGGTAAAATTGGCCCATTCTTATGTTCCCAGAGCCTACATTTCTGCTTTATTTTAGGCTGTTACTCTATCACACTTTTGACTGTGTACATACATATTGTATGTACGTACAATTGTTGTCTATGTACATACATATTCATCTACACAGCTATAAGATGTATTTCTTTTAGCTCAGAACCATAATTTTTTTATACTTTTGAACCTGGCACAATGAAACTGCATAAAAATCTCTCAAAACTGTTTTGTCAATATGTTTATTAGTGCCACAAAAATAGAACACTAACATTTGTTCAATATCAGACATCCAGATGGTGTATCATATAAATAAAACCTATTTGATAAAATCACAAAGAAATATTTAAATAAGGAATTATTATCTTTTGTGAAAAAAGCGAATGATCTCATATGTTTTTTGTTTTTTTTTTTGAGACGGAGTCTCGCTCTGTCACCCAGGCTGGAGTGCAGTGGCGCGATCTCGGCTCACTGCAAGCTCCGCCTCCCGGGTTCACGCCATTCTTCTGCCTCAGCCTCTCCGAGTAGCTGGGACTACAGGCGCCCGCCACCACGCCCGGCTAATTTTTTGTATTTTTGGCAGAGACGGGGTTTTACCGTGGTCTCGATCTCATATGTTTTTAATACTACAACCTGTAAAATATTATATCCATCTCTTCCTGTCTCCATCATGACATACTGTTTTTCCTCCAAATCTCATGAATGGGATACTCAAAACCTGCATACATACACACATAATGGCTTAGCCTTATAAACGAGAACCAGAATCTTGATAACACAGCACAACTTCCTTGGCTTTCTAGGCCCCCACCATCACTACATCTCCAATTAGGATTAAAGAAAAGATAATAGAGACAATGCTGAGTTTGGTGATGAGAAACCAAAGAGAGCCTCCTAGTCAGATCATCTCTTACTAGGGAATAAGTGCGATCACTCACTTCATTTTGTTGAGAGGGAAATGTAAATAATTACCACATCTAAACACATTAATTTTTTCTCCAGCTTTATTGAGGTTTAATTGACAAATAAAAATTATATATACTTAAGGGGTGTGTGTGTGTGTGTGTGTGTGTGTGTGTGTGTGGTGAAAACCCTTAGGATCTACTTTCTTAGTAAATTTCAAGTATACCATACGGTATTACTAACTATAGTCACTATGCTGTACATTAAGTCCCCAGAACATATTCATCTTATAACTGAAACTTTGTACCCTTTGACTGACATCTCCACATTATCCCCTCTCCCCAACTCCTGGAAACCATTGTTCTACTCTCTACTTCTATGAATTCAACTTTTTTAGATTCCACATGTAAGTAGGATTATACAGTATTTGTCCTTCTGTGTCTGGCTTATTTCACTTAGCATAATGTCCTCCAGGTTCATCCATGTTGTTGCAAATAGCAGGATTTCCATCTTTTCAATGCTGAATAATATTTGTGTGTGTGTGTCATAATTTATTTATCCATTCATCTGTCAATGGACAGTTAGGTTGATTCCATATTTTGGCTGTTGTGAATAGTGTGGCAATGAACATGAGAGTGCAGGTATCACTTTAAGACATGGATTTCATTTCCTTTGGATGTATACCCAGTAGTGGGATTGCTGGATCATGTAGTGGTTTTATTGTTAATTTTTAAAGGAGGCTCCATGTTGTTAAAACCCCTTAATTGTTGACCCCACTATTCCAAATTTAAAATTGTAATACTTGATACATGTAAAATTAGAAAAGACATGTTCATAATGGAAACATAATGAAAAGTGGTAAACAATAATATTTATCACTTATTGAGTAGTTACTATAGACCAGACACATTGGGCCAATATTTTACATATAGTCATTCATTTAATCCTATCCAAGTGTAGTAGATACACTCACACACATATTGTAAATCAGGAAAATGAGGTTTAGAAAGAGTAAGTAATTTGTCCAAGGACACGTAACTACTAAGTGCCAGGATACAAACACAAATATGCCTCTCACCCAAGCCCGTGCTCTTTGTCACTACTCTATACCACTAGACACCATGAAGAAAGCCCATCCTTTTGTAAAGCGCTCTGCAAAAAAAAAAAAAAAAAAAGTTTCGAAAAGTACACATACGTCTCCTTTGTTTGAGCCCAAAAAATCGGGGATTTATTCTAAGAAAATAATACTTCTTCCCACTCCAACATCACTGCTGTTGAAGAATTTGTAATGTTCTTTCAATACTCCATTTGTTCCACTCTATTTCCCAGCCCCTTCCAGACTAGTTCTGATTGATGGCTGTGAACAGGGGACATGTGTCATTCCCAGGTAGAAGCAGTGAAAGGTCTGTGCATAATTTTCCAGTCTCTTCTCTTTTGCCTAGACACACGTTCCAGACGACAGCTATCATATTGTGAAACCTCCATCAGCCTGGGTGCTCCTCCCTCCAGTGACTCATGATGAATGTGTAGCATGAACAAGAAACAAGCCATTATTGCATTAAGCCACTGGTACTTGGGGATCAATTTGTTATTGAAACATAAGCTATCCCATCCTGGCTAATATACCTGCCAAATAACAAATAATTTTAAATAGAAAAAAAAGCTTTATGTACAAGGGTTTTTATTGCAGCATTAAAAAGAATTAAGATCATAAATGTCCAAAACACAGCCAAATAAGCTATTGTGCAACTTAACAGATAGTGAGGCTGCTTATTAAAATAAATGCAATAGTTATGATATAATATTAAAGGGAGAAAGCAAATTACAAACTGTTATCTTCTTTGACATGCCTACCAAAATAAAGCACCCATACTGAACTATAAAGAGACCTGGAAAAACAGTAAAACCAGTGTTTTGATAAGTGGTGGAATAAAAACGCATGAGTAACATTGTTATTTTATGATGTTGTTTATAAAAAATGTATTAAAATTTATCCTTTTCCCATACCCATCACATCAAATTAATACTTCTCTTTAAGTAATACATTTCTTAAGGTAAAACATTAGAAAACCAAAATAGAACTGTTGAAGTAAAGGAAAGCTTTAAGTTCATAATACTGGTTTTAACATAGTTATAATTAATAAAAAGAAATCAGATACTAGCAAGTTAAACATTCATTTCTCTTCATTTGGCCAATTGAGAAACTATCTCTCCAGATCAACTCTCTCCTTACTTTCATGGCCTTGCTGAGGTAAACCTAAATCATTTACTATTTTGTTCTTAATGTTTCTGTTCTACACTATAGTCTCCTGACCTACTAAGGAAGTCTCAACTATAAATAATGCAGCAAACATCTCTTGAAAAAGTTAATTAAAGGCAGAAATTTAATTTAATCAATGGAGAAAAAACACCCTAGCTTGTAAATATAAAGATATGATTTTAGGATATAGTCACTGTATTAGTCCATTTTCACACTGCTGATAAAGACATACCTGAGACTGAGCAATTTACAAAAGAAAGAGGTTCAATGCACTTACAGTTCCACGTGGCTGGAGAAGCCTCCCAATCATGGTGGAAGGTGAAAGGCATGTCTCACATGGTGGCAGACAAGAGAAGAAGAGGGCTTGTGCAGGGAAACTCTCATTCTTAAAACTATCAGATATCATGAGACTTACTATCATGAGAACAGTATGGGAGAAGCTGCCCCCATGATTCAATTATCTCCTATCTCCCACCAGGTCCCTCCCACAACACAACATGTGAGAATTCAAGATGAGATTTGAGTGATACAGCCAAACCATATCAGTCACTGTTCCTGTTTCCCTCCCAAAAATGCTGTCTAACTTGTTTTTGGCATTTGAAAGAGGACTGAAATTCTCACTTGTTGGAATCTTCTTTGTAAGCCACCAAAAAGAATGACAGACCCAAGAGATGCCACAGAGGGAATGCTGAACACAAGACTTGCTTCTGATGTACTTCCATAGATCTCTTGTAGAATGACTCACTTGCAAGTGAAATTGCTTCAGAGAGCATCACCTATTTAATTATAACTGCTATTTCCAAACTTCACCATAAGACAAATGCCTTAACAATGACTCTTATCCCAAATGGAATGTATTACAGTATTGGCTTCTTATAGCTAGTATCCCAGTACTGCTTGGGCCATTTGGAATTGGAGGCAAACTTTGCTTTTCCCTAAGATCAAAATTCTTACTGTGGAATTCACAGGTATTCTTGACATAGAGCTCTAGTTTTGGCTTTAGTGAGTCAATAGAAAAAAATAATAATAACTAAATAAAAACAAGTCTACTGCAGTGCCATTGGGATTTAGTTACCCACAGATAAGCTTGTGAAAAGAAAGAAGTAATGTCTTCTTCAAGATCAATTGTAAGGACCAACTTCAAAGAAAAAAAATCACAAATAGAAAACACCCTCTGGTGAAAATCAAGAAAATGCCACCTATTGACATAATCATTTCACCAGAGACAATGCTTTACTTTCAGAGAAGTTGACTGAAGAAATCCACATATTCATCTAACATTGGAACCTAGATTAAAATGTCAATAAAAATTATTCCTGGTGACACTGAAATACTGCTCAAAATATAATGTTTTAATAATATCAGAAATAGAAGATATAATGTTAACAGTTTGAAAATGCTTGACATTGTTCTCCATGTTTAAGACGATTATCTAGAAAAAAGTATTTAAACACCTGATGAATTTTACTAATTTGAAATAAGAGGTTTGTGGCAGACAGTATTGATTGCCTACCCAGAAAACATTTTCTCCTTCATCTTTGCTAAGAAAACCTCAGTTAGAGTCCTTTAGCTAGAAGCTGTTAAGAAATAGTATTCCAAATGTGGAAATAAGGCAAAATAATGACTGTCTTTCAATGTCTAACAGGCCCAGCCAAAGAGTATTTATCTAATTATCTAAGGAAATGTACTTTTGTTTGACTTACAATTTACTATTGATTCATTAAAGATAGATATTAACTTGTAGAACATGAATAAGTTGCAAGGAATTCCTGTCTGGTAAAAAAATAATAATCCCTAAGGTTACAGTTTTATAGTCCTGTAGGGTAATAATCAGTTTTGTATCTATTTTGGCAATTGCATTTCAGCATTCTTTTTTTTTCCTTGTCGCTATCTCTCTTCTAACTACCTTTAAACTAGCTTTACTATTTTGATGGCTCCCTCATTAAGGAGTTATCTTTGACATGTGCTCATCCTATGCTTGTATGAGAGTCATATTTTTAACCATTTAAAATTTGGAGTTTGACAGTATCCAGCTCCAGGGAATTAATTCTGATTAATCTCAGACATTTGTGGCATTCCTCTATCACTTTGCCAGTAATTGTTCTAGCGGTGAGAATATGGACCAATTCTGATCAATAAAACATAAAGAAAATTCTGCTATGGCCTTTGAAGAATAATTGTTGCTTCTGAAAGAGAGACAATGAAGAGAAAGCCTCTTTTTCTACCACTTTCCATATGTTTTGCTTAAGATGGTGTTATACAAAACTGAGGCAGCCATGCCCATGGGAGGAGACATCACTGAATACACTGAAGATGACAGAGCAGATGAATCCAAGGAAGACCTGAGTCCTTGACACCATCGAAGGGCTGCATAACTAACCCTGAACCACCTAGTTCTGGGCTTCTGTTTAAGTAAACAACTAAGTCTTATTGGTAGTAGATATTATTAGACAAATGTTCCATTACTTGCAGCTAAAAGCTGCAAAAGTAACAGGGAAAAAATGAAATACAAAGATATTATTTGCTTTCTTAGTTGATACAAAATAATTTCCAGAAATCTTTTGGTTTTAACTTTATACTACCCCCAGAATGCAATCAGAAAATATGGAGGGATATTTGAATTTACTGCACTATGGTGGTGGGCTGGGGGCTGACAGGTGTAAGAGTAGAATGAGAATAAACTATCACCCAGAAATATGCTTGGCCCATTTCAAGAAGGATATTTCTGAATCATTTCTTGAATTATGAATATTTACTTAATGTGGTATATATACACCATGGAGTGCTACTCAGCCATAAAACAGAATGAAATAAAAGCCTTTGCAGCAACTTGGATGGAGCTGGAGGCCATTATTCTAAGTGAAGTAACTCAAGAATGGAAAACTGAATATCATATGTTCTCACTTATAAGTGGGAGCTAAGCTGTGAGGATGCAAAGGCATAAAAATGATGTAATGGACTTTGGGGACTTGGCAGGAGAAGGGTAGGAGGGTTGAGGGACAAAAGACTACATAATGGGTGCAGCATACACTGCTCAGGTGATGGGTTCACCAAAATCTCAGAAATCACCACTAAGGAACTATCTATGTA
Organism: Nomascus leucogenys; assembly: GCF_006542625.1. NCBI lineage: Eukaryota > Metazoa > Chordata > Mammalia > Primates > Hylobatidae > Nomascus > Nomascus leucogenys. The sequence continues at coordinate 19,145,360 of NC_044406.1, read as the reverse complement.
ACCAAAAATCACCTGTACCCCCAAAATTGTTAAAGTTTTCAAAAATAAAATTTTCATTTAAAGAAAAATAAAGAATACTTACTTGATTGGCTAGCTTTCCATCCCCAATTATCTAGAACTACATTATCAATAGCTGCTCTACAACTCTTCTAGTCTGACTTGCAGACCTTACAAGCCCTCATTTGTATTATTGTTGTTTCAACAAAAGTGCCTTCGCTGGGTACTTTATGAACATTGACATCCCATTACTTTAGTTAGCTCAAAGTTTGCAGATGTAAATTATATTATACTCTCTGTAATAAACTTAATTACAGAAGCTTCTGATGACTGTGATTTACTTCTCAAGGGTGACAGAACTCTTTGAATTTCCCAGCAACGGACACACATTCTGATTAAACAATGAATATACTCTATATTTTTGAACACTGTGAACCTGAAAGTATCTTTACAAAAGCATCAAATAATTTTGATAAATGCTTAAGTAAAATATATACAGAGGTAGAAAAAGTCTTTGAGAGATCATCCAATCCTACTCTCGGTTTAAATGTGAAGAGAGTGAGGTCCAGGGGAGTGTTACCATTGATCATTTTAAAAATGCAAGTGTTTTCATGTTTCCTAAACCAATCAGAAAAAAGAGCAGCTTTAAGAAATGTTTAGGGGGAGATTTTTTCTTTTTCTTTTCATTTTTTAGATTTTTATTATTAGTTCTGGGGTACATGTGCAAGACGTGCAGGTTTGTTACACAGGGAAACGTGTGTCAAGGTGGTTTGCTGCACCTATCAACCCATCACATAAGTATTAAGCCCAGCACGCACTAGCTATTTTTCCTGATGCTCTCCATCCCCCCACCCCACCTGCCTAGAGGCCCCAGTGTGTGTTGTTCCTCTCCCTGTATCCATGTGTTCTCATTGTTCAGCTCCCACTTATAAGTGAAAACATGTGGTGTTTGGTTTTCTGTTCCTGTGTTAGTTTGCTGAAGGTAATGGCTTCCAGCTCCATCCATGTCCCTGCAAAGGACATGATCTCCTTCCTTTTTATCATTGTATAGTATTCCGTGGTGTATATGTACCACCTTGTCTTTATCCAGTCTATTGTTGATGGGCATTTGGGTTGATTCCATGTCTTTGCCATCGTGAATAGTGCTGCAATGAACATACGCGTGCATGTATCTTTCTAATAGAACAATTTATATTCCTTTGGGTATATACCCATTAATGGGATGAGTGGGTCAAATGATATTTCTGCCTCTAGGTCTTTGAGGAATCACCACACCATCTTCCACAATGGTTGAACTAATTTACCTTCCCACCAACAGTGTAAAAGCATTTCTATTTCTCTGCAATCTCACCAGCATCTGTTGTTTTTTGAGTTTTTGATAATCATCATTCTGACTGGCATGAGATGGTATCTAATTGTGGTTTCAATTTGCATTTCTCTAATGATCAGTATGTCGAGCTTTTTTCATGTTTGTTGGCTGCATGAATGTCTTCTTTTGAGAAGTGTCTGTTCATGTCCTTTGCCCACTTTTTAATGGGGTTGTTTTATTCTTGTACATTTGTTTGAGTTCCTTGTAGACTCTGGATATTAGACCTTTGTCAGATGGATAGATTGCAAAAATTTTCTCCCACTCTGTCGGTTGCCTGTTCACTCTGATGATAGTTTCTTTTGGTGTGCAGAAGGTCCTTAGTTTAATTAGATCCCATTTATCAATTTTTGCTTTTGTTGCAATTGCTTTCTGGGATTTCACCATGAAATCTTTGCCCTTGCCTATGTCCTGAATAGTATTGCCTAGATTTTCTTCTAGGGTTTTTATAGTTTTGGATTTTGCATTTAAGTCTTTAATCCATCTTGAGTTCATTTTTGCATAAGGTGTGGGGAAGGGGTCCAGTTTCAATTTTCTGCATATGGAGAGCCAGTTCTCCCAGCACCATTTATTAAATAGGGAATCCCTTCCCCATCGCTTGTTTTTGTCAGGTTTGTCAAAGATCAGTTGGTTGTAGATGTGCAATCTTATTTTTGAGTTCTCTATTCTGTTCCATTGGTCTATCTGTCTGTTTCTGTACCAGTACCATGATGCTTTGGTTATTGTAGCTTTATGGTATAGTTTGAAGTTCAGTAGTGCAATGCCTCCAGCTTTGTTCTCTTTGCTTAGTATTGTCTTGGCTATATGAGCCGTTTATTAGTTCCATATGAATTTTAAAATAGTTTTTTCTAATTCTGTGAAGAATGTCAATGGTAGTTTAATGGGAATAGCATTGAATCTATAAATTTCTTTGGGCAGTATGGCCATTTTCACAGTACTGATTCTCCCTATCCATGAGCATGGAATATTTTTCCATTTGTTTGTGTCCTCTCTGATTTCCTTGAGCAGTGGTTTATAGTTCTCCTTGAAGAGGTCCTTCACTTCCCTTGTTGGCTGTATTCCTAGGTATTTTATTCTCTTCGCAGCAATTGTGATAGAAGGGAAATAACAGATACCACTAGAGGTGTCATTCTCAGTATAAACCTAAGACACTCTCTTAGGACTCCCAGAGACCTTTAGGATAAATCTGAGTAGCATTGGGAAGAACCAAGGAAAGTCTGGGAACTATAAAGGTGATATTAATCTCATCTATAGACTATAAAATATATATTATATATGCAAATATGGCTGTTTAAACTGGCTGATACAGGGTTTCATGTCCTGCTCAGAAAGCACTAGAAACATGCTTTACTTCAACATGACTCCCAATGCCATGACTCCATTTGACAATGGCTAATGTGACACAGATCATCCTTATTTTCCCTGTGGCATCAAACTGAGATAGACACAGTAATAATATCCACATTATGCTTTATCTCACGTTGCTCACTTAGTGGCTAAGTTGCAACTATTCACCCTACTACCCAATTAATCCTTTTGCACAGGATGTTAAGCAATATGAAAATGTAAGACTCCAATATATTTTCAATGACCTTAAATTGTACTAAGAGAGATAAGTTATCCCCATAAGGCATTATATGATTAAGTTCATGGGCTACAAAAACTAAAGTAGTGCACCCCGCTTGGCTTAATTCTTGGCACAGAAAAACTCACTGTGAGTGTGTGTCTGTGTGTGTATATACTGAGTTTTCTGTGCCAATTAAATTATGTCCCACAAATAACCCAGAAACGCAAAGAAAAAGAATGTTGTAGGTCAGCTAGGCCCTTGCTACCCAAAGTGTGGCCCCTGGACCAGCAGCACTGACATCACCTAGGTGGGAGCTTGTTATAAATGCAGAATGGCAGGCCAATCTCAGACCTGCTAATCAATATTCATTTTAACAAGATCCCCCAGGTGATATACATTAAAGTTTGAGATGTGCTGGTCTAGTTGACTTCCTTTATTTGACACATGAAGTTACTAAGATCCAAAGAGAGTAAACGATTTGTCTGCCTCTCAGACTTCATACATTTTTCTAAATAATTCAGGAATAAAAGTGACTTTGTTAAGATGAAAAAGAGGTGATACATAACAGGAAGATTCACAAAAATAAAATATTAATGGATGTAGCAGAAAAATTAATATCAACCAAAATATCAACTATCATTCTTTGTTAGTGGGATTTCTCTTTACCTTCAGTTGTAAGTTGAATCATAGTCAATTGTAATGAGGATATATCTTAAAATATAACTCTTGCTCCTCAGTCCTGTAGTGCATACATCATATAAATGTAGTAAGTTAGAGAGTATCAGACCACAAACTCAGGCATGCATGAAATGGACCTTCATTCTATAATTCGACTTAATTTCTACTTATAATTCAACTTAATTTTTACCTTGAGCCCCTCGCTCTCCCACCAAACCTTATTCATAAGTAATTTGGTGTCCTTTCCCTTTCTTCTAGGTTATGTCAAAGTTTTGAAGGCTTTTCCAGCATGCCAAAAATTCAGGGGGAAAGGGATTGACAAGGGATGTAACAAGATCAGCAGTCACACAAACTCAAATGTCCTCAAACTCCAGGCAGGTACCTAATGTGTAAAGCAGGATATGGCAAATTGGACAATTCAGATCCCATATAAAAAGGACAGTTTCTCTTTAGCCTCACTAGCTGGTTTTAGCTCCAGAATTTCAACATTTAGAGTTATTTATTAGTCAATAGTTCTCCACTTCCGGTCTGGTGTACTCCCTTAGTGCAAGAAAAGCCTGCTTAACTCACCTTCATACCTCAATATATTCATTCACAGATATTCATTCATTTATTCATTCAACAAATATAAATTGAGCGCCCACCATGTCCTAGGCATGTATTAGGCATAAGGAACACAGTCTTTACCATGATAGAGCTTGCATTCTTAAGTGGGGTGAAACTGGCATTTAACAAATAACAAGTAAATGAATAAGGTAACGACATCTAATGTATAAAATGAAAAGCCATATTATCACAAGGTTAATGAAAACTTTGGAGTGAGCCTATGCAGCCAGTCTGCCAGAAGTTCCAAGGGTTCAGGTGTGTGATCTGAATCTCTACCCTGATTCAGGCTGTGTTTTAGCATCTTCTAATTTCATTGTCTACTTAATTGCTCATGGGAGTAATTCTGGGTCCTGTGAATACATAGAGCAGTGGTATTTCCAAGCATTCCCCTGTTAATTGGCACAAATTGTGTCAGCCCAACATGGAGAAATAGGGCCAGAAGAATGTTAGAAACTAAGGCATCCACCCTCCACCTCATAGTTGCCCTAGACAGGGCAGCCTGCCATTCCTCCACCAGTCCTCACCTTTCCCTTCATAACATTTTTCACCCACTCCCATTCTCAAGAGAATAAGAAATTTAGCCTCCCTTTGGGTGAAAAACAAGGGTGGGAGGAGAATGAGTGCCTGTCATTAATCAAATCTGAGTAGTTGTAGGTCTTGGTATCATGATATTTACTGTATTTTGTTCAGTAGTTCTTAGTAGCCCCATGGCTTGCCCTTCACCCATATAATCATTGTTAATCATGCCCTAAAATTATGGTACAACCAACTTAGAACAAATAGTCACTATTCAACTTGAACTTTAAAATAGGAGTTCTAAACTCCTTAGCTGGGACAATGGCCTATAAGCCAAAGTGCTTTTGAGCTTCAGCTATAGTATTCCTAGGAGTGGGCTTGCAGAAGCCCAGGTATATACTTTCACTATGGCTTTGTATTTACTTTGTCTTATTTGATGATAAAATAGAGCATGGTTTTCACTGCTAAAGCAACAACAAAACTGAATTCTTTCATTTTGTCTTCAGACAGCTTGAATAATGTTAGAATTGGCTTATCTTTAGCAATTGACATTACATTTTTGTTGTGTATGCCGAATACAAGTAGATTTAGGAAAAGGAAGTAGAGAAAAGGAGTTTTTCTCTCATATAAGATCCTGATTTGAACAAGTATCCAGGGATGGCTCTAGACAAAATAATAAATTGGGTGAAGATTTTTCTTTGAGATATTCCCATATCTCCTATTGAGGAGCTTCTCTTTCCCTTCCTTACTGTTTTTTCACTTTGTGTTTCCCCAAAGTCTTGTAGTCAAACCAGGAATCTCATTTCTGAAAATCTCAGCTAAGATTTATACTAATCACCAAGAAAAAGCTGAGTCAGCCACTGTTAGAGGTATTAGCACTCCAACAAGAGCATCACAAAAGACTCAAAGTTTCACAAGAGTCAAAGTCGTGGATAGCAGCAATACTCATTAATTCAACAAGCATTTATTGTGCACCTAACATATGCCAAGCACTGGACCATGGTGAAAAAAACAAAGGTATTGCTTTCATGAAACTTACATTTTAAGAAAACCAAAGCTCATAAATAAATAACTATATAAGATAATGTTAGGTACCAATAAGTGTCATTAATAAAATAAGGGAAGGTAAGAGACTAGAGGCCAATGGATGGGAGGTAGGACCCAATTTGCACATAGTGACCAATGAAGGCCTCTCTGATGAGAAGACATTTGTTAGGAGACCTGAATAAAATGCAGGAATAAGCCATATGCAATGTGAATTTCTGGGTTGAGGAATATTCAGATGAGAGAAATCAGCATATAAAAAGTCTCTCAGCTGGAACATGCTTACGTGGTCAAAAACAGCAAGAAAATTGTAACCAGATGAAAGTGAGAGATGGAAGGTAGCAATAAGAGAGGAGATCAGAGACATCAGCTGAAGCCAAATCACATAGGGTCTTTTAGATCCTGGTAAGGACTTGGGATTTGGTTCAAAGTATGATGGGAAGCCAATATAGGGTTTTGAGTTAAGGGAGTGACAAGACCTGATTTTAGAAAAGATTCTTCAGGCTTCTGTGGGGTGAATAGACTCTAGGCAAGACTGTAAGCAGGAACACCAGTTAGGAAGCCACTGAAACAGTTCAGGGAAAAGATAATTGTGGCTTGGACTAGAAAGATTGACATTTTCAGGTTTGTGATATAATCACATTTGACACTTAATGAACACTCACTTCCTATGGGTTATACAAACATTATCCTCATAACCACTCTGTGGCATAAGTACCATCATTAGCCCCTATTTACTAAGGAGAAAAAAAATGATTTTTAAAAAAGGATAACTTAACTCATTTTCATCATCTAGCCCTGATTTACCGAGAAGGAATCCAAATTTAAAGAGAGTAAGTAACATATCCAAGGTCACACAAATAACAAATAATAGACCCTGAGTTCGTACAAATTTATCTAACTCAAGGACTCAGAACTGTTTTTGCTCTCAATAAACTATATGGGCCACAATTACTGATGTTGGGCTAATATTTGAGGCAAACTCATTATATTCAGGGTGAGGAAAGAGTACCATCACATATTAACCACAGGCCAGGGAGGAGTAAAGAAGGGTAGTTAGTGTTAACTTTAGGGCTAGGCAACCTTATCTTTAGGCTGGGCTGCTTAATAGAGGCCCTGGAGTGAGAGATTCTTAGATTCACACAAAATAAGATTTTTGAAAGCCTTTAGAAGCTAATATGGTTTGGGTGTTTTGTCCCCTCCAAATCTCATGTTGAAATATGATCCCCAGTGTTGGAGGAGGGCGCAGTGGGAGGTGTTTGGGTCATGGAGGCAGATCCCTCATGGATGTCGTGGTGCTGTCCTTGAGATAATGAGTGAGTTCTCACCCTATGAATTCATGCAAGAGCTGGTTGTTTAAAAGAGCCTAGCATCTCTCTTGCTCTCTCTCTCTCACCATATGACATGCTGTCTCCCCTTCACCTTCTGCTGTGACTGTAAGCTTCCGGAGGCCCTCATCATCCAGCACCATGCTTTGTGTACAGCCTGCCGAACTGTGAGCCAAATAAACCTCTTTTCTTAATTACCTAGTCTCAGGTATTCTTTTATAGCAATGCAAAACTGACTAATATGGAAGCTAAGAAACAAATATATTAAAATGAATGCAATTTTTAGACTATACTCTTTTCCTTTTGGCCACAAAGCAGGTGTGTGCAGCTTGAGTCATTCTGATTGTGAAAGGACTGATCTGTGAAGCTTCTAAGTCTTTATGAGAAAAAGATAAGGTGGGACACATTGGAACGTACTTTCTTGATTGGTTGGCCTTAGAAGTCTGAGTAAGAGTTGACTTTAAGAGAACCAGCAGCTGACAGGGCTGTTTCACACCAAGTGAGAGTTTAATAAACAAAATCACAATTGGTCGCAGCTTGACTTCAGTGTTTTTGCGAATGACATCCAAGATGGCATAATCACTGAGGAGAAAATCACAGTCTTGTTTGCACTTGGAAATTGCTGGGTTGGTGTCAGCTGTTGTTCACTCATGGTTGAACTTCTCTGTCATTAGATTTCAGAATAGGTAACACAAAGGGAGAGGATGGTGTCATTGGCTTCCCAGGCTATTGAGCAAATAAGACCTCAGGGAAATCTTATTTACATTTGACCAAGTACTCACTACATGTGGTCAACTTCATGTTAAAAATGCTATATAAACCATGGTGAAGGTGGGGAGGGAGGAGGGGGAGGAGAGGAAGAAGCGTGACACTGTCCTTGCCCTCAGGGGGCTTACAACACTGCAAACACTCAAGGAAAATTGCAAATACAAAGGTGTGCCAATTATCAATGTATTGCCTCTCAGTGGCAAATCCATCCTTCTTTACCCTGCTTTGTGATACTGGAGCTGGACTCTGTAAATATTTCTCCTTTGCCAGCTGGTTCAGTGCTAGGCACTGGAAGTGCATGGCAGGGCAAAGAGACTTCTATTCTTAATGTGCTTTTCTGGTTTCCTGTCTGCCTCTGCAGCACAGGTGGCCAGGTCCATGCAGATCACTCAGAGGTACTCACCCCTCAGTGAGTTTCAGCAGCACCCATACAGGTAGCTTCTCAGCCACTTTCAGCAGCATTCTCACAGGCAGCTTCCCAGCAAGTTCCATTAGCAACCTAGAGGACTGCTTCCCAGAGTTTTAGTAGCACTCCTGGGCAACTTCTTGGTGAGTCTCATCAGCATCCCCATGGGTAGCTTCCTGGTGAGTTTAGTAAGCACCTCGGCCAGCAGTGTTTTGCTTGCCAGCCCCTGTCTGCAGCACCTCAGTGAAGTTCACTACTAATCAGTGGGCCACAGCCACACACCCTCAACTGAGGTCTGAATCTCAGCCTTGGTGGGGGCTGAGGGAAGCTCTTCCAAATGTGTTCCTCCCTAGGTACTCCACTTCAACCCTAGAGGTAGTGGCGGCTCCCTATATCTGCTATCTCTGTGTTTTTTAGAATTATCCTTGACCTCATAGTAGCTAATCCCTTGTTATTAGTTAATAATTCTTTATATTAAACTCTCTGTGTTCTAATTACTGTATGGTTTCTGTTTCCTGACAGAAATCTAGCTGATACAAAAAGTAAGAGAATGTAAGTGCAAAACTGGAGGATAATGAAAAGAGATGCTCTAGGAATTCAGAAAATGCAAAGTTAAATGTGGACTGTTGAGTCAAGAGAGGGCTTCATGGAAGACCTATAACCTGAGTTGGACCCACCCTGACAGGGAAAGAGAGTGTGTGTATATGAGACAGACAGAGAAACAGACAGACAGAAACAGAGAAAGAGAAAGAGATGGAGACACAGAGAGTGACAGAGGGAGAGAGAAAAAGAACCAGGGGCCAAATAAAAGGATTCATTTTTAACATAGTGAGAAGTAATTTTAGAGTGTTGAAGATTCAGAATTGACTAACCAATTAGTTAATTCAACAAATTAAGTGCAGGTTTTCAGCAATGAACAAAATAGATGAAAATGTTTGTCCTCATGGGGCTTACATTATAGTGGTGGGCAAAGGGCAAGGCAGCAGAGAGACAATAAAAAAATAGACATGATAATCATGTTAACTGGCAAAATAGAGGCTGGTAAGTGAAATGAAAAAAGAAAAATCTAGGAGGGAGGATGTAGTTCTTCTTGCTACTATAACAAACTACTACAAATAGTGGCTTAAAACAACACAAACTGTGTTATAGTTAGGAAGTCAGAAGTGCTGAAATCAAGATTTGGACAGGACTGGCATTTCTTCTGGAGGCTTTAGGGCAGATTCATTTCCTTGCCTCTTTCAGTTTCTAGAGGACACCTACACTCCTTGGCTCATGACCTTTTCCTCTTTATTCAAGACTAGCAGCAAGGCAGCATCCTCCAATCTCTCTGCTCTCTGATCTGTTTCCATGTCACATCTTCTCTGGCTCTGTCCTTCCTGTCCCCCTCTTATAAGAACACTTGTGATTACATCCGACCTACCCAGATAATCCAGTATAATGCCCCCTGTGGGGTATAATCCGGGGGGGATAATCCTCTGGGGGGACATTATTCTGCTATCACAGGAGGGTTTCAATTGGTGGTCATGGTAAGCCTCATTGATTAAGGTAAGATTTGAGCAAACCCTTAAGATAAGGGAGTTACCTATAAAGATATATTTATGGAGAATGTTCTGGTAAAAGATAGCCAGTGCAAAGGCTGTAAGTCCAAAGGATTCCCAGTGTGTTCAAGGAACAAGGATGCCAGCACAGCTGACACAGTGAATCAGAATACTAAGAGATAAATAAAATCAGAAAATCGGGAAACCAGGTCATTTGAGGTAAAGGATTGGGGTGGGGACATTGAACAGAGGAGGACAGTGATTTGCCTTACACATTAATGGCTCATTCTGCCTACCATATTGAGAGTAGACTGTAGGAAGGCAGAAGATTAATCAGTAACAACTACTTAGAATGCTGTGTGGAGAAGAATGCTGAGACCAAATTCAGACTCAACAGGAAAGAAGGCCACCACCTACTCACTGTGGGCATGGAAGAAATGAAAACACAGCTGGAGTCTTTTGGCCCAGTATTTTCCATCCCTGTAATGGATATGGGGTTCCTGGAATGTTAGACTAAGGGAGTGTGTTTCATGTATTTTATGAAGAATCATAAAAAAGATTTGGAGCAGAACAGATATGTTAATATGTGTCTAAAAACTGTGCTTTTATTGAGGCAGCAATAAGAAAAGCATCTCACTGAACTAAAATTCAAATGTGTACATTTCTCATATTCTTGATACCTCTTGCAATGTATTAATACTTAGTAAAACCTGAAATGTCTAACACATGCAGGACTTGTGGTAATGGTTTCTTGGCTGCTGCAATTTTATTTTTCATTGCAAACACCTAACAGTTCAGATGGTTCCCTTTCCTCAATCAACCTGATGCTATTTAAATATAGGGATATGACGCTTGTGGTTAAGACAGAGAGGCTGTTCATCTGGTTTCAAGCTGATCCTCACAACATACCTGCCCATATGGTGGTCATTAAGGGCTCACCGTCTCCTGTGCAGCTTTACAAACCTAGGAAACTGACTTTATCAAATATTCAAGAAAATAAGTCCTTGGGAAGCAAGATATGGCTACTACACCCAAGTGTTAATTAATTGATTTGAACTGTGAGGTTGATGATAGTTTTCTACAGAGAAAATTTACTTCTGACAGTAACCACTTGAAAGGCTAGACTACAGATCATAAACAATCATATTAATAAGTTTAAATTTTTATAATATTTCTACATGTCATGCACTGCTGTAAGCAAATTTTCATTCACTCAACACATAATGAATGAGCACCTACTCTATACCAGACATTGTCATAGGCACTTGAAAAAATCAGTTTTTTTAAAGGTTTCTCCTTTGCATATTTTGAAAGTAGAGCCAACAAGATTTCTTGATAAATTGTATATGAAGAGGAAGAGAAAGAGAAATGAGGGATGAAGTCAAATCTTGGGGAAGGAAAGATGGTCAGTAAGTAAATCTCCATGAAGAAGGTGCTCCTGTTCTGGGCAATGCCATGGGCTCCCTTGGTTGTCTCCAAACCTTCCATCGAAGTCTATTACACCGAACAGCCCTGTGTTAGTTACACATGGAGAGAAGAAAGGTGAAATGGAAGTACCTGTGCAGGGGCCAAGTGGCAGGAGGCCAGATCATGGCCTTGTGAGTGGGGATCAAGAATTTAGATGGAGTAGGAATTCAGAAAAAGAGATTCCCAGGAAACAAAGTCTCCCTACTTCATCAATCCTTATAAATATTGTGACAGACCCTGGCCGTCGTACAATATAGATGTGAGGGCTTGATAAAGTTCACACGGCTTACAAATAAAAGAGGGACTGAAGAAACCTAGAAGACTTGGAACTATTTAGGCATTCAGAATGCATTGCTTTTTATTAAATAATTATAGATAGAATTATTATGTTAGAAACTAAGATAAGCATGTTAATCCTCATCACAACCTTAGCATATAGGTACTCAAATCTCATAAATGAGAAAATTGCGACCTTGAGAAAGTAAAGCAAATTGCTCACATTCACCTGGCAAGAAAGAGGGAGAAGTCTTAAACCTTAACCCCAGGGTGTTTTCACCCCATAAAATGTACCTTCCTTGGGCTTGGAGTTAATAAAGAACATGCCTATGTGTAATATCTTTTTTATGTATCTATGTGCCTAGGTTATCTATTGGACACACTTCTGTATATTTTAACCATTATGGTTTTTGATGATTCTCAACGGATTTTTTTCTTTGCTTATAAAACTCTGCATAAGGCCTTCAGCTCTGATACATTAAACATAAGCAATATGGTGTAAGCTTCAAGGGGCAGGGATTTTCTCTGCTTATTCATTGCCTCTCCAACACCCAGAACAGCTTCTGGCACATAGTAGGTGCTCAACAACTATGCGTTGAATGAACAATTCATAGATCTATTCAACCATCTGGCTTGCTATGTATGGCCACAAAATCTAATCCTTGACTGGGATGGTGAATCAAACAGGACTCAAAAGGGACTCTTCCTCATTTGGAAGACTGAACCTCAGAGGACATACTATCTAGGGAACCAAAGTTTTCTGTGTAATTGATAATTCCACTTTCTAAATGAGTATTGGGTTTCATCCAAAAGCCTGTCTAGGATCTCTGCCACTTTATGCATTGGGGAGGAGAGTCCCACCCCCACTTCCTCTGCTGCCCAGATCTATGTTAATTCCTGCTGAACTCCTTTTAGCAATATTCTGTGATCTATACACACTTAGCTTCTGTTTCAGCTTTCGGTTTCAATTTTCTTTGAATTCTAGCATCCTGATTCACTATCCTTCTTCTTACCATTAGCTGCCATCACCATCTTCCGTCCAACCCTCTTAAACTTTCCTCCAGACACTGGCTACCGGTTGGGCCAGGTCCCTTTAATGTGTCCTCTCTCTCTTTCAAGTGACATTATCCCACTCTGACCCTCACCATGTCTTCTGGATACCTGGTTCTACCTGCACCACTTTCACAAACTACGTGTTTGGGTTTTTGTTTGTTTGTTCACTTGTTTGTTTTAGCTTTTTGTTGAAACATACATGGAGAAACGTGTACTGATAATACGTGCACAGGATGATAAATTTTCATAAACTGAACACGTCTACATTACCAGCACACAGATCAAGAAAGATAACATTACCTGTATCTCAAAAGCTACTGTCTTGCTCTTTCCTGTCACTACCCCCACCAAAGGTCACCATCATCCCCACTGCTTTTCCTTCACTCTGTTCCCTTTAATCTCCTATTGATTAATATGTTCAGACATAAGAATTGTTTTGGGGAGAGGAGCTTTTTACACTCTCCTATGAAGTTTCTACTTTAGATACCCTGATTGAAAAGGGGGTTTTCTCATCTCTTGTATCCAGTGAAATAGGTTCAAAAGCCAATAGAAATAACCACTAGTGTTTGTTATTTTTATTATATTGCTTATTATTGCTCATTATTGCTCAGTTTTGCTAAAAACCTCATATGCAAATAACAATTCAGTCTGTGACAATATCAAATGGACAAACCAAGAGAAAAACTCATTGCAAAGAGATGATGAAAATTCCATGAATATTGACATACCACAACTTCAGCATATTCAGCCCAAATTTCTGTCATTTCAGAAGTGTTTCCATAAGTTTTACTGATGCCATCAATCCAGTCTAAGGGTGAACATGCATGTTGCTTACAACCACTGAACAGCAATAAGATTAATTTCTCTCTAAGCCAGATTTCATATTGGCTGTAAGTCAGATTTCTATAGACATCTCTGTCTCTGCAACTACACCTGAGCTTGCATATTGAAAAGTAAATGACATTTAAATATTTGTATACCTATATATAATATATGTATATATATATATTTGTATTTTTATATATGTATATCAAGGGATTTATGAGATTACCTTTGAGAGTATTTTATTTGGTCACCAGTGCTTAGAGCTTCTTAGAAGTTTTATGCCAGGAAGAGTTTAATTAAATACAATGCATCCTGGGGCTCAAGAGCTGAAAGCCTAATGAGATCCAATGTTTCATAAGAGACTACTTAAATGGAAGCAGTGGCAGAATTATCAAGAAACTTCTGATAAACCTTGAGCTTGATATGTCCCTCATTTCATTTTTGGTCTAATACAACACACAGCCCATTGCAGTGTACATTTCTGCATTTATAGGTGCCAGAATCTCCTTAGCTCACTTAACGAAGGCAATTTGAGATAAGATTTATTTTGATGGTGTTTTAGATGCTGTTGTGTCTAATAATGATAATGACAGTGTATGGAATCTGGCACAATAGAAGTGCATAAGCTGCTGGGGACAGAGAGGCCCCAAATTTCATAAGAAAATGCTCATTATTTTTCACCAGCAGCAGATAAAGTTAAAATTTATTCCTACTGGTGGCTTGTGGCCCAAAACACCCTACCATTCGAAGGTGCACAGATTATAGTACTTTGGAAATCACCCAATATGGAAGGGCATGGGAATGTTTTTGTTTTCCAGAGAAAGCCACAGTTCTATGTCTGCTTTAAGTTTTCCAATTGTATCAAGCTCTCCAGGATCAACTGGAGTTTTAGCAGGTAGCATGAGAAAAGACTCAGGAGGGTTCACAGGAACTTTAGGGGAGACAGCAGGAATTGTGAATATGCAGCTGGTAAAGCTCTACATCAGTTGCTCACCCACCCTTTGGCTCCTTTAACAGAGAATAAGATACTTCTTTCTCTGGGATGCAGACAGGATAAAAATTGAGGGCGAGGCCAGACACAGGCACGCCAGGATTGCTCTAATGCCCCTGAGACACTGTATGGGTGGTGCCTCCCTCACACACCTTTCTCTGCTCCCACTTGGGTTTCTGCTAGAAACACAGTTTTCAGTGTCCTGGCCTACCAGTCCAATTTATTTAATATGGAAGTGCACTTAATTGAAATAATGTGTCCTTTACTTCTAACACCACTGAATTTTACTGTAATTGCCTTTTTGGTCTCAGCCTGTGACAGTCAGCTAAGTGTGTAGGAGATTAGAGTTACCATATTTAGACTTGTGCAAATAAATATACACTATAGAGATCAAAAATATAGAATGCCATTGCTGGATAGCAAGTGTGGTTCTTCCTGTTTGCAAATTACAAAGATAGCAGAACACACCTTGTTACCTTTCAAAGCTTTGATACTCTTCGTTCTTAACTTTTAAATTGTATATATAAAACAAATCATTAGATGGATTAAAGACTTACATGTTAGACCTAAAACCATAAAAACCCTAGAAGAAAGCCTAGGCAATACCATTCAGGACATAGGCGTGGGCAAGGACTTCATGTCTAAAACACCAAAAGCAATGGCAACAAAAGCCAAAATTGACAAATGGGATCTCATTAAACTAAAGAGCTTCTACACAGCAAAAGAAACTACCATCAGAGTGAACAGGCAACCTACAGAATGGGAGAAAATTTTTGCAACCTATTC
Organism: Nomascus leucogenys; assembly: GCF_006542625.1. NCBI lineage: Eukaryota > Metazoa > Chordata > Mammalia > Primates > Hylobatidae > Nomascus > Nomascus leucogenys. The sequence goes on along the minus strand of NC_044406.1, from coordinate 19,130,148 downwards.
ATCTGACAAAGGGCTAATATCCAGAATCTACAATGAACTCAAACAAATTTACAAGAAAAAAACAAACAACCCCATCAAAAAGTGGGCAAAGGACATGAACAGACACTTCTCAAAAGAAGACATTTATGCAGCCAAAAAACACATGAAAAAATGCTCATCATCACTGGCCATCAGAGAAATGCAAATCAAAACCACAGTGAGATACCATCTCACACCAGTTAGAATGGCCATCATTAAAAAGTCAGGAAACAACAGGTGCTGGAGAGGATGTGGAGAAATAGGAACACTTTTACACTGTTGGTGGGACTGTAAACTAGTTCAACCATTGTGGAAGTCAGTGTGACGATTCCTCAGGGATCTAGAACTAGAAATACCATTTGACCCAGCCATCCCATTACTGGGTATATACCGAAAGGACTATAAATCATGCTGCTATAAAGACACATGCACACGTATGTTTATTGCAGCACTGTTCACAATAGCAAAGAGTTGGAACCAACCCAAATGTCCAACAACGATAGACTGGATTAAGAAAATGTGGCACATATACACCATGGAATACTATGCAACCAGAAAAAATGATGAGTTCATGTCCTTTGTAGGGACATGGATGAAATTGGAAAACATCATTCTCAGTAAACTATCGCAAGGACAAAAAACCAAACACTGCATGTTCTCACTCATAGGTGGGAATTGAACAATGAGAACTCATGGACACAGGAAGGGGAACATCACACTCTGGGGACTGTTGTGGGGTGGGGGGAGGGGGGAGGGACAGCATTAGGAGATATACCTAATGCTAAATGACGAGTTAATGGGTGCAGCAAACCAACACGGCACATGGATACATATGTAACAAACCTGCACATTGTGCACATGTGCCCTAAAACCTAAAGTATAATAATAATAAAAAAATCATTAACCATAACATCTGTTTAATGAAAAGGTCATACCTTATAAAATCAGATCATTTGAGAATCTATAAATAAACTCAATGGCATGTAAATTGCTTAATGGAAGGGAGAAATAGCTTTCTCATTGATTAAAAATGTTTTCTCCTGTCACCTTTAGCTTATTAATAGGCCCATTTCTGAATTAAAAGCTAAGCTGCACACCATGCTAGGGACAGAGAGCGCATTTCAATGTTTCTCAAATTTTAACGTGCATGTAAACCACCTAGAAATTTTGTGAAAATGCAGATTCTGATTCATCAGGAAGAGGTTGGGGCCTGAGATTCCACCTTTATAACAAACTCTGGGTGATGCTACTGGTCTGTGGACCCCACTTTGAGTATTGAAGACATAGACAATCCACAACCCCATAAGGAAGCTTCATTCAAGAGCAAGGTTCCCACCAGAAATTTGCCCAACCTTTTGATTCTCATACAATGTTTTGGTGGTTGTTGCAATTCATTCTCATGACTTTTTTTTTTTTACAATTGCATGAAACAGTTACTATATTTGAAATAACAACTGCCAGAGTTTTTGTCTACTAGTTTACCTTTTTCTCTGCTACTTCCCCCCATTCAAACAATAACTGATGCTGTGCCATCTGACACATAAGAAAGAGGGGACAGGAAAGAAAGTAAGTGGTCTCTTTCTAGATTTGATGGTTTCAAGGACCTAAAGCCAGTTCGCTACCTCCCTATCACCCCATCACTTTCTATCTTCTCCCTGTCACTGAAGCCAGTGGTTGGCTCTCAATTGTTACTGTTGCACTTGTAATAGAGTAAAGAGGATCAGGAAATATTTCTTATACCCCCTACCTCTATAATAATCTACTTCAAGGTAAATGGGAAAGTGTATATTTCCTGTAGAAACTAAGACTGTAACTTGTTTATTTTGCAAAGAAAGTGTACCTATGTCAAAAGGATACACCTGAAGACACCATCGTGAAACAGACCACAGTAAGAACTATCAATAGTATATAATAAGGATTTCTCAACCTTGGCACTGCTGACATTCATGGCCAAATGATGTTTTTGTTGTGGAGGCTTTCCTGTGTATTATATAATGTTTAGCAGCATTCCAGCCTCTACCCACTAGATGCCAGCAGCACTCCCCACACCCTCCTCCACCACATGTTGGAACAACCAAACTATCTCCAGATGTTGCCAAATGTCCCTGAAGGACAAACATCTCTGTTAAGAACCGCTGGCACACAATAATAATAGCACACACTTAAAGAGTCCTTATCATGCAGCTGGCGGGGTTCTAGGTACTTACATGTATTCACCCATTTAGTCCTCAGTACAATTCTATGAGGTAGGTACTATTATTTTCCCTTTTGTATAAATGAAGAAGCTGGAACACAAAGAGGTTAAGTAACTTGCCCAAAGTCACAGAACCAGTAGGTAGGAGAGCTGGGATTTGTATCCCAGCCTTCTACTTTCAGGACTTATGCTCTTGACCAACTTGCTGTGTGAGAAAATATTTAGAGAACTGGAAAAGGAGTGCAATTGCAATAGAATTGGTTTTGAATATGAATAAAATCAACAATGCTGCTATGAAATACAGTTACATATTAATTTAATTACCTGACACCAACCATTTACATTTAGGAACTGTTTATTATTTATTTATTTATTTATTTATTTATTTGAGATGAAGTGTTGTTCTGTTGCCCAGGCTGGAGTGCAATGGCGCAATCTTGGCTCACTGCAACCTCCACCTCCCTGGTTCAAGCAATTCTCCTGCCTCAGCCTCCCAAGTAGCTGGGATTACAGGTGCCGGCCCCCACACCTGGCTAATTGTTATATTTGTAGTAGAGACAGGGTTTCACCATGTTGGCCAGGCTGGTCTTGAACTCCTGACCTCAGGTGATGCACCTGCCTTGCCCTCCCAAAATGCTAGGATTACAGGCGTGAGCCACCACTCCTGGCCTTACATTTACAAACTTTATAAAGCATATGTATTCAATATAAGAGGACCTGGCCTCAGAGCTGCCTTCCTAGAAATTTTCTGATTTCCCCTCAGGCATCAGTACCGGCCCAGGCAGCAGTGCTGCCCAGGTGGTATGCACTTACTTTGCCCAGACTGGAACTCGTATGTGTGACCTGGTCACCAGTTGCCACTTCTCCCTTCCAGGTGCTCTTTGAGCTGCTACCTCACCTATGCACCCCTTGCACAGGGGCACCCAGATGCCCTGAAGAGCTCCAGGAATCATATCTATAGACTGGTCTTAAGGTCCCAGTTCTAGGAAGATAGTCTGGCAAGGATTTTTCTCCCAAGAGCCTTCATGGTATTTCTCTCATGAAATTGCACAAGATTGGTGCTAACTTGCTGGTTTAGGGTGGCTCTCACTCATATCAGACACAGGACAAGTAGCTCTGAGCTACCAATGATCCACCACTGGACTGCACCACTTCCAGTCTACAGCACCTCAGGGTGGCAGGACTGGCAGCAGGTATTTGTTACTCTGTGTGTCACTCTGCTGGTATCCAGTGTGATCCCCTGTCAAAGCCTCCAAAGGCCTATGTGTCAATGGTACTCAAAGAGAAGCGTTGCCTGTGTCCTTGAGGGCTTTTGAAACCATTAGTCCACAACGCCATCCAGGTCCGCTCTTGCCTTTGATCGATGTG